>NC_084796.1:84382387-85053637 GCF_963169125.1 Humulus lupulus | reverse complement strand
AGAATGATAACAAGTGGTCGACATATATATTTTATTACCTTTATTGATGATTGTTCTAGATTCACATATGTTTACTTCCTTAAGAATAAGGATGAAGCCTTTAGCATGTTTAATTAAATAAAGCCAAAGTTCAAAATCATTTGGAAAAGAAAATCAAAGTGATAGGGGTGGTGAATACTTTTTCAATGAATTCATTTATTTTGTGAGATGCATGGGATAATACATGAATGTAAAACTTTTTATACACCCCAACAAAATTGTATTGCGGCAAGAAAGAATAGAACACTTGTTAAAATGATTAACACTATGCTATTACATGCAAAGTTGAGTTTTGCGTTATGGGGAGAAGCCTTGCAACCCACTTATCATATTCTAAACCAAATTCCTTTAAAGAAGAATCAAATTTCACCATATGAGATATGGAAAGGAAAGAGGCCCAACCTAGGGTATCTCAAAGTGTGGGGTACCTTGCTTATTGCAAGAGCACAGAACCTAAAATGACCAAGTTGGATCCCAGGGCAATAAGGTGTGTATTTTTTGGCTATGCCTCAAATAGTAATGCCTGCCTATAGACTATTTGGCTTCATGTCTAATGTCATAATTGAGTCAAGAGAAGTTGAGTTCTTTGAGAACATATTGGATAGTGACAATAAACCTCAAGAACTGATCTCATTGGAAGGAACACAAGATGAGTTGCCTTCAAGGGTTGCAGAGCAACCATTCTTGCCTTGTAGAAGCCAAAGGCTTAAAGAAGTAGGATCACAAGATAAAAACTTACAAGTGCATATTCTTTACTTAGTAGAGGTTAATGACAAAGGAGACACTTGGAGGTATCCAATTGTACTAAAAGTAGAGGATGATCCTATAACCTTCCAAAAAGTTATTACTTTAGATTTTGGAAGGAGGCAATAAATAATTAGATGAATTCAATTATTTCTAACCATTCTCTGAAAATTGTTGATGTACCACAAGGATCAAAACAAATAGGATGTAAGTGGGTATTTTGAAGAAAATATCACATAAATGGGACCACCCAAGCCTTTAAAGCAAGGTTGGTGGCTAAAGGGTTTAGACTAATGGAAAGCATAAACTATATTGATACCAATGCACCGGTGGCAAGGACAACTTCAATTAGAATGTTGTTTTCCTTATCATCAATACAAAACTTATATGTGCATCAAATGGATGTCAAAACAACATTCTTAAATGGTAATCTCCATGCAAAGGTTCACATGGAACAACCGGAAGGATTTGTTCTAAAGAGAAATGAACATAAAGTATGTAGGCTTGTTATTATTTGGCTTTGAACGATTACCAAAACAATGGAATGAGAAGTAAGATGAAGCCATTGTTTGAGATGGGTTTTGACACAATAGTGAGGACAAGTGCTTATACTATAAGACTTGTGATGACTATGTCATTCTAGTGTGTCTATATGTTGATATTAAGTAATGACATGAAAGGCATAATAGAAACAAAGAGGTTTCTATCTTCTAGTTTCAAGATGAAAGACCTTGCAGAGGTTGATGCCATACTAGTATCAAAGTTAGAAGAAGTATGGGTGGATATGCCTTAAGTTAAGCTCACTGAATCTTGAAGATGTTTGACAAGTTTAGTCATCTTAATATCAAAGAGGCAAACATGCCATTTAATTCAAGTCAAAAGCTTGAAAAGAATGAAGGGAGAGCGTGTTGGGGTATTATGCCCTAATTAAAACCCAAATTCTTTGTAATCTCATTTTATTATCAATAAAAGAATAGAAATAATTTTTTGACTTAGTCAATCACTTTGCTCACATGTTTTATTTTCATGATTATTTGTTTAATATAAACTTCTATTAAATCCTGAGCATATAGCTAATCTTATTTATAGTGACGTAATTACAGTGGTATATAAATATGATTATATGTTCAAAATAAGTTAGTCCTAAGATTAGTCAGTGCACAGGATTTACACTGACTTGTTAATCTACGATATGGTCTACTTACACATTGCAGTGTTATGTTGTTTCCAGAACATTAGCAAAGTAGATAAGATTAGGTGTATTTGTTACATCGGACAGGACCGATATTGACAGTTGATAAGATAAGTAAACATATCGTTATTATCTATTCTAGTCATATCATATAGTTGACCATAGGTCAATTCAATCTCAATTCTGAGTGGTTAGTATTCTAACTGATTGTATTATTTGAGTTCTTTGACTTGTTCATTACCAGCTTACCCTACGGACTAGCCCATACTTACATCTTGGGAACTCGGTAGTATTATTGAGTGGGAGTGTTAATCATAGATATGAACATCTATAGCTTCTGATGAAGAAGTGAAACGATGGTTTCTTTTTAGTTTGGTTTAAGGTGTTAAATGATAGAGATCTCATTTCAGTAATTAAATTAGTTTACTGAAATATCATTTACAAGGAACTAAGTGTATTAAGGATAAAATACAATGAGGGGTAAAATGATATTTTAGCCATATCTCATTGTAGACCATCTATAGAGGATTGAGTGACAATTGTGGTTGTAACAATGGATAATTAGTAACGTATCTATATTGTTATAGAGTGTTCTATGAATTCAAGAGTGCAATTTCGAGTCTTTAGTGGAGTCACGAGGAATTAATAAGTTAGTAAATTTATTTGTTAGGTTTATGATAACTTATTGGAGCTTAATTTCATAGGCCCATGGTCCCCATTGTACCTTGGATAAAATCATCTAGATAGTCTCAATTAATTAATTTAATTATCAATTATAATTATCAAAGTTGACCAGGTCAATTTTTGATAGTTTCACAGAGTTATGTAATTTTGAGAAGAAAAGAGAAATTATGTGTAGAGTCCCAGAATGTTTGCTTAGCTAGCTAGATAGTTAGTAGTAGTTTGTAGTATTTTAGATTTTGTGGAATTTGGTTCAAACCGGGACTTAGTAGGACACTCGTAGCAATGGTTATGGATTTTATAAGTTTAACATGTAGTTTAGAAATATTAATTATAACATAAGGTTTGATTAATATTTTTGGTCATAGAAATATTTTAATTATAATCTAAGGTTTAGATAGAATTTTAAGAGCATGACACTTGTCACAATCTTGTTTATTTGAGAATTTAAGCATTTTAAATGGACAGTTCAATAATAGAAGTATCTAGAAGCTCTAGAACCTTCTAGAACCTGCTAGAATCACGTATTACTTAGTCAAAGCTGATTAATCAACTCTAATTATCCTAAATTTGTGCAAAAATGCGTTTAAAATATCTACATATTCTCACATATCGCAACTAAGATAATTTCGACCTAGGGCTTCAAACTGGCTATTATTTTATTGATTTTTAATTAAATTAAATGGCCTAATTGAGTCTATAAAAGGAGTGCTTAGAGAGAAGTAAAAACACAAGTTGACAAGTCACAAGTTAGATTTTGTGACAGGTTTTAGATTCTCTCTAAACACAAGTCCTTTTCTAAGCTATTATCTCTTCTTCTCACTGTATCTATCTCATGTGTTGAGAATTGCCCACACTAGTCTAGGTGATTCTAAGGATACATTGGAAGACTGTGAAGAAAATAGAAGAACGGTTTAGTTTCTTTATAATACTTTGCGACAGAAAGGATACAAGAGTTAGAGAAACTGAAGGAAGGACTCTTTCATTCAACTGCGTATACTGTAAGTATTCTTATCTTTTTTTCTCTTTGAATTCAATTTTAGAAACATGTTCTAGACTATCTCATATCAATTTGTTTAATATTAGATCTACATGAAAATAAATAAAGATCCTGTATAAGTTTTCCCAACAGAGCAGTGGCTCAATTAAAGTACCAAGTACAATAGGAAGTCCAATGTATGTCGCACATTGTAGTAGAGTGGATATTGCAATTGCAGTTAGTAAACAAAGTAGGTTTACTAGCAATCCAAGTATTAAACATTAGATGATCGTAGAATAACTTTTTGGATACCTCAAAAAAACCAAAGAACTATACCTTTAATATTCGAAGTTTGCTAAGATACTTGAAGGATATTCCGACGCAAGCTGGATATCTGGTGTAGGAGATAATCTATTTACAACTGGTTGGGTGTTCACTCTTGGTGGGGTTTCGATTTCTTAGGGATCTAAGAAACAAATATGTGTATGTCACTCAACTATTGAATCCGAGTTCGTAGCTCTAGTAGCAACCGACAAATAAGTCGAATGGCTTAGAGTTCTCATGATGTAGGTACCTAACACCATAGTTTATGTATCAATGATCTCAATACATTGTGATAATCAAGCAACTTTGATTACGTGAGAGAATTGATTAATAAGCGAGTCATATCAATTTTGTATGTCAAATTGTATGAGAACTTAGTGTATCTGTTTACCAAACCTCTAGGGAGAGATTTCATTTGTTCTACAGATAGAAGGATTTGACTAAAACTCCTTGACAAATAGGTTCGCCAATGATGGCAACCCAACTTAAAGCTTGTATACATCAACTTTAGAGTTCAACAGGTAAGAAAAAGTTGTTGATAAGGGAATAGTTGACAACATTAACAAATTAGAGTCCCATCTAGAAGAGGTTAATGTTTGTTCCTACTGAACATGAGGGTTAAGCCATAGGTTTTTAATGAAATTCAGTTGAAAAGCAATAAACATCTCTAAAGGTATTAAAGATGATGTAAGAATTTTACTTATATGAACCTAGAGGTGGAGCCACCTCACAAGAGAGTAGGAGTTTTCTCTCCACGTGGTTCATGAATGGATAAGTGTAGGGCCATGATAGTTTGAGTGTGCAAAGTGGGAAATGCATGAGTAATTTGGTAGAGGTGTGTGAAATACTACTAGTCTTATCACTAGGAATGCTCGAATCATTCTTTTAAGAATACTTAACATTTCAATGAAGCTTTGTAGTATTTTCACTAAGATAAAGTTCAAACGTAAATGTACTTTATTTTATGCATTGATATTGTTTAGGATAGAGGTTGATGATGTATTTAACCAAGCCAGGGATAGTTTGGATTTGTTAAATACATAGTAAAATTAGTCATGCACAAAGAGGTGCTAAATCATAACGATTTCACTAAAGTCATCATGAGCAGATTGACTTTTGTTGTAGTCATTTTAAAATTATTTTTTTGGGGTCCAAAGTGTTACTTTGGAGCATATAAGAGTACCCAAAAAGTTTGGTGGCATTTTGAGGTGTTTTGGACAGATGTACTGGATAAAAAGTCAGTTCAACAGGTGTTGCGTCGCTTGTTGATAGGTGTTTCATCGCCTGTCTTTGAACAGCCTAGACAGGAAATGCATCGCTTGCCAAGCGACATACCACGTGGGCAGTTCGTACAAATCTGTACAATTACATGTTTTGCCTCCGAAACTTAGTTTAAAATGCTCTAATCTCATTAGTTAAAACTAATGACGATTCCTACTCTATGTAAGGGGTTCATTTGAGACTTTGATGAACATATCAGTTTCCACTCTCTCTCTCTCTCTCTAACTCACAAAGGTTACTATTTTTCTCCAAGATCTTCATCAAGAAAGCTGGACTTGTTTGAAGACCAAGGCTTGTTAATCCCAAGACTCATTCCACCATTGTAGTAGCTTCGAGCAATCTCTTTTGGGTGGCTAAGAATAGAGTGTTTTGGAAAATAATTCAATTGTGTCAAGCCTTCATGGTCATCTCCATTGATTTATTGCATTAAATCATAGTTTTATGATTTTATGTATCTAGGGTTTCTCTAAAGAAAGGTCATATCTTTCCCTTGATCTAATTTGTGTTTATTCTTCCATTGTTTAAGAGAATATCTAGAGTTGGTTTCCTTTAAATTATCATATTTTAAATTGTGTTGATATGTCATTATGCCAACATCATCAGCTACGCAGACTGCCACGTAGCAATACCAAAATTGGGTATAACATTTGTACTGCCCCGCGTTTAGGGCACCAGGTAGAATTCAAATTTTGGGAAATTTTAATTATAAAATTTTTTACTTCCATGTATTTTGATACTTGTAAGAAATATGGTATGTGTTGTATGTAAGTTATGTGTTTAAATATTATTTATTAAATGATATGTTTTGTTATGCAATCAAACTAAGACTGAGGTTGTGGAATGAGTCAAAATCCCTAATCTAGTGAAAATCTCAGATCTAAAATATTCTCCAATAATTATGTCGAAAGGAAAATTAAATTGAGCATAAAATAATATGGAAAAGGAAAAAACAAATAATTTTAATGAACTTCTGGGAAAATTCAATATGTGCAAGTTATGGAAAAATACTTAGGCCTACTTAAGGTGGAATTAAGACCAAAGGAAATTACATAAGTAAAATTATGTAATATTTATTTTTGTAGGACTAATGTCATCAAATATTTTTGGTATGACATTCAATTAAATTAAAAATCATAAGTTCATTTAGTTGAAAACTATAGGAAATTTTATTTTTACAAAAAGTATTGCTCTAGCCTTGGGGAATAAGTATTTTTATTTAAAAATAAATGAAAATATGAGGGCATAAGTGTCATTTAAAGGGGAATGTGAGTTGTAAGAGAGTCATCATATTCCTATTGTCACTTCAAGTCTTACATTAAACTAGCTAAGAGGAAAACCAACAACTCATTCTTCTTCTCTTTTTTCCTCTCTACATGCCTAGCTTCTCTCTCTGTCTCTCCTCTTTCATTTTTTTTCCTTCTTTCTCTTCACCATTTCCTCAAGAAAGCTCTCCCATCTCACTAGACAATCTGAAAAATAAATCTCCTTCTCTCCTCACAAGAACTTCATTAGAGCACCTCCAAGCTTGAACTTATCAAATAGGGAAGTTCTCATGAACATTTCTTGCTCTTCTTCCCTTATCTTGGCCAAGCACCCTTGGATGCTTTCTCACTTGATTTTATTGATTTTGCGGTCTATCTAACTAAGATCATGTATGTTGAAAGAGTAGGAATCCATTTCAAGTAGGGAGAGAAGCTAAGAGTTTGTGCATGCAAGCCTTATTCTAAGATTTCAAGGTAAGCTTTAGGGTCTTCAAATCTCCCCATTCCCTTCTTTATTCTAAGATTATTTTCAATCTGATCATGGGTATTTTGGGATGAGTGTTGAGGTGCTAAGAGGATAGAGGAGTGGTTAAAGCTCAAGGACACAAGAGAAACAAAACCTAGAACATCAAAGGATTAAACTTCTTTCTGCAAGATTTTATGGGTGAATTCCAACGAGTCAAACCCTAATTTTACAATCAGTTCTCATTAAAATATTTTTACCACTGTCAAATATGGGAAGAATACATATATTTAGGCATTTTAACAACTGAAAAACATTTTATATAACTCAATTAATGAGCATTTTGGGATTTCATGTGCAATCTCAAATGTTGAGTGATAGTTTTAATACTGAGACTTTGAGCAATAATTTAAATATGTTAAACTAATTATTTTTTGAACAAATTTTAATTGGACATTCTTGGTATATCTAGTAAAAAACCATTTAAACATTTTTTATAAATTGACTATAGTTTGGGAGTTATGAATTTTCTAACTTATACACTCAAAATTGTTTGCTGCGAAGATGGTGTTGTTATAGTTGCTTCCAATGGGCCAAACCTTAAATTATTGGTAAAATTTTCAAATGGGACTTTTATAATTTAATTATTTAGGAAGAGTTATTAATTTTAAAATTTTGAAATACTAAAAAAAGTTATGTCTAGGTCTAGTTATAAGCTTTTTGTGATTGATGTGCAAGCTGGAGTAAAAAACTGACAGCTTGACGAGTGCATGTTTGAACAACTTTTTGGCGAGTTTAAAATCAATATTTTTAACTGGTTTTAATTATTTAGACTCTTTTTATATTAATTAAAAGTTCTAAAAGATTTGACTAAGAATTACCCCAGAGATTGTGAATTTTAATTTTTCTAAAATGGTTGTCAAATCAAGTTATGTTTTGGACAAATTTGGATTTTAAACTTTAAGTCATAATTCACTAGTCAAATCATATTTTTTTTATTATAGTAAATAGAAGATAATTTTCTATGGATTAAGGATTCAGATTTAAGTGACTTAAAATATAACGAGGTTTTATAATTTATTTAAAAATCTTAAGATAGTACTCTTGTGTGAGTTCGGACTTTAATTTTTTTCACCTGGACCTTTTAAATTTAAAACATTAGTAAAAGAAAAACCTATTTTTCAAACTTGGTGATTCTAATTTTAGAACGTTTTCCTTTACAATTTTAATAAATCGAGAGATAGCGTTTAATAATTTTATTTTATAAGGAAAATAAGAAAGTTGTAATGGAAGTTTTCTTTAGGTTTCAGAATGTGGTATCTTTATGCAATTGAGAATTTATTTCCAAATTTCCGACACCATTATTTGTAGGCATGTTTTTTCGAAGAATGTGATAAGGCTATAAATTCAAGGGTTTAGTCTAAGCTTTAAGATTTAAGAAATCCTACCTATCTGCTAAGGACAACTAGTAAGACAACTTATGAATGTTTTGCTACAAAATGACATGACTATTTTTAATTTGAGGCTTAAGTACACAGTTGAAAAGTAGTTCTAGAATGTTACTTAAGAGTGTTGTCCTAAGGAGGTACACATTCTCATAAGTAAGGTAAGCAGTTATGATTATCACGTCCGACTAGCTACCGGTATCAATTAAGTAAGAACTGTGCAGCGTCCGATATGTAGGTAAGCAAGCATCGGACGCCTCCGGTGACTTTGTATGTAAGCTCGGTTGGCCACCGTTATAAGTATGACATCCAGTTTAACACCTGCGACATAATAGTTCGGTTAACCTCCGTGACATGTAAGTAAGATGTCCGATTGAACACCTGCGACATAAGATTCCAGTTAAACTTCGAGACATGTAAGTAAGATGCCTTGTTTAATACCCGCGACATAAGAGTCCAGTTAAACTCTGTGACACATATGTAAGATGATTCTAGAATCAAGCCATTAAGATTACGAGAGTATTTTGAATTCTCCTAGGAGTCTTAGTAACCTGTGTATTTTAAGTATACACACGTGTTTGTGTTGAGTAAGTTAAGTAAGTAAAGTAAGTTTACTAAGTTAAGTATGATAAGATGATTAGTATGATATGTATGCAATGTAAGTTAAGTATGATAAGATTATAAGTACGATATGTATGATATGCATGTTAAGTATGACAAGATGATAAGTACGATATGTATGATATGTAAGTTAAGTATGATAAGATGATAAGTACGATATGTCTGATATGCATGTTAAGTATGATAAAATGTTAAGTACGATATGTATGATATACATGTTAAGTATGATAAGATGATAAGTATTGTATGTATGATATGCATGTTAAGTATGACAAGTGGGTTATGAGTTAAGATCATATGTATATATACACTTGCTCTGGGATTTTGTGCATGCAGGTTTACTTAGTTAAGGAATCTTGTTATTAGGCATGACCATAAGTTTGCAAGGACGGTCACACGTTCTTGAATTGCATGTTAGGGTTCAGTTTTTCCAAAACCCTATTTATGATTGAATATCTATATGATCACTGTTAGAGCTTCCTGTTTGTCTTCTTTATGATATGTATGTTAAGATGTTCTTACTAAGTATTTCACTTACCTAGTTGTTTCATGTTGTAGGTAAGCAAAATGATAAGACGGATGAGTGAGCGTTGGAGTCTGTCTTGTCGAATGTACATGTGGCCCGATTATTGAAGTCGCTATAATTTTGTCAAGTTTTAAGTTGTGTAAAAACTTTATGTTTTTTATGTTTAAGTTATTTTAAAGTTTCAAATATTGTATTCTTATTTTAAGCATGCCCATGCTTCTAAAGTAAGTAATTATTTTAAAAGCTTTTTTTATAAGGATTTTCTGGTATTTCAATTAAATGAAAGTAAGAAGTTTTCCGAAAATGTTGTATGTTTTCTATAATAATGTTGGTCATTTTTACTAGGTCGTTATAATTGGTATTAGAGCTCGAGTTGAGCTGGTTCTGTACACAACCTACATGTACATTCGCAGTGATAGACCGACACTCACTGTAAGTATTACTTTTCTTGTATTGTTTGTATTTCTATATGTTGTTTTTACTACTTAAATTCTAAAAATTGTAGGTTATATGGCTGACCTACCTGAGTTAAAAAAACTTATATTAGTCAACCCACCCATAGAGTACACCTTGGATGTAACACCCTGGATAACAAAGACTGTTACACTCTATGTTTATAAAGGTGGAAGACTTGATAAGCAAATCATTTAGTTGGAAATGTGTCACTAAAACCATTGGTGAACTAGGGTTAAAAGATTTTGGTCATAAAATATAAATTTCATTTAAATAAGCGTTTAATACACGTGATCCCAAAAATAGGGTTAAATAATAGTTTACAAAAATTCCAAAGGTTATGTACAACCACAAGCCACTTTAATGGAAAAATAGGCATTTTAGGGTCTCCTGTCCCTGTATCATCCCTCGGCCGTGACGACCGAGCAGCCAACTATATACATTTTTCCCCCAGAGCTCTCCAAATCAGGGTTGGTCCAGCTTACCCTTACCTTTACCTGCACCACGTAGCACCCGTGATCCAAGGCCCAGCAAGAAAACCATAAACAGAACATAGCCAATAACAGTAATCAAACAATTCATAAATCATTAATCAAATACTCAGCAGACCACATCGTTCACATAATCAGTGATATCAATCATCAAACCAACAATCTATCATCCAAATAATTAACATGCCACAATCATCATATTAACAATAGCAAAAATATCATACAATATCCTGGATCGACGCCCTTAGGCCGCACCCTCTTCTTATCCCACTGACTCCAACTCACTTAGGCCGAGCTCAGTGATTAAATAGTTAACCCCTGCTACTAGTGGTCGAGCCGCGTCCTATGCACAAATATTAATTCCAGCACTCTTATGCCGTTTATTTCATGTTCACATGGCATAATACCATCATACAACATTGCATAAAAATATAGGGAACTCTTAGTCCCAACATATCCACACAACCGAGTGTCGTTTTCTTACCTTTGATTCCAAGCGGAGAAGGTGAACTGGTTCCGAGCACGATCCTTAGCCTCGAGCCTTGGCGACAAACCTAGTCACAAGAGTTATTGGTATCTATTAACTTCTAATAATAAATAAAATACCTTAGGAACAAAACTAGCCTCTGGGACCTCGATTTATACTAAACCAGGTAGTAGAAATTGTCCCGAGCCCCTAGGTTCAAACCCAAAGCCCTAACAACACTAAGAACTCCTTCGAGCTTAAAACTCCAAGGTGGGTCACGATTTGCCCCAAGTCAGAGAGCAACCTCCCAAGAAAACAGGCGGGCGGGTCGCGACTTGGCCAAGCAAGTCGCGGCGCGCCCCCAAGTAAGAGAGCTCCCACGGCTAGAAGGGCCACACGTGTCGCGGCGCCCCCATGCTGGGTTTTGGCGCGCCATGCGAACCCAGGGAAAACCTGGGTTTCCTTCTCTTTTTCCTGGACAAGAACATTCAAGCTTTGCCCAAAAATTTTCCCCTCAATTCCACACTAAACCAGCCACGGATTTAGACCCACAATCTCATATTTTCACCCTACAATTCTCAACAATATAAACAGAAACCAGCACTTCAATTTAGCCACAAGAATTCTAGTAATAACCACTAAAATTTCCTACTCAAGCCATCAGACAAATTCATCACTCAACCTATACTCAAAATAAAAAATCAAACTAACGTACTCAACCAAAAAACATATAAATTAAAGTCAGATTCCTATTTCAATTTACATCCCAATTCCCAGCTGAATTTCCTCCTAATCCTAGCTTAGTTCCTCTTTAATACCTTATATTTTTCTTTCAAAATTCCCCAACCCAAGGCTAGCTTCAACTTCAATGAGGGATAGTGAGAGTGCGAGAGAAAACGTGAGGGGATGGGAGAGAGAGAGAGTTGAGACTTTATCCTTCTTCCTTTCCTAGATCACTCTAAAACCTTCTCTGCTTTTTTCCTAATAAAAAGGTTGAGCATATCATTTATTAACAAAAAGACCCTTTTACTGCCCCAAACAAAACTAACCTTTAACTTAAACTAAGTGTATAATAGTCATTTGTTCCCAATTCCCACTAATTCCTCAAGTGTTCCTAATATTTACCATTCAATTCCCATCATCCACTTAATCACCAATTATTTACCCAAAGTCTAATAATCTCCAATATGTCTCCTAAATTCCTGAAAATATCCCAGGCTCCCCCGAGCTAGGTATAAATCCCCGCCGTGACTATTTCCCCAAATCGCTCACTAGGACCGTCTCGAGCTATATGATGCAAATATATCCACATAATAATGTGGTCTCAACAATTTACCATAAATAATCACATTTGTGCCCTCAACGGGCCAAAAATTACAAATATGCCCCTATAAGCTAAACATGGCCCACATGCATATTAATACTCATAAGCATGCATTTCACATACCCATATAATCATATAAGCATGCTTATCACATACTCATGCATTAAATTATTTAAATCACACATAAAACAATTATGCCCTTCCGACACACTAATCAAGGCCTGTAAGCCATATTAGTGATTTTGGGTCGTTACAACTATCCTCTCCTACTGAGAATATTGTCATCAAAATTTACCTGAACAACTCGGGATACTTATCTCGCATCGCTGACTCAAGCTCCTAGGTCACCTCCTCAACCCTGCTATTCCTCTATAACACTTTAACCAGATGAATTGTCTTGTTCCATAGAACCTTATCTTTTCGATCTAAGATCTGAACTGGTCGCTCCTCATAGGACAAATCTGTCTGCAATTCTAAGTCTTCATACTTCAACACATGTGTTGTATCTGAGAAGTACTTCTGAAGCACAGAAAAATGGAATACGTCATGAACTCTCGACAATGACGGTCGCAAAGCTAACCTGTAAGCCACCTGTCCGTTCCTTTCCAAGATCTCAAAAGGTCCAATAAATCTGGGGCTCAGCTTGCCCTTCTTCCCAAACCTCCTTACCCCTCGCAATGGTGAAACTCACAGAAACACGTGGTCCTCGACCTGGAACTCCACGTCTCTACGCTTAGAATCAGCGTAGCATTTCTGTCTGCTCTGTGAAGCAAGCATTCTAGCTCGGATCTTCTCAATAGCTTCATTAGTCTTCTAAACCATGTACGGTCCCAGATAATTTCTCTCACCCATCGCATCCCAATGAATTGGCGATCTACACCTCCTCCCATATAACATCTCATATGGAGCCACTCCAATTGTTGATTAATATCTATTGTTATATGAAAACTCAATCAACGGGAGATACTTACTCCAGGTTCCCTCAAAATCGATCACACATGCCCTAAGCATATCCTCTAACACCTGAATCGTCCTCCAAGACTGTCCATCAGTCAGAGGATGAAAGGTTATGCTGAACTTCAACTGAGTCCCCATAGCCTTCTGTAAACCACCCCAAAACTTGGAGGTAAAGATAGGATCCCTGCCTGACACTATAGACTTAGGAACCCCATGGAGACGTATGATCTCCCTCGCATACAACTTTGCATACTGATCCACCATATAAGTCATCTTCATTTAAAGAAAATGAGCTGACTTGGTGTATCTGTCCACTATCACCCACACCGAGTCATGAAGCCCCACTGTCCTGGGTAAACCTCCAACAAAGTCCATCGTAATATCCTCCCATTTCCATTCGGGAATACCCAAAGGCTGAAGCAACCCCGCTGGTCACTGATGCTCAGCTTTCACCTGCTGACAGGTCAAACACCTTGCCACATACTCCACCACATCCTTCTTCATCTTGGGCCACCAATACAACGTTCGTAGATCCTAATACATCTTCATGGTACCCGGATGAAGTGAGTACGACGTGGTATGCAATTCATCCAGTATCTCTCATCTAATCCCCACATCAATCAGAACACAAATCCGACCTTGATATTGTAGCAGACCAACCTCAAAAATAGAATAGTCCTTAGCTACCCCCGTTAAGACATTCTCTCTAACCTTCTGTAACTGTGCATCTACCAACTGACTCTCCTTAATACGCTCTAGTAGGGTCGACTGCAAAGTAAAGTTGTCCAACCGGCCCACCACCAACTCTATCATCACTCTGGACATTTCATCAACCAACTCTCTCAAAATCTGAGTGGATCTAAATAACTGCCCCGAGCCCCTCCGGCTCAATGCATCCACCACTATGTTGGATTTCCCTGGGTGGTAAAGAATATCACAGACATACTCTTTTACCAACTCCAGCCAATGCCTCTGCCTCATGTTCAGGTCCTTCTGCATAAAGAAGTACTTCAAACTCTTATGATCGGTGTATATCTTGCACTTCTCCCCATACAAATAATGTCGTCAAACCTTCAGTGTGAATACCACTGCTGCTAACTCCAAATCATTGGTACGATATCGCTGCTCATACTCCTTCAGTTGTCGTGATGCATAAGCTATAACCTTCCCGTTCTGCATCAACACATAGCCTAAGCCCAACCTCGATGTATCACAATATACCACAAACTTTCCTTCCTCCGAAGGAAGACATAGCACACGTGCAGTAATAAGTCATCGCTTCAACTCTTGAAAACTATTCTCACACTTGTCTGACCAGATGAACTTCAAATTCTTTTGTGTCAATTCTATCATCGGTGCAGCAATCTTCGAGAACCCTTCCACAAACTGTCTGTAGTAACCTGCTAACCCGAGGAAACTACGAACCTCTGAGGCGATCCTTGGCCTCGGCCAATCTCTCACTGCCTCCACCTTAGATGGATCCACCTTAATCCCATCTTCACCAACTATGTGTCCAAGGAGTATCAATTCTGGTAACCAAAACTCATACTTCTTAAACATGGCATACAACTGATGTTCTCTTAACATCTACAAGACCTGTCGAAGATGTTGCGCATGCTCTACCTCTGAACTGGAGTATTCTAAAATGTTGTCGATGTAGACAATCACGAACTAATCTAAATAGTCCTTGAACACCCTGTTCATTAAGTCCATGAAGGCTTCTTGGGCATTGGTCAAACCAAACGACATGACCAAAAACTCATAGTGCCCATACCTAGTTCGGAAGGCCGTCTTCGGTATATCCTCGTCCTTGATCCTTAGCTAGTGATAACCAGATTGAAGATTAATCTTCAAGAATACCGTCTTTCCCTGCAGCTGATCGAACAAGTCGTCAATTCTTTGTGGAGGATACTTGCTCTTGATAGTCAACTTATTCAACTCTCTATAGTCTATACACATCCTTAGAGTCCCGTCCTTCTTCTTCACAAACAAAACCGGAGCACCCCATGGCGATTAGCTAGGCCTGATAAATCCTAAATCCAGTATTTTCTGTAACTGTACCTTCAATTCTTTCAATTCTGTCGATGCCAACTCAATGACGAACTGAATCTCCCTGTGCGGCAGCAACCCTGGTAAATCCTCAGGGAATACATCTAAGAATTCATGAACCAATCTAGTCTCTCCCAGTCTTGTTGGCAAAACTCTGGTAGTATCCACCACACTAGCCAGAAAACCTATACAGCCTCCCTGTAATAAGTCTCTGGCTTTCAACGCTGATATCATGGGTACGCGGGGTCCACATACTACACCCACAAAAACAAAGGGATCCTCTCCCTCCGGCTCAAAGGTCACTATCTTTTTCCTACAATCAATAGTAGCTCCCTATCTAACCAACCAATCCATCCCAAAAATCATGTCAAAATCCTCCATACCTAACTCAATCAAGTCTATTGATAGCTCCCTAGCATCAACCATCACTGGCAGTGCTCTAATCCACCTCCTAGAAACTACCAATTCCCCTGTAGGCAATATAGTCCAAAACCCTGCATTACAATACTCACTAGGTCTACACAATTTATCGATTACCTTACTAGAAACAAATGATTGTGTAGCACCAGAGTCAATCAATACAGTAAAAGGAGAGCCAACACTAGAAAGCTAACCTGTCACCACTGAGGGACTAGCCTCGGCCTCTGCCTGAGTCAAGGTGAACACTAGAGCTAGAGTCAAGCTATCCACCTTCCCTACGTCCCATTTCTTTACTGTTGGGTAGTCCTTCTTGAGGTGTCCCAACACCCCACACACATAACAGGCCTTGGCACGACATTCACCTGAATGGCATCTTTTGCACCTCGTGCACTCTGGGTAGCTCCTCCATGTATCACTACCTCCCTGATGGCCACCGTGAATACCCATACCCCTCCTTTCAGTACCAGCAGCGGTCGAAGTGTCAGGGGTCTTCCTTTTCAAATCATTGGGGCCTCCACTCCTACCAAACCCAAAATATGGAGGTACCGTCCTGCTGACCTCCCGCCTCACAACATTCTCCCTCCAGATCTTGTTCTCCGCTTCTTCAGTGGTAAGAGCCTTCTCAATAGCCTAGGCATACGTCGTCCCCTCATATACGGTTGTAATTCTCACATCTCGGGCTATCATACCATTAAACCCCCTGATAAACCTATCCTGCCTAGCTGCATCAGTAGGCACAAGATCTGGTGCAAAATTTGCAAGTCTATCATACTTCAGGGCATACTCTGTAACTGTCATGTGGCCCTATATCAATCCCAAAAATTCATTCACCTTTGCTGCCCCGATGGCAACATTGTAATACTTCTGATTGAACAAATCCTTGAATCCATCCCAACTCAAAGTAGTATCATCTCTGGTCTGTGATACCACTTCCCACCATATGGGGGCATCCTCTCTACGCATATATGTCGCACAGGCCACTCTGTCATGACCCTCTACCCTCATGAAGTCCAGGATAGCAATAATCATGCCCATCTACTATTCGGCCTTTAATGGATTTGGTTCCCCATCAAAAGTTGGAGGATGTTGTCTCTTGAACCGTTTATACAATGGTTCCCACCTATTCCCAACCTCCAATGGCTGTATAGCTGGTGCCACCACAGGTGGCACAATGGATGCAGCAGTCTTAGAAGACGGATCTGCTCATCCTGGATTTGAAGTCTGGCTTGCATGTCTGCCATAATCTGCTGGCAGTTCTCAGGGACTGGCAGAGGGTTCTGGCCCTAGTCATCATCTCTAGCCTCAGACCCAGTGCCGACTAGTCGTATAGATTGTCTTGGCGGTCAACGACTATATGACTAGCCGACTATCCAAGTTAATCTATAATCAACGACTCAGCGGTCAGACTATGATGACAGGGTAACAATCTTTCCATGCATCACCATTGAAACACAACCAATCACAAATAGTCAAAATATAACAGTTCATCCAAATATTAATCCACATGCACAACAATGCTAACAAGCGTGCCTTAATATCATCACACAACACTCAAGGACCAGGCCCTATCAGTATCTCATGCTCCCTATTAATCAAACAAATATCAGCATTCATATTTCTTTCCAATCACTTAAGCATATAAACATGAATACACAATTACCAAACCCTGATTCGAGCTAATCTTTAGCGGCGAATGTACATGTCTAGCCAGTCTTTAGGAACCCTTAAACCTAGACCGCTCTGATACCAAATTGTAACGCCCTAGTTAACCAAGACCGTTACACTCTGTGTTTATAAAGGTGCAAGACTTGCTAATCAAGTCATTTAGTTGAAAATGTGTCATTGAAACCATTGTTGAACTAGTGTTAAAACATTTTGGTCATAAAAGATAAATTTCATTTAAATAAGGGTTTAATACATGGGATCCTAAAAATAGGGTTAAATAACATTTTACAATATTTCCAAAGGCTATGTACAACCACAAGCCACTCTAATGAAAAAATAGGCATTTTAGGGTCTCCTGTCCCTGTATCATCCCTCGGCCGTGGCGGCCGAGCAGCCGACTATGTAAATTTTGCCCCTAGAACTCTCCAAATCAGGGTTGGTCCAGATTATCCTTGCCTTTACCTGCACCACGTAGCACCCGTGAGCGAAGGCCCAGCTAGAAAACCATAAACAGAACATAACCAATAACAGTAATCAAACAATTCATAAATCATTAATCAAATACTCGGCAGACCACATCTTTCACATAATCAGTGATATTAATCATCAAACCAACAATCTATCATCCAGATAATTAACATGCCATAATCATAATTTTAACAATAGTAAACATATCATACAATATCCAAGGTCCACGCCCTTAGGCCACACCCTCTATTTATCCCACTGACTTTGACTCACTTAAGTCGAGCTCAGTGATTATATAATTAAACTCAACTACTACTGGCTGAGCCGTGTCCTGTGCGCAAATATTAAATCTGACACTCTTAGGTCGTTTATTTCATGCTCACATGGCATAATACCATCATACAACATTGCATACAAGTATAGGGAACTCTTAGTCCCAACATAGCCACACAACCGAGTGTAGTTTTCTTACCTTTGATTCCGAGCGGAGAAGGTGAACTGGTTTAGAGCATGATCCCCAGTCTCAAGCCTTGGCGATAAACCTATTCACAAGAGTTATTGATATCTATCAGCTTCCAATTAGAAATAAAATACCTAGGGAACAAAACTAGCCTTCAAGACCTCAATTTCTACTAAACTGTGTAGTAGAAATTGTCTCGAACCCCTAGGTTCGAACCCTCGAGATCTAACAACTCTAAGAACTCCTTTCAGCTTAAAACTCCCAGGTGGGTCGCGACCTGGCTCAGCAAGTCATGACTTGCCCCAAGTTAGAGAGCAACCTCCCAAGCAAAAATGGGAGGCGGGTTGCGACTTGGCAAAGCAAGTCGCGTTCGCGCACCCAAGTCAGAGAGCTCCCACAGCCAGAAGTGCCACACGCGCTGCGAGGCCTCTGGGCTGGGTCGTGGCGTGCCCTATGAACCCAGGGAAAACCTAGGTTTCCTCCTCTTTTTCCCAGCCAAGAATATTCAAGCTTTTCCTAGAAATTTTCCCATCAATTCTACACTAAACCAGCCACGAATTTAGACCCATAATCACATATAAACAGAAACCAGCACTTCAATTTAGCCATAAGAATTCCATTAATAACCACTAAAATTTCCTACTCAAACCATCAGACAAATTCATTACTCAACCTATACTCAAACTCAAAAATCAACCTAACCTACTCAACCACAAAACATAGAAATTAAAGCCAGATACTCACCTCAATTTACAACCAAATTTCCAGCTGAATTTCCTCCAAATCCCAGCTTAGTTCCTCATTAATTCCTTCTGTTTTTCTTTGAAAATTCTCTAGCCCAAGACTAGCTTCAGCTTCAACGAGGGATAGTGAGAGTGAGAGAAAACGTGAGGGGATGGGAGAGAGAGAGAGCTGAGACTTTATCCTTCTTCCTTTCCTAGATTACTCTAAATCCTTCTCTGCTTTTGTCCTAATAAAAAGGCTGAGCATATCATTTATTAACAAAAAGACCATTTTACCACCCCCAATAAAACTATCCTTTAACTTAAACTAAGGGTATAATAGTCATTTGTTCCCAATTCCCACTAATTCCTCAAGTGTTCCTAATATTTACCACTCAAATCCCATCATCCAATTCATCACCAATTATTTACCCAAAGTCTAATAATCTCCAATATATCTCCTAAATTCCTGAAAATAACCCCAGGCTCCCCCAAGCTGGGTATAAATCCCCACCGTGACTATTTTGCCAAATCGCTGACAAGGACTGTCTCGAGCCATAAGCTGCAAATATGTCCACATAATAATGTGGTCTCAAAAATTTACCAAAAATAATCACATCTATGCCCTCAACGGGCCAAAAATTACAAATATGCCCTTATAAGCTAAACAGGGCCCCTATGCATATTAATACTCATAAGCATGCATTTCACATAAACATATAATCATATAAGCATGCGTATTGCATAATCATGCATTAAATCATTTAAATCAAACATAAACCAATTATGCCCTCCCGACACACTAATTAAGGCCCTTAAGTCATATTAGTGATTTTGAGTCGTTACATTGGAACATAGGATTATTATTTACATGTCATACGAACGCATAGGTACTCGTCTATATGCTTGAGAGGTCAGCGACTGTGCTTATGATGTCTGGTCTTTTACATAATCAGTGGCCCTTATCTTCGACGAAATTGGTATACCCCCAAGCTTTATGGTTAGGTTAGTTGGCCTATGTCTGAGGGGCAAAGCTCTTTTTTGGTATCACATTCTAGAAGTTAACATAGAGTGGCTTTCCTTTCGACTATCCATGGAGTTGTACTTTGGAACACCTATGTAGAGGTCAAGCATGTACTTGAGATGTCAAAGATTGTAAGGAGCATGGAATGCTTTGGTGGAGGCCGCAGTAAAGGAAATGGTGAGTCAGGCGGTGACAGTGAACCAGGCGATCACGGAGAATCCCGTTTGGGTAGAAGATGGGAAAGGCCATAAAAACGGTGAAGATGTGGAAATCGATGAAGACTTCAAGGAAGAAGATCTTGAAGAAGATATAGAAAAGGATTCGGGAAACAAGACAGATGACGATGGGATTGTCGGTGAGATACCTGAGGACTTTGACAGGGACACCAATACTGACAGGGACATAGTCATCAAAATTAGGATAGTAATTTCCCAGTGTTAAACCCTTATGTACAACCTCAATTTCTCTCTCAACCTTGCTACCTCTACGACTAGGTCCACAGATGGTGCTGCTGGAGCTGCAAGTTGAACTGATGGCATTTCTATGTCAGGGGTTGCCGTGGTTTTAGACCTTGTGGAGACACCCTTTCCTCGGCATCCTCCTCTTCCCTTGCCTCCTCTTCCTCTAGTCGACAGTATGATA
Organism: Humulus lupulus; assembly: GCF_963169125.1. Taxonomy (NCBI): domain Eukaryota; kingdom Viridiplantae; phylum Streptophyta; class Magnoliopsida; order Rosales; family Cannabaceae; genus Humulus; species Humulus lupulus. The sequence goes on along the minus strand of NC_084796.1, from coordinate 85,032,939 downwards.
TTCTAAGGAAAATAAAGGAAAATCATAAGGAAGGAACATCGCATAATGGTTTGATAGGTACTTGCAAAATCATACATTCAAACCCCATCATTTAGAGTTTCAAAAAATATTAAACCATAGCATTCAAAGTGTTCAAATTATTCCAAAAATTTAAACAATCCCATAAAGTGTTTAATGACCAGAACATAAATCATTTAAGGTCTAAAAAACATCCCATCTTATTTATTAGTGTCTCATGGAATGATTTACGCGACGGACTCTAGTCCTCAACCGTGGACTTGTCCCTTGAGCTATAGTCAAAGATGTCTTCTGGGATGTGAAAGTAGCCAGGAGCGCTCGCCATTATCGTCATCCTAGAGGTCACACGTGGTATAGCTCGAGTTACTTCCTTAATTTCCAAGGCTCCTTCCATATCATGTACTATCTCTAAACACTCCTCTATCTCTCTGTCATCCGTCTTCACCAATACCAGCTCCAGACGACTAAAATATAGTTGTCTATAAGATCGTAGATTACATATTCCATGGTACTAAACTCTAAGTGATCTTGAATGGCGTCGCGCCATGCTCTGTCCAACTGGAGAATGGCCTCAGAGTACATTGACAGTGCTTTCCTCAACACCCAATATTGCTCTCTGGCCAAAAACAAAGCTCCTCTTTTGTTCATGATCCCTTGAATACGATCACAAACTACCGTTGTTGTTTTTAATACTGCAATGTGCCAATCGTAAGGATCCTCCTCAAGCTAGACCTTGGGTATTGCACGGATCTCCTTGAGTAGTTGTTTCTTAGTAGTTTTCAAAAAGGGAGGCATTTTACCATACTACAGTTACGAAACTATAAAATCAAATAAAACATAAACAAGTAATAACACATAAAACAAATACTTACGACGGGGTGAGGTGAGATTTTTCTATCTTTAGCATGTATGGTGAGGGTCCTTTGAAACATGGACGACCTGTCTCTGATACCATTTGTAAAATGCCCTAATCTAAATCTTTGTAAAACATTTGCATGCTCATAATAGTTTATAGAAGAAAAGTCTCTTATTATAAAAATCCCAGTGGGACCTTGCTAAAAAATGCGAACTGGGCCCAATAGTTTAAAAGAAAATAATATTTTCCATGCAATGTTATACAAATAATTAAAGTTCAAGTCGCAATGATAAGTTTGGAAAATTAAAAATAAACATAACATTATTCTTTAGAAATTGGCGTTAAAATGATCGTCCATAGGTCCATAGGATGCCCCCATTCCATACACACCCTAACGTTGGAACTCCCCACATCACCATGCGTGCCAAAGAGAAATACATATTTGCTACCTGGAAAGGAAAGTAAGGGGGTGAGATAAAACCCAGTAAGGAATTACAAATAACACACACAAGTAAAACACAACGAAACATATTCATATTCCTACATCGTCATACATCATAAGTGTCATTATCTTAACCATCATCATCATACACATAAACAAAATCATCATAACACAAACATCACATACATAGTCATCATAAACATAACATCATAACATAAACATCATATATATAGTCATCATAAACATAACATCATATCTTTGTGAACATGGCCTGCTAACTTGTCCGTATCACATCTTAAGGTAAATTGGATCTCTGGTCCTTGAATAACCTAGGTGCGTTCACCCTGTGAGTTACATCTTCATATCCTTAGTAACTCGGGTTACGTCTTCACATCCTTAGTAACCCCTTTTTGTTGTGTCGGGTTCATCATGCTAACAATCATTACATAACATACAACATTCATACAATCCAGTCATATCAACATAAAAATAGCATCTCATAATTCATATCGCAAAAGGTATCACCATACTTAACATTCTTGTTCATACATGCCAACCTTACCATACACAACATAAATAACCAAAATTCTATCGAACTTCCTTACTTCAGGTCCAAGCAAAGAAAAACTGATAAACTTCACAACGAGCCTATACCATAATCAAATAATATCCTTTAGCATCACATAAGACTTTCTTGTGCCCAATTCATAAATCCCATGTGTGCATGGGCCATGCACACATGGTGAAAACTACTCATAATTTCCAAATAGGCATAATTACACATGAAATCACCAAAAGAATAACGCAAATTATACATATGTTTCATGCATGGTTTTTAAATAAAAATCATATGGTCGAATATTAGACATATTTTTTAAGGTAAAAGTGCATTTGCATGTGACATGCATACGTGGGAACGTTGTTAAAAAGTGGCGTTAAAAATGATAATTGCTACGCGCTTATTTCTATCGTTTGGAAAATAATGATTTAGTGACATACTTTTCTTACCATTATTTATCTCTTTAAAATTACTAAGTTGATTAAACCTCTAAAACATTATTTTTATTTCATAAAATAATTTATTTAGCCTTTTAAAAATATAAAAATTCCATTATTTATTTTGAAATCACATAGAAATAATAAATGCTAGAGATTATTTAAAATAATTATTACTAGCATGTTTCCTTAGAAAATAACAATTTAATCCAATTTAATAAAATTACAAACTTGGTGTGAGAAAAAAAATATAATTTTTATGTGTGAGAAAATACATTTTTATTTGTATTATTTTAAGACTTAATTTTAAGTAGAATAAATTCATAAGTAATAATCCAATAAATTCATAAGTAATAATTCATAAGTAGACTTAATTTGGTGCACTATAATACTTCTTGCTAAAAGCATGGACAAATTCTACCCAAGTAATGGTATTCATGTCACGGGTCTCTTTAATTGCATCCCATCATATCTGTGCATCCATCTTGAGTAAATAAACTGCATAGGAGACTCTTTGGCAATCATTCAACTCCATATGATCGAAGATGGCCTCGACCGATCTTAACCAATCCTCTGCCACTATTGGATCATATTTCCCTTCAGTGGTTGGTGGGGCTTGTTTTCTGAAACGTTCATACACTGGCTCGAACCCATAAGTTACAGGTAGTGGTGCAGGTGGTGGTGCTGGCGGCTGAGGTTGCGCTACTGGCCCTTGAGGCACTTGGGGCGTCTGGGGCATTTGTGGGGCTTGCCTAGCATGTGCCAATTCCTCATCTCTTAGCCTCAATTGTTCTCTCAACCTTGCAACCTCTGCAACCAGGTCCACAGATAGTGTTGCTAGAGCTGCAGGTTGAACTAGTGGCATTTCTATGTCAGGGGTTGTCGTGGTTTTAGAACTAGTGGAGACACCATTTCCTTGACCTCCTCTTCCTCTAGTCGACATTATGAGATTCTAAGGCAAACAAAGGAAAATCATAAGGAAGGAACATCGCATAATGGTTTGATAGGTATTTACAAAATCATACATTCAAACCACATCATTTAGAGTTTGCAAAAATATTAAACCATAGCATTCAAAGTGTTCAAATTATTCCAAAAATTTAAACAATCCCATAAAGTGTTTAATGAACAAAACATAAATCCTTTAAGGTCTAAAAAATATCCTGTCTTATTTATTAGTGTCTCATGGAATGATTTATGCGACGTCGTCTAGACCTCAACCGTGGACTTGTCCCCTGAGTTGTAATCAAAGACGTCTTCTAGAATGTGAAAGTAGCCGGGAGCGCTCACCATTATCTTCATCCTAGCAGTCACACATGGTATAGCTCGAGTTACTTCCTCAATTGCCAAGGCTCCTTCCACATCGTGTACTGTCTCCAAATGCTCCTCTATCTCTCCGTCATCCGACTTCACACATACCAACTCCAGAGGACTGAAATTATAGTTGTCTATAAGATCGTAGATCACGTATTCCATGGTACAAAACTCTAGGTCATCTTGAATGGCGTCGCGCCATGCTCAGTCCAATTGGACAAGGGCCTCAGAGTACATTGACAGTGCTTCCCTCAACACCCAATATTGCTCTTGGCCAAAAGCAAAGCTCCTCTTTTGTTCATGATCCCTTGAATACGATCACAAACCACCGTTGTTGTTTTTAATACTGCAATGTGCCAATCGTAGGGATCCTCCTCAAGCTAGACCTTGGGTATTGCACGGATCTCCTTGAGTAGTTGTTTCTTTGTAGTTTTCAAAAAGGGAGGCATCTTACCATACTGCAGTTACGAAACTATAAAATAAAATAAAACAGAAACAAATAATAACACATAAAACAAATACTTACGACGTAGTGAGGTGAGATTTTTCCGTCTTTAGCATGTATGGGGAGGGTCATTTTAAACATGGACGACCTGTCTCTGATACCATTTGTAAAATGCCCTAATCTAATACTTTGTAAAATATTTGCATGCTCATAATAGTTTATAGAAGAAAAGTCACTTATTATAAAAATCCCAGTGGGACCTTGCTAAAAAATGCGAATTGGGCCCAATAGTTTAAAAGAAAATAATAGTTGTCATGCAACATTATAAAAATAATTAAAGTTCAAGTCCAACTGAAAAGTTCTAAAAATTAAAAATAAACATAACATTATTCTATAGAAATTGGCGTTAAACTGATCGTTTTCTCGTCCATAGGATGCCCCTACGCCATACACACCCTAACGTTGGAACTCCCCACATCGCCACGTGTGCCAAAGAGAAAAACCTTTTAGCTACTTGGAGGGGAAAGTAAGGGGGTGAGCTAAAAGCCCAGTAAGGAAGTACAAATAACACACATGTAAAACACAACAAAACATATTCATATCCATACATTGTCATCCATCATAAGCGTCATTATCGTAACCATCATCATCATACACATAAATATAATCATCATAACCCAATCATCATATACATAGTCATCATAAACATAACACCATAACATAAACACCATATACATAGTCATCATAAACTTAACATCATATCTTTGTGAACATAGCCCACTAACTTGTCCATGTCACATATTGAGTTAAATAGGATCTCTGGTCCTTGAATAACTTCGGTGCGTCCACCCTGTGAGTTACATCTTCATATTCTTAGTAACTCGGCTTACGTCTTCACATCCTTAGTTAGCTCTTTTTGTTGTGTCATGTTCATCATGCTAACAACCATTACAGAACATACATCATTCATACAATCCAGTCATATCAACACAAAAATAGCATCTCATAATTCATATCACAAATGGTATCATCATACATAACATTCTTATTAATACATGCCAACCTTACTATTCACAACATAAATAACCAAAATTCTATCTAACTTCCTTACTTCAGGTCCAAGCAAAGCAAAACTGACAAACTTCAGAACGAGCCTATACCACAATCAAATAACATCCTTTAGCATTACATAAGACTTTCTTGTGCCCAATTCATATATCCCATTTGTGTATGAGCCATGCACACATGGTGAAAACTACTCATAATTTCCAAATAGGCACAATTACACATGAAATCACCAAAAGAATAACACAAATTATACCTATGTTACATGCATTGTTTTTAAATAAAATTCATATGGTTGAATATGAGGCATAGTTTTTAACGTAAAAGTGCATTTGCATGCGACATGCATACGTGTGAACATTGTTAAAATGTGACGTTAAAAACCATAATTCCTACGGGCTTATTTCTATCGTTTTGAAAGTAATGATTTAGTAACATACTTTTCTTACCATTATTTATCTCTTTAAAATTACTAAGTTGATTAAACCTCAAAAACATTATTTTTATTTCATAAAATAATTTATTTAGTCATTTAAAAATATAATAATTCCATTATTTATTTTTAAATCACATAGAAATAATAAAGGCTAGAAATTTTTTAAAATACTTATAACTAGCATGTTTCCTTAGAAAATAACAATTTAATCCAATTTAATAAAATTATAGACTTGGTGTGAGAAAAAAATATAATTTTTAGGAGTCAGAAAAATACATTTTTATTTGTATTACTTAAAGACTGAATTTTAAGTAGAATAAATTCATAAGTAATAATTCAATAATTTAAAAAATATATATTTTAACTAAACTTTCAGCGCCTATTTAATTTATTTAAAAATCACAAGTGAATTAATCTCAACATTTTCTTAATTAAAATAAAAAAAAATCATTTCTATTAAAATGAACACTCATGTTTATACTTAAAAATATCATTTTTAATATTGACATTGTTCGGGGTTTTAATTTATTTCAACCTACACACAAAATTCCTTTAATTTAAAAATATAACTTCTCATTTTTACCAAAATTGCAGCAATAATATATACCCTCAAAATCACCATTTTGATTTTTTTAAAATCTCATATTTTCTCTAAAAATATAAAAAAAAAAATCTGTATGTATTTATTTGAGTAAAAATATTATTTTAATGCATATTAAAGTTCTATTTAATTTCTTAAAACATCATAGCACTTGCAAAAAGTATTTATGCATTCAAAAACATTATTTTCGTCATATTTGACACCATTTATACACAAAATCAGCAAGTACATCAAATCATGAAATGCATCGCTTCATGCCTTACAAAATTCACACATTACTCATGCATGTTTAATTAACAAAATTAAACACAAACCCTTGCACGGTTCTACCATTCAAGTTATCCAAAAGAAAACACAACTAACATATAGCCATTTAAAATCTTACAAATACCCTATCATGTTTCTAATGAGTATATACATGACATCAAATCAAATAAGAATGTCAAGGATGCATCAATAACATGAAATACAATTATCCGTATATGCTTTCACATGAAACCTAGCATGTTCATATTTCCCAAATAACATGACCAAATTCATAGAAACATCAAAAGAAACATAAGCAAAACTTCACATGTATTATCTACATATGCCTTGGGCGAGACCTATATGAGATTTATACTCTTGAATCTAAAAATATATAATCACCTAACATGTTTCTCATCAAGCCATCATAACAATAGTGCAAGACAAACACCAAGTCCAAAATAATCAAAACACTAAGTTTCTCTCAAAACATGATTTTTGAAAACATCCATCAATATCAAAGCAACACAAACATAATATCCTTACCCAAAACACCAATCCACTTTCAGCCATGATCTCTCCAAAATAAAATAAATAAAATAAAACAACAACAACTATAGATTGAGGGAGGAATCCAATACCTCTCTTGATAGTAATCAAGAACCCAAACTAGAGTCAGCACCTTGTTTGCTAGCCTCCAACACCTTATTGTTACCACCAAAATATTAGATCAAACAACCAAAATCTCACATAGATCAATATTAGGAAATCAAAACACCCTTACCCTCTTGTTGGCTGAAACACTAACAAACCCTAAGCTCTTGTGAGATTAGAACCTACCACCACCAAGGACTTCCATTAGACTAGAACCAAGAAAAAGGGAAAAAGAAAATCACAATCCAAACCCATACCTTAGAGACCCTGAGCCCTTCTTCCTCCTCTTATTCTTCCTTCACATTTTCTCCTTGCTTTATTCTCCTTTTCTCTAGAAAATGGCAGCCCCTCTCTCCATTTCTCTCTCTAGCTCGTTCACTCTCTCTCTCCTTCTATCCAGGCCAACGGCTCCAAGTCTCCAAATGGCCTCTTCTTTTATCTCTTCCCTTTTTATTCTAATTTGGCCAAAAATAACCTAATAAACATAATGGTAAGTTTCCTCTTGTTGCTATTTTTCCTTTATTCTAATTTATTTGATTGACAAGAAAAATGGAAAATCAAATCCTCCACATTCCCACCTATGTCGTCACCTCCTCTTGTTTCCCTTTCCATTATTTATTTATTTTTTAAATTAATTTAATAAAGAAATCTAATAAAAGAAACTATAAAGTGTGTAGAAAATTCTACATATGTGCACCATGCAACCATGCACATGCACACACTCAATAACTAGGGTGCATCACTACCTACCATGCACCTTAGTGCATTCAACCAAAACTCAAATATTCACCTGTTTAAAATAAATAGATAAATAACAATTAGCAATTAAATTCACAAAATTCTACCAAAAAATTCTAACAATTAATTTAAACAAATAAAATAAAAAAAATTACAACACTTAACAATTTAATCAAACAAAGCACAAAATTTATAACTTTAAAAAAAAATTGGTGCGCTACAATGACAGGGTTGTGAAATATGTATGAAATATTATTTTGATTAATAATATATGCTTGAGAAGCAAATTTGATGTTGTTAATATTAGCCAATGTGTGAAATGTACGGTTTTTATACAAACTAAGAATTTCGATCTCAGACCGAAATAGAAACCCTAACTTTGTAAATTCTCGAAAACAATAGTATTGGAAGTGCATAATTAAGGAAAAATATTAATGGGCATAAAATTATAGAATTATTTGTTTTTAAGGTATAAAATGTGTGATTTTGTGTGAAAAATCTTTAAAAATGCAATTTTTGTGAAAAAAAGCTTATTTAGACAAAAAATAGAATTTTAGATAATTAAATTCCATAAGATATAAACATAGGATTTTGAATACTTAAATTAAATGGCAAGACACATGTAATTTAATTATCCTCAGTTAATAATTCAATTTGGTGTGGTAAGAAAAAAATTACCACTTGTTGATTATTTTTTATACCTCCAAATCCTCAAGACAAGCTAATCACCTCCCAACTTGATCTTCCATAGCCAAAGTCTTCAAAAAACTAAGCAACCATCATTTAGGGAAAGAGAGAGGAAGGATGTATACTGAGAATGTGAAGGGTTTAGAAGTCTTAAGACTCAGCAGCAATAGAGGCAAAAGACCCATTTTCCCATACCTTAATCAATCCTCACAACTAGCTCCTAAGGCCATTTTAGTCATTTGACACCAATTCCCCACTAAACCTTAAATTACCCTTAAAATTCCATGTTAAATAAACTAATCTTCCAAATACACCTATCTTCTCCAAATACCTCTCATACCTCATTAATTCCTGGCAATTTACCAATTTACTATAATACAGATAGGCTCACTCCTTGCCAGGTATTAATCTCTATTGTGAATTTTTGGGAACTTTTCTCAAAAGGACCAACTTCTAACGAATATCTCAAATATATTCACATAATAATGTGGTCTCAATCATAAAACACATATTGTAACGACCCAAAAATGCTAATAGGGTTTAGTTCCTTGATTAGCATGCCAGGAGGGCATAATTGGATATGTGTGTGATAAATTGATTAAATGTGTGACTATGTGGCATACATGATATATACGATGATATGAATATATTTATATGCATTTTTATGAGTATTAAATATGCGTGTGAGCCCGTTCTTGTTTATAAGGGCTAATCTGTAATTTTTTCCCATTAAGGGTATAAATGTGATTATATCTGTTAAATGGTTCAGACCACATTATTATGTGGATATATTTGCAGTATTTGGCTCGAGGGGGTCCTAGTGAGCGGGGAATAGTCACACCAGAGTTTAACACTCGGCTTGGGGTGAGCTTCAGGGTATTTTGGGAAGTTTAAAGTATATCTGAGGTTTATCGAGTAATGAGAAAGTATTTGGTAATTAGTTGGGCATGTCAGGATTAATTTGGAATTTGTAGGACGACTCGAGGAATTAACAGGAAACCGTTTTGCCCTTACAGGTAGCTAGGGAGCTGGGATAATTTAAGGGGCAATTTGGTCTTTTTGGAGTTAAGGGATATACTCAGTGGGAAGTCTAGGCATAAGCAGAACCCACCAGAAACTATTCAACTCTCAGCATTCTCTCTCCCTCTCACTCGCGTTTTCTCTCTCCCTCTTTTGTGCCTAGGAGAGTTTTGAACTTTGGAAGAGAAACTTGAAGAATTAAGCTTGAGGGCTGGGGAACTAAGGCTAGGATTTTGAGGTGCAGCTCATGGACACCATTAACATCATCAAGGTAAAGGTAAAAGTTCAAATGTTGAGAATTTTTTTGTTTTTATTGTGGGAGTTAATAAGCTTCTAAGTTTTAAAGTTATTTTAATGAATTTTGGGTTTTGGACAAGGTTTTAGGTTAGAATTTTAGGATTTTATGGTGATTTAAGTAGGCTATTATGATATAATGATTTTATTATGGTTCTAGTGTATGTTAGGATAGATTTTTGATGAATTAAGCTGGGAAAAATTGCTAGAAAACCCAGGGATTTCTGGGTTCACGGGGGCGCGCCGCGACCCAGTTCATGGGCACTGCGGTCCATGTGCCCCAGAAGGCCCTGGAGGGCTGGCTTACTTGTGGGCGCGCCGTGACCCCAGAAGGCAAGTTGCGGTCCACCTCCCTTTAAGACAGGAGGCTGGTGCCTCTGACTTGAGGTGCACTGCGACCTTTAGGGCCAGATCGCGGCCCGCCTAGGCAACCATAGTCTTGTTTGGTTTTTAGGCTCGGGGATTTAAACCTAAGTGCTCGGGAAGAATTCTACTACACGGTTTAGTAGAATTCGAGTGCTCGAAAGCTAGTATCCAAAACATTTAATTGGATTATAATTTCATAGTTATCCATTGTTGCTTGTGACTAGGATTATCTTTAAGGCTCATGACTGAGGATCGTGCTCGGGACTGCTCTTTATCCTACACTCGGGACTTGAGGTAAGAAAACTGCACCCAAGTGGTTGTAAATGGGACTGAGATTCCCTGTAATTGAAAATGTGTGTCTTGTGAATTATATATCTATTATGTGTAATGTGAAAGTATGACCTAAGGGGAGTCGGGGCTGATGAAAAGTATATTGAACGCAGCTCGGCCTAAGCGAATCAGGATTAGCTAAACAACAAGAGGGCTCGGCCTAAGGGCGCTGACACTTAAATGTTTGTATTAAATATTTAGTTATTTGTTTGAAATTATATGTTTATTGCTGATTTATTGAACTGATTGTACTAAAGTTTGTTATATACACTTGTTGTTATCTATGCTTGTTGATTATAGTTTTCTTGATGAGCCTTGGATCACGGGTGCTACGTGGTGCAGGTAAAGGCAAGGGAAGGCTGGACCAACAATGAATTGGAGAGCTTTGGGGGCAGAGTGTACATCGCCAGCTGCTCGACTGCCACAGCCGAGGGAATTACAAGAACTAAGGCTCAAGACTGTATTTTGCCATTTAGATTGGCTTTTGTTGTATTAACTTTTGAGGGTTGTTTCCGACATGTAGACCTTATATTTTGGATCCCATGTATCAAACTTTTATCTTAATGAAAATCAATCATTTTACGATCACAATAATTTAACCCTAACTTGTCAGTCGACTTTAGAAACACAATTATGTTCAAATGACTTGATTAGCAAGTCTTGCACTACTTTAAACACACAGTGTAGTTGTCTTGGTTACCCAGGGTGTTAGAACTTGGTATCTGAGTTGTCTAGGTTTAAGGGTTCTTGAAGACTAGTGGGGCTTGTACACTCATCGCTAAAGAGAAGCTCGACTCAGGGTTTGGTAACCATATATGTAATTATATGTTTAAATGTTTAAATGGAATATAAATGCTTTATCTGCACGATTAATATGAAGCATGAGATATACTATTAGGGCCTGGCCCTTGACTACTATTTGAATAATTATTGAGATGCCTGTGTTGTATCATGAATGTGTATTGTTGGTTTGGATATTGGCGTTAGACCGTGGAATGAATATAAACCAGTTATCATTGCCTGACCAGCCGAGTCATTGATTGTAGATAAACTTGGATAGTTATGCGTCCAAGGCGATCAATTTGACTAGCCGACATCGGGGTCGAGGCTAGAGATGATGAGTAGGGCCAGAACCCTCCGCCAGTCTCTGAGAACTGGCAGCAGTTGCTTGCTAACATGCAAGCTAGACTTCAAAGTCAGGAAGAAGAGATTCACCTTCTAAGGCAGCAGGCTCCATCAGGGAGTGATGCACCTACTTTGTCCCTTGTTGTTGCACCAACTGTATAGCCACCTGGGATTGGGAACAGGTGGGAGCCACTTTATGAAAGATTGAGGAGGCATCATCCTTCAATCTTTGAGGGATAATCAGATCCACTTAAGGGTGAATAGTGGATGAGTATGATCACTTCCATCTTAGATTTTCTGAGGGTGGAAGGTAATGACAGGGTGGCTTGTGCAGCCTATATGCTTAGAGATGATGCCTGCATTTGGTGGGAGGTGGCGTCACAGACCCGAGATGTTTCTACTATGAGTTGGGATGGGTTCAAAGATTTGTTCAACCAGAAATATTACAACATTGTCGTCAGGGCAGCAAGGTGAATTAGTTCACTGGGTTGGTGTAGGGCAGCATGACAGTTACTGAGTATGCCCTGAAATTTGACAGGCTAGCAAAGTTTGTGCTAGATCTATTGCCTACAGATGCAACTAGATTGGAAAAATTTGTTTGAGGGCTTAATGCTATGATAGCCCAAGATGTGAGGATCACATCAGTTCTTGGGGAGACAACTTATGCCCAAGTGGTTGAGAAGGCCTTCACTGCTAAGGAGGCAGAGAACAAGATTTGGAGGGAGAACGCTACAAGACGGGATGTTCATAGGGCAGTGCCTTTATATACAGGGTCTGGTACAGGCGGAGGCCCAAGTGATCAAAAGAGGAAGACCCCTGACACCTCGACCGCTGCTGGTCCTAATAGAAGGGCCTGGGGTGCCCAGGGTGGCCGCCAGGGAGGCGGTGAGACATGGAGGAGCTATTGAGAATGCACTAGATGCAGGAAGCGCCATCTGGACGAATGCCAGGCAAAAGATTGTTACTTGTGCGGGGTTGTTGGACAACTCAAGACAACTCAAGAAAGATTTCCCGACATTGAAGAAGGAGGAACCAGGGAAGGCATACAGCTTGAGTCCAGCTCGAGTGTTCGTCTTGACACAGGCAGAGAATGAGGCTAGTCCCTCGGTAGTGATAGGCAGCTTTCTAGTGTTGGCTCTTCATATACTGTATTGATTGACTCTGGTACTACACATTCATTTTTTTCAAGTAAAGTGATTGATAGATTGTGTAGACCTAGTGAGTATTACAATGCGGTGTTTGAGACTTTACTGCCTACAGGGGAGCTGGTAGTTTCTAGGGGATGGATTAGAGCACTGCCTGTGATGGTGGATAGTAGGGAACTATCAATAGACTTGATTGAGTTGTGTATGGGTGATTTTGATATGATTATGGGGATGGATTGGCTAGTAAGATACAGGGCCACTATAGATTGTAGGAAGAAGATGGTGACTTTTGAGCTTGAGGGTGAGGACCCCTTTGTTTTTGTGGGTACTATGCATGGACCCTGCATTCCTATGATATCAGCGTTGAAGGCTAGGGACCAATTACAAGGAGGTTGTATAAGTTTTCTAGCTAGTGTAGTGGATACCACTTGAGTAACACCAGTGGGGCTGGGAGAGACTAGACTGGTATGTGAGTTTTTGGATGTGTTTCCTGAGAATTTGCCGAGACTACCATTTCACAAGGAGATTTAGTTTTTCATTGAGTTAGCGCCGGGTATGGAGCCAGTGTTGAGGGCACCATATAGGATGGCTCCAGCAGAGCTAAAGGAGTTGAAGATACAGTTGTAAGAGCTTCTACACTTGGGATTTATCAGACCTAGCTTCTTGCCATGGGGTGCTCCAGTTTTATTTGTGAAGAAGACGGATGGGACTCTGAGAATGTGTATTGACTATAGGGAGTTGAACAAGTTGACTATTAAGAACAAGTACCCCCTGCCAAGGATAGATGACTTGTTCGACCAGCTGCAGGGTAAGACGGTATTCTCGAAGAATAATCTTCGATCTGGTTATCACCAATTGAGGATCAAGGATAAGGATATTTTGAAGATGGCCTTCCGTACAAGGTATGGGCATTATGAGTTCCTAGTCATGTTATTTAGTTATACCAATGCCCCAGTAGCGTTATGGAAGTGATGAACAGGGTGTTCAAGGACTTCTTGGACCAGTTTGTGATTTTCTTCATCGACGACATCCTAGTTTATTCCAGTTCAGAGGCAGAGCATGAGCAGCATCTCCGACTGGTATTGCAGAGATTGAGAGAGGATCGGTTGTATGCTAAGATGAAAAAGTGTGAGTTTTGGTTACCGGAAGTGACATTCCTTGGACACATTCTAAGTGGAGATGGAATTAAAGTAGATCCGGCCAAGGTGAAAGTAGTTAGAGATTGGCCGAGGCCAAGGAATGCCTAGGAGGTTAGGAGCTTCCATGGACTAGCAGGATATTACAGACGATTCATGGAAGAGTTTTCCAAGATTGCCACACCATTGACTAAGTTGACACGGAAGAATCTGAAGTTCACTTTTTCAGACAAGTGTGAGGGTAGCTTTTAGGAGTTGAAGCAACGATTGATTACTACTCCAGTGTTGAGCCTCCCTTCGGAGGGAGAGAAGTTTGTGGTGTACTGTGAGGCATCAAGACTGGGATTGGGATGCGTGTTTATGCAAAATGAGAAGGTTATTGCTTATGCATTGCGACAGCTGAAGGAATATGAGCAGTGATACTCTACCCATGATTTGGAACTAGCAGCGGTGGTGTTTGCACTGAAGGTATGGCAACCTTATTTGTATGGGGAGAAGTGTGAGACATAAACCGATCATAAGAGTTTGAAGTATTTCTTCCCCCAAAAGGACTGAAACATAAGACAGAGACGTTGGCTAGAATTGGTGAAGGACTACGACTATGACAACCTTTACCACCAAGGAAAAGAAAATGTAGTGGCAGATGCGTTGGCCAACATTACCTTATAGTCTACCCTCTTGGAGAGGATAATAGAGGGTCAAATGGATGATGCGCCATTGTAGGAGGTTAGAGGCAATGTTTTAGCTGGAGTGGCTAAGGGTTATTCTATTTCAGAGACGAGTTTATTGCGGTACAAGGAGTAAATCTATGTTCCGATGGATATGGGTATTAGATGAGAGATACTTTATGAATCCCATACCACTTCAAACTCACTCCATCCAGGCACCACGAAGATGTATCAGGATCTACAGAATTTTTACTGGTGGCCTGGGATGAAGAAGGACGTGGTTGAATATGTAGCCAAGTGTTTAACCTGTCAGCAAGAAAAGGCTGAACATCAGCGACCAGCAGGGTTGTTACAGCCTTTGGGTATTCCCGAGTGGAAGTAGGAAGACATTACTATGGATTTCATGGGAGGTTTACAGAAGGCTCACTTCACAGAGCTAACAGAAAAGCTACGTTGATTCTAAGAGTAGGGACGTGGAGTTCCAGGTAGGGGACCACGTGTTTTTGCGAGTTTCACCATTGCAAGGGGTGAGGAGATTTTGGAAAAAGGGCAAGCTGAGCCCTAGATTCATAACACCTTTTGAGATCCTAGAGAGGATCGGGCAGGTTGCTTATAGATTGGCTCTGTCACTGTCGTTATCAAGAGTTCACGACGTGTTCCACATTTTAATGCTTTGGAAATACGTCTCAGATATGACTCATGTATTGGGATATGAGAATCTAGAGCAATAGACCGATTTATCGTATGAGGAGTGACCAGTTCTGATCCTAGATAGGAAGGATAAATTTTTGAGGAACAAGATGATTCCTTTAGTCAAAGTGTTATGGAGGAATAGCAAGGTTAAGGAAGCGACCTGGGAGCTTGATTTAGCTATGCGGGATCAGTATCCTGAGTTATTCACGAAAATTTTGAGGGAAAATTCTCAGAAGGAGGGGATTGTTGTAACAACCCAAAAATACTAATAGGGTTTAGTGCCTTGATTAGCGTGTCGGGAGGGCATAATTGGATATGTGTGTGATTAATTTATTAAATGTGTGACTATGTGGCATGCATGATATATATGATGATATGAATATATTTATATGCATCTGGGCATGTTCTTGTTTATAAGGGCATATCTGTAATTTTGGCTTGTTAAGGGTATAAATGTGATTATATCTGTTAAATTGTTGAGACCACATTATTATGTGGAGATATTTGCAGTATTCGGCTCGAGGGGCACCTAGTGAGTGGATTAGCAGAATAGTCACAACGGGGTTTAATACTCAGCTCGGGGTGAGGTTAGGGGTATTTTGGGAAGTTTAATGTATATCTGAGGTTTAACTAGAAATGAGCAAGTATTTGGTAATTCGTTGGGCATGTCGGGATTAATTGTCAATTTGTAGGACGACTCGAGGAATTAGCGGGAAACGAGGAAAATGACCGTTTTGCCCTTACGGGAAGCTAAGGCTGGGATAGTTTAAGGGGCAATTTGGTCTTTTTGGAATTAATGGATAAAATTAGTGGGAATTCTAGGCATAACCAGAACCCACCAGAAACTATTCAACTCTCAGCATTCTCTCTCCCTCTCACTCAAGTTTTCTCTCTCCCTCTACTGTGCCTAGGAGAGTTTTGAACTTTGGAAGAGAAACTTGAAGAATTAAGCTAGAGGGTTGGGAAACGAAGGCTAGGATTTTGAGGTGCAGCTCAAGGACACCATTAACATCATCAAGATAAGGGTTAAAGTTCAGTTATTGAGAAGAAATTTGTGGTTATTGTGGGAGTTTACAACCTTTAAAATTCTAAAGGGATTTCAATGAATTCTGGGTTTTGGACAAGGGTTTTAGGTTATAATTTTAGGAGTTTATGGTGATTTAAGTAAGATATTATGACATAATGGTCAAATTCTAGTTCTGGTGCAAGTTAGGATAGATTTTTGATGAATTAAGTTGGCAAAAATCGCTGGAAAACTCAGGGATTTCTGGGTTCACGGGGGCGCACCGTGACCTAGTCCATAGGCACCATGGCCCGCGTGCCCCATAAGGCCCGCGTGCCCCATAAGGCTCTGGGAGGGGTGGCTTACTTGTGGGTGCGTTGCGACCCTAAGGGGAAAGTCGCGGCCTGCATCCCCTTAAGACAAGAGGCTCGCACCTTCGACTAGAGGTGCGCCGCGGTAGCCATAGCCTTGGTTGGTTTCTAGGCTCGAGGATTTAAACCTAAGCACTCGGGACGAATTCTACTACATGGTTTAGTAGAATTCGATGGCCCGAAGGCTAGTATTTGTCTCCAAAACATTTAATTGTATTAGAATTTGATAGTTATCCATTGTTGCTTGTGACTAGGGTTACCGTTAAGGCTCTGGACTAAGGATCGTGCTCTTTATCCTTCGCTCGGGACTTGTGGTAAGAAAACTACACCCAAGTGGTTGTGAATGGGACTGAGATTCCCTGTAATTTATCATATGTGTTTTGTGAAGTATATATATGTTATGTGTAATGTGAAAGTACGAACTAAGGGATGATAAGTGTACTAAACGCAGCTCGACCTAAGCGAGCCAGGATTAGCTAAACAACCAGAGGACTTGGCCTAAGGGTTCCGACACCTAAATGTTTGTATGAAGGATTGAGTTATACATTTGAAAGTATATGTTTATCATTGCCTAGCTTAATACTTGTATTCTGCTGATTTATTAAACTTATTGGACTAAAGTTTGTTATATACACTTGTTGTTGTCTATCCTTGTTGATTATGGTTTTCTTACTGAGACTTGGCTCACGGGTGCTACGTGGTGCAGGTAAAGGCAAGGGAAGGCTGGACCAACCATGAATTTGAGAGCATTGGGGGTGATGTGTACATCACCAGCTGCTCGACCGCCATGGACGAGGGAATTACTAGAACTAGGGCTCAAAACTGTATTTCTCCATTTAGACTGGCTTTTGTTGTACTAACTTTTGAGGGTTGTTTCCGCCATGTAAACCTTAATTTTTGGGTTCCCATGTATCAAACTTTTATCTTAATGAAAATCAATCATTTTACGATCAAAATCCTTTACCCTAACTTGTCAGTTGATTTTAGAAACATAATTTTGTTCAAATGACTTGATTAGCGAGTCTTGAACTATTTTAAACACAAAGTGTAACGGTCTTGGTTACCCAGGGCATTACATATTTAATTACAAAAATGGGCCCACAAGCATATTTAATACAGTTAAACATGCATAAGCAGTCATATCCTAATATAACTCTTATAATTCATATAATCACACATGTAATCACAATTAAATCACATTGACATATAAAAATCCAATTATGCCCTCCTGGCACACTAATGAAGACACTAAGCGATATTAGCAAATTTGGGACGTTAAAAATGTCCCCTCCTTATAGAAATGTTGCCCTCAAAATTTATCTGAACAACTCGGAATACTGATCCTGCATGTCTGATTCTAATTCCCTAGTCGCCTCTTCGTCGACCTTGTTGTTCTTCCATAACAGCTTAACCAAAGGTATAGTCTTGTTCCTCAATAATTTATCCTTTTAATCCAAGTTTTGTACTGCCGCTTTTCATAGGACAAGTCTTTATGAAGTTCAAGATCCTCATAACTCAATACATGAGTTGCATCTAAAACTTATTTATGATGCATCGAGACATGAAACACATTGTGAACTTCTGAAAATGTCAAAGGTAAAGCCAACTTGTAGGCCACCTGTCCAATCCTCTCCAGTATCTCGAAAGGTCCCACAAACCAAGGGCTTGACTTGCCCTTCCTACCAAACCGCTTCACTCCTATCAAAGGTGAAACTCAAAGGAAGACATAGTTTCCAACATGGAAACTCTATATCTCTGCACTTGGGATCAACATAGCTCTTCTGTCTACTCTGTGAAGCGAGCATCCGAGCTCTAATCTTCTTAATAACCTCATTGGTCCTCTAAACTTCCTCAAGACTCAGATATTTCTTCTCATCCATTTCATCCCAATGGATGGGTTATCTAAATTTCCTACCATACAACATCTCATATGGAGCCAATCCAATAGTCCATTGATAGTTGTTGTTGTAGGAAAATTCAAGCAAAGGCAAATTCTCACTCTAGGACCCTTCAAAGTCCAGTACACACGCCTGAAGCATGCTGTAGCAACCACAACGTAGCAATCGGCAGGGACCAGTGAAGAAACGTGACAAATTTTAGCTGGACTTAATGAAGAATAAGTGACGCCTAGGTGGCGAGAATGTTGTACAATGAGTCAAATGGATGGTGTGGCAAAGGACAAGAGGGCACAATTGACTTGGACTTACTAATTAGGGTAAACCAAGTACCCTAAAGAGGAGGCAGTCGAAATAGTAAAGGTGACACACCGATCATTTTGGAGAATTCTGCATATTTTCACTAAGCAAAGTACAGAGAGAAGCAGAAAGAAAGAAGAAGAAGGGAGTACGAAATAGGAGAGAAAAAGAAGGCAGACGCCTAAGGGGACTAGAGCTCAACACTCAATTCTCTCTAATCTCTATTTCTCTTTAATTTTGTATTATTTTCTCATCTCAATTTCTGTTCAAACTTCATGGAAATATTCTGTACTAGTTTTATGTTTATAATTTCAGCTATGAACTAACACCCTAAAGATTTGGGTGGTTATGAACCCTTATGTATGAACTAAATTTCCAAATGCATGGTTAAGTTGTTTTTGTCATAGTTCAATTGAAGGTGCTGTAATGTTAATTGAATGTTAATTACTGGCCATATTTAGCATTTATTAAGTTAGATCTAACTTGGAAAAGGGAAGTCTAGCTGAACCCATTCAATTGATGCAAGAAACTTACCTAGTTTTAGGTGATTTTTAGTAGTGGAATAGGACTATTTTGTTGCCTTGCATAACCTAAAGATTTGGTGCTTGATTGGTTGGTTATAGTCTGTTTTAATACAGGAATGTATTGAGGGGGGTTATAGACAATAGATATTAAGTTTTGGGAAAAACTTACTGGGTTTTACGAAATCTGTTAACTGTGACATAAATTGCGGACCCATTGCTGAGCCATTGCTGTAGCAACTGGAATGAACCGAGGGGAATTAACCACCCAAATCTATTTTTCTCATATCTGAAATCCACCCAGAATTCTTTCATTTTAATCTCTGATTTTTAGTTTAATTAATTTGCTCATTTACATTTATTTTCAGAATTAATTACATAACTTTTCTCTTGATTTGGTTCCTGAATTGGAAATTGTTATTAGTTGATATTGCATTTATTTAGTTTAAAAGTCCCTATGGAGACGAACTTTGATACTATATCACTGTATTACTTGTTGTCAACTGTGTATACTTGCGCATATTTTAATCATTAGAATTTCCACAACAAGTTTTTGGCGCCGTTGCCGGGGATTTTAAAATTAAATTCTGTTTTATCAACTATTTTACAGTTTATTTTCATTGTTTTTAACCTTGTTGGTTCGGGTTGTGCAAACTCAGGTACCTACAGTGTATGAACCAGCAAGAGGACAATGAACTTGCTCCTATTGACCCCGAGATCGAACGAACTTTCAGAAAAAGGAGAAAGGATCAAAAGTCTAAAAGCCGAGGCACTATGGCTGAACGTGTTGATGATGAGGGGGATGGCCAGGAAGTTACTAATCCCATTGTGTTGGCAGATGACAGAGCCAGAGCAATACGAGAATACGCTGCCCCCATGTTTAATGAGCTAAATCCAGGCATTGTGAGGCCAGAAATACAAGCAGCTCAATTCGAGCTCAAGCCAGTGATGTTTCAAATGCTCCAAACCGTGGGGCAGTTCAGCGGGATGCCAACGGAGGATCCTCATCTCCACCTTCGTTCATTTTTGGAGGTGAGCGATTCCTTTAAGCTTCAAGGAGTGAGTGAAGAAGCATTAAGGCTGAAGCTATTTCTGTTCTCTTTAAGGGACCGAGCTAGATCATGGCTCAACACCCTTCCTCCCAATTCTGTTACAAAATGGAATGACTTGGCTGAGAAATTTCTAAGAAAATACTTCCCTCCCACCAGAAATGCAAAGTTTAGAAGTGAGATTATGTCGTTTCAGCAGCTGGAAGATGAGTCCACTAGTGACGCGTGGGAGAGATTCAAAGAGCTTTTAAGAAAATGTCCACACCACAGTATCCCACATTGTATACAAATGGAGACATTCTACAATGGTCTCAATGCAGCCTCTCGAATGGTCTTGGACGCTTCAGCCAATGGAGCCATTCTTTCCAAGTCTTACAACGAAGCATTTGAGATTTTGGAAAGGATTGCAAGTAATAACTATCAATGGTCAAACACTAGAGCTCCTACAAGTAGAAAGGTGGCGGGAGTTCTTGAAGTAGATGCATTAACGGCTCTAACAGCTCAAATGGCCTCAATGACCAACATCTTGAAGAATATGAGTTTGGGAGGAAATATTCAGCCAGCTGCTACCATTCAAAGTGCAGAAGTATCGTGTGTGTATTGTGGGGACGGGCATACTTTTGAGAATTGCCCTTCAAATCCAGCCTCGGTTTGCTATGTGGGTAATCAGAATTTCAACCGCAACAACAACCCATATTCTAGCACTTACAATCCAGCGTGGAAGAATCATCCTAATCTGTCATGGGGGGGTCAAGGAGCAAGTTCAAGCACAGCACCAGCACAAGGAAGACAAGCATATCCACCAGGTTTTTCACAGCAGCCGAGACCTTCACAACATGTTCAAAACACCCAGCCAAATTCTTTGGAGAATCTAATGAGGGAGTATATGGCTAAGAATGATGCAGTAATACAGAGCCAAGTAGCTTCTCTTCGTAATCTTGAGATGCAGCTCGGCCAGCTAGCCAATGAAATGAAAACTAGGCCGCAAGGATCTTTGCCTAGTGATACAGAAAACCCAAGGAGAGATGGGAAAGAACACTGTAAAGCTATTCAGCTGAGGAATGGTAAAAATCTAGGAAATTCTGAGGAAATACAGGGTAGTGGAGAGCCCACTTCAATCCAAAGCGAAGGAGAAACAAGTAACAAAACTGCCCAGGAAATTGCTGAAACTGGCCCAGTTGCTACAGCAAAGGGTCAGCAAACTGCTCCAGTAAATTCTGGTCCTAAACCGCCCCTTCCATTTCCGCAGCGATTTCGCAAACAACAACAGGACGGTCAGTTCATAAAGTTTTTGGATGTACTGAAACAGCTGCATATTAATATCCCCTTGGTCGAAGCATTGGAGCAAATGCCGAATTATGTCAAGTTCTTAAAGGATATTTTGACAAAGAAAAGGCGATTGGGGGAATTTGAGACTGTAGCTCTCACAGAAGGATGTAGCGCGATGTTGAAAAGCAAGATCCCTCCTAAGTTAAAAGATCCTGGAAGTTTCACAATTCCGTGTTCTATTGGAGGTAGAGATGTTGGAAGAGCATTATGCGACTTGGGCGCTAGCATCAACCTTATGCCTATGTCAATCTTCAAAAAGTTGGGTATTGGTGAAGCACGACCCACTACTGTTACATTACAGCTTGCTGACAGATCTATGGCTCATCCAGAGGGCAAAATCGAAGATGTTCTAGTCCAAGTGGATAAGTTTATCTTTCTGGCGGACTTCATCATTCTAGACTATGAAGCGGATAGAGAAGTACCTATAATATTGGGTCGACCTTTTCTTGCTACAGGGCGTACTCTTATTGATGTATAGAACGGAGAACTTACTATGCGGGTGAATGACCAACAAGTCACTTTTAGTGTATTCAAAGCCATGAAGTTTCCGGATGAAGTTGAAGAATGCTCTAGAGTTGATGTTATTGACACTTTAGTGGCTGAAAGAATCAGTAGAAGTGTGGAAAAAGCTGCAATGGGTGCCCAGATTTTTGTAGATGAGGAGGATTATAGTAGTGAGGAAGAGCAGATTATTACATGGGTGGATTCTTATCAACCAGTAAAGAAATTCAATAAAGTCTTTGAAGCTCTAAATCTGCCAGAAAAGCACTTCCAGCCACCCAAACCATCTATTGAAGAACCACCCCAGCTGGAGTTAAAGCCACTGCCAAGTCATTTAAAGTATGTGTACTTGGGCGACAATGATACTTTACCTGTGATAATATCTAGGTGTCTGGAGTCTGTTGCTGAAGTGGCATTGCTGAAATTGCTGAAGCAGCATAAAAGGGCGATTGGATGGACAATGGCTGATATTCAAGGGATTAGTCCAGCGCTATGTATGCACAAGATCTTGCTGGAATCTAATTGTACTCACTCTGTGGAGCAGCAAAGGAGGTTGAATCCAGTAATGAAGGACGTGGTTAGAAAAGAAGTCATTAAGTGGCTTGATTATGGGATAATCTATCCGATCTCCGATAGCACTTGGGTTAGTCCTGTCCAATGTGTTCCGAAGAAGGGGGGTGTTACAGTAGTTACAAATGACAGCAACAAACTTATTCCTACTCGCACAGTTACTGGGTGGCGGGTTTGTATGGATTATAGAAAACTTAACAAGCCACTAGAAAGGACCATTTCCCTTTGCCCTTCATCGACCAAATGTTGGACCGCTTGGCGGGTAAGGAGTTCTTTTGCTTTCTTGACGGGTATTCTGGGTATAATCAGATATCTATCGAGCCTGAAGACCAAGAGAGGACTACTTTCACCAGCCCATATGGCACATTCGCTTTTAGGAGGATGCCCTTTGGGTTATGTAATGCACCAGCCACATTTCAGCGGTGCATGATGGCTATTTTCTCGGATATGGCTGAGAGTATCTTGGAGATATTCATGGACGATTTCTCTGTCTATGGGGATTCTTTTGAAGTTTGCTTGGAAAATTTAGAAAAAGTCTTAAAGAGGTGTGAAGAAACTCATCTAGTGTTGAACTGGGAAAAATGCCATTTCATGGTGCAAGAGGGCATTGTATTGGGGCATAAAGTGTCTAGCAAGGGGATAGAGGTTGACAAAGCTAAACTGGAAGTTATTGAGAAACTACCAGCCCCTACCACGGTAAAAGGAATTAGAAGTTTCCTCGGCCATGCTGGCTTTTACAGGCGTTTTATAAAGGATTTTTCAAAGGTGTCCAAACCCTTATGCAGCTTGCTGGAGCAAAATAGGCCTTTTGAGTTTACTGATGAATGTCAAGAGGCATTTTTGAGATTGAAGTCAGCCCTTGTTACAGCACCAGTGATCACAGCACCCGACTGGTCATTACCTTTTGAACTTATGTGTGACGCCAGTGACTTCGCGATTGGAGCTGTTCTTGGGCAGCGGAAGAACAAAATTTTTCATTCTATTTACTATGCAAGCAAAACATTGGTGGACGCCCAGATTAATTACACTACAACTGAAAAAGAGCTGCTGGCCGTGATTTTTGCCTTTGAAAAATTTCGATCCTATCTTGTGGGGACTAAGGTTATTGTGTACACGGACCACTCTGCTATCAAGTATTTGATAGCCAAAAAGGATTCTAAACTGAGGCTTATACGTTGGGTTCTATTGCTGCAAGAATTGGATTTAGAAATTCGAGATAGGAAAGGCACTGAAAATCAAGTAGCGGACCATTTATCAAGGCTGGAAACTCACAATAGCAGCAGAAAATCAGAGGCAGAATTGCAGATTCAAGACTCCTTTCCTGATGAATAATTACTAGTTGTGGAACAAGAGCAGGTACCATGGTATGCAGACATTGTAAACTTTTTAGTTGGGGGCGTACATCCACCAGATTTCAACAAACAGCAGCTAAAAGATTCTTACATGATGCCAGATTTTATTTCTGGGATGAGCCATACCTGTATAAGCAATGCCCAGACCATATAATGAGAAGATGTGTCTCAGCAAATGAAGTTTCCAGCATCCTAGAACACTGCCATTCAACTCCTTATGGCGGTCATTTTGGTGGGCAACGCACCGCTGCCAAAGTATTTCAGTCAGGGTACTATTGGCCTTCTATCTTTAAGGATGCCCACGATTTTGTTCAAAGATGTGATCGCTGCCAGCGAGTGGGAAATATCTCAGCAAGGAATGAAATGCCACTTAATTACATTTTGGAGGTGGAGTTGTTTGACGTATGGGGCATTGACTTCATGGGGCCTTTCCCTCAATCTTTTGGGAACCTCTACATTTTAGTGGCTGTGGACTATGTATCGAAATGGGTGGAGGCAGTAGCTAGTCCTACAAATGATGCAAAAGTGGTTATGAAGTTCTTGTATAAACATGTTTTTACAAGATTCGGTACACCAAGAGCACTAATTAGTGATGAGGGGACGCACTTTGTCAACAAAGTCTTGGCTGCCTTATTAGCTAAGTATAGTGTAAAGCATAAAATAGCCACGGCATATCACCCACAGACTAACGGGCAAGCGGAGATTTTGAACAGAGAAATTAAGGGAATTCTTGAAAAAGTGGTGCATCCCAATAGGAAGGATTGGTAGATGATGCACTCTGGGCTTACCGTACAGCTTTTAAAACTCCTTTAGGCATGTCTCCTTATCACCTAGTTTATGGGAAGGCGTGTCATCTTCCTGTAGAATTAGAACATAAGGCATTTTGGGCGTTGAAGAAGTTAAATTTGGATCTTGTAGTTGCTGGAGAAGCAAGAAAGCTGCAGCTGAATGAACTGGACGAGATGCGGCTGTTTGCTTATGAAAATGCAAAGCTGTACAAAGAAAAGATGAAGAAATGTCATGACAGCAGGATCAAGGAAAGAGTATTTGAGAAAAATCAGCAAGTGTTACTGTTTAACTCCAGGTTGAAGCTATTTCCTGGAAAGCTTAAGTCCCGTTGGTCTGGACCATTTACTGTGATGGAAGTGTATCCATTTGGAGCTGTCCTGGTGAAAGACGAAAAATCGGGAAGAGAATTCACAGTTAACGGACAGCGGCTGAAACGTTATTTGGGTGGGGAGGTTGACAGAGAAAAAATCTCCGTCAGTCTGAAGGATGCTTGAAGGAGAAAAACTATGGGTTGCCATGAATTTCTTGTGTCACATTTGGGCAACCCATGAGTGAAAGAGACAGTTGTAAATAAATAATGTATGTAACTAAGTTTGGGGTGTATTACCCCTTGAAAAAAAAAAAAAGAGCATAAAGAAGCAGGTCAGCCAGGAGTTGATAAAGCTGGGAATAGGCTGAGAATAGAAGTCTGGGCAGAGGCGTTATTTTTCTGGAATGGTGGATTGCTATATCATTGCTTCAGCATTTAGCAGGGTCGCAGGGGAAGAATGTTATGCTAAAGCAACTAGTCAGCAATGCTGAGCAGCAAATCAATGAGGCTGGGTCCAAGAGAAAAATATCGGGGCTTAACACGGGATTGCTTGGTTCGAAAAGAAAAATCGCACGTGCTTGAATAAAGGATTAAATGATTAATGAATTAAAGGTGCAATCATTGGGTGCATTTCAATTGTTTTCGGACCAAAAAGCTGTCAAAATTTTGGATTTTTGTGGACCCAACAGCCCGTGGACTTTATAAAAAGAAATAAAGAAAGGGTCCATTTGACCTTATATTATATTGGGCTCCCAAGAATTAGTCAACTGGGCCCCCCATGTGTAGTCAACCCATCCTTTTTCCTTGTTTACTCGGTCAGCCCACCAACCCAGCATTAGCCCACCAACCTAAAACCCTACCCCACTTTTTCCACCATCACTTTCATCTTCCATTTCTCCAAACCGCCGTCTGCCACCACTGCACCTCCACACACCCAGTCGTGAACCATTGCCTCGGCCCAGCTAACATCGAGCTCCAACCCACGAACCTCTCATCACATCATTAATGGTGTACTTTATATATATATATATATCTCTTTATAGCTAAAAACAAAAACCCCTTTTGTCATAAAAAAAAAAAAAACAAAACATAGAGAAATTTATTATTTCCGTTATATTATATTATATATTTACTGTATTTTTATTTTACTTTTTCTTTTATTATATATCTATATATACATCTTTTCCTTTTCTTATATATATTTTAGTATATTCCGTTTATGATATATATGTCTCTAAATTTAATTATATATATATATCGTACACCCTCACCACACTCTCCAGACCCCTCGTCGACCCAAGCCCCTGAAACCCCAGAACTCCCTCAGCCGACACTCGCGACCCACCCTCGTTGAGCCGCCAGTCACCGCCGTACCACTGTGAGCCTTCTCCATTTCACCTAGCCTCGCCCAAACCACCCAGCTCTGCCCCACACCGCCTGTCCACCTCCAGCAAACCCACAGCCGAGCCACTTCCTTGCCATCACGCCGCGACCCAGCACAGCCGAGTGAGCCACGACCCCTTCGTGTGTCTCCCCAAGTGCATCCGGCAGTCTCTGCCTCATATTTGGTCAGCCGAGAGCCATCTCTCTCCAGCGCCGCTTCTCTCCGCCAAGGCACTCTCGGCTCAGTGCCACCATTTGGGAAATTTGCATTCCGAGTCCCACCATGCTGAGAACTAAAAAAGTGGCCCATAAAGTGAAGAAGAAGCCCTTCCATGAGGTGAAGAAATTCTATTGTCCAACGGCAGAGGCTAAATACAACAATACAGTGGTCAATCGAGATTTGTACATGGAGCGGGGTTTGGTGGCTGATAATGCTGGACTGGATGAGTTGCCCGAGTGGTTGAGTACCACGATACGTGCTCGACATTGGGAGAACTTCGTGGTGCAACCCGAGCCAGCAGTCATTGAGCTTGTCCGAGAGTTCTATGCGAACTTTCGCTCTCATGAATGGCCCACCGAAGTCATTGTGCGAGAAGTTGAGGTGCCTTTCAGTGCTGAAGCAATTAATCATTTGTTTGAGCTAGAATCAGTTAAGTGCTCTTTTACCCCATGCCGAGGGGAGGTGACAGGGGACGCACTAATAGAAGTTATGGAAACAATAGGTCAGCATGATTCTACCTGAGATGTGGATGAACACGACAACTTACGTTTTCGGAGGACGGAATTGGAGCATGATCTTAAATGTCTGTACTCATTTGTTCAGACCACTCTCTGCCCTACTTCACATGATTCTACAGTGAACAAGGCTGGCGCCTTCATGCTCTATTGCCTGAAAAAGGGATTCCAAGTAGATGTCGGGACAGTGTTAGCTCAAGAGATCTTTGAGTGTTCCCATCGCGGAAAAGGGAAATTGTTTCTGCCTGCTACCATCACCGCTCTTTGCCATGAAGCTGGAGTCCCTGTTTTGCCCGAGGAAGTTTTGTTACATCCCAGAGCAGCTGTCAGTTTTGGCCCATCCCGAGCCACCAAGAACCCCCGCGCCTCTGCCTCTTCATCGGCACCTGCTACCCCGGTCGACGATGCCCTTTTGGAGCGGTTCACTCAGTTTGAAGTGATGCAACAACAAATGCATCGCAGGCAGGAAGAGCTTTGTGGCCGTATGCACTCTTTTTGGCAGTATGAGCAGCAGCGTGATGGCATCATGGAGCGCACCTTCAAGAAGTTAACTCCGAGAGTTGTTCCCCAATTCCCACCATTCCCACAGCAAATTCTTGATCCATGGACTACACATTCAGCACCTGCGCCTAATCCGGATGCTCCTAATGAGGACTCTGAGTGAAGGGGGTTTCCTTGTCGTGTTAACTATTTTAATTCCTGTTCTGTTTTATGTTATTGTTGTTAGCTTTTTTTTTTTTATGTTATGTTTAGACTATGTTTTTTGTTTTCTGTTTCTGTGTGGTTCTGTTATTGTTTGTTTGTTTGAGTGTGTCGTTGAGAGATTTGAAAATTTATTCCTGTGGCTTAGTGTACTGCTCGATGATGAATTTTTTTCCGTTCACTCCATTTGTGTTGCTGCCTGGATTTTATATGTTGTTTATGCTTGATGATTTGCTAGGTATCATTGTTGCTTCCTCTTAGTCTCTAATCAATAGTGATGTACTTTTGTTATCCCACCCTTTTGTGAGTTTTTCAAATGACTGCTGTTTGTGAAATTTTAATCATCTAGAATTGGTTAGTGCACCCCTTGAGGCAAAATCCTAGCTAATCTTATCCCTTAGAAATGATCTAGGCCATTTTTGGACGCTTGAGCCTTTCTAGCCTCCCTTATATAACAAGTTCCCTTAGTGACCCCGTCTTTGAGCCTATAAGCCTATTTTTATTGTTTATCCTGATCCTGCATGTTACATATCCCCTCCTAAACATGAACCTTCCACATACCTCCCAACCTAGTTGCTTTCACTTGTCAAGAATTAATTCTTCCCACTAAGTTTGGGGTGAGTGAGGTGAGTGTAGCTTTGAGGTGAGCTAATCCGAAATTTCAATATCAACCACATTGGGGACAATGTTGGGATGTAAGTTTGGGGTGGGGAATTAGCTCACAAGACAAACACATATATACAATCAAACCAATTCTCTTGCTATATGTTATACAGTTATTTTATTTTTCTTTAGTGTTTTAATGCATATAAAAAAAAAAAAAAAATAGAAGCATAAAAAGAAAAAAACAACAACAAAAATATAGTAGAAAAGTTCAGAAATAATAGCAAGAGAAGTACATTAGAGCAATATGTCTTTGTGAGTATAAAGAAATGTTGGGGAAGTGAGTGTGAGAGATATGAATCATAATAAGGAGGCTCGGTTCTTGACAAGTGAGGTGGTTAGGTTATGAGCTAGTTAAATGACATCCTTTACCGTACCCTGACCCAAGCCTTACATTACAAGCTTAATAAAGTCCTTTTGATCGAGGGGATAAGATTAGACTACATTAGTGGAGAGGAGTGCACTAATCCAACTTATGGGAGCAATAGTTAATTTTGAGGATCAAGGGGCAGTTGTTAGAGGAATTCAAGGTGTAGGTGGGAAGGATTTGTACATACTATTGGCTAGGTGATTTTAGGGAGGTATTACTGATATCTTGGGTACTGAATTTGAGAAAAACAGCATATAAAGTCAAGGCATAAACACTGCTTCATTTCATTCCATTCCACTTTTCTGAGAGCAACTTGTTCACTAAGCCATATTGAATTATTTAGATCTCTCTCTCATGTTTTATGGCGTTTGTGTGTGTGTTTTTATTTATTTTTGTTTTATCATTACTCGAGGACGAACAATAGGCTAAGTTTGGGGTGTTGATAACTCTAAGATTTAGAGTTATTTTCATATCTTTAAACTTAATTTTCAAACCAAACAAAAGAGTAATGTGTTTGTATTTCGTGTAATTGTGTATAATTTAGTGTGTCTGTGTAGCTAGGGACCTTGTGTTTGCATTGTCATATTTTTGAGTGATTTATGTAGTTTAGTGTATGTGTTAAACAGGAAAGGGAGCTGGAATAGGTGATCGGGAACTTTGGATCAAGAAGGGGAACAAATCTGGAAATAGCATGTTGTTGTTCTATCAATGCTGTAGCAACCACAACGTAGCAATCGGCAGGGACCAGTGAAGAAACGTGACAAATTCCAGCTGGACTTAATGAAGAATAAGTGACGGCTAGGTGGCGAGAATGTTGTACAATGAGTCAGCTGGATGGTGTGGCAAAGGACAAGAGGGCACAATTGACTTGGACTTACTAATTAGGGTAAACCAAGTACCCTAAAGAGGAGGCAGCCGAAATAGTAAAGGTGACACACCGATCATTTTGGAGAATTCTGCATATTTTTACTAAGCAAAGTACAGAGAGAAGCAGAAAGAAAGAATAAGAAGGGAGTACGAAATAGGAGAGAAAAAGAAGGCAGACGCCTAAGGGGGACTAGAGCTCAACACTCAATTCTCTCTAATCTCTATTTCTCTTTAATTTTGTATTATTTTCTCATCTCAATTTTTGTTCAAACTTCATGGAAATATTCTGTACTGGTTTTATGTTTATAATTTCAGCTATGAACTAACACCCTAAAGATTTGGGTGGTTATGAACCCTTATGTATGAACTAAATTTCTAAATGCATGGTTAAGTTGTTTATGTCATAGTTCAATTGAAGGTGCTGTAATGTTAATTGAATGTTAATTACTGGCCATATTTATCATTTATTAAGTTAGATCTAACTTGGAAAAGGGAAGTCTAGCTGAACCTATTCAATTGATGTAAGAAACTTACCTAGTTTTAGGTGATTTTTAGTAGTGGAATAGGACTATTTTGCTGCCTTGCATAACCTAAAGATTTGGTGCTTGATTGGTTGGTTATAGTCTGTTTTAATACAGGAATGTATTGAGGGGGGTTATAGACAATAGATATTAAGTTTTGGGAAAAACTTATTGGGTTTTACGAAATCTGTTTACTGTGACATAAATTGCTGACCCATTGCTGAGCCATTGCTGTAGCAACTGGAACGAACCGAGGGGAATTAACCACCCAAATCTATTTTTCTCATATCTGAAATCCACCCAGAATTCTTTCATTTTAATCTCTGATTTTTAGTTTAATTAATTTTCTCATTTACATTTATTTTCAGAATTAATTACATAACTTTTCTCTTGATTTGGTTACTGAATTGGAAATTGTTATTAGTTGATATTGCATTTATTTAGTTTAAAAGTCCCTGTGGAGACGAACTTTGATACTGTATCACTGTATTACTTGTTGTCAACTGTGTATACTTGCGCATATTTTAATCATTAGAATTTCCACAACATGTGGGCACGTAGGATTCAAAAGGTTGATTTATGAATCTCTAGATGTATTCAACACTTATATTGCACTCTAGATTTTCAAAATAAAAACTATTTACCCAAGAAAGGACCACCTGATGACGTGGAAGAATTAGCCTACACGTGGGATACGCGTGGCAGTTTAAGTAAGTATGATCTCTTCGACTATCGACCAGAAGAGAATTGGCTCATCAGACATCATATTTATGGACGACCAGTCTGGTCGTATCTTTTCATTTATTTCCTTCAGTTATGGAATCTTATAATTACGTATTAATTGTAATTTACATTATTTTTAGATACGCCTATCTTAAATATAGTTAAAGCCCATTGGCCCATGTAGAACTCCTTGAGCCTATAAATAAGAATCAAAGGGCGCAAGAGAGGGGACTTTTGAACTTTAGAATTATAAGAGAGAAATAGAGTGTTTTTATCCACCATAATTGTATTCATCCAAAAGCTTGTGAAAATCGTGAACCCTAGTTCATTGATCACAATTATTGGAATTCTACATCAATAACAACACTAAGTGGACGTAGGTTGGTACCATTTTATTGAGGCCGAACCACTATAAATCTTTTGTGTCGTTTATCTTCTCGTCTTGATTTCATCTCATTTATATCGTTTTACTTGACTCCGTGTCGTTGACCAATTCGAGGGTCAACATTTTGGTGCTTTCGTTGAGAGTTCAACTCAAGACCCCCAAAAAAGATCAAATGGCGAAAACATCTAGAAAGACTGGACAAACTTCTGGTGCCGCACCAACCCAGCCTCCTCCACAAAATGTGGCTAAAGATGAGCCACAATTAGAGCTGAAGAAGAGCAATAATTGGAATTTGAGGAGGAGGAAATGGATTATGAGACCTTGAGGAAGACACTGATTGTGTTGCAGGAAGAGTTAGCCAATCTGAGGGCTAATTAGGAAAATGTGGCTGAAACAATGGCGTTGCAGCAGAGGGAAATTAATAGGTAACGTGAATAATGAATGAGAGGCAGGCCAACATGGACCGCCAACAGAGGGATGCCACTGCCGCCCTAGATGCAGCCATTCCGTTGGCTTGAGGATAGCCTGCACCGGCTTCTCAACCGGATCAGCCACCTAGTGTACCGACACAACAAGGTCCACATTCAAATTATCCACAACATCACCACACTCCACCCCCAGCGGCGAGCCCTCAGAGGCTGGAACAACCCCCTGCTGTTCAATAGGATATTCCATTTCAAGATCCTGAGTAGCAACCCCCTTCTTGTGCTAGTCGTGACAATCCTCAGCAGCAAAGGCAGAATAGGGCTGGGTAACCTCCCCGAAACCCCAGACGCCAAACTACTGAGGAGCCAAATCCACCGAGTAGGGACAACGTCTTTCTGCTAGAAGGAGGCAGGTCGAATCAGGCTCTACAGTCAGAGGTCCCCCATGACATAATAATGCCCGAGGACCCACCAACCAATGTAGGCCTCCACCTGACGCTCAGGACATGCCAGCGAGGGAAGGGGGAAACAATGCGATCAGCAGGTCATACCATAGTCGATCATACTTTAGGGATGGCCATGACTATAATGAGTCAGATTCCGGCAGAGGAAATGCTAGTCGAAGGCACAGAGATAGGGGTGGAGAGCGGAATCCCCCATCAAGAGAGAATCGGCCAACTAGCCAGAATGCTGGGGGGCAGCCTAGACAACCCAACGTCTTTGATCGGCTGGGCGCTAGGGAACAAAGGCGTAGGGATGAGGATTTGAGGGATGTACTCAATGGCAGGCAGGAAAGGCATGATGAGTATGCCCCTTTAGCACCAGTCGCCCCACATCTTGCTTGTACATTGATTGGACCACAGACATCACTATGTACAAGCTCCAAAGGTTCTGTAGCTCTATTTCCTTTCATTGAGAAATGATGTTTGGTCATTTTGCCTTCTAGATAAGATTCACAAACCGAAAGAGTTCCAACTCTTAGTTCTCTCAATGGTCCATCTTATATTAACCAGTTTATCCTATCTAGTCCTATATGACCAAGTCTAAGATTCCAAAGATATGTGTCATCCTCATTTGAAACTTTTTGTCTTTTTTTTTTCGTTACAGTTTTGCTACTTTAAATAATTCTAGTTATTTAGCGTTCATTTATTAGGTTTGAGCATATACAATCTGTTTGTATGTTCTGCTTGACAAATTTTGAAACCATTCTTTGAAATAACAATCTCATTATAATTAAAAGAAATATAAAAAAAAATTCATGCAACATAGGTAAAGAAACAAAGTTTATAGAAAAACCAGGAATATCATAAACACTGTTCAAAACAAGATAATTGTTCCCAAAATATAAACGGATTGTTCCCTTTGCTCTAGCTGAAACGAGCACTCCACTTCCAACTCGCATTGTCACCTCGCCATTAGTGAGTTCCATTGACGACTCAAGTATCTTCATAGAAGAATAAATATGGTTAGTGGCTCGTGAATCTAAAACCCAGGATGGCATATTGTCTTCCACTACATAAGCTTCAAGTACAAGCAAACTAAATTTACCTTTCTTTGTCAGCTCAGCGAGTTACCTTTTACAGTTTCTCTTCCAGTGACCTTCAACTCCACAGTGGAAACATTTTCCTTTTGGTTCTTTCTTCTTGGACTTGTTGTCATTCTTCTTCTCCTTGGCTTTTGGTGCCTTCTTGCCTTTAATGGAATTCTTGTCCTTACTTTTGTCCTTGTCATTGTTCTTCTTCCTCTTCTTGGTTTTATCCTTAGACATTGAAGGTTTCTCCTCTACAACATTTGCCTCAATCTCTTTGGTTATGGTTTTGTTAAGAGACTCAAATGTCTGCAGTTAAATTAACAATTGGGTGGTGTTGAATTCCAACTTATTCATAATATAGTTGGTTGTGACCACAGAGAAAGCACGAGTGAGCGATTCAACTTACTTGTATACGTTGATCAGTGATGACCCCATGTATTGCTGCTTCATGCATCACATTAATCATGCTCAAGACTTGTTCACGCTCAGAAACACCTTTCTTCATCTTAGTAGTCATGTAGTATCTAGTAGCCTCATGTCTACTTTGATCATATTGCTGCCCAAACATGGCCTGTAGAGATTTCATTATCTTAAAAGAAGTTTCCATGGGTTCATGCTTTGTTCTTGGAAAATAATTCAAGCTCATAAGCATGTAACACTTAGCCTTATTGTTGGATTGAATCAAGACATCATATTTGTCTCGAATATTCTTCGGGGCATTGGAATGGGCTCTTCAAGACATTCATCAATTAGGAAAAATTTATGGTTCTCACAGATTAAAATCAAATTCAGATTGGATTTCCTTCTTATAAAATTATCACCATTATGTTTTTCAAGTGAAAGTAAAGCACCTATTGGACTGCCACCGTTCGACATTACCAAAAGAAATAAAGTACAATCAATTATTCGAAAAAGTAAATATGATGCATGAATGTAACAATTAAAACACATAAACTAAAATTTACTTTTCCATGATAAAACTACCCAACAAATATAGTGTCGCCTTAGGGCCGGTCAAGTTAAATTTCGATAGTTTATAAGACAATCTTAGCTTTTTTGTTTAAAACATAAAATAACTCTTTATTTTCTCTTTTAAAAATAAAGTATCGCTTGTTTGGTCAATATGCAATTATCCACTACAAAAGAATAATTGCATCTTTGTAAGTGTAATCCATTATTTCAGAATTCATTACTTAACTTAGAGAGTGAACCAATAGGGTCGATCAAGCCTAAAATACATCACTCCTTCCTATCCTGGTAAGAAGCGAACCTTGATATCAATATGTCTAGGAACCTTCTTTAGGGGGTTGAAAATAAAGCCACCTCGAGGCATTATTCATATCTCACGGTGTTGTACTAATAATGGAGATCATAGGTCACATTGAGATGTTCACCTTCTCCCACTTACTATTTTAGAAATAATGTGTTTTATTAAACTAATCAATTAATTCCAAATTAATTACTAGTTTATTAATAACCAATGACTGTAATTAATTACAAAATACATTAAATTATAAACGAGCTTGCTTCTACAATTAATGTAAACTAGATAATTACCCATTACATTCATCTAACTTTACTAAAACACTTTTTAAATAAAGTTAGTATTCTTAAATGCGTATAATAACTATTTCCTTTATTATTGTGTGAGTTACCAAGTTTTAACTAATTTAATACTTATTAGTTTACATACAATTGATTTCTCAAAAATAATTCACATAAACAGTTAGGGCAATCCTAAATAATCATGTTTCTAAAAGATGCATGATTAATGAAAAACTGTGTGGGGTTTCATGAATGGCTTGTAATATACTAATACATAATCATGTTATCAATCAAACATTAATTAACATTTATTTAAATAAAATAAATAAATAATAAATTATGAACCGAGTACTATTGGGTATTTCAAAATTTACAACCTTTGAAAAAATATAAATAAAATTACCAAATAGCCTTTAGGTGATTTTCAAGACTCCAAGAATGCTTCTCCTCTTTTTTAGGCTTTCTTGCTAATCATTAGGAATTTGATAGGCCCGACTAATTAATTAGAAACTAACTTTCCAATTAATTTATTTAATTAAAACCAACTTTTAATTAAATAATCATTTTGTCATATTTTATTTTTGTTGAATTTAAATCGTTAAATAATCAAATTCAAATAATTATTTAAAGTTATGATAAAATCTTAACCAACTAAAAGATATTTTATTTTTTTAATAAAAATAAAATAAGATAATTAAACTTTTAGATTCAAATAATTTAAAAATTAATTTAATAAAAGACAATATCACAAAAATAGGATCTAACTTGGACACCAAGAATGGTGCCCTAGATCACTAGGACCGACGACTACAACGTAAGCCAAGGGGCTCGGGTGCGTGCGACTGGGTGGCTGATGCACGCATGGTTTGAGGGCATGGCTGGAGAGCTGGGAGCACACAGGGGCGCGGGTGCACAGAGCGTGGGTGTGCAAGGTTGAGCTCGTGTGCGTGCTGGTGGGGCAGATGCGAGGCTTAGGCAATGTGCCTTTATGGTGCATGGCTTGGGTCCATTTTTCTTCTTTTTCTTGTGTACATATTTTTCAGATCTTAATTTTAAAACTAAAATTTACAAAAATCATATGCCCTTTATGGCTTACACAAAATATAGAAAATCAAATTTCTAACACAATAACACTATATAATTAACGATCCATCATTCAACCATACATTCAAAAACCATATCCATCTATTCAATATACATATAACAAATGCAATAAACTCACACAAGATTTAATATATATACACAGCGTGAATGGAGTTTTTACACAGCGTGTATATATATTAAATGTTGGTATTAAAAGTGTTGGTATTATTAAATGTTGGTACCAGTTGTTTGTATTAAAAGTGTAAATCGTAGATACACAGCGTGAATGGAGTTTTTAAAAAATTTATTAATAACAACTAGGATCATACATATATAGTTATTTTAAATGACATACAAGTATCCTATTGAAGCCTATCAAGTATCCACAAATTGTTTTGTATAAATCAACGATCTTTCAATCCAGAATCTAAAAGCTCACACCTTGATCTTCCAGACTAATCTTCAAACACACAAGAGCGTGTGTGGGCACGTAGGATTCAAAAGGTTGATTTAGGACTCTTTATTTGTACTCAACACATGAGATCTAGAGAGGTTTGATAGTGAGAAGATGTATTGGATAGTTTTTAGGATTAGGAAAAACTATCGCCTTCTTTTTAGAGAGAGAGTCCGATATTCTATGAAAACCAAATCTTGAAAAGTATCGCTTCTTTTCAAGTTTATTAAGATAATTAACTAATTTAATTAATTTTTATTTTATTAAAACAAAACTGATGAGTTATAACCTATTTAATTATTTAATTTAAATCTTATTTAAAAAATAATTAAATAAACAAATTATTTGAAATTCAAAATTCAAATCCCAGGGATAAGAAATCCCTATGTGTGGCGTCACACTCACTGTACAGTGAGTGTGTCGACCAAACCATTAGGGTTATCCCTAATTTTCTCATTTGTTTATTTAATTAATATTTAAGACAATATATGTAATGCCATGGTTAGACAAGACCTTTACATTGTGTACTTTTAAATAGTGTTAGACTCTCAAATCAAGTCATTTGGCCATAAACATGTAACTAAAGGTAATTAATAGGTTAGGGTTAAAATTTTAGTCAAAAGAAATAGTCATTTCATTCAAAAGTTTAAGTTCGTACATGTGATCCCAAAATAAACTTTAAAAGGTAATTTACAATTCAAAAGAATACAACATGCCGACCTAAGCGACAAAATTATTGTTTAGCCCTAGTTGCTCTGTAAATCCACGGCCGTGGTGGTCAAGCAAGCTACATATGTACATGATGCCACCAAAGCTCTCTAACTCTTGGCTGGTCTAGCTTCCCTTCTCCCTCACCTGCACCACATAGCACCCGTGAGCCAATGCTCAACAAGAAAATTGAAACATGCTCATAAGAAGTTAATAACATGTTACATAATCATAATTAACATTCTTAGCAGTAACAACACTAATCGTGCATGCATTCAATCAAAACAACTGACTGTAGAGTCATCCTGGAGCTCGTTCCCAATTCTCTATATAACTAGCCTTAGGGTTGGCCAAGCATACCTGGCGCTTTGTTTTCCAAGCGACCATAGGGCTAGTCAAGCGTATACCACACTCTTGGATAGGTCTAACCATATCGGCCTACAATCAGGGGGCTATTGCCGCCCTTGATTTATAAGTCAAGCTTTTTAGCTAGCGCTCAGTGCGCTATTGTGGCCCTTGACTTATAAGTCAACCCTTTCAATCAAAAAATACATACAAGCATAAATCATTTAACAATTATCTAAATTCAGAGTACTCAAGCATGCTTAATCAAATAATCATAGGCATAATCATAATCATCCTCATTCACGGGGCCCGAGCCCTAATCATAACGTAGGGTGCAGTTTTCTTACCTCTGGTCCAAGCACTAGATAAATAGAAATGACCCTCAAGCACGATGCCCTTCCGAGCCTAGCGGTACCTAAGTCGCAACCATAATAGAGGATATCCATCAATATCAAGTAAATAAAGGCTTCCGTACCGAGTCCTAGCCTCTGAGACCTCAAATTCTACTAAATTGGGTAGTACAATTCTTCCCGAGGCCTTAGGTTTGAGTCCTTGCACCTCGAAACCTCACTGGGCTAATCTTCCCAATTAGCACTGCGACACAACCCTGAATTGTAGTTGCGCGCCCCAAAGCAGAGAGCCCTAGACCTTTTTTCACTGAACATGCACCACAGAGCAGCCCACTAGGCGCCGCGGCGCTAAGGCGGTTCAGAAGAACCCCAACGCCCCTGAGTTCATACGTCCCGCAGCACTCCAAGAGCAGTGCCACAGCGCAACCCCACTAACCTAGATTTCCAACTTTTTTGTCCTAGCCAAATCCCTAAAAATCAGCCCCAAACTTCAACCAAACCCAAAATTGAGTTCTAAACTCAAAACCTTGAGTTAAAAACTATAAAACACCAAAATTAACCAAAAGAAATTCAAAAATCTTAATGATATGAATTACCTCTGAGAATTAAAACTTCCCAACTAGAATCCCTTAGCTTACCAGCTCTTAATCTCCCAGAGCAAGCTTCCAAAATCCACCAAGATCACCTCTAAGCTTGAGATCTAAGAATTTCTCTCCGATCCTCAAGAGAAAACACTTTCTATAATGGAGAGAGAGAGAGAGAGAAAAATAGATGAGACTAAGAGAGATATGGTTTGAGTTGATAAACTCAGCACTTAGGCTATTACAACTTAATGGCCTCAAAAGACCAAAATGGCTCTTCTCCCACAAATCTCTCTCAAAGCCCACTAAGGGCAAAAAGGACATTTGCCACCATTGCCCACTAATTAACAATAAACAACATATTTCCCAATAAATTCCAATATCCCTAAGTAATCACCAAATAACTTCCCAAATTCAGTGAGGACGGTAAGCTGTACCCATAACTTTCTAGAAACTTCCTCAGAACTTGGAAGTAAATGTGGGGTCTCGATCTTACACAATTAACTTCGGAGCCTCATGAAGACGCACTATCTCTCCCACATAGAGATCTGCATAATGATCAACTATATGAGCTGATTTGGTGTATCGATCCATGATAACCCACAATGAATCATGTTGACCCATTGTCCTTGGAAACCCAACCACAAAATCGATAGTGATGTCTCCCCTTTCCATTCTAGGATATCTAGAGGCTGTAATAGCCCTACTTGTCTCTAATGCTCAACCTTGACTTGCTGATATGTTAGGCACATAGCCACATATTCGGTTACATCCCCATTCAACCCAAGCTACCAATATAAAGTCATCAGGCGCTGATACATCTTCGTGGTGCCTTGATGCAAAGAGTAAGGGGTTGTATGAGATTCATCTAGAATCTACCGTCTGATAACAACATCCATCAGAACACAAATCCGACCCTTGTATCTCACAAAACCCATATCTAACACGGTGTAGTGCCTAGCCACTCTAGCTAGGATGTCCCCACTAATCTTCATCAACTGTGGATCATTCAACTGAATTTTCCTTATATTTTCTAAAATAGTATACTATAGGGTGTTGTTGGCTATCTGGCCCACTACTAACTCTATCCCTGCTCTGGTCATATCCTTTGCTAATTTCTTGGATATCTGCTTTGAACTGAACAACTGTCCTAGACCTTTCCGGCTCAAAGCATCTGCTACGACGTTGGTTTTTCCTGGATGATCCATGATTTCACAGTCATATTCCTTCACCAATTCTAACCAATGCCTCTTTCTCATGTTTAAATCTGTCTGTATGAATAAATAATTCAAGCTATTGTGGTCAATGTATATCTCACATTTCTCCCCATAAAGGTAATTCCTCTACACCTTTAGTGCAAAGACCACCGCTGCTATCTCCAGATCATGCGTAGGGTATCTCTGTTCATATTCTGTCACGTGACGTGATGCTTAAGCAATCTCCTTCCCTACTTGCATAAGAACACAACCCAAACCCTATCTCAAGGCATCACAGTAAACCACAAGCTTCTCCTGATCTGTTTGAAGACTCAAAACTGGAGCAGTAATCAAACACGGTGTCAATTCGTGGAAGTTGTTCTCAAACTTATCTGACAATACTAACTTCAGGTTCTTGCGTGTCAGTTTCGTCAGTGGGGTAGTGTAACGTCCCAAATTACCTAATAAGGCTGAGGGCCTTACTTAGGGGGGCAGGATGAAAAATTATGGAAATTATGTGCTTATATGATATGTGTGTGTATCATTGCATGATTATGTGAGTTATATTATAATATGACTTGATATGCATATTCAGGTGTATTAAATATGCATGTTGATCCGTTTCTTATTAGAAGGGAAACTTTTCGTAATTTGGCCCGTTATGGGTATAATTGACATATATGTGATATATGTGTGAGACCACATTATTCTGTGGATATGTTTGGGTTACTCGGCCTGAGGAGATCCTAGAGAGAAAGTTAGCGGAAAAGTCACAATCAGACCAATACTTGACTCGGGGTGAGTCAAGGGGTATTTCGGGTATTTAGCACAATGACCGGGATATTAAATAATGAGAATAAATATTTGAGGATATATTTGGAACTAGTGAGATTAGGGGGGAATTATGGGAATTTTGACTATTTTACCCATGGGGGTGTTTTTGGGGCTTCAAGCCTTGGGTTTTAATTAAGGTTACTTGAGCTCGAAGTAACCTAACAGAAATAGATAT
The DNA here is from genome assembly GCF_963169125.1 of Humulus lupulus. Lineage (NCBI taxonomy): Eukaryota > Viridiplantae > Streptophyta > Magnoliopsida > Rosales > Cannabaceae > Humulus > Humulus lupulus. Next base: position 84,992,098 of record NC_084796.1, on the reverse strand, counting down.
ACGTTCAAACACTTTTCTCTCTCTCCCGTTCTTCTTTTTACTACTCGTAGTATTTTTTAAGGTACTCAGGCATTTGGTGGTTTCCTGAAACTGGGTAGCGCCGCGGCACCTGATAGGTAGCACTGCGGCCCTGGTCCCTTATGTTTGGGGCTGGACTCTCTGGTTGTGAGAGTTGCAACTCTTAACGTGGGGCGTCGCGACCCTATTAGGGTGAGTCATGATGCTAATAGAATTTTTAGGCCAATGGAGGTTTTGAGCGCGGGAACTCAAACTTTAGGGCTCGGGATCAATCCTAATACCCGGTTTAGTAGAATTTGGTGTCATGGAGGCTAGGAATTGGTCTGGAAGCCTGTGTTTGCTCGTTATTGATGATATTCTATACTTGGTTATGACTAGGTTATCACTAGGGGCTTGGGATCAGGATCATGCTCGAGGGTTGTTCTTATTGTATATCATACTCGAACCTGAGGTAAGAAAACTACACCCATTACGTGATGTACATGATTAGGGCGTGGCATGAATGTTGAATATAGTCTTCATTGGGCATTCGCCCCTGTAAATGTGCATGATTATGACTATGCCTCTGTGATTATTTATGAGGATACTTGCTATATGATAAATGTCTATTAGCATTATACACTTGAGAAAGGCATTGACTTATCAGTCAAGGACGGCAATAGCACTTAGCGTTGGTCGTAAAACATTGACTTATGAGTAAAGGGCGACAATAGCGCGCTGAACAGTGGTCGATATGATTAAATCTAATCAGGAGCACATTATACGCTTGTCGAACCCAATGGTCGTGGAAAAATAAGCGCTAGATAAGCTAGGATAGCTCCAAGGATTATTATATAGAGGATAGGGCAATAGGCATCGGGGTGACTTATTAGTCCCAGATCCTAGGGCACTGAGCCCCAGTGTGATTTATTAATCATGTACATGGGCAACGAGCCCAATATGATTCAATTTATCATTTATTTAGGGTGATTGGCCCCATGGCGTTGTAGTCATTTATTGGAATGGTGTGCATGCATGAGTAGGGTTATTATTGCTAGGCATGCTTATTATGATTTGGTAATGTATTATTAACTGCTTATTATCATGTTAAGTTTTCTAGCTGGGCCTTGGCTCACGGGTGTTATGTGGTGCAGGTAAGGGAAAGGAAAGCTAGACCAGCTATGAGTTAGAGAACTTGGGTGGCAACGTGTACATATGCGACTGCTTGACCACCACAACCAAGGTTTCTCAAGGAAATAGGGCTAAACCTTATTTTTGACGCTTAGGTCAGCGGGTTGTAACTTTTAAGTTGTAATGACCATTTTGGAACTGTAAACAAATCTGTAAACATTTATTATGGGATCCCATGTACAACTTAATGTTTTAATGAAGTATCCATTCCATTTGACCGAATTTTTCATCCCTAGACCGATAATCACATTTAGATGGACATTTATAGCCTAATGATTCATTTAGCGAGTTAAGAAGTATTTAAAATACATAGTTTAACGGTCTTGGCTAACCAGGGCATTATAGGTAGCAGTCCTTGAGAACCCTTCCACAAAGGGCTTATAATAACCTGCCAATCCAAGGAAACTCCTGATCTATGAGGCATTCCTTGGCCTTGAAAAATCTCTGAGTGCCTTAATCTTAGCTTGGTCCACCTTGATTCCATCTCTACTGGCAATGTGACCAAGGAAAGTCACATGTCGTAACTAGAATAAACGAAACTGAGATGTTGCTCATGCTCTTCCTTCGACTGAGAATAAACTAGAATATCATCGATGAAGACAATCACAAACCGATCCAGATAATCCTTGAACACCCTATTCTTTAGATCCATAAAAGTTGCTGGGGCAGTAGTCTAACAAAATCACATAGCCAGAAACTCATAATGCCCATATCTAGTGCGAAAAGCTGTCTTCGACATATCTTCCTCCTTGATCCTCAGCTGGTGATAACCATATCAAAGGTCTATCTTTGAGAATACCGTCTTAACCTGCAACATATCAAACATGTCATCTATCCTTGGCAGAGGATACTTGTTCTTAATGGTTAACTTATTCAGTTCCCTGTAATCAATAGACATCCTCAGAGAACCACCTTTCTTATTTACAAATAACACTGGCGCACCGCACGGAGACAAATCGTGTCTAATAAAACCCAAGTCTAGCAACTCCTTTAACTGTACCTTCAGTTCTTTCAACTCTATTGGGGCCATTCTGTACGGTGCCCTAGACACTATTTCTATCCCTAGTTCCAGTTCAATAACAAACTATATCTCTCTATAAGACGACAAACCTGGAAAATCCTCTAGAAACACATCCAAGATCTCACAGAATAGTCTAGTCTCTTTTGGTCCCACTGGCACGACCTGAGTGGTATCCACTACACTGGCTAAGAATCCTATGCAACCACCTCGCATTAGGTCTCTAGCCCTCAACGCGGATATCATAGGTAAACGAGATCCATGCCAACAAATGCAAAGGAATCCTCACCCTCAAGCTCAAAGGTTACCATCTTCATTTTGCAGTCTATAGTTGCCCCATATTTTACTAACTAGTCCATACCCAGAATCATGTCAAAATCATTCATAACAAACTCAATAAAATCCACTGAATACTCTCTGGCATCCACTATCACTGGCAATGATCTGACCCACCTCCTAGAATCTACCAACTCCCCACTGGGTAGTAAAGATCTAAACCCCACAGTATAATAATCACATGGTCTACACAGTCTATCAATTATCCTACTAGAAACAAAGGAATGCGTAGCACCAGAATGAATCAAAATAGTATAAGAGGTTCCAACAGTAAAAAGCTGACCTGTCACTGATGAGGGACTAGCCTCATCCTTTGTCTATGTCAACGTGAACACTCGAGTTAGAGTCAAGCTATCTGCTTTCCTTGGTTCCTCTTTCTTCACTCTTGAGAAATCTTTCTTCAAGTGTCCCACTATCCTACACAAAAAGAAGGCCTTTGCTCGAAACTCTCCCACATGGTGCCTTCTACACCTAGCACACTCTGGGTAAACCCTCAAGACCTCATTGCCACCTTAGACGCCTATTTGTATACCACGTGGCCTCCTGTTGGGGCCAGAAACTGATAAAGTATCTTGAGCCTTCCTTTTCTACTCACTAGGACCTCCGCCCCTACCATAACCCATAAATGGAGGTCCCATCCTCCTGGCATCTCTTCTCATCGCGTTCTCGTGCCAGATCTTGTTCTCAACGCCCTCTATAGTAAGGGCTTTCTCTACCACTTGGGCATATGTCGTCACCCCAGGCTCAGTGGTAATTCGTGTTGGTTTTTGATCATGTGATTAACAGTGTAGCGAAAGAATGAGATAATATTTCAATGCGATAATAACAATTATTAAAGCATAAGAACAAATCACTCTAGGAATCATAACTAGAATGGGATCTTTCTCATGCGACATGAATCTGAATAAAATAAAAATTACAAATACCTTTTGTAGGAGTAGAACATGTGTAGATAAAATAGCGTCTTAGCCTCCTAACACACCACCTTCCATACTATGGCACGCTCAAAGAGAATGAGACAAATGGATGTTTATGCTATTTGGTAGGATACTCAAGAACAAACTTTTGAATCTCAATACACGAGAAAGTGTTATTCTCACAATTTAGAGGGAACAAAGTTCTCTATTTTTCTCTCTTGGAAAAATAACTTGAAATATATATGATGTCTCTATTTCTTTTCTTGATGTTACATTCTATTAATATAATAATAGAAATAAGACCTAGCCCTAATCTCATTGGGCCTATGCGTGGGCCACAGTCCATTTGGACTGTTGTTGGCGCCAACTGCAGGGCTATGGGCCATGTGGTATTTTATCTCTATAAATTGTTATTTGTCGGGCCTTTGCCATATTATTTTATGTAGTATACAATCATATCACAAAATTTAATATGATTAAATTAATTTTCAATAAAAATTAATTTCACAAAATTATTAATATGATTTTATTTGCCATTAACTATTATTTTATTAATAATATTTTAAATATTATTTCACAAATAATATGAATTTGTGAGATTAAATATTTCATTTTAATACCAAAATCCTTCCTCTGTGTTATCGAGCTAGTACGGGGACAGTATGGACCCGTAGTTTTAAGCTCCAATAATTTAATTAATTTCACTAACTTTTAGTTTCATTAATTCATTTATTAACTATGAATCATTCTACTTGGAATTCATAGTTGAACTCTGAAAACTACATTCTTACATTATTAGAAGCTATAACTATAAAGTCATTCATTGATTTAGTCATTGCATGAGTTATGACCATCTGCTAGTTGTTCATAATTAAAGCTAGGTCTTAATGTCCATTAACCTCTCTAATTAGGTCTTTATAAATTAGTTCCCTTGATCCTCTAATGAACATTATTCTATAAAATTAATTATAGAATGAAATTTATGTTATCTGACCGAAATTGAACGCTCTATGTTCATGTCTCGAATCAACACTAAAAGGAACAACTAATCTCCTTTCATTTATGTAAGGAGTAGATTCCATATCTGTGAAGTGTGTTCCCAGCCACTTGTAGTTCTATGACTCCAATATATCAAGAATTCGGTCGTAGGAATATTGAACCTTTCTCGATAAGTCAAAAGTCATAAAAGCACAAATAGGAGTTCATTACTCATTGAGGTCAAGTCTCAAACGGCCATTGATTGATGAATGCTGAACTTCTATATTTTAAAGGAGATTATCAGAAGTTCATTCTTTCATCGTGTCCCAATCCACTACAATATATATTGTATACGGTACCTCTATCTCTTTATGTCGTTGCACTTAACAGTCTGGATAAGTTGCTCTGTCTTAAACAGAAGATAGATCGTACTCATAATCTTTATTAAATAAAGCTTCCACTTTATAGACAATTTTTGTATTATTATTTTGAATTAAATCCTCTTGTATATATATATATATATATCATTATACATATACTTAATTAAAGAGAAAATAAATAATATTGGATCTTCATGATAAATGGCACATATAATTAAATACAAATATGAGTGCAAAATATTAACTTTATTTAATTAACAGTAATCACTCATACAAAAATACCATTTAAGGGCACAAATCCTAACAATCGAACGTCTCGGGCTATCATAGGTTGGAGCCCCTAAAGGAACCTTTCATTCCTTGTCACATCAGTAGGCACTAAGTCAACAACAAACTTGGCCAATTTGTCAAACCTAAGTGCATACTCTGTCACTGACATATTTCCCTGTAGCAACTTATTGATTTCCTCTGACTTTGTAGCCCTAACTCCATCATTGTAGTACTTTTCAATAAATATAGTTATGAACTCTTCCCAATCCATGCTTTTAACGATCCTAGTATGGGATATCACTTCCCACCAAATTTGGTCATCCTCCTGAAACATATACATGACATAAGCCACTCTCTCATTACCAACTACCCTCATAAAGTGCAGGATAGCAGTAATCATGCTCCTCCATTACTCGGCCTTTACCGAATCTATATGGCCTAAACAACTAGAGGGTGATGCTTTCTGTACCTTTCATAAGAGGTTCCCATTTATTTTAAACCTTCGACGGCTGTACTACTACTAGTACCAACACAGGTGACACCACTTGCTGAACGTTCTCTATTGGAACTTGTTGCTGTCTAAGAAGGAAAATCTTTTCTTCTTGCCTTTGTAATCTTGTTTGCATATCAGCAAGCACTTGCTGCCAGCTCTCTGGAGCTGGCGGAGGGGTCTGGCTCTGATTATCATTCTGTGGTTGTATTTCATGGCCAGTAATGAATCTAACTGTCTTGGAAGCATACATCCAAGTTTATCTCTGCAGTTAACAACTCAACTTATTAGGTAGTAATAACAATAGCTCTTGCCGCCCTGCGGTCCACAACCGAAGAAACAAGCATTCACACTCAATAGTCATGCTAATAAGCATGTCGATTCATATTCATGCTCAAACATGGTACTAATAAGCACTTCCTAACATTTATGAGCAGATAACGATGCTAGTAAGCATGTTTATGGCATTTATCAGCCAATAGTGATGCTAGTAAGCATTTATGTAACAGCTACCAGTGTTAATAGTGCAAATAAGCTTTTCTTGGCCTGCATATACATATAACAGTGCTGATAAGAATTTCCTTAACATTTACAAGAAATAATAGTGCTAATAAGAACATTTTTATCATACACACAATAGTCAAAGGCCAGGACATATCACAATATCTCATGCTGCCTAATAAGGCAAGCAGATAAGTCATGTATATCGTATTTACAAAGTTATACACATAACCACATAAATAGTTACCAAACCCTGAGTCGAGCTTGTCTTTAGTGGAAAGTGTACATGCCCAGTCAGTCTTCAAGAACCCTTAAACCTTGGCAGCTCTGATACCAAGTTAAAACACCCTAGTTAGTCAAGACCATTACACTGTGTACTTTTAAAATAGTTCTAGATTCTCTAATCGAGTCATTTGTCCATAAACATGTAACTAAAGGTAATTAACAAGTTAGGGTTAAAATTATGGTCAAATGAAGTAATCATTTCATTAAAAATCTTAAGTTCGTACATGTGATCTCAAAATAAACATTAAAAGTTCATTTACAATTCAAAAGAATACAACAGGCCAACCTAAGTGACAAAATTATTGTTAGTAAACCGCACTAGTAACTATTAATTAAAAATTCCCTACTTTAATATGTTACTAACTGTTTTATTCATTATATATGATCTTAATTATCTCATACTAATACAAGATCATATTCTCATAAATTAGTAAGTAATTTTCTTGATATTATTATATAATTAATTCAAACATTATTTATAACATTCAAATATAATAAAATTGTACTTTTATTTAAATCAATAAAATGTCTTTACATGTTTTTAATTCTAACTGCCTTGCGTGTCAACTTTGTCAGTGGTGTAGCAATCCTTGAAAACCATTCTATAGAGCATCGATAATAAATCGCCAATCCAAGGAAACTTCTGATCTTTGAAGCTCTCCTTGGCCTTGGCCTTGGCCCATCTCTAACTGCCTCAATCTTTGTCAGATCCACCATGATTCCATCTTTACTAACACTGTGGCCATGGAACGTCACCTGAGGTAACCTGAACTCGCACTTCTTGAACTTGGCAAACAATTTGTCCTCCCTCAACCTCTGTAGTACCAGCCAGAGATGTTGCTCATTCTCTACCTCTGACTGAGAGTAAACCAGAATGTCATCGATAAAGACTATCACAAATCTATCTAGGTAGTCCTTGAACACCATGTTCATTAGATCCATAAAAGCTCTTGGAGAATTAGTCAATCCAAAAGACATGAATAAGAAATCATAATGCACATACCTCATGCAAAAGGCCGTCTTCGGGATATCTTCTCCTTTGAACCTTAGCTGGTGATAACCAGACTCTCTTGCTTTGCAAAAGATCAAACAAGTCATCAATCCTTGGCAGTGGATACTTGGTCTTGATAGTCAGCTTGTTAAACTCCTTGTAGTCAATGAACATCCTCAATGACCCATCATTCTTCTTCACAAATAATATTGATGCACCCCAAGGTGACAAGCTAGGCCTAAAGAATCCCAAATATTGTAACTCTTGTATTTGTACCCTTAATTATTTCAATTTTTTCCAGAGCCATTCTGTACAGTCCCCTGGATACTAGTTCTTTCTCTGGCACTAACTCTATGACAAACTCAATCTTCCGCTGCAGCGATAACCCCGGTAGGTCCTCTGGGAACACATCTAAAAACTGACACACTAATTTGGTCTCTGCCGGCCAATCTAGCACATCCCTGGTGGTATCCACTACACTCACTAGGAATCCTATGCAACCTCCTTGCAATAGGTCTTTAGCCTTCAGTGCCGAGATCATAGGATTGTGAGGCCCATTCATAGCACCCACAAACACAAACGGGTCCTCTCCCTCAGTCTCAAAGGTCACCATCCTCATTTTATAATTTATGGTTGCCCCATACTTGGCTAACCAATCCATGCCCAAAATCATATCAAAATCCTCCAAAGCTAGTTCAATCAGGTCTACTAACAACTCTTTACTATCCACTTATACTGGTAAGTGTGGATGCTCAAAATTCAACACCGGTAAAGAACCCACATCTCATGCCTAAGGTCCCTGGAAGGTCCAAAGCAACCATGTTTGAAGTCCATTTGAACCCTCAACTTAGTGCTCAAAATGACCCTGCTCAAATTGACCAATCCACCTTGGACACTAGTAAAGAGCCCAAGCGTCCCGCGCGCCCCACGCCTCGCATACGCCCCGCGCCATGCATGCGCCACGTGCCCGTGCGTGCCCAGCGCCCCGCGCGCACCCCGCGCCACGCGCACGCCCAGCGCCTGTCCTACACCCCGCTCCACGCGCGTGCCCCGCGCCTCGCGCGCACCCAACACCTCGCATGCCCCGCGCCTCGTATGCGCCCAGTGCCCCGCGTGCCTCACTCGCCTCGTGACGCCACCAGAAGACAAGCGTCTCGCGGCCCCCAAGATGCCACACGCAATAATCACGACGTGGTCCTCGTTGTGGCCTCCTCTCACACACCAGCCTCGTCCTTAGGGGTGTCCACGTGGTGACCATGGAGCACAGAGAGTTAGAATACAGATGGTAAGGTGTCCATGCCAAGCTGGTAGTGGCAGTACAAGAATGGTACATGGCTAGGACTCCCTCAGCACACTTATGAGGTCAGTACCCGACAAGTAGTGGGGACACAATATGGTACCAGGACAAGAGCGCTTTTGCAGGCCCCTGACATGTACTAGAGAAGGCCACCACTCTTCCAACACCACTACCATCTGTACTGCTATCCTGACAGTGTACTCATGTACTATTTTGTCCTGAGGGACCACTATGTACAAAGGAGCCATTAGAGCTCCAATATAAATATATGATCACCCCTCCAGAAGAGGGGTTGGAAAATTCATTGTATGCAGAGGCTATTAAGCAATATACATTTTTCACTCCATTGTTCATCTATGTTTATCCTTCCATAAGTTCATTCTACGTTTTGATCAAAACATCGCCACATTTACCTTTGAGATTTCCAACGTAATTTCGTTGACGAGATTTCACCGTCAACAGTTTGGCGCCGTCTGTGGGAAGAACAAGCATCAGGCCAACGTTCTTTCATCACTACCAACAAAGAAAAATGCTAAGACGTTCAAAACGCCTACGGCAAATGCAAGATGAAGAAATTTGCGAGGATGGAGTAGAGTTGAGGGCGTCCAAGAAAGACCCCGCTCCACCTTAGCATGGAGGTAGATCAGAGGAACCTCTTCCCCCGGGGGAGGAGAGGGAAGCATCGTCCCCAGTTATGCAGCCCGGCGGAGGTCATTCAGAGCCACTAGTGTATCCACTTAACCGTCCCCCATTGACACCATGCTCAGGCCACCAGGACCCCGGTCCCGCGACGTACTGGCCAGGCAAGGGTCCCAGGGTACGCTCGGTAAGTTCCAGCTCAAGGACTCGCTTCTACAAGGATGAGATTCACGAGTTGCATAAGAAGACTCGAAGGCTGGAAACCACGATAGAGAACATGCAGGAGGTTTTGAACGACCTACTGCAAGGGAAGTCAAGCATACCCCTGCCTAAGCGTAAAGGGAAGGAGCATAAAAAAGGAGAAAGCACTGTCCCCATAGACGATGGGGGAGCCCAACTTTCCACCAGTAAAACCCCCCAGACAAAGTACCAGGGGGGACCTAGGCCGACGAAATGTCCCCAGGAGCAAAGGCGGAGGGAAGGTGATGGTCGTAAGAATGAGGCCGAAGTCCCCTCAAAAGAGGCACCCCCTGGCCTAAGAAAAGAGCTCCATGGGGAGAGGTCAGAAGTAAGAAACGTACCCCCCGCGGTTCCCCCGAGGGACACAACCAAGGCAAGGGATCAGCCAGAGAACCCACAAAACTCCTTATGCAAAAAGACGAGGGGACTAGACACCAAAATGCGAAGCCCTCGAGGCAAGATCACCACTGAACTTGGGGGGCACATGGATGACGAAGAATTAGACCGTGATTCACCCTTCACAAGGGAGATTCAGGCTGAGCAAATGCCCACTGGCTTCAGAGAGCCTCGCATGACTTCGTACGAGGGTACTACAGACCCAAAATAACACTTAGACTCTTTCAATAACTTGATGAGGTTAAGAGGGGTCAACAACAAGGCAAAGTGTCATTGCTTTGTCGTTATGCTTAAAGGAGTGGCGTACAAGTGGTTCAAGAGGTTAAGGCTAGGAACAATCGAGTCATGGCAACAATTCTCTGATGAATTTCTTCAGCAACACCATGCAGCCTGTGTTTATGTCATGCCAACTACTAGCCTCGCTAACATAAAAAAAGGTGAGAATGAAAGTCTGAAGGACTACATCCATAGGTTCAGTATAGACGTAACAAAGGTGGGAGGTTTAACCAAAGCGGAGCACAAGATGGCTATTACAGCCGAAGTTCGTCCAGGAAGCAAGTTGTGGGGTAACATGCTCAAAAGAGAAGTTTCGAATTTGGATGACTTCGAGAGAGAGCACAGAAGTACATATGTGTGGAAGAGGGCCATAAGAACTTCTATGTTGAAGAAAGCGAACCTTCCTCCAGTTGCCCCACTACAAATACGTCTGAAGATTCCATATAGAAGGGGGCATTGTGTTAGAGGGGTCACTGACCAAGTTTGAGATTGAACGAAGACCATCTAGCCATGAAAGTCCCGACCCGAGGGGAGATCACCTCAGAAATTGCAAAAAAGGTCTCAAAAGTAGACGCTTGCAAAAAGGGTCTCCAAAGTAGACGCTTGAGAAAAGGGTCTCCAAAGTAGACGCTTGAGAAAAGGGTCTCAAAAGTAGACGCTAGCAAAAAGGGTCTCCAAAGTAGACGCTTGCAAAAATGGTCTCAAAAGTAGACGCTAGCAAAAAGGGTCTTAAAGTAGACTCTTCCAAAAAGGGTCCCAAAGAAGACGCTTGCAAAAAAGGTCTCAAAGAAGACGCTTTCAAAAATAGTACTATGCCTAATGACGAGAAGGACGCTTCTCGCAAGAAATAATAAGCGCGCGCAAAAATATATAAAAGGATAACTAGAACCCAAGGGGTCAATATATCCTTACAGATATGATCAAGGTGCACCAAAGAGAGACCTATCGAATCCCCTTTCGCGTGGGCTCCAAAAGACCTCAAGCATGTTAAATACAAAAAAGAAAAAAAGAAAAGTCTACCAGAGCACCTAAAGGTCCTCTCCTAGACTGGGGGGCAAGTGTGGATGCTCAAAATTCAACACCAGTAAAGAACCCACATCTCATGCCTAAGGTCCCTGGAAGGTCCAAAGCAACCATGTTTGAAGTCCATTTGAACCCTCAACTTAGTGCTCAAAATGACCCTGATCAAATTGACCATTCCACCTTGGACACTAGTAAAGAGCCCAAGCATCCCGCGCACCCCACGCCTCGTGCGCGCCCCACACCACGCGCGCCCAGGGCCTCGGGCGCGCCTAGCTCCTTGCGCACCCCGCTCCTCGCGCCTCTTGCTCGCCCAGCACCCCGCGCCACGCGCGCTCCCCGCTCCTTGCGTGCGCCCAATGCCTCGCGTGCCCGGCACCTCATGGGCGCCTAGCGCCTCGCTCGCCTCGCGACGCCACCAGGAGACAAGCGTCTCGCGGTCCCCAAGATGCCACACGCAACATTCACGCCGTGGTCCTCGTGGTGGCCTCCTCTCACACACCAGCCTCGTCCTTAGGGGTGTCCACGTGGTGACCATGGAGCACGGAGAGTTAGAATACAGATGGTACGGTGTCCACGCCAGGCTGGTAGTGGCAGTACAAGAATGGTACATGGCTAGGACTCCCTCAGCACGCTTATGAGGTCAGTACCCGACAAGTAGTGGGGACATAATATGGTACCAAGACAAGAGCGCTTTTGCAGGCCCCTGACATGTACTAGAGAAGGCCACCACTCTTCCAACACCACTACCATCTGTACTGCTATCCTGACAGTGTACTCATGTACTATTTCGTCCTGAGGGACCACTATGTACAAAGGAGCCATTAGAGCTCCAATATAAATAGATGATCACCCCTCCATAAGAGGGGTTGGAAAATTCATTGTATGCAGAGGCTATTAAGCAATATACATTTTTCACTCCATTGTTCATCTATGTTTATCCTTCCATAAGTTCATTCTAAGTTTTGATCTAAACATCGCCACATTTACCTTTGAGTTTTCCAACCTAATTTCGTTGACGAGATTTCACCGTCAACAGTTAGGTTCTAATCCATCTCCTAGAAACTACCAATTCCCTAGTAAGCAATATGGTCCCAAACCTGACAACATAAAAATCACAAGGCCTACATAGTCTATCAATCACTCTACTAGACACAAATGAATGTGTAGCACCAGAATAAATCAATACAATGTAAGAAGATCCATCGCTAGAAATCTAACCTATCACTATCTAGGGACTAGCCTCAACCTCTGGCTGGGTCACAGTGAAGACTCGGGCGAGAGTCAAACTATTGCGCTTCTTCATTTCCTCTTTCTTTAGTTGTAGGAACTCTCTTTGGAAGAGTCCCACTACCCCACAATGGAAGCATGGCTTAGCACAACATTCTCCCAAATTGCGTCTCCTGCATCTGGCACACACTCGATAACTTCTCCAGGCCTCATTACCGCCCTGGCAGCCACTCTGAGTACCCTGACCCCTCCTTTTAAGACCAGGAGTAGTAGAAGTGTCAAGGGTCTTCCACTTCTGGTCACTAGGGTCTCTGCCCCTCCTAGTTCCAGTAAAAGGAGGTACAATCCTAGTGGCAACATGTCTCGCATCAGATCTTATCCTCTGTTCCCTTTGCAGTAAGGGCCTCCTCAACTACGTGAGCATATGGAGTAACTTCATGCATAGAGGTGATCCTAATATCCTGTGTTATCATAGGGTTTAAACCCCAAACAAAATTATCTCTCATGGCAGCATTGGTTGGCAATAAGTCAGAAGAAAACTTGGCCAACCTGTCAAACTTCAGGCATACTTAGCCACAATCATGTTGCCCTGAACCAATATGGTAAACTCATATGCTTTCGCAGTTTGAATTGCGTCGTTGTAAAACTTCTCGTTGAAAAAATCATGGAACTCATCCCAACTCAATTCAACGATGTTCCAGGTTTGAGTTACAATCTCCCACCAGATGCGGATATCATCACGCAGCATATATGTGGCATAGGTGACTCTGTTGTTACCAATCACCCTCATCAAATTCAGGATGGAGGTAATCATCCTAATCCACTACTCAGCGTTCAAGGGATCTAGACCTCCCTCAAAAGTTGGAGGGTGTTGTTTCCTAAACCTCTCATAAAGTGGTTTCCATCTGTTCTCAATCTCTGTCTGTTCCAGAACTGGTGCCACAGAAGGTGGCAGAGCCAGTGCAACGTTCCCTGGTGGAACCTGATTTCTCAATAGTCAAATCTCATGTTCCTGTCTCTGTAGTTTTGCTTGCATATCAACAAGCACTTGCTGCCAATCTTGAGGAGCAGGTGGAGGGTTCTAACCCTAGTCATCATCTCTAGCCTCATAATCTGGGTTGGCTAGTCATTCTGATCATCTTGGCATAATTAACCAAGTACATCTGCAATCACGACTAGGCTTATCAAGAAATGATAACGGATTCTAAAAACTGCCCCCCACGATCCACAACTAAACCAATAAGCAAACACTCACAATCATAATGCTAGTAAATAGTTCACCCACATCATCAACGCTAATATGCATGAATTTTCATATTCACATAACAGTCAAGGTCCAAGCCCGTATATCTCATGCTTCCTATCCTAGAAAGAAGATATGGCATATATATATATATCCCAGGTAAACTAGTTAAACAAATATATAACATGTAAGTTACCAAACTGTCAGTCAAGCTTATCTTTAGCAGCTAGCGTACACACCCAACATATCTTCAAGAAACATTAACTTTGACAGCTCTCATACCAAGTTGTAACATCCTACTAATCCATGATCGTTACACCGTGTGTTTACAATGCTTACCTTGGTAAGCAATTCATTTGCACTCAAGTAATTAATATTTAACGATGGTTAATGTACTAGCAAGTTTGGTTAATAAAATTAAACTTTTCATGAAAAAGGTTTGAACATATACAAGGGATCCCAAAGGTTTTTAATCAAAATATAGAAATAACATAATTACAAAATTAGCCAACCTAAGCGACAAAATCAAACTATTAATCTTTGTTCCTCAAAAGTTCCTTGTATGTGGCAGCCGAGCAGGCTGAGTATGTACATGCCGCTCCTACAGCTCTCCAACTCATGGCTGGTCCATCTTTCTTGTGGCCTTATGTGCCATGAAGCATCCGTGAGCCAATGTTCAACAAGAAAACCCCAAACAAGTAAATAGATATTCAGATAGACATTAACATGTACAACATACTATATAATTATCACATGTAAATAATTTCTCCAATCAGTATACGACTCATGTCAAGTAGATGCACATCGTGCCCTTACAATCGACCCACCAATATGATGCATATTGCACCCCTGTAATGGCCTCGCCAATAAGACATACATTACACATGTAGTACCGATATTAGTCTCACAACCGAGTGATCACAATCACAATCAATCAATATAAGCATTTATAACAACAGAGGTTTATGGAAAAAAGAAATTTAACTTTAAACAAATTCACTACTACAAATATAGGATTTCTCTGCGGTTTTTTTTAAACAATAAATAAAAAGCGCAGAGAAAAGGTTTGAAAGAGTCAAAAAAATTATATTTAATGTCTGCGCCCTATTTTACTACGGTTTTAAAAAAAACGCAGTGAAAAGTTTGAATGACTCACTTTTCTCCGCGGTTTTGGGTCTAAAACCGCAGAGAAAAGTGTAGAACTTTTCCCCACTTTTCTCCGCGGTTCTATGGGTATAGAACCGCGGAGAAAAGTGGTCTCCACCTACTTTAGCACAATAACCTATTTTTCCCTCTCATTTGCACATGTTCTTCCCCTTCACAGAGACACGACCGAAGCTCTCCCACCACCGTCCCTACCCACGGGTAAGCCCCACATTGTTCATTTTTTTTTTGTTTTTTTTTTCCATTTCCTTGCATATTAAAGCTTGAAATCATGTATATATACTTAATCTTGAGTTATTTTGAAGTTTTAGGGTAAAAATGAAGAAATATTGTGTGGGTTTAATGGGGGTTTCTATGTATGTTTATATGGTTATTTTTTTTAATATTTTTGAAATTTTTTATAGGATTGGAAGACATTTTCATTGTTTAAAACGTGTATTGATCACTAAAACTTGATTTCTTTAATGTATATTTTGATTTTAGGGTATTTTTGTATTATTTTATTTATAATAATGTTGTTTACATAATTTTTATATTAAAAATTAGTGCTTGAATAATTGTGTATATTATTTAGGTAATGATTTTTTTAAAGTATATTTTTGTTAATTATATTATTTTAGGATCAATTCAATTACCATATATTTACTAATGTTTAACT
The DNA here is from genome assembly GCF_963169125.1 of Humulus lupulus. Classification (NCBI taxonomy): domain Eukaryota; kingdom Viridiplantae; phylum Streptophyta; class Magnoliopsida; order Rosales; family Cannabaceae; genus Humulus; species Humulus lupulus. Next base: position 84,976,581 of record NC_084796.1, on the reverse strand, counting down.
TTTTATTGTAGGAAATATTTGTTTGAGTGTGAGGTTGAAATTGTTGAATATTAATTTTTAAGGTAAGTAGTAATTACTACTTAATTTTTTATTTTTATATTTTATATTTACAAACTATTGTTAGAGGAGTTTGAATATATTAGATATTCATCCATAGTGAAGTAGGTTCTAAGATAAAATTGTGTGCTGCGGAGATAACAGAAGGTTGAGAACATGTGTGTCTTAGTGAAGTAGGATCTGTGAATTTTCTGTGTGCTGCGGTGACTTATGGTTGAGAACATACATGTTGTTTTTTATATGTTTTGTTTGATGTGAATTTATAGGTAGATAACTTGGGATATGCTATAAATACAGAGGAAACTCTGCCCAATTTTTTTTTGATGATATTAGTTGAACATGTTTTATAAGTTACTATATATAATAATAATGTTTTTGTTTTTGTTGAAATTTTAAATACATATGAATTTTGGATATGTTATAGAAATAAATGAAACTCTGCCCATTTCATTTTATAATTTAATAATTGAACATAATTTTAGAGTATTACTATACTAATTTTCTTTTCATTATCAACTTAGGAATTAGGTAGATATTATCATAATGGATAAGTGATGGATTCTTGAGAATAGAGAAACACAACAATTTCAAGACGGATTCAACCAATTTTTAGAATTTTTCCAAACAAATTGTAGTGATCCGGAAAGAATTCATTGTCCATGTATAGATTGTGGTAATGGAATAAAAGGAAATATTACCATGATAAAAAATCATGTATTTTGTCGGGGATTTGATACAAGTTATCGTACATGGTATTGGCATGGGGAATCATTGAAAAATAATAATCCATATCCATTCGGGAGGCGAGGGGTTGATGATTTGGGTTATTGTGATTTTGACGATCATCCTATGGAATTGCTCGATGAAGCACAAGAAGAGTTTGTTGATGATCCTTCAAAATTTGATAAATTGGTTAGAGATGCAGATAAACCATTATTCAATGGTTGTCTGAAACAAAGATTACCAACGATGGTAAAATTTTACAACATAAAAGCAGAAAATGGAGTTAGTGATAAATGTTTTAGTCAATTTTTAGCTGCTTTTAAAGAGATTTTTCCTTCAGATAATTGCTTCCCTGAGTCTACGTATGAAGTGAAGAAAACTTTAAATTGCATAGGCTTGAAGTATGAGAAGATCCATGCATGTCCGAACGATTGTGTGTTATATCGTAAAGAGTATGCAGACATGGACACTTGCCCAGAATGCGATTCACCCCGCTACAAACCTAACAAGAGTAAGGAGATTAGGAAACTTATTCCTCAGAAAGTGATGTGGTACTTGCCTTTGATTCTGCGGCTTAAGCGATTATATCGAAGTGCAGAACACTCTGAAAACTTAATATGGCATGAGACTAGGCCAGTGAAATATGGTAAACTTCGACATCCTACAGATTCGCAGGCTTGGAAAAAAGTTAATAACTTAAATCCAGAATTTAAAACTGAAGCAAGACATCTTCGTCTAGGTCTAGCTCCTGATGGTGTAAATCCACATAAATCTCTAAGTAGTAGGCATAGTTCGTGGCCTGTCTTCCTTGTTATGTACAATCTTCCTCCGTGGTTAGTGATGAGAAGAAAGTTTTTGATGCTCACGTTAATGATTTCAGGCCCAAAACAATCGGGACACGATATAGATGTTTATTTGGCACCATTAATTGATGATTTGAAAGATTTGTATGAAAATGGTGTTGAGGCATATGACGGTTTTAAGAAAGAAGTCTTTAACTTAAAAGTTGTTTTGTTGTGGACTGTTAATGATTTCCCAACTTATGGTAATCTATCAGGGTTAAGCACAAAAGGTTACCAGGGATGTCCAATATGTTGCACTAACACAAAGGCTATTCGTCTGTCTAATGGGCACAAAATTTGTTATATGGGTCATAGACGATATTTGCCCCTAAATCATCATTATAAGGACAAAAAAAAAGCATTTGATGGTGATAAAGAACAAGGTGTTGCTCCTTTGCCACTTTCGAGGCAACAAATTCTTAAAGAAGTAGAGAAAATTGATTTCAAGTATGGAAAAATGCAGAAAAATAAGAAAGTAAGTGGATGTTTCCAAAGGAAATCAATTTTTTTTCATCTCCCTTACTGGAAAGATTTACTTGTTCGACATTGTTTGGATGTCATGCATATAGAAAAAAATGTGTGCGAAAGTATTATAGGTACATTACTTGATATTCCTGGTAAAACTAAGGATGGTTTAACTAGTCGTTTAGATCTTGTTGAAATGGGTATATGAACTGATTTAGCACCTGAACAGAAAGGAAAACACACATATTTACCTCCTGCTTGTTTCACGTTGTCCAGAGAAGAGAAAAAATTTGTATGTAAATCATTTACAGAGATGAAAGCGCCTGATGGCTATTCATCCAACATTCGAAACTTGGTATCCATGGGAGATTTGAGGCTGATGGGTATGAAATCACATGACTGTCATATGTTGATGCAACAATTACTTCCGATTGCTATTTGGTCAGTATTACTGAAAAAAGTTCAAGATTGTTTAACGAATGTTTGCATATTCTTCAATCATTTATGCGAAAAAGAATTAGAAATGAAAAAATTGGATGCATTGCATTGTAAGATAGTGGAAACTCTATGCAACCTTGAAATTTTTTTTCCGCCATCCTTCTTTGACATTATGATTCATTTAATGGTTCATCTAGTAAGGGAAGCCAAGTTGTGTGGGCCAGTTTGGGCGAGATGGATGTATCCATTTGAAAGAAGTATGAAGGTGTTGAAAAGTTATGTGCGTAATCATTATCATCCTGAAGCTAGTATGGTTGAATGCTATATATCGGAAGAGGCAGTAGAATTTTGCTCAGAATACATGAGTGGGGTTGAAGCAATCGGAATCAGCAAACCACGAAATAACTCATATGGAGTTGATAAAGGACTACGAGGGAATGGAACAGTGATCACCGTGTCTAGGGCAGAATTAGATCAAGCTCAATTAGTTATGTTGCAAAATAATCCTGAGATAAAATCATATATAATGTATGTAGAAAATATATTTCAATCATATATATTAGAGTAGTGATTTTCTTTTTGTTGTTTAAACTTTTTGTTATTTCTTTTATGTTTCAGTGATCACATAGAGTTATTACGGTCGATGATTCCAAAAAAGATTAAAAATAAACAAAAATGGGTTATAGATGAGCATAATAAAACGTTTTTCCAGTGGCTGAAGAATACAATTTTGACGAAGTTGGGAGAAAAAAATCATGGACTGTCGACTGAGTTGGAGCAAGCATTGATGTAATAAAGCATCAAGCTTACATTGTTGAAGGGAAACGATTTCATACTAAGTCAAGAGATGATGCTCGGCTGGTTCAAAATAGTGGAGTAAGTGTAGTCGCAGAAGCTATACATTTTTCCAGTGCAAAAGATAATAACCGAATTTCAGGCACAATAACATACTACGGGGTTGTTGAAGAAATATGGGAGCTAGATTATTCATTATTTCATATTCCTCTTCTTAAATGTTCTTGGGTAGACAACAATACTGGAGTTAAAACTGACGAACTTGGATTCACTCTGGTTGATTTAAGCAAGAAGGGAAGCAAGAACGATCCTTTTATCATGGCTGCCCAAGCGAAACAAGTGTTTTACATTCTTGATCCAGATAATGATAAATGGTCCATTGTTTTATCAGTTCCCGAGCGGAAGTTCTTAGAAAAAGAAGAGTACGATGAAAATGATGATTATATCATGACTGTTTCATTGTTGGACAACCGATACATGAACAAGTTGAGAATATTCAGGAACATGATAATGAAAGAGATAGCGATGATCGTGATTATCTTAGAACTGACATCAAAGAAGGAATATGGGTCGATTGTGAATCGACCAGAAATAAAATAAGAAAAAGAAGAAAACATGTTTAGTAAGTTATATAATTCATTAATACTTGTGATTATTTATTTGTATAATGCATTAACACTTGTGATTATTTATTTGTATAATGCATTAACACTTGTGATTATTAATTTGTTTGATGCAGATGGCGGATAAAAGAGATGACAAAGAGAAACAACAAGGTCGTGGCAAAACAAGAATGAGTTACATGACCCAACAAAAAGCCAAAGGAATCAAGAAAAATCTTCAACGGAACGATTTGGGACAACCAATAGGTGATGTGTATACAAACATGATATCATATCTTGGATCTAGAGTACGAGCCACAATTTCTATCAACTCAGGTGATTGGAGGAAGGTCCCACAAGATTTGAAAGATGGTCTATGGGAGGATATCATTGTAAGAAATTATCATTATGATATTTATTTATTTATGTGTGATATCTAAATTTAATAATTACTTTTCTTAATTATATTCTCAGGGTGGTCACAACATTCCTCAAACCTTCAAACGTGAGATTTTGAAAAAAGCTGGTCAAATAATGAGAGATTTTAAAAGTGAACTCATTACCGAGTACATCAAACCTTTGGCTGAAATGGGTATGATGGAAGAACTCAAATTTCCCCCAAAGAGGTATAGCGATATAATTGACGAGAGAGAATGGTTACAACTTGTAACTAGTCGTCTAAGTCCAGAGTTTCAAATAGTGCATCAAGAACAAAAAAAACGTGCATTACTAATGAAGTCAAGGCATCGAACCTCTCGTAGAGGAATGGCTAATATAAGAGAAGATTTGGTAAGTATATTTGATATTATAGTTTAAATAATGGTTGATATTATCGCAACATATAACTATAATTATCTTGTACAATGCAGAAAAAAGAATGAAATATTCAAAATCAAGAGAGGTATCAAGTTTGGCTTAGATCGCGTGAAAAAAATAAAGTTCTTGTGACAGAGCTAGACCGAGAGATTGCCAAAAAGATCGTAAGTTTTCTAAGGTTTTAGAATCAATATATTGTTTTTATTTATATAAACTAATTTAACCAAATAATATCTTGAGTAGGAGGACGTCAAAGAAAAATTGAGTCGTGGCGAAATTACAGCTCAGGGTCGAGATGACATCTTGACTCAAGCATTAGGGACACCAGAACACCCAGGTCGTGTTCGAGCTGGCGAGTATGATAATTTATAATAGTTGTTTTCTTTTAAGAATTATTTAGATTGGTTTATTGATGGACTTTATTGATTTTTTTTTAGGTTCACTGCGACCGTTTCCAAAATGTTTGGAAAAAAACATAAAACAATGACTGCAAGAGAGGATATTGCTCGACTAAAAGCTGAGATTGAAGAGCTAAAAAGACATAAATTTAGGACAGAAGAGGAATTAGTTCAAAATGAAGAATATAATGAGGAAAACGATGAGTGTGGATACTACGATGAAGGGCAATTTGATGAGGGACAATATTATGAGAATACAAGTGTTGAAGTCTATCGACCTGCCCCCAACGCAGATGATCATTTTCATCAAACCAAAGACTATCCTTTTGATGAAGATGATGGATCATCAATTTATGAGTCTCCGCCACCACCGAGCTATGAAGTTTATTTGAGTTCTGATAATATTGACAATGTGGTGGCTAAGGGTGTAATCATTGTACCAAACATGGGTAGCCAAATTACCATCCATGGAAATGTACTTGATGATTCAGTTGCGAGGGTTTGGCTTATAGATGTCTTACAAGAAGAAGCTGAGATCCCTATTCCCTTTGGTAACGTACGATATGTTGGGGACGCACGAGACACATTCTGTAACGCCCTGGATAGCCAAGACCGATACACTGTGTGTTTATAAAGTGCCAGACTTGCTAACCAAGTCATTTAAATTAATTCGTGTTATTGAAACTATTAAGGGACTAGGGTTGAACGAGTTTTGGTTTCAAAAGCCACATTTTCATTAAAAAAAACATTGTTTATTTACACGGGATCCCAAAAATATCAGTTCAAAGGCTGTTTACAAAAGTTACAAGGTTCAAATACATTAACCAGCCATACTAAGGCAAAATGAGCAGTTAGATAGATCCCTCTCCTGACTCACTCCTCGACCATGGTGATCGAACAGCTAGCTATGTACATTTCACCTCGGAGCTCTCCACCTCAGGCTTGGTCCAGCTTGCCCTTGCCTTTACCTGCACCACGTAGCACCCGTGAGCCAAGGCCCAGCAAGAAAACACAACAACAACAGAGCATGAACAATTAACAGACAAGTCAACATCTCACATTGCATCACATATACTCAGATGTATCATCAGTCAGTATAATCAAGTATTCCACATACTAGGCATTTCAGTTCATAATATTCACAATTCACAAACGATAACCAGGGCTAGCGCCCTCAGGCCGCTCCCTCTGTTATCCCGTTGTTCCTGGCTCCCAGTGGCCAATTCGCGCTCTGTGCGCTAAAATAATGTACAGCACTCTTAGACCGCTTTTACATGTCCCATGGCGTAATACCAACGTTGACACGACATATCTTTCGAGAGCACTTAGTCCCATCACAATCATACAACCGGGTGCAGTTTTCTTACCTTTCAATTCACCAGTTCTCGAAGCCGCGAGCACGGTCCTCTACCCCGAGCCTCTCCAAAGATCTAATCACAACACAAATGAAACTTCCTTTGTCACTACTCAATCCAAAACTATTTCCCGGAACCAATCCCACACTCTCGGAACCCCCAAATCCCTAAAACAATGCACCGAAGGCATCCCCCGAACCCCTGGAGCAAAGGCTCAAAATTTCAAATTCCCATGTCTTGAAATTGGCCTAGCACCGCGGCGCCCAGAAAGTCAGAGAGCACACACCGCCCAAAAATAGCCTTGCGCCACAGCGCGCTAGAACAGCGCCGCGGTGCTCCTTCGCGAGCCCAGAATTCTTGGTTTTTCCCCTGCGTTTTCCCGAACCCAAATCACCCCAAACTTATACCTAAGCCCCAAAACCAACTCAAAACCCCAAATAAACCTCTCAACAACCTACAAACATCATAATCTAGCTCAGTTATACTACCTTTCAAAGAATTCATACTTAAATTTCAGACTCAACACTTAAACCAAAACTTGAGAAAAAGTACAAACCAGACCTCTAAATCCCTAAATCATAACAGCTACGAGATTACAAACATGTTTAATACCCTTACCTCAATCAGAAATTCAACTTGAGCTTCCTCCAATCCAAGCTTTAAACTAAATTTCCCCTTGACAAACCAGCTGAATTTTTCATGCAAAACAAGCCATGGCTATCTTTCAATTCCTTCCAAAATCAATTAAGAACTTAACAAAATAGGGACCAAATCCTTACCTCAGTATAAACCTTGATATGTGCTTGATTCCACACCCTCAAGCCCTTTACTAGCCTCAAAGAACACAGCTCAACTCCTCTTCCACTTAGCCTTCTAGGTTCTTGATTCTCCCTTTCCTTCTTGATCTTTCTAGCCTTCCAAGTCTTAACTTCAGTTATACTTAGCATAAAAGAATCGTATACATCCTTTTCCCTCAGCCAAAACCATCTATACCACTGCCAAAAGACTACCTTAGCCCTCCACTAATATCCCTTCCTAACTAAACCTCAAGGGCATATTTGTCCTTTTACTAGCTTTACAATTCTACCACTTCTCCAACAAAACCTGTTACTCTCTATGGTTACTAATAGTTACACAAGTTACCAAATCACCAGTTACCATTATCTAGCTTCCTAGAACCGTCTCGGCACGTGCATCGCGTTGATATCACCACACCCACGTGGTACAATTCACATAGCATAATTATCACATAACATAATACACATATTCATATAACATGCTTAAAATCATAATCATGCATCTTAATCATTAAAACCACACATAATTCCCATTATGCCCTCCAGGCACACTAATCAAGGCCCTTAAGCCTTATTAGTGAATTTGGGTCGTTACAACTATCCCCTGCAGCCGATCGAACAAGTCATCAATTCTTGGTAGGGGATACTTATTCTTAATAGTTAACTTGTTCAATTCTCGATAGTCAATACCCATCCTCAGAGTTCCGTCCTTCTTCTTAACAAAAAAAACTGGAGCACCCCACGGCGAGTAACTAGGTCTGATGAACCCCAAATCCAGAAGCTCCTGCAGCTGTATCTTTAACTCTTTCAATTCCGCCGGTGCCATCCTATATGGTGCCCTCGACACTGGCTCTGTCCCTGGTGCCAACTCAATAACAAACTCAATCTCTCTACGCGGCGACAATCCAGGAAAATCCTCAGGGAACACATCCAAGAACTCACAAACTAATCTGGTGTCCTCCGGTCCAACTGGTGAAACTCTGGTGGTATCCACCACACTAGCCAAGAAGCCTATACATCCACCCTGCAATAGATCTCTGGCCCTCAATGCTGATATCCTGGGTACGCGGGGTCCATGCACCGCTCCCACAAAAACAAAGGGATCCTCGCCCTCTGACTCAAAGGTTACCATCTTCTTCCTACAGTCAATGGTAGCTCCATATCTAACTAGCCAATCCATGCCTAGAATCATGTCAAAGTCCTCCATACTCAACTCAATCAAGTCTACTGCTAACTCCCTACCATCAACTAGCACTGGCAGTGCCCTAATCCACCTCCTAGATACTACCAGTTCTCCTGTAGGCAATATTGTCCCCAATCCTGAAGCACTATACTCACTAGGCCTACACAGTCTATCAATCACCCTATCAAATATAAATGAATGCGTAGCACCAGAATCAATCAAAACAGTAAAGGGAGTGCCATCACTAGAAAGCTGACCTGTCACTACCGAGGGACTAGCCTCGGCCTCCGCCTGCATCAGGGTGAACACTCGAGCTGGAGTCGAGCTGTCCACCTTTCCTTTCTCTCCCTTCTTCACCGTCGGGCAATCCTTCCTAAGGTGTCCCACCACCCCACACACATAGCAGGCCTTAGCCCAACACTCTCCCGGATGGCGTCTCCTGCACCTCGTGCATTCTGGATAAGTCCGCCACGAATCACCGCCTCCTTGACGGCCACCCTGAGTACCCCGACCTCCCCTATCAAACCTAGGACCGATTGGAGCATCAGGAGTCTTTCTTTTCAAATCACTGGGGCCTCCGCCCCTACCAGAACCAGAATATGGAGGCACCGCCCTGCGGCCCTCTCTTCTTGCTGCACTATCTCTACATATCCTATTCTCCATTTCCTCAGCGGTCAGAGCCCTCTCCACAGCCTGGGCATAAGTAGTCACTCCAGGAGCTGTGGTAATTCTTACATCTCGGGCTATCATAACATTCAGCCCTCTAACAAATCTGTCCTGCCTGGCTGCATCAGTAGGCACAAGATCTGGTGCGAACTTCGCAAGCCTATCGAACTTCAAGGCATATTCTGTAACTGTCATACTGCCCTGAACCAGTCCCACGAACTCATTCACTTTCGCTGCCCTGATGGCAACGTTATAATACTTCTGATTAAACAAATCCATAAATCCTTCCCAAGTCAATGTAGCAACCTCTCTAGTCTGTGATGCCACCTCCCACCAGATTCGGGCATCATCCCTCAGCATATAAGTGGCACAGTCCACCCTGTCATGTCCTTCCACTCTCATAAAATCAAGAATGGTAGTAATCAAAGTCATCCACTGTTTATCTTTCAGTGGATCTGGACCACCCTCAAAGGTCGGGGGCTGTTGCTTCCTGAACCGCTCATACAACGGTTCCATCTTATTCCCAACATCAACTGGCTGTACCACAGGTACCAGTGCTGGTGGCCCAACAGGGGCAACACTCCCAGATGGAGCCTGCTGCAGAATTCGGATTTGCTCGTCTTGGCTCTGAAGCCTAGCTTGCATTTCTGCCATTAACTGCTGCTAGTTCTCAAGGGCTGGCGGAGGGGTCGGGCCCTGGTCATCATCTCTAGCCCCTGACCTACCGGCTAGTCGTGTGGATTTCCTTGAACGCATAACTATTCAATTCAATCTACAATCAACGACTCGGCAAGTAGGCTATGATGACAGGGTAATAATCTTTCCATAATCCATCACTAAAACTCCACTCATTCATAAGCAATCAAAGTATAACAATTTATCTAGATATTCATCCACATGCACAGCAATGCTAATAAGCACGCCTCAATAACATCATGCAATAGTCAAGGGCCAGGCCCTATCAGTATCTCATGCTCCTTATTCATCAAACAGATATTAGCAATCATATCTCACTCAAATCACTTAAGCACGCAAACATGCATACACCATTACCAAACCCTGAGTTGAGCTTGTCTCCCGCAGCTAATGTACATACCAAGCTAGTCTTCAGGACCCATAAACCTAGGACGCTCTGATACCAAGTTGTAATGCCCTGGATAGCCAAGACCGATACACTGTGTGTTTATAAAGTGCCAGACTTGCTAACCAAGTCATTTAAATTAAATCGTGTTATTGAAACTATTAAGGGACTAGGGTTGAACGCGTTTTGGTTTCAAAATCCACATTTTCATTAAAAAAAACATTGTTTATTTACACGGGATCCCAAAAGTATCAGTTCAAAGGCTGTTTACAAAAGTTACAAGGTTCAAATACATTAACCAGCCATACTAAGGCAAAACGAGCAGTTAGATAGATCCGTGTCCTGACTCACTCCTCGACCATGGTGATCAAACAGCTGGCTATGTACATTTCACCTCGGAGCTCTCCACCTCAGGCTTGGTCCAGCTTGCCCTTGCCTTTACCTGCACCACGTAGCACCCGTGAGCCAAGGCCCAGCAAGAAAACACAACAACAACAGAGCATGAACAATTAACAGACAAGTCAACATCTCACATTGCATCACATATACTCAGATGTATCATCAGTCAGTATAATCAAGTATCCCACATACTAGGCATTTCAGTTCATAATATTCACAATTCACAAACGATAACCAGGGCTAGCGCCCTCAGGCCGCTCCCTCTGTTATCCCGTTGTTCCTGGCTCCCAGTGGCCAATTCGCGCTCTGTGTGCTAAAATCATGTACGGCACTCTTAGACCGCTTTTACATGTCCCATGGCGTAATACCAACATTGACACGACATATCTTTTGGGAGCACTTAGTTCCATCACAATCATACAACCGGGTGCAGTTTTCTTACCTTTCAATTCACCAGTTCCCGATGCCTCGAAGCCGCGAGCACGGTCCTCTACCCCGAGCCTCTCCAAAGATCTAATCACAACACAAATGAAACTTCCTTTGTCACTAATCAATCCAAAACTATTTCCCGGAACCAATCCCACACTCTCGGAACCCTCAAATCCCTAAAACAATGCACCGAAGGCATCCCCCGAACCCCCGGAGAAAAGGCTCAAAATTGCAAATTCCCATGTCCTGAAATTTGCCTAGCGCTGCGGCGCAGCCCTATAGGGCCGCGGCACCCAGCAAGTCAGAGACCACACACCGCCCAGAAACAGCCTTGTGCCGCGGCGCTCCTTCGCGAGCCCAGAATTCTTGGTTTTTCCCCTGCGTTTTCCCGAACCCAAATCACTCCAAACCACCCCAAACTTATACCTAAGCCCCAAAACCAACTCAAAACCCCAAATAAACCTCTCAAAAACCTACAAACATCATAATCTATCTCAGTTATACTACCATTCACAGAATTCATACTTAAATTTCAGACTCAACACTTAAACCAAAACTTGAGAAAAAGTACAAACCAGACCTCTAAATCCCTAAATCATAACAGCTACGAGATTACAAACATGTTTAATACCCTTACCTCAATCAGAAATTCAACTTGAGCTTCCTCCAATCCAAGCTTTAAACTTAATTTCCCCTTGACAAACCAGCTGAATTTTTCATGCAAAACAAGCCATGGCTATCTTTCAATTCCTTCCAAAATCAATTAAGAACTTAACAAAATAGGGACCAAATCCTTACCTCAGTATAAACCTTGATATGTGCTTGATTCCACACCCTCAAGCCCTTTACTAGCCTCAAAGAACACAGCTCAACTCCTCTTCCACTTAGCCTTCTAGGTTCTTGATTCTCCCTTTCCTTCTTGATCTTTCTAGCCTTCCAAGTCTTAACTTCAGTTATACTTATCATAAAAGAATCGTATACATCCTTTTCCCTCAGCCAAAACCATCTATACCACTGCCAAAAGACTACCTTAGCCCTCCACTAATATCCCTTCCTAACTAAACCTCAAGGGCATATTTGTCCTTTTACTAGCTTTACAATTCTACCACTTCTCCAACAAAACCTGTTACTCTCTATGGTTACTAACAGTTACACAAGTTACCAAATCACCAGTTACCATTATCTAGCTTCCTAGAACCGTCTCGGCACGTGCATCGCGTTGATATCACCACACCCACGTGGTACAATTCACATAGCATAATTATCACATAACATAATACACATAGTCATATAACATGCTTAAAATCATAATCATGCATCTTAATCATTAAAACCACACATAATTCCCATTATGCCCTCCAGGCACACTAATCAAGGTCCTTAAGCCTTATTAGTGAATTTGGGTCGTTACACATTCCTGCCTAGGCCAAAATATTTAATTGTGGCTTGTCAAGTATAAAATTATTTGCTTAGATATTTAAATTTTATTTTTAAATGGGTACACTATATTGATATGTTTAATGCTATTATGTAGGGTCCATCTTCATCTAAACACAAATCCCTATCACCAAGCCCACATTTATCATCAGTTGGATCTCACGTAGTCATCCCCGCTGAAATAACTCAACCAGAACCTTCAAATTGGTTAACAGATAACCAATGGGACAAAATTGATCTGAGTCTAAAATTTATAGTGAAGGAGTATTATTCCAATAAAGGAATAGATGGGGTTGTAAAAGTTTCCGTTGACCCGGAGTTTATAGGAGAACGCGAGGCTATCTTCATCACTTCGGAAGACGTTTATCAAGTAGCCTCCATGGATAATATTGGATCCTCAGCTATGCTGTTTGGTATGAGGTATGTATCAATCCTTTATGTCATTACAAACTATTAGAGGAGTTTGAATATATTAGATATTCATCCGTAGTGAAGTAAGTTCTGAGATGAAATTGTGTGCTGCGGAGATAACAGAAGGTTGAGAACATGTGTGTCTTAGTGAAGTAGGTTCTGCGAATTTTGTGTGCTGCGGTGGCTTATGGTTGAGAACATGCATGTTGTTTGTTGTATGTTTTGTCTGAATTGAATTTATAGGTTCTAATAATTTTGGATATGCTATAGAAACAGAGGAAACTCTGCCCAGTTTTTTTTTGATGATATTAATTTATTAATTGAAAATGTAATATGAATGATTGATTCTCTACAGATGCACCCAAATTCACGACAATTATATAAATTTTTTGACACCGAACATCTTTCTATTGGCAATGATGAAAGTAAAAACTATACGGTGGATCTTATAGCCAAATGGATGATGACTATGGATAGATGAGGCCAAATATATTTCATTCCTTGGATTGTTGAGTAAGAACGAACTACTTAAACATTATCACTACTATGGTTGAATTTTAATTTTATAATAATCATATTTTATTATTATTTTAGTCGACATTGGATGTTGGTGCTCGTGATGATGCAGGGGATGACCATAATTTTGGACCCTTTAAAAAATCATAAATCTCCACCAATAATTACGGAGGTTATGGGAAAGTAAGTTCTTCAATTGTAATGTATGCATTATTAATTTTTAAAAGTTGAGAGCATAATATGTGTAAATGTGGAATTTTTTCCTTGTGAATTCTATTCACGAGTGAAGCTCTATGCTACGAGACATCCTGAAAGGGCATCACATGATGGTGAGGGAGTTGGGGTAAGAGAGTCACCCTCACTAGGCGAGGGACTTCGGCCACTTGCCCATCCAAACTTCACCCTCGCTATGCGAGGGTCCCCAGCTGGCCATCCGCGTGCGCCCCATTCCAGCAGGCATCAAGCCTCGTCTACACTCGGGAGAAGAAGGTCAGCCTCGCTACACGAGGCACCCTCGTTATTCGAGGGTGAGGCTTCGTGGTGGCATCCATGCCCCTAGCCTTGCGACGCTGCACCCGGGGGAAGGCAAGGCAGCCTCGCTATGCGAGGGACCCTCGCTATGCGAGGGTGCTGCCTTGTTATGACGCCCGTGTCCTGAGCCATGCCTACGCCTGAGGGAAAAGGGCCAACCTCGCTACGCGAGGTACCCTCGCTATGCGAGGGTGTGGCCTTGCCACGGCGTCCATACTACGAGTCTCGTGTCCATGTGACCCGCATAAGCCGGCCCTGGCCCCTGGTGCCTTGACTTCTCAGGACATGCATGGGTTGAAGCCTCCTTGGCATAGGCACGAGATCACTTGGGAGAACCTTGCTTATATGCCAAACGAACATGGAGCATTGAACGGGAATTGATGAGGACAACCGAGTACGGAACACGTGCGCTGACACGGGGTGTACGGTTGTGGAGAGAACAGAGGCACGACCCTATGATCTGCGTCTGAGGAGTAGTGGTAGTACGGACCTGTACGAAGAGTAGTGGTACCACTTGGACACCCCCGACCATACGCCAGAGCCGACAGTACTTTGTCCTGGGCCACGACTCTGACACCATCAGGGTAGACACCACTACGCCCTGGGCCACTACTTTATCAGAGTACCTATGTACGTCCCAGTGGTCTGGGACCTGTTTGTATCCTGGCCAATAGAGCCTCCCCTACAAATAGGCTCCAACCCCTCAGGCTAAGGGGTTGGAAAACTGAATGTAAAAACGAGACTTATGAAATATATGCTTCTGGTTCTCATGCTTGCCTGATTTTTCTCTTGTTGTTTAGAGTTCTTTCTATCTAACTCATAGCTTCTTATAGTATAGAGATTGAAGTTTTCTAACCATCAATCGTTGACGATTTCTTACCGTCAACAGTTTGGCGCCGTCTGTGGGAACGTAAGCACCAAGCTACTGTTCTTCCATTACTTCCGGCAAGGAGAAATGCCAAGACGTTCGAAGCGACTTAGGGAGCCTCAAAAGGTGGAGGTCCACCTTACCGGAGTCCAGCTGAAGGCCTCCATGAAGGATCCACCTCCACCCCGGGACTTAGAGCCCCCAAGGGACCCTGAGGTTCACGAGAATGACAAGGAGGCCTCGTCACCGGCCATCCCACACGGTGAAAGTCCTCCAAGGATAACTGCTGCACCACCCGGGAATGCCAACGAGTTCCCTCCTCCTAAACCACCACAAGTACCGAACTCCGGCCGGCAAGTCCCGGGCCCCTCAACGCGTAGACACGATAAGCAACCCCGGGTCCATTCCGTGAGCTCGAGTTCCAAATCTCGTTTCTATGAAGAGGAGATTCGTGAACTGCACCGTAAAAACCAAAGACTAGAGACTACCCTAGAGAACATGCAGGAGGTGCTGAATGGCCTGTTGCAAGGTAAGTCGAACATGACCCTGCCCAGGAGGAAAGAGAAGGGTCGGGAAACCACTGTCCCAGTAGACGACGGGAGGACCAGACACTCCATCAGCAACACCCCCAAGGAGAAGCCGCGGGAGCATCCCGGACCATCGAGGCCACCTCAGGGGCCAAGGCAAGGGATCAATGTTGGCTCTCACAACGACATCGAGGTCACCTCAAAGAGGACGCCCTTAGATCTATGAGGAGAGCTCAACAAAGGAGGGGCAGACAAGAGAACTACACCTCCTACTGTCCCCCGAGACGATAAAGGAAAGGAAGATGTCAACCCCTCCATGTTGAGAGACTCCCTGAAGGAGAGGAGGCAAGGCCTCGATACAGAGACTAGGAGCCTGCGGAGCAAGATTGTCATTGCACCCGGAGGACAAACCATCGAGGATGAGTTCGATCATGAATCGCCATTCACTAAAGAGGTCCAAGTCATCCGACTCCCAGCCAACTTCAAGGAGCCGCATCTGACCCCATATGAGGGGAGCACAGACCCCAAGTACCATCTGGATGCATTCAATGATTTGATGAAGTTAAGAGGGATCAGCAGCGGGGCTAGATGCCACTGTTTCGTGGTCACCTTGAAAGGACTTGCGTATAAGTGGTTCAGAAGACTTCGCCCAGGATCCATCAGGTCTTGGCAGCAGTTTTCGGATGAGTTTCTCCAATAGCATCACGCCATGCGTGATTATACAATGCCAGGCACCAACCTCGCCAATGTAAAACAAGGAGAAAATGAGAGTCTGAAGGGTTACATCCACAGGTTTAGCATGGAGGTAGCCAAAGTGGGGAGCTTGACCCACAGGGAATTAAAAATGGCCATCACAGCCGGAGTGCTTCCGGGAAGCAAGTTGTGGGATAATATGCTCAAGAGGGAAGTCACAGATCTAGATGACTTCTACGAGAGAGCGCAGAAGTATATTCGTGTAGAGGATGGTCACGCGAACTTAAAGGCGGGAATGGGCGAGTCCCCTGCGCAGCCCCCAACCAATGAAGGGTCAAATGGCGCGGAACACCTGAGGAAATACTACTCGTAAGACTTCCACTCCCAACACAGGCAGTAGCTGTGTTTAGTTTGTCGCAGGATAGGCTATCTCAGTAGACGAGAATCAAAGAGGTTACCTACATAACCCCCAAGTAAATGTAAGCCCTCTATATGCATGTCGTTGTAATCTGATTACTATAAATGAAAATGTTCACAACTTCACATGTGATTTTTTTTTTTTTCTTTTTCATGCGAGCATCAACCGAACTGCCTGCTGAATTAAATCTCACCAAGCACTTGGGGGGTAGGACAGGAGGCATGAGAAAAAAAAAAATCTCTCTTATATTCAAAAGGATTAGCTACCCTTATGAATATCAAAGGAACGGTCTAAAAGGATGACCTCTAACTAAAGGCCGACACCCCAAGAGGTGAGGCCGTAAGGAGGGAATCGCCCAATAAGTCTAGATCGGCCATTAAGCCGGCTAGCCAAAAAGGGTCTTACAAGTGACCCTTGGAAAAAATAGTACTATGTATAAGGACGACAAGGACGCTTCTCGCAAAAAAAAAAAATAACAAGCGCGCACAATGAATATAAAAGGACCCCAACAGCCCAACGGGTTAATGTGTCCTTACAAGTATAATCAAGGTGCACCGGAAAGATTATCGCCATCAGATCAAAGAAAAATATGTGATCCACGAACAACAGCAATAAGAGGGATCTACTAGAGCACCTCAAGAGCTTTGGAGGAGGATAGAACCCTTGATCTCGGGAAAATAAGTTGGAGAGCATGCCACTAGGCTACGCAGATCTTGGTGTGGACAAGTGGCTTCGAAACTTGGGTTCTGCGATTGAGGATGATTAGTCCTTACGCAACCTTAGGAACTTACGTGGAGCCCCCAAGTATTAGGTGGCTATTGTGTTTCTTCAAACACTAAGAAGAAACACAACTCCAAGCCATACTTCGGGCTTCTTCGAGCGACGTTGGAAAAATTTCCAAGGCTAAGTCCCCCAAGGCTGGCCGTGCGTGTCAAGCAAGAAAAATAGAGAGAGTCTACAAACACACTTAAAAGTGTACTTATAGACTCGGGGGGAAGTGTAAATGTGGAATTTTTTCCTTGTGAATTATATTCACGAGTGAAGCTCTATGCTACGAGACATCCTGAAAGGGCATCACATGATGGTGAGGGAGTTGGGGTAAGAGAGTCACCCTCACTAGGCGAGGGACTTCGGCCACTTGCCCATCCAAACTTCACCCTCGCTATGCGAGGGTCCCCAGCTGGCCATCCGCGTGCGCCCCATTCCAGCAGGCATCAAGCCTCGTCTACACTCGGGAGAAGAAGGTCAGCCTCGCTACACGAGGCACCCTCGTTATTCGAGGGTGAGGCTTCGTGGTGGCATCCATGCCCCTAGCCTTGCGACGTTGCACCCGGGGGAAGGCAAGGCAGCCTCGCTATGCGAGGGTGCTGCCTTGTTATGACGCCCGTGTCCTGAGCCATGCCTACGCCTGAGGGAAAAGGGCCAACCTCGCTACGCGAGGTACCCTCGCTATGCGAGGGTGTGGCCTTGCCACGGCGTCCATACTACGAGTCTCGTGTCCATGTGACCCGCATAAGCCGGCCCTGGCCCCTGGCGCCTTGACTTCTCAGGACATGCATGGGTTGAAGCCTCCTTGGCATAGGCACGAGATCACTTGGGAGAACCTTGCTTATATGCCAAACGAACATGGAGCATTGAACGGGAATTGATGAGGACAACCGAGTACGGAACACGTGCGCTGACACGGGGTGTATGGTTGTGGAGAGAACAGAGGCACGACCCTATGATCTGCGTCTGAGGAGTAGTGGTAGTACGGACCTGTACGAAGAGTAGTGGTACCACTTGGACACCCCCGACCATACGCCAGAGCCGACAGTACTTTGTCCTGGGCCACGACTCTGACACCATCAGGGTAGACACCACTACGCCCTGGGCCACTACTTTATCAGAGTACCTATGTACGTCCCAGTGGTCTGGGACTTGTTTGTATCCTGGGCCAATAGAGCCTCCCCTATAAATAGGCTCCAACCCCTCAGGCTAAGGGGTTGGAAAACTGAATGTAAAAACGAGACTTATGAAATATATGCTTCTGGTTCTCATGCTTGCCTGATTTTTCTCCTGTTGTTTAGAGTTCTTTCTATCTAACTCATAGCTTCTTATAGTATAGAGATTGAAGTTTTCTAACCATCAATCGTTGACGAGTTCTTACCGTCAACAATATGTATTTAATTAATTTTAATTTTTGAAGAGCATACACACAATGTTTGGAAAATGAATACATCGGCACATTTACAAAATTGGTGAGAGGTTCTTGTCCAAAACAACCTGAAAGTCATGAATGTGGTTATTATGTACTAAGATACATTTATGATCTTGTAAATGCACCAAATCCGGCATAAGGTATCCAGAAGAAAGTATGTTATATTTTAAACTCTTTTTTGCTTAAGAAAAACTAGATATAGTATTTAATTATCTAATCTATATTAACTTTTCAATTTTGCAGTGGTTTGACAAAAAGCAATTCAATGTCAAAGAGGATCTACTACCACTACAAAGTGATTGGTTAGCTAGATTCATGCCATTTGTTTATGAAATCTAAATTTTTGTATGTATGTAAGATTAAAGTGCTAACTTATATTGGTTAGAATGATTAAAGTCTTTGATTCATTACTAGCCAATTATTTTGTATTAGATATGAAATGTATATATAACAATTTAACAAATTAGTTATACTATTGAAAATAATTATGAATAATTAAAATTGAAAATTAATTTTTTTTATTAAAAATGCTGGGTTATCAACCGAAATTGAATTTTTTTTTTTTTAATGAGAAGCTCTTTTCTCTGTGGTTGTAGTAAGCCAACCGCAGAGAAAAATCTCTTTTCTCCGCGGTTGGCTTACTACAACCGCAGAGAAAAGTGTAGCTTTTCTCCGCGGTTTGCGTAACACTTTTCTCTGCGGTCGAATACACTGCGCTTTTCAATACTCTCGAAAATCGCAGTGTATTGAGTAAAAAACCTGCAGAGAAAAGCCTTTTTTGTAGTAGTGATTTATGACACAATCACCCCCATGGCCTATAATTGGGGCCCTTGCCCCACACTCAGTGTAAGTGTCAGTTTTCTTACCTTGAGTCCTAAGTAATTTAGTTTTGGGTTTCCATAACCCGAAACCTGATTTTTGACCATTTTCCCATTTGAGCGGCAACGACCCCACAGAAGAGTCGCGATGCCTGATTAGGCAGAGAGCTTGACCAAAAAATCCCTTGCACTTGCGCTGTGGTGCACCCTGCCAAGCACCGCCACTCTAAGGAGGTTCGAGGCACCCCTGCCTCGACTGAGTTCATGCTGGTTGCGACACCCAAGAACAGCGCCACAGCGCGACCCTGCGTAGCCAGAAAACTTGCAATTTCAAAAATTGAAAATCCTCCCAAAACCATTGTAGAACTCAATTTCAACCCAATATGACCACAAAATTATTCTCAGCAACACATAAACATAGTAAACAATCTTTAAAACTGATTAGAACAACACCAAACCCAAAAATTCAAAAACTCTTTAGGAGCACCCGAAAACAAAAACTTAAAAGATTCATAAACTGAAGATTGAATTCCTTAATTTTGAAATATCCTAATCCTCAAAAGAAGCTAATCTCCTCTTGAATCACCCCCCAACATGATCTTCCAAAGCCAAAGTCTTCAAAAAACTAAGCAACAACCTTTGAGGGAAAGAGAGAGGAAGAATGTATACTAAGAATGTGAAGGGTGTAGAAGGCTTAAGACCCAGCTGCAATAGGGGCAAAAGACCTATTGTCTCTGCCTTAATTAATCATCACAACTAGCCCCCAAGGCCATTTTAGTCATTTGACACTAATTCCCACTAAACCTCAAATTACTCTTAAAATTCCCAATTAAATTCACTATTCTTCCAAATACACCTATTTTTTCCAAATACCTCTTATACCCCAATAATTCTCGATAATTTACCAAATTACTATAATAACCCTAAGATTAGGAGCTGTCAAAATGAATTCCTTAATTTTGACAGCTCCTAATCCTCAAGAGAAGCTAATCTCATCTTGAATCACCTCCCAACTTGATCTTCCAAAGCCAAAGTCTTCAAAAAAACTAAGCAACCACCTTTGAGGGAAAGAGAGAGGAAGAATGTATACTGAGAATGTGAAGGGTGTAGAAGGCTTAAGACTCAGCTGCAATAGGGGCAGAAGACCTATTGTCCCTGCCTTAATCATTCCTCACATAATCACATATGTATTCACAATTAAATCATATTAATAGATAAAAATCCAATTATTCCATCCTGACACAATAATCAAGACACTAAGCCTTATTAGCAAATTTGGGATGTTACAAATGTCCCCTCCTTATAGAAATGTCGCCCTCAAAATTTGTCTGAACAACTCGGAATAATGATCCCGCTTGTTTGATTCTAATTACCATTTTGCCTCCTCAACCTTATTAGAAGCTTTATTAGAAAATTTTGGGACGTTACTAAATTCATTTGGTCAATTACAAGCTAAAAAAAGAAAAACTAAGGAGAAGAGAAGAGGTAATTTTCTAAACTCTTGTTTCTTAAATTTTTCAACTTCTTAGTACTTTTAAATTTGATTATTGGATTTTTGGGAGGCTTGAGCAAGGGTTAGAGAGGTTAGATCTAACCAAACCATCAACAAAGTGTCTACAAGAGGTATATGGTCACACTTGTAGTGTTCATGTTCAAATATAATGTAATTTTCCCTGCATGTGTATTTTTGTGTGTTTAAATTTAATATTGGGAATGTAATAAGGCATATTTGATGGCTGATCATGCATTCGTGTGAGTTTGGTTGAATGGTTAGAAGAGGAATCCAATATTCCACTAGGATTCCATGATTTTATGTGCAAAATATTTAAGTCTTGATATCCAAAGGGTCAAGCATAACCTATATTTACTTGCTTCAAAAATTTATTATTTTTAATGTGTATTTTAGGAAGAGTAGATGCTCATAGAATTCTAAAACGTTCAAAAAGGTGTAGGATTGGCCAAGTTATGATTTTTGCAAAATTGTTATGCAATCTGGAAAAAGATGATTTTTAGAACATGTGCACACAACAAAATTTGGACAGTGAGTTCTATAATAAAATTAATGTATTTTTAGCTAACTTTTTGATTGACACTCTTGTTATATTAGTAATAAAGCTGGTAAAGTTTCAAAGAAAAATGTTGGAAAGGCTATGAGTTATAATTTTTCAAAATTAAGAATTTTAAAAATAGGCTCATCGGAGAGCCACTTTTGTAAACATTTTTCACTAAGTAAAATTATCCTTTTGACCTATTTTTTCATATGGATATTGTTAACATACACTAATATAGACCTAAGAAATTTCAGTCCTAAATAATGAGGATTTTATAATCTCTTAAAGTTTAAGAAAGATGTTAAAAAATTTCTCGACAGTTTCCAAAGGTATTTTTTTAAAATAGTTTTCACCAAGTACAAATGATTGTTTTTGTATAAAACTAGACAAGGGACTTCTTAGAATTGCCAATACTTATTCTGAAAATTTTGGTAATTTTTCAGTGTAAAGGTTTTTAAAATACAATTTTCTAATGTTAGCAATTTATCACAAAAGTTTACAAGTTTTACACTTATTAGAAAAAAGAGATTTTTCTAGAAAGATTAGATTTTTAGTCAAACGTGCCCTGAGATTCTGGAAAATAGGGGTGCCAGATAAATTGTGGACAATACGGGTGCCATGGAAGTGACCAAAGGAGAGTCATATATAATTATTGGACAAGAGGAGAGCCATGATCTTATGTTGTATGTTTATGTGTTGATCATTGGACAATAAGGGAGCCATGATCTTATGTTGTATGCTTACGTGCTGATCACTTTACAATAGATGATCCATGATCTTATGTTGGATGCTTATACATATGATTTTATGTTGAATGCTTATGCTTATGCTTATGTTTCTAATGATCTTATGTTTATGATTATAATCTTATAATGTACAATTATGTTTATGTCATAAATAGTCTCATGTTTATGATTATGACTTATGTTGATAGCAATTGCTATAAGGAAAGTATGTTAAGAATGTATGAGATATGTCGCTTATGCTTGTATGTCTTGTTTGTACGGGTGCCATGGAAGTGACCAAAGGAGAGTCATATATAATTATTGGACAAGAGGAGAGCCATGATCTTATGTTGTATGTTTATGTGTTGATCATTGGACAATAAGGGAGCCATGATCTTATGTTGTATGCTTACGTGCTGATCACTTTACAATAGATGATCCATGATCTTATGTTGGATGCTTATACATATGATTTTATGTTGAATGCTTATGCTTATGCTTATGTTTCTAATGATCTTATGTTTATGATTATAATCTTATAATGTACAATTATGTTTATGTCATAAATAGTCTCATGTTTATGATTATGACTTATGTTGATAGCAATTGCTATAAGGAAAGTATGTTAAGAATGTATGAGATATGTCGCTTATGCTTGTATGTCTTGTTTGTACTTCCTTACTATTCTTTTAGCTCACCCCCCTGACTTTCGCCCTTGTTGGTGAACACTAGGTAGACTTGTTTGGCACGCATGGTGAGCTGAGTCAGTTTTCCATAAGTATGTATGTATGTTGCGGGGAGCCATTGAATGAGAAAATGATCTGGAACACAATAGTGCCTTAAAATAATTCATCATATTAATTTATCAATGGGGTGTACTTATTTATTTTTAAGACTTCATCAAATTCTCTTTTATTTTGAACATTGGATCCAAACTCTGCATCTATTTTAAATAAAGAGCCACTGTATTTTTAGTCAGATTACGAAATCTATGAAGTTATTATTAAAATTAGTATTATAATAAAGCTAAGCAGCAATGGGCTTTATAAATGGTATCACAGATGGTCGTTCAAATCTTGGCTTAAGCATACATACTAAAGCCAGGATTAGGAATCCCTCATCATACATACTGAAAATTAGGAAAAATACATATCTCATCGTGTCGAAAGTTGTTTTGTTTTTGTTTATTTTTTTAGCATTAAAACAATAGATTGTTTCATTATTTTTTCTAGTAGTAGAGCTACTAAGAATTAGATTCACTCTTTTCTCATGATCGAATCCATTTGGACATCAGCATTCCATCATGTCACCAAGAGGAGCAGTAAGGGGAAGAGGGAGATGAGTTGGTCGAGGAAGAGGAAGGGGCAGAGGTCCTGGTGCGACCAATAACCCGAACATCGCTGGTATCCCTGAGGACCCAATACCTCCCATGGGTGACATTCCCGAGGTGCCCATAGAACCTGCTGCTAACGACCTAGCAAAAGAAGTGGGAAGGTTGAGAGAGCAATTAAGGGAGAGAGATGAAGAATTGGCTTGCGCTGGGTAAGCGCCACCAGCACTGCACCAACAGTAACACAACAGGTGCCAGTAGGTCTAGGGGTACCAATTCTTGTATTTGAACTAGTGTATGAAAGGTTCAAGAAACAATTCCCACAAAGAATAAGGGGAAACTGGATCCTATGGAGGGTGAAAATTGGCTCAAGTCAGTGGAGGCTATCTTTGTACATATAGAATTAAATGACCTGGAGCAGATATCGTATGCATCCCACTATCCACTATTACTTGGAATGACTTCATGTTGGCCTTCAATAAGAAGTATTACAGTGCTGCAGTCATTGCTACCAAAGTTAATGAGTTTGTTATGTTAGTTCAAAGGAACCGTACTGTCACAGAATACGCACAACAATTTGATAGATTGGCCAAGTTTGTACAGGAAATAGTTCTGACAGAAGCCATGAGGATCCAACTTAAGAAGGGAAGTTTATAGTACACTGTGATGATGCTTCCAAGAATGGCTTGGGATGTGTATTGATGAAAGACGGTAAAGTGGTGGCTTATGCCACAAGACAGTTGAAAGAGTATGAACAAAGATACCCTACCAATGATTTAGAGTTGGTTGCGGTAGTGTTTGCACTTAAGATATGGAGGCACCACCTTTACGGAGAGAAATCTGAGATATACACAAACCATAAACCTAAACTACTTATTCACTTAGATGGAGCTGCATATGAGGCAAACAAGGTGGTGGAGTTAGTAAAGGACTATGACTGCGAGATCCTTTATGACCCAGTCAAGGAGAACGTTGTGCAGATGCCTTAAGTAGACGCAATTATCCAACTCTTTCAGCATTAAGTTCAATAGAGGCAGCAGTCCAGAAAGAAATAGTAGCAGCTAGAATTGACTTAGTTACTAGGAGCTTGTCAATTCTAACTCTACAATCATCTTTACTTGAATAGATAAAGAAGAAGCGAAAACTAGATAGGGTGTTGGTTAGGCAGGAAGCACTAATCATGGAAGGGAGTGACATCAACTTCACTAAGTCCAATGGTGGATTTCTGCGGTATAAGGATTGAATTTTTGTGCCAGCAAATAAGGAACTGAAGGAGAGCATCATGTCAGAGGCCCACAATACCCCTTACTACCTGCATCCAAGTTCTACCAAGATGTACAATGACTTAAAAGCATTATACTGGTGGCTAGAAATAAAGTGCAACATAGCAGAGTATGTGATGCGGTGTCTCACCTGTCAGCATGTTAAAGCGGTTTGATTCAACCCATCATTATCCCAAAATTGAAATGGGAGGACATAGCCACGAACATTGTTGTAGGATTGCCAAGGACCACTAAGCAACATGATTCAGCTTGGGTAATAATCGATAGATTCACCAAGTCATCTCACTTTCAACTGGTTAAGACAACTTAAACTGCGGAACAGTATGCATAGTTATATGCAGGTGAGATCGTCTAATTACATGGAGTGTGAAAATCTATTATTTGTGATAAAGGGTCTATGTTCACTTCAATGTTTTGGAAGAGATTACAGCAAGCTATGGGGACGTGGCTTAAACATAGCACAACCTTAAATCCCCAAATAGATGTCCAATCGGAGCAAACAATTGATATTGTGGAGGACATGTTGAGTTCTAGTGCACTCAACTTTTCGGGATCACGAAGTTGATATTTACCTCTAATAGAATTCTCTAATAACAATAGATAGTAGTCCACTATTAGGATGGCCCCATATGAGATGCTATATGGATGCAAATGTAGGACACCCCTACATTAGGATGAGGTGGGGGAGAAATAGATTTTAGGTACTGAATTAGTGAGAGAGGCTACTAAAGTAGTTGCCAAGATTAGGTAGTGGATGGTGACTCCTCAGACTAGACTGAAAATTTTTGCGAATCTGAAGAGAAGAGAGTTTAAATTCTCAGTAGGTTATTAGGTGTTTCTAAGAGTCTTGCCTATGAAAAAAGTTATGCATTTTTGGAAGAAGGGAATGCTAAGCCCAAGGTATATAGGCCCCTTTGAGATTTTGGAGAAAGTATGGAAAGCAGCCTATCGGTTGCCTTTACCATCAGGACTCACTGAAACGCATAATGTATTCCATATTTCCATTCTAAGAAAGTATGCGCTCGATTCCTTCCACATGTTGAGTTATGAACTGTTGGAACTGAAGCAGGACCTGAGTTATGATGAGCAACCAGTGCAAATCTTAGAGACAAGAGTCAAGGAACTGAGGTTCAAGAAGATTCCACTAGCTAAAGGTTCTATGGAAGAATTGTTCAGCTAGAGAGGCAACCTGGGAGTTTGAAGAAGACATGAGGGAATGCTACCCCGAGTTTTTTGGTAAGAGATAATTCCGAGGACAAAATTCATTTTAAGGAGGGTAGATTGTAGTGATCAGATTTTTTTTTATTATCATTATTTTCTTTGTTTTATTTTAATTGTTTGATTATAAGAAAATATTTAAATTATTGTTTGGTGTGAATTAGGATGTATTGATTTATTTGGAATAATTTTGTAAGGTTTATATTAATTATTAGTGTTAACTTTTTTTTAAGTGTGTCAAAATTATGTGATTAGAATAGGTTGCATTTTTTTATTAAATGTGTGTGTGTGGATTTTTTTTTTAATTTTTTTCTTTTAAATTAAGAAGATAAAAGGGAAATTAAAATGGGTTGTCATCTTCTGGGATAAGATGACAAGGCTTATCTTTTGGATTGTGTTTACATGTAGATAAGGTTTAAGTGAGGTGTAAGGAGAGGAAATGGTGGGATTTAGCTTAGTTTGTGGAATAGGATTTGAGCTTTTCATGCTTGGGTTTTTCCATAGGGTTAGTTTACTAGAGTACTATAAATAGAAGACATGTGAGCTTTGGAGAACCATTCTGGTGGTTGCCAAAATTTTGAGAGAAAGGGAGAAAGGGGAGCACGAAAAAGTGAGAAAGAAAAGAGAGAAATAGAAATAGAAAGGAGGAGAAGAGAAAAGGGCTTCAAGGATCTCTAGGTATGTGTTCTTATTTTGATTTTGGTTTTTGGTTCTTGATCTTCTAAGATTAGATGTCTCTTTCTCAATTCTAAGAAGTTTTTTTCTCTTTTCTTTTGGTGGTGTATTTTGAAATCCTTAGGTGCGTAAGGATTAATTTTCCTTTTGTTCTGGAACACTAACAAGGAGATAATGGGATTCGCCACCCTAATGTTAGTTTGATTCTTGTTTATGGTCATGGATTAATATTTGATGTAATAAGGAAACTATGTCTAAGCCTAATATATGGTTTGATGAATTTATGGCAATGATCTCTTGATTAGAAGCATGATTAGGTTTAATTATAAAAATTGGAAACAATATTACAGATTTATGTAGGCTTCGACCTAGCATCATGGTATGACTTAAATTATTTTCTTTTGAATTTTTATTTCATGTTTCTTGATTATGGGGTATGGTGTAAGATTTGAGCATGAGAAAACATTATGTATAAATATTGTTATGTATTGTAGAAAAAGAATGCTAGTATGGTGTTGTTGTGTATCTCAAGAATATATGGGGTTGCATGTTTAAAGGAAACATTATTTAGTTGCATTTCTTTACG
This sequence comes from Humulus lupulus, assembly GCF_963169125.1. Classification (NCBI taxonomy): domain Eukaryota; kingdom Viridiplantae; phylum Streptophyta; class Magnoliopsida; order Rosales; family Cannabaceae; genus Humulus; species Humulus lupulus. The sequence continues at coordinate 84,949,248 of NC_084796.1, read as the reverse complement.
TTGATAGTGTTTTTGAACAAGGCTTTGTTTTTGGGGTTTCATGTTTTGAAATAAACTAAAACATTGATGCATAATAATTGGTTTATTTGGAATGCATGAAAATATAGAAACATGTTAGGTTTAATAATTTAACATGAACATGGGCACTTTTAAATAAATTATTACTTTCTGATTTTTTGTTTAGATTTTATGGTAAATTATCAATGGTTTAAAAGAACATATTTTATGTCCTAAAGATTCACAATAAAGAATATACACAAGTAAAAGGTGATTTTCACATTTTAATAATACATTTTTCTTCAATAAAATACATGCAGATTTTTATGGTTTAAAAATCAAGAAATTACTATTTTTAAAAGATGCTTAGAAATAGGTTTAATAAAATGTGAGAATTATTAGTCATTTTACCAAATTTTACGTCCTTAGAGATAATTTAAAAAAATTGTTTCAAACGTTTTATTAGTATTAAGTAATGTGAAACATGAGTTTTGGTCAAAAACTTTGTAAAACAAAGTGTCACATTATTGTTCATTTAGGCCAAGTCTAGAATTTCAATGGTGGGGCTGCTTAAAATTCTAATGTGATTTAATCGATGATTTTATGTATAAATTGTACCATGATAAGTGGTATTTCATGTATTATGAGTTTTGTGAAATTCTTGTGAAGTATAGGTTTTGCCATAGGCATTTAGAAAGTATACAAGTTCATGCAAAGTTTTGTATATGCTTGTGTGAGTATGAATTGTGATTGAGACCAAATTGTACTCGATGTATTTACTCTTTTGAGGAAGAGGGCCTATGATATTTGGGTTTTGTGCTTGGACCTATTGTAAGGAAGTTAGATAGTATTTATTATTGGATTCCTATAATGTTACTAATGTTTTTGATAAGCTATATGTTGTGTGACTGATGTTAAGACTACAACAAAAAGGACGTCATAAAAGTTGACCAAAAATGGTATTATGAAAGTTTATTAATACTTTTATGATTGTAAGGAAGTTAGCTAGATTTCTTATTTGTTTCTGAATTGATTCTAGTTATGAGATACGTATGGATTTGTTTGTGTTTACTTAACCTAGTGATGTGATATATTATAAAGGCAAACATGCCTGAGATTCTGGACAATAGCGATGCCAGGTAAATCATGGACAATAGGGGTGCTATGGAAGTGACCAAAAGGAGAGTCACATGTGGTCATTGAATAATAAGGGAACCATGATCTTATGTTGTATATTTATGTGTTGATCATTGGACAATAAGGGAGCCATGATCTTATGTTGTATGCTAACGTGGTGATCAGTTTACAATAGGAGAGCCATGATCTTATGTTGAATGCTTGTACTTACGATCTTATGTTGAATGCTTATGCTTATGTTGCTAATGGTCTTGTGTTTATGATTATGATCTTATAATGTACGATTATGTTTATGTCGCAAATAGTCTCATGTTTATAATTATGACTTATGTTGATAGTGATTTCTATAAGAAAAGTATGTTAAGAATATATGAGATATATTGCTTATACTTGTATGTCTTTTTTGTACTTCCTTACTAGGCTTTTAGCCCACCCCTTTACTTTCAACCTTCCATGTAAATACTAGGTAGACTTGTTTGGCAAGCATTGTGAGCTGAGTCAGTTTTCCATTAGTATGTGTGTATGCTACGAGGAGCCATTGAACGCGAAAATGATCCAGAACACCATAGTACCTTAAAGTCTTTCCTTATGTTAATTTATAAGTGGGATGTACTTATTTATTTTTACGACCGCTGATAGAGTAGTTATTATAGTGTTTTAAAGTATAATATTGTGGCATTTTTGAGGTCATTTAGTTATATTTGTGCAGCATGACGCTTTTGTTGCATTTGTTAGTTAATATTTCAGGGTTTATGGAAGAATTGATGAAAAGACTGTGTTTGGCCCCAAAAAGAAGTAAATTGGCAAAAGTCGGACATTAGAGCTGTGAAACTAAGCATTAGAGCCGCGGCGCTGTGACGACACAGAGAGTTGAAGGTTCTGGGCAAACGAGGGCTATGGCGCAACCTTTTTTAAATGCAAGGCTATTAATGAAGGAATTAGAGCCGCGATGCAGGCATAATAGGGTCGCAGAGCTGATTAAGTCAAACGCGGAACAATTACGAATCGTGGACACGGGCCGCGGCCCAAACTTACTGTGTCGCGACGTCTAAGGTGGTCAATGTGCAGATTAGGGTATTTTAAGCAGGGGAAAAAGTGGAATTTCATGTTGAAAGCACAAACTACTATGTAAACAACTTTATGACGATTTCGGAAGAAAAAAAACCATAAGAACAGACTGAAGGAAACACTCTGTGGAGGCAAAAGCTTGGAGACCAACTATTTCTATCATTCTTTTTCTTCTTCTTCTTTTACTTTCTCTCGTAGTGATGTTTATATTTATGTTGATGGATTTGATTATGATTAGCATGAACTAGTTTTCTTATTTGTGGTGTTAATGGATTCTCTTGAAACTTTATGATGATTTAATGAAGTTTTTATGAATTTCCTATCAGTATTGTGAATTGTTTGACTTTTGTTTAATGTTTGTGAATTCTTGATCACCATTTACATGATTTTAATCTAAGATATGAGTACTGAATGATAAATATGCTATATTCAAATAATCATAGATTTATATTGGACGAGAGTATCTATATGATTTGTGTGGCTTAAGGATTACGTGTTTAATGCCTGCAATATGTTAGTTTTCCACAGAGATGTAGGAGATTGCTTATTGTAATCTGTTATCATAATAGAGATAGATATTCTTAAATTAACATTGGAGAAGCATAGGTGGATAGTTGATGAAGTTAATAACCTTAATTCTTATTCCATTGAATTATTATTTACTATTGAGTTCTTTATTGCTCTACTTTATTGTTTTATTGTTTTATTCCTTTAGTATTATATTTTAGGAATTCATTATTTGTAATCAATTAGAATTAATGATTAATTTTTGGTAGTTAATAACAGTATCTGTAGGAACCATACTTGATTTATCACTATATTACTTGTTATGATTGCGTATACTTGCATAGTTAAAAATTCTCACAACAACTTCATCAAATTCTCTTTTGTTTTGAACATTGATTCCAAACTCTACATCTATTTTAAATAAAGACCCATAGTATTTTTAGTCAGATTAGGAAATTTATGAAGTTATTATTAAAAGGGATATTTACGGCGAAAGTTCCCAAATTATTACATTTGTATCACTGAAGTACCCAAGTTATTTTTTTAGCAGTGAAAGTACCTTCTGTCAATAATTTGTTGCTGTTTTCTATTTTGCCGCTAAGTCCACCAGGTGATGTCATATTTTCTTATAACATTGGTAATTTTGCCAAAATTATCTCATAACTCGAGTACTTTTGCCGCATAAATCTATTAAATGAGATACTTTCACTACAAAAAATCATTTAATTTGGTACTTTCAACAACATGCCACAAACAAACTTAATTATTGGAACTGACGGTTGCAACAAAACATGGACGGAAGGTACTTTCCCCAGCAAAAAATAACTTGGGTACTTAAGTGCTACAAACGTAATAATTTCAGGAGATAAGTATACTTGATAAACTTAAGAGTCTTAATGGTCCTAGGTGTGCTTATGCTCCAATATGATATGTTATATAGTCTTGTTCGATGCTATGACACTATTTATTATTGGTCTACTTAGCTACCGTGACATTTGGCCAGGAGCTAAGTATACTATGAAAACCTAGGAGTCTCAATGAGTCGGTGTGAATTCACCTACCCTTGTGTATGTATTAATACCCTTGGTAACACGTTGGTTACCCTCGACAGGGATTTATGGTTTGGATACAATTGCTTTGACTTGGGTCCACTGTGATCTCCGCTAGCCTTTGCCCCGAATCTTGTCTCGACCTATCCCACCAGCAAATGGAGAACATTATCATGGTAACTACTTGGGCTACCTCTTTCTAATTTCACTTTCCCTCTTAATGTTGATCTCACATCTAATTTGTTTTTTAGGCGGCGCTTAATGTGGTGAACTTCCACGAGTAACTCGAGTGAGAGGTCGAGAATCTGGCCTCGGCCAACAGACAATGAGATGCTACCTAGGAGAATCTTAGAAAACCCGCTCAAAGCTCGACATCTCTGAGAAAGAACTTGAGAATACCCATTCCACCCATACCTCCATTGAGCATGAACTTTACAAGACTCACTCTGCCTGCGAGGATGCCGACAAGACCGCGGAGCATTCTCGACTAAAGGTCGTCGGTTGAAAGTCTCAACACGATAACGTTGAGGTGATTCTCATGGACAAGGGCAGTAAGTTTCGATGTGAGATTGAGGTGGCCAACATGAGTGGTAGCAAGAAAATGAACAATATGTTTTTTGCTATCTAGAGGTTCAAATGCAATCCCGACCTCAGCTTCTTTGATAAATCGGGTGTTACAGTTATAATAGCTTATTTCCAAGGTCACCTCGCCGAGGAGACAAGCGAGGTCAAGGGTGATAAAGGCAGGTTATCGAAAGATTCTATAACCAAGACTGTTGACAAAGGTGCTGTTATCGAGGATGCTACAGGTGAGAGCAACGCTGGTGAAGTCGTCTTTAGCGATGGCAACACTAATGAGGTGGCCCCTAGCGAGGGCAACACCGGCGAGGTGGCCCTTGCAATGGCGCTCTGAAGTTGAACACAAAATGAAACCTCTTGAGTGGATACTCTTCACTTATTAGAGAGAAACCATAAGGGAGACACTTGGAAGTATCCTATGGTACTTCAAGTGGAGGATGATTCTAAGACTTTCCAAGAAGCTATGTCCTTAAGGGACTCTATCTTTTGGAAAGAGTCAATAAATGATGTGATGGATTCAATTATGTCTAACCACACTTGGAAGATTGTTGATCTATCACAACAATCAAAGCCAATAGGTTGCAAGTGGGAATTTTGAAAGAAATACAACACCAATGGGACCATTCAATCTTATAAGGCAAGATTGGTGGCGAAAGGGTTTAGACAAAAGGAGGGTATATATTATTTTGATACCTTTGCCCCCGTAGCAAGGACAACATCTATAAGATTATTGTTTGCCTTATCATCAATACACAACCTATATGTTCATCAAATGGATATCAAAACAACATTCCTAAATGGTAACCTCGATTAGGAGGTGTACATGAAACAACCGGAAGGGTTTGTTCTAAGGGGAGATGAACATAAGGTGTGTAGGCTTGTTAATTCATTATATGGGTTAAAACAAGCACCAAAACAATGGCATCAGAAGTTTGATGAGGCCATTGTTTCAGATTGTAACGACCCGGATTTTCAAGACTCGATAATGCGGAAATATAAATGTTTTCATTTAACAAAATGTCTCAAGAACCCGTATAAAAAAAAACTTTTTTAAAAAGTCGTATGGCCATACTTAACATTTAGTTACAAACATGTTTTATAAGGAGTAGAGTGAGCCTAGTTTAGGAAAATTACACAACATTTCCAAAAATAAAACGGCTTTCCAAAAGGTCGGTCCACATGTACATTTGCAAGGAAGACTCCAGCGCTCACTGCTCTGCCTTGCCCTTGCTCTTACCTACAACATGAAATAACTAGGTAAGCGAAAACGCTTAGCAAGATCAACTTTCAAACAAAGCATGTAGAGAATTAGGGTTCCGGACCCTACACAATCAATTTCAAGAACGCTAAAGCGTCCTGGCAAACTTATGGTCATGCCTGATAACCAATGATAAATTAATTCATAACTAGATAAAAATCCTGCACTCAGAAAAATCCCAGAACAAGCAGATATATCATATCACAGCTAATTCTTATCAACAATTATATCCCTGCACTCAGAAAATCCCAGAGCAAGCAGATATATTATATCACAACTATATCTTACCAACAATTATCTCCCTGCACTCAGAAAATCCCAGAGCAAGCAGATATATTATATCACAATATAATTCGAGACCAACGCTCGACAATTTCCAACAATTCATGCGTAACGCGCCCTCCAACATAATTGCTAATCTGTAAAAGAGAACCGAGTCTCCACACTAAGATCTAGCCAATAAATATTCTCATCAAGGGTAACTATCGTGTTACCTAGGGCATCGCTACTTATTCAAGAGTGTAATCCAATTTACACGGTTTTACGGAGACTTCTATGTTAATCAGTGGTGCTGGTGAGCAGTTGCCCCTAGGGTGTTCAGCCTCACTCAATCTTGGCAACCCCTAGTATCTCTAGGCACTCTCACTGAATGGCCAATATTCACGGCTGCTATCCGGGAATAACTTATCAGAGCACTTGCTCGGATTCTAACCGTCCAATGATTAAGTAAGCATGAGGGCCCCTAGGTCCCATTTATCTTGGCGCCCCTAGGTTTAACCAGCTTATCCTCATCTCATGGCCACTCGTCGCGGTAATGAACCGGACATAAATAAAATCAAGCAGTGTGACGGGGATCAACCGTCTAGGATATGACGGACTTCTACCGTTCATATTTTCTAAATCAGCACTCACTAGACTAACGTCTCTAAGCAACTTTCTATGACAGCCTATATATATGCATGTATCCCTATACTAACATACAAGACAATAATCATTTTATGTTGCAGCCATACAATATAAGTTGACTTACTTGGAGTCCTTAGCGCTCAGCAAGTTTTCACCCTCCAACGTTCAGTCCAGCTACGCTTAGCCAATACTGTAGTTATCCATACAGTATACTCGGATTAATTATGGCACTAATAATTCATTATTATTATTTTGGGCAGTTTGGTCATTTTAATAAAAGTCATTTGTAAGGATTTATAATCCTTATTTGGTTTTAAACCTATTAAGGAAAGTCATACAAAATATCCGAGACTAAACCCTAAGTCTTGGGGAGACCTATCCTAAGGTCTCGATACCTAGGCTCGGGTATCACAATGGTATTTCCCACAATTCGCTAAAAATCTTATTCTTTCAAGGTATCACTATTAACCCGCACTTTCGACTAGTCGGTTAAAATATGTAAGATTTTAGCCGGTATTATATCCAGAAAATACAAATAAATTCCTTAATTATTTTTAAAAGAAAATAACTCTTTAAAATTTTCTTTTATTTTTCTTAAGGTTTTAATATCTAAAAACCGTTTTAAGAAAATTGCCTAATTTGTCTTAATTAGGAAAACCGTTATAAATTTCTCATCTTGACTAATTAATTTTCCAAAAGCAATTAATCAATTTTACTTACTAGGAAAATAATTTATTTAATTATTTTATCAAAATATAGGGTTTTAAACCCTCTTTTAATTTATTAACTATTAATAAATTAATTCTCTTATTTTTAGAAAGAATAAAAACTCTTTAATAAAAATAATTCATTTAAACTCAAAAGGTTAATTTTAGTGAAAATATGATTTCAAGACTTACCATTTTATATCTTGAAATAAACAAAATTTTACTTTTTACCTTATGTTCCAAAATCTCATTTTTTACACTAAGTGTGAAAAACCTATTTTTCACATTTTTAACTACATACTTCATTAGTTCACAACTTGAAATTTACTTACCCAATTGTTACCAAAATTTCCCAATTCCATTTTTGTTATGCCATTTAGGTCTTTGTAAAATCTTAGGTCAAAATGAGCATTTTTTATTGGTGAAATCATTTTCCAACAATGAGGTAAAAATGACCTTATTTTCAAGCCCTTATTTTTTCCAAACTTTGACAGTTAATAACTTTCAAACCGTTCAATATTTTCTTACCAAATTTTACAGTAGAATAATAGGTTATTCCAGTAATATGTCCACAAAATTTTAGAAAAAACTGGGTTCATTTGCCCTATACAGTGGCTGTCCAAACTTGGTTCCGAAAATAAGAATACGAAAAAACAGTTTTTTACCTAAACTTTGAAATAGCATAACTTACTCATTTCTAAACATTTTTTAGTGTTTGAAAGGCTCAATTTTATGTACTCAATCTCAACAACATCACAGTACAATTTAATTTTACAAAAACAATATAAAGTGGCTGCTTGACCCCTTGGAAATCACAGCTTAAAACATGTTTTGTTTTAGGGTATCCTACAAAACCCTTGGGGGTTTTGGTTCCCATTTTCAAAAATCAATACACATGCTTCATAAAAATTATTAAACAACTACCATAACCTTATTACATCACCAACAAGAACCTTTAAGCATTAAATATACAAAATAAAGCTTAAAACTAAAATCCCTACAACAAAAATCATCAAAAGTAAACTTTTTACCTCTTTGGTGTTCTTGCTTAAGGTTTGGACCTTCCTATTAGCTTTGGCTCCTCCAAAACCTTTCAAAAACCCTAACCAACTTCCCCCAACAACATTGGTAATTAGCTATTTGAAACTCTATGATTAAAACTTGACAAAAGTCTAGATTAATGAAACTTTACCTTAGGGAAAACCCTTCCTAGACCAAGACTTAGCTTCCAAGTTTCTTTGGTGTTCTTGGGGATGAAAATGGAGAGACCACTTGAGAGAGTCTTCAAAAATCAGATGAGAGTGAATGAGGGAGGGAGAGTGGTCGGATTTGGGGGTTAGAATGGCTCACACAACTCTTCAAAATATCACAAAACACTTGAGTGCTTTTCTACCCACTTGCCCACTTGACTTCTTACACCTTTTTCACTCTCATTAAGTTTTAATCACCAAACTTAACATTAATTAATTAAATTTAATGTCTCTCACATTTAATTTAATTAATCACACAATAAAATTTAACCTAAGGTCCATTCATGGAATAAAATTCCCAATTTCGGCAAAATTAGGCATTTACCACAAAATGCCTTAAAATTTCCATTTTCTTTTAGGTTTATTATTCTTGACCAAACTTTAACTTTTATGAATGTATTTTATGCCCAAAATATAATTGCCATGATTTTTCATTTTATTTTCCGAGATTTTTACCCGATCAGGGTTTTTGTGTCGGTCCAGGACCGAAAGTCTTATCTTGACTTTTAAAATCACAAAATTCATATTTTGGCTAGCAATAACTCATGGAATACTTACAAACAAAATATAATATTATTTAAAATAATATTCTTAACCCGGGGGAAAAAATCCCGACCCGAGTAGTTTAAAGGTACCCAAAAACGTAGGACGTTACATAGATGGGTTGAGACACAATAGTGTAGATAACTGCTTATACTCTAAGACTTGTGATGACTATGTCATCTTATTGTGTCTATATTTTGATGATATGTTGATATTAATCAATGACATGAAAGGCATTATAGAAACGAAGAAGTTTCTATCTTGTAACTGCAAAATGAAGGACCTTGGAGAGGTTGATACCATATTAAGTATTAAATTTAGAAGAAATGTTGAGGGGTATGCCTCAGATCAAGCTCATTATGTTGAGAAATGCTTGACAAGTTTGGTCATCTTAATATCAAAGAGGCAAACACACCATTCGATCAAGGTCAAAAGCTTGAAAAGAATTAAGGGTAAGTGGTGGCTTAACTAGAGTATGCAAGTGCAATTGGGAGTTTGATGTATGCTGCTCCTTGTACTAGAGCGGGCATTGCATTTGCAGTTAGTAAACTAAGTAGGCTTACTAGCAACCCAGATATCTTTCATTGGAAGGTCGTTGAAAGAGTATTTGGATACTATTAAAGGACCAAAGAGTTATGCCTCCAATATTCTAAGTTTCCTAAGATACTTGAGGGATATTCTAATGCATGTTGGATATCCGATGTAGGAGATAATCTCTCCACAATTGATTGGATGTTCACCCTTGGTGGGGATCTAAGAAACAAACACATATATGTCACTCAACCATGGAGTCTGAGTTTGTAGCTCTAGCAGCAACTAGCAAAGAGGCCGAGTGGCTAAGAGATCTCATGTTGGAGATACCGAAAATTGCAGTTGATATATCGACAATTTCAATACATTGTGATAATCAAGCCACTTTGATTACAGCTTACAACAAAATTTATAATGGAAAATCAAGACACTTAAGTCTAAGACATGACAATGGGTGGAAATTTATTGATAAGAGTATCATATCAATTTCATGTGTAATATCATGTGAGAACCTAGCAGTTCCATTTACCAAACCTCTTGGGAGAGATTTGGTTAAATCTACGAATAAAGGGATGGTACAAAAACTCTTTGACAAAAAGATTCCCCAATGATGGCAAACCAACTAATAACTTCTTTACATCGAGCGTAGAGTTCAATGGGTAAGAACAAGTGATTCAATAACGGAATAGTTTCAACATTAACAACTTAAAGGCCCCATCAAGGATTAGTTAATGTTGGTTGCTACCATACATGAGGGTTACACCTTAGGATTTAAATGAAATTTAGTTGAAGAGAAACAACAATCTCTAAATGTGGTGCCGCCTCTCGAGAGATTAAGTGTTTTCTCTCCGGACGGTTCATGAATGGATCAAGCACAAGGCCATTAAAAGTGTTGAGCACGAATAGTGGAAAATACATAATTAATCAGATAGAGGTGTGTAGACATTACCAGTTTTTATCACTAGGAATGTTGGGTTCAATCTTTTAAGAATACCTTAACATTTCGATTTAATCTTTGTAGTGTTTTCATTAAGCTAAAGTTTAAAACAAAAAGGTACTTTACTTTATGCACAAAATCGTTTGGCTAGAGAATTGAGGATGTATTTAACAAAGTGAGGGAATGTTGTGATTGCTTAAATACATGGTGAAATGTTGTGATTGGTTAAATATATGGTGAAATTAATTACACGACAATAGTGATTTCACAAAAGTCAATATGTGAAAGTTGAGTTTTGGTGTAGGCATTTATAAATCATCTTCTTGGGTCCAAAATATGTATTTGGAGTATATGAGAGTAGCAAAAAAGCTTGGGAGCATTTGGGGGTGTTTTGAGACAAATTTTGGAGCGTCCAAATAAAAGCATCTATGATTTGTTGCCTTTGGGAGGTGACACATTGCACGGCCAAAAAATGGTCGCCTGGTGCTAGGCGACGCGTTGCTTGGTGCCAGGCGACGCGTCGCATGGACTATCCATAAAAGTACGTGTTTTAAATCTAAAAGTTAAATTTAAATGCTCTAATCTCATTGGCTAAGTCTAATGAGGCTCCTATACAATTTAAAGGGTTGATATGAGTTAATTGGTGAATTGATCACTCACCTCTGTCTCTCTCTCTCTCTCTCTCTCTCTCTCACTCTAGCTTTCAAGATTACTAGTTTACTCCAAGATCTTCATCATGAATGCTTGGCTTGTATGATGACCCAAGGCTTGTGCATCCTAATCTCATTTCAATGTGGTTGCCTATGGTGGTCCCCTCGGTACTCCTTTTGAGCATTCAGATGGTCACAAATATCATCCTTATCCTCAACGTTCTGGTCTCTGGTGTCACCTTGTTCATCGTTCAGATGTTCGAGCAAGTCGGGGTAGTTCTTCCGTCTTACTTTTTGTAATGCCCTGGATAGCCAAGAATGTTACACTGTGTGTTTATAAAGGTGCAAGACTCGATAATCAAGTCATTTTATTCAAAACGTGTTACTGAAACTATAGCTGAACTAGGGTTAAAAGATTTTGGTCTCAAAATCTTCATTTCTTTTAAATAAACATTCTTTTTACATGGGATCCCAAAAGTAGTATGTTAAAGACTGTTTGCAAAAGATTCAAGATTTAAATACAGTGATTAGCCACTCTAAGGCAAAATAGACAGTTAAGCATTTCTCGTCCTGTTCCACTCCTCGGCTGTGGTGGCCGATCAGCTGACTATGTATATTCAGCCCCGCAGCTCTCCATCTTAGGGTTGATCCAACTTGCATTTACCTTTACCTGCCCCACGTAGCACCCGTGAGCCAAGGCCCAGCAAGAAGACACAATAACAAAGCATAATCATTCAATAGAAAATCAGATAACTCATACCGGATAAGCATGTACTCAACAGTCAAATCATTCAGGTTAATCAAGTATTCAACATACCAAATATATCATTTCATATCAGTAATCAATTCACATATGATAACTAAGGTTAACGCCCTTAGGCCGCACCCTCTATTTATCCCACTGACTCTGGCCAGCTTAAACCGAGCTCATTGAATATTAAGTTGTCCTCAGCTACCAGTAACCGAGCTGCGTCCTGTGCGCAAGTATTACTTACGGCATCCTTAGGTCGTTTATCACATGTCCCATGGCATAATACCATCTATGACATCATACAGATATAGGGAGCTCTTAGTCCCATCACAAACACATAATCGGGTGCAGTTTTCTTACCTTTAGATTTGCTAGCTTTGTTCAATTTGATCCCCAAGCACGACCCCGACTGAGCCTTAGCATTTATCTAGTCACATCCATAGATCAAAATCATCACCAGACTTCAAATCCATAACCTAGCCTTGAGACCAATCCCGAGCCCTCGGAAGCTCAAATTTTACCAAACGGGGTGGTGGAATCAAACCCAGAACCCTCGGGAAAAAACCCTTAGAAATAACCCAAAAACCCCTTTTTGGAAGCAGGGTAGTGCTACAACGCTCTAAGGAGAGCGCTACAGCGCCCAGTGACTAGTGCTGTAGTGCTAGTCATAGCACAGCAAACCCTGTATTTTCCTCCTTCGATTTTCCCCGAGCCAAACCTTACCAAAACTCTTCCAAACTTCAACCAAACATAAAACATAAGCCTACCAACATCTCCAACTCACCCCATAAGTCCCAACCACACAAAACTCAATCACATGCACTCCAAATCACAAAATTCACCATGGTTGATCCTAGAGCTCAAAATCTCAACAGAACAACAAAATTCACAAAACTTAAACCAGAGTTTCTAACCTTTGATGGATGAGCTCAACTTAGGTTATCCTCCGCACTAGCTTAGCCTTCACCTCCTCAAAGCTTCAGCCTCAACTCCCTAGAATTCCACATCGAAACCCAACTCAAAATCCATGTTTACATAACACCAGAAACTGAAGAAAACATCCTTAGACTTTACCTCAGGTGGATGGATTACTCTTGCTAACCCTTTGCTAATTCCTCAAACTAGACCAAAGACCTTAGCCTCAAGCTCCTGCCTAGACTCCCTCTGAGTTTTAGCTCCAAACTTCTTCAATAAATGGAGAAGAGACCTCCAACCGAATGAAAGAGAGATAGACCTCCAATTTCCCTTTTTTCCCTTTTCTTTTCTTTCCCTTCAAACTTCTGAGACCTTATACATATTCCACTAAGACATAAACCCTGATAATACTTATCCCTTATAAGCAAAATGACCAATTTTCCCTCCCTTTATTCCTAAGCCTTTAATCAACCTAGGGGCATTTTGGTCATTACACCCAATTCTCGCTAATTCCTCGAGTGTCTCTAATATTTATTGCTTACTTCCTGAAACCTAACTAATCACCAATTATATTCCTCATTATCAAAATAGACTCCAATATATTCTCTAAATTCCCATAAATACCCCCAGGCTCAACCCGAGCCGGGTATAAATCCCCGCCGTGACTTTTTCGTTGAACCGCTCACTAGGATCATCTCGAGTCACAGATTACAAATATATCCACATAATAATGTGGTCTCGACAGTTTATCAAAAATATATACAGTTATGCCCTCAACGGGCCAAAATTACGATTATGCCCTTCTAACCTAATCAGCGCCTGCATGCATACTAATACACATAGTCATGCATCATAGATATTCAAATAATCATATAACATGCGTTTAATCATTAAATCACATATAATCCAGTTATGCCCTCCCGGCACACTAATCAAGGCCCTTAAGCCTTAATAGTAAATTTGGGTCGTTACATTTTTTGTCCAAGGCTTGTGAAGACTCTATCATCGTTTGAATTGTCAACTGCCTCATCTTTTCTATGTGGATTTTCACTGGGTGAATGGCTAACCAAACCCCTTCCACGAGCTCGATCTAGGGGAGGCGACTAATCTCCTTGATTTGGAGGTTGTAGAGGTCGATCTGTCTAGGTTGGAGACCTCTCATGATTCGTGGTGCCTCTTGAATTCACCCTTAGACCTGATTAGCAAGCAACTGATTATTTTGCCCTAACCTTCTTCATGGGATGGGGTTGTTCTGGCGAGGCCTTGTGACCCTTCGCTCCAATGTAGAGAGTCACTTCAAAGGTGAGGGTCACTTCCTTGTGACGTTGTTCCATGTTCCATTGCTAAACAACCATATCAGTTGTCGCAGCGGCGTTCATGGCATGTATCTATGCCATTTCTTCGCTTAAGGCAGTGACATCGTCCTAAACAACTTCAGGCTCTCAGGAGACGTGGTTGCCATTGCGCTCTTCTGGGTTTTCATGATTTGGTGGGGTCGCAAGGCCATTTTCTTTCCTTGTACAGCACCTAGGTGCCATGACCGGTGATCTATGCTGGGTGTCTAGGAGATGGAACCAAGGACGAGATTTGGTTGCATCGTAGTAGGGCATAAACATCTATGTTGCTCGGTGTCGTGGTGAAAGTTCTATGCTACGTCGACGTCGGAGATGCAGTTTGGGTCAAACATATACACTGATGGGGTCGGAGGTGGATATGGGGTGAAGGTGTGATGAGTTGGAGAGAAAGTTCAACTTGTGAAAATATGGGTTTCTAAAGCACTCATATTTGTTTCTGCAGCCATTGCTCTTCATATGAACAAGTTCGAGAATCCAAACTCCATTATTGAAGAATCTTTTTCTTCCTTAATAGACTCCCTAAAGATCGTTAGGCCATGGCATCAATCATGAATTGTTTTCATACAAGAACAAGATATCATTTTTTTTAATATATGTTTGTTTAATTTTTATTTTTATTTTGCTTTAACATAAATTATAACTTTTAATACATTTAAGTTTGTAAATAAATTTAATTTTCATTTTCATTTTCATTTTTTTGTTTATAATTAATTTATATATTTTTATTGGTTTTTCATTTTAAAAAATATTTTTTTAATTAATTATATATTTTAAGATTAATCAAATTAATTTTTAAAAATATTTATGAACTTGACCAATCACGAAGTGACACGTGTTGGTTCAATCAGCACCTAACAGAGTATAACAGATGGAGACAAATAGAATTACTGTTACCAAAAATTTGGTCAAGGACACTAAGTCAAGATTACGATATAATTTACGAGAATTGAATTAAAGCAATATACAACACCAAAAATTTATAGTGGTTCAGCCCTAAATTGGGACCTACGTCCACTTAGAAAATCTTATTATTATAGAAAATCTCAAACCCACGATTAGATGAGCAAGAGTCAACTAAGTTTCGTAAGCTTGAAATGATACAATACTCTATGTATAAAAGTATGCAAGTGAAAACGTCTAGATTTTTTTCTAGAGCTTAGAGAATTACAGCTTCCCCAACAATGACTCGCTAAGCACTATATTTATACGCTTAGGAATTTAATAAATTAGGCCATGGGCCTTACATGACTTGCGCAACAAGCTATAATAAAATCATACGTAAGTAATGCATTTTACATTTGAAATAATAAATATCTTTGTATTAACTAACTCTGAGAATTCTTTTCGCAGCATCAGACCATCCCTGGTCGAGTATACATTTACCATCCTAGTAGTGTTTTTCCCGAAGTAATAGACCATCCCTGGTCGAGTAAAAGATCGACTAGCCTTGTCAGCAGTCTGTAGTAGACTGTTCAGTGGAGCTTTGACTAAGTCTTGACCAGTTGTATGATGAATCTTTCTGGGATTCTTAGCTGCTGCGTGTACAGAATTCATGCCACGTCATCACGCTTGTTTTTAGGTAAAAAATTACTATTTTAGTATGCTTGGGTACTTTTCCCGCTAAAAAAAAGATTGGGTACTTGCCGGTTACAAACATAAAACATTGGGTAGTAGTGCCGCAATTATCTATTCTTTTATCTATCTATAACTCACTGTCTTCAATCACTCTCTTATGCTCATATGAGTGTTTTCTTTTGTTGATAAGCTTGTAGGTGGCGTTGTTTCCTTAGAGATTTGCACAAAAGGAGTACTATTTGTTTCATTCCCTTTTTATCTTCCATTATAATTGATTTTTATTGTGTCCTTCATTTTTTTCATTGCCCCATACGAGTGTATTAATTGTGTTCCTGAATTATGCTAAACCATCCTACAAATAAGGACATAATATAGTTTATTGCTTTAGAGTTTCTTTCCTCTTTTTATTTAATTTTGGTTTAGGTTTTTAATTATAACTTTTCCATAAGTATATTGATTTTATGCAAGTTATTTATCATATCCTCTAGGGCATTCGTTGCCTCAGCAACATCCAACTTCGCCTGCTCAGCATCCTGCTTCATCTTTTCGGAATCCTCCTTAGCTTTTTCCTCGACCTCGGACAGTTTCATTTTGTGCACATCAACTTCCACAAGTTTCTTATTGAGGCTATCGACCTCGACCTACAGCTGGTCTTGGTGGTGGCTCACTTTAATGACCTACTCACTTTAATGCCGCCAAGGTGGCCCTGACCTCGTCCCTTTGAGCTCGAATTCAGGAAATGCCATGGATTTGAGGTAAACAAGACTACAAAAGAAAAATAAATGGCAAGATTAGCTCACGGAAAAAAAGGAATGTAGCAGGGAGGAAGATAACCCACAGTCAAATTCATTCCTAAGGCTGACTCCCACACATTCCCTGGGGAATACTCCTCTATGGCCCTCATGTCCTTGACGTTCACCTGGTTGGAATGACCCACCATATGATTTCCCATGTCGTGAAGGGGTCCACAAAGTGCTTTCGGGATCCTTGCGACCTCGAGCGGCATGACTGGGAGCTTAAAGTCTACGAGCTGCATGTTTTGGAGCTGAGAAGATGGGGCCTCACCCTAAAGAACTTGAGGAATCGGAGTAGGTTCACGAGGACAAGGTCGAGGAGCCTCATGAATGGTAATTGTAGTTACCTAAGCTGGTGGTTGCTTTTGCTACTTCTGTTTTTTTAGTGGAGCTAGCACCACTATCCTTTACAGGGGATCAAAATGCAGCTCTAGCTCTAGAGGTGCCTTTTTTTTATACTCTCGCTTTTTGACAACGGGCCAAGTTTTGGCCCCCTCAGATTTAAATTAGCTCTTCAAGTCCATGTCTTCATCTGCAAAAGGGGGAACAGAAAAGTCATATCAAAGAAATGATTAATCGGGATAACACAAGGCAACAAATCGAACAAGAACCCTACCCTCCGAGCTAGAGGAGGAAACTACTACGGTCGACTCTAGATTACAAAATGTGCTGGGTGAAACCTCTAACTCTTGGACTATCGAAAGAAGGGGAGACTCTAGTATTATTAAATTTTGGGACTTACGAGGTTCAGGCTCTTCATCTAGACTAGAATCGTGCTCAATTTGCCTAATACTTGGGGTAAAAACACCATGACAAAGGGAAGGCCATGACAAAATATTTGTTTCATATTCCTCAAAAATAGTTTACATAAAGTCAAGGGTATTATCTACCACTACGGTACATTTAGGGTAGCTATGGTCGTAGCTTACGACCAAGTGATCCACACACTGAAGGAGGGTCACATTTAGGTCCGGAATAACCAAGTGTCTACTCATGAGCTGCCTTGAGTTGAATTGGACTAGCCTAAAACTGGCACCAGCTCGGTTCATTTCTCTATTAGGATTAACTTTGCCAGAGATCTCGGCTACAATCGACGATTTAGCTCGACATTAGTCATGATTTTGTCTGTCTTCATGAACTTTTCTTTTGAGCACAAACTACGCGACCTCCTCCTCTTCATTAACCTCTTCGATGGCTGGGATGAGTTCTTGGGGAGGAGGGAGCTCGGAGGGAGGGCCTCGAGTCCTGATGGCTAATGTTTGATCTTTTTGGATCAGTTTGTAGGCCACAATGGTAGCATCATCAACCACCATCTGTAACTCTTTCTCCTTTGCAGGAATACAAGCCAGATTCTCATATTGACCTATGATGGTCTCTGACCGCCCCATTCTCTTATATATAGCTACACAAATTAACAACTCGATCATAATATATTCAAACTTGGTCGAAAATAAATTCAAGTTCAAAGTTCAAAGACCTGAGAAACTTACGAGGATGGTTGAAATATCAATGGGTGCAGTTCTTGAACCTGTTTGACATAATGAATTGGTCCTTGTAGTCATTCGGGTGGCTGGGGAGGTCGATGATGTAGGTCTTACTAGGGAATTTGGTGAGGTAGTAGAAGCCATCACCTCGTCCCTTTGATTTTAGCCAAAAGAAGTACATAATGTCGGAGGCAGTGGAAAACTCCCACTTGTGCTTCGAAAATAAATATTTTAGCCTCGCTAGAAGACGGTACAAATTTGGGGGGAGTTGGAATGGTGCCAGTTTGACATGGTTAAAAAAATCTTCAAAATCCTGGTCCAAGGGGAGAAAGGCACCTACCTTCAGATGCTCATTGTTCCAAGCCCTGAAGTCGTCCTGAAGCGGAGGGCGGGAAACAAGACCCTCAGACCCTAACTCAATCCCATGACTCAATTAAATATTATTCACCTTGCCCTGAGTTTTTATCTGGGATTCGATGCAATCTGCTTACGATCTCCCTATCCATTACTGGGTCAAAGTGGAGAATAGGGGTTTCAGATGCAATCTGCTTACCCTTATTCTTACTTTGGGAAGAAGAGCTCACCACTGACTTCTTCTGGCTTGCCATGATTAAGCTCGCCTTGAGACAAAGCGGCCTGTTAGAGACGACCTAAGATAAAACCATGCTATGATGATAAATGTATTGAAACCAAAGGGTTTTGGATTCGATCTATTTGACCTAAGATATATACTAGCTAAGATTTCCCCCAGCACCAATGCGTGTGCACACACGTAGTCAGTGACCACGCACTGTGACATGGGGAAACCCCTTACACTTCGAGATTCATGTGTCAGGCCCAATACCTTTTTGGAAAGCAATTTAATGTGAAACTGCTTGAGAAACTGTAACCCTTCACCTACCCAGAACTGATCCTAAAAACCCTCAAGTCTTTACATTCACATAATGTAAAACTCCCTATTCTATTACTTTGTACAAACGTCACTTATCTCATAGATACTTAGAAAAATACCACTTAAAAGATAAATTCAGTGGGGCCTTGATAAAACATGCAAGTTGGATCCGGTAGTTTAAAATAAAAATAACGTGTTCATATGCAATGTTTAAAGAAAATAAAAATTTAAGTCCCACTAGTAAGTTTGAAGATTCAAGATCCATAACATAGTTCCTAAAAGAAACTCAATCCTTATGTATATCGTTTATTCATTCATAGCAAACCCCCGCACCATACACACTCAGACGTTGGAACTCCCCACATCACAACATGTGCCAGAGAGAAACCCTATTTATTACCTGAAAGGGGGAAAGTAAAGGGGTGAGCTAAAAGCCAATAAGGAAGTACAAGAAAATAAAAAATAAGACAAGAAAGACATGTAAAACAAAACAACACAATTCATAACATCATCATGCTCATATCTCATAATCAAAATGAAACATAGTCACACATTACATTAATTCAACATAAGCATACTATTTGTTATCATGGCACCTCTGTTATCCATGTCACTTCTTGAGGTAACCAGTATAACTAGGTTGGTAAAACCTCCTCTATGAGGTCAACAGGATCTCAGGTCCTTGATAAACCTCAGCGCATCCGCCCTTTGAGTTATGTCATATCCTTTGTAACTCGTCTGTTGCGTTGCGTTCAGCACGCTAGCAGCAATCTCATTCATTCATCAATACAAAACACATGTAATCAAATTCACATCATGACAAAAGAAATACATCTGGCATCATACTTGTCATAACATTTCAAGATAGAATTTCATTTTCCATATCACATGGTTTATCATCAAAACATTGCATATTATTCTATGTAACATACAAGTCTTACCATTTCATAGCATAAACATATAAATTCTATCTATCTTCCTTACCTAAGGTCGGAGCAAAGAAAAAATGAGAAAAACCACACAACAAGCCTAGAATCGTAATCAAATGTCGTCTCTTAGAATCACATAAAAATACTCATGCCCAACACATTTACCCCACGTGTGCATGGTCATGCACACGTGGCACAAGTTTCCCCATAATTCTCAACATACACATTCTCACATGAAATCATAAAAAAATAATGCTAATTTTACCTATTAACCCTTCATGGTTACAAAGTAAAAGTCATGTGTTTGAACAATAGACATATATTTGAACGTAAAAATGCTTTTGCATTTGACATGTATACGTGGGAATGTTGTTAAAATTTGGTGTTTTATAACGATGATTCCGGCATACTTATTTCTTGCTTCATAAATCAAAATTCAGCAACATGATTTAATTACCTTTATTTGTTTCTCTAACTCCCAAAATTGTTAAACAAATTTTAATACATCATAATTACTTTATAAAATAATCAATAAAGCCTTTTCTAATTTCTCTTAAAATAATAATTCTATTTATTATATAAATATCATAAAAAAATACGTGACAATTTTGTAGCTATTAGAAATACTTAATAAGTTTCTTGCTTCTTTTAGAAAATAACTTTACTAATCTAACAAAAAGTACATGTTTTTAAATATAAAAAATTATAAATAAAGTGTGGAAAATTATATTTTCATATATATTATTTAGGTGTAGGACTCATTATTCTCAAATAAAATAATTAGTTTAGCTTAATAACTCAAATTTTCAGCAACAATTTATTTTGTTTAAAATTCACAAGTGAATTTAAACCATAATCTTTTTCACAATTACATAAAAAAAAAATTGCACCTAAATCATAATGTGAAAAATACATATTTACATTTTTAAAATACCACATTTATCATATACATAGCTTAGGGTTCAATTTATTTGATGCACTAGCATTATTTATCTCATTTAAAAGATTTTTTTTAATCCAAAATCCCAGAAACTATTTATTCAATTAAATTACAAACTTGGATTAAAACTTTATTTTTGTTTCATAAAATTCACAAAAAATCTGCATATATTAGGTTGACAACAACACCATTAACATGTGAAAAAATGTGTCATTTTATTTACTTAAAAATCAAATACTACTTGAGGCATCACATGTGCATTTCAAAACATTGTTTCACCATTTTACTCACAAATTATAAAAAAACAGCAATCATAATTAACATAAAACCCACTTTTGAATCATGTTTAAACAATTACTTAGACCAAAACATCATATACCATTTAGATCATCATTTGTAAGGGACTTAAAACAAATTCCCAAATCAAACACAATAGCCTATCATGTTGCTAATGAGTATATGTGTAACGACCCAACTATTCTAGACTTTGGACAATTAATAACTACTATTCATAGATACTAATCTTAAGAAAACTTACATATGAAATAACCATAACTTTATTTAAAAACTGTAAGGTAAAGGTTCAAAATACATAAAAATTCATAAGTAGGATATGGGATCCCATTGTTTTGAAAATAAAATAGATCATGACTCAAATCTTAAAATTTGTTACAACTCAGATGCGGAAAAATACATATAAAGCATAATTTTAAAGGACTAGAAAACACTTCATCCTCGAATCGTTTGCGTAGTCCACCGATTACATTCTGCCTCAATACGCATTCCCAAGCTGCCAAGAACCTATCCGCCGCCATACTATTTTCCTGCACATATAAAACATAAAGGAATGAGACTAATGCCCAATAAGGAAAGTCTACTACAAGCATGAACATAATCATACACATAAACTATGAACATATATCATATACTACAACACATATAATAATTCTAACCCATGTACATGGTGACTATTGGGGTTTGCTAACTAAGCAACTATAAGCCTCGAACTATAATGAGGTTTGCTTAGTTAAGCAACTATAAGCCCCAAAAACATATAACTATTGTGGTTTGCTATATAGCAACTATAACCCCCAAAACATAAATGTGATAGGGTTTGCTATATAACAACTATAAGCCCCAAGCATACATATATCATAACACATAGAAACATACTATAGCATAATCATAGAACTTTTTATATAAACATATATCACATAAGAGCTACCCTATTTTCCTTACCAAAATACCGGGATGATGAGAACAAGGTCGGGATTTTGGAACACTCGTAAAAACCATAATTGAGAAAGGTGAGTATTCTAAAAGAAAAAGATGAAAGGAATGAACTACACCATCGAAAAGATACTTACCAACAAGAAATCTCAAGTTCGAAGAACTTAGATGCCTAACCAAGAATAGAGAAGATGAGTTAGGAATTGAGTAGAGAAAACTATAAGAACTAATGAAACAATACAGAAAGGAACTAGAATTAGGAATACCTTGAATGCTTCTATAACCGAACTACACCTCGAAACAGAAATATACTATAAAACTTACTTCCCAAGTGTTTGATAAGCTTATGATGATAAAGCTTATAACCTCAACCCAAGTGTTTAACACTCTAAAGTAATCCTAGCAGCTTGTAGGCTCTGAACTCAACTTGAAGAATGAAGAAATGGCGGGGTACTAGGCCTATTTATAGAGTTCAAGAATGAAAAGATCTTTATTTAGCTTGAATAAAATAATGGCTTTTTAATTGAAAATCATTTGACTAATCGTTCAACAGAGGCTGAAGACTCGGTCAAAAAGATTCTGGACTAATCAAGAGGTTAAGGATTAAAATGAGCTCTCTTTCAAAATCATTCAAAACCATGCACCACAGCCGATATATCTCCCATGCTAGGCGATATAGCCTGGGCTCATATGCTCGAGGCTCGTCGAGGTTGTCGTGCGAATCTACGTGTTTTTCGTATCCCCGTATGGCGATATATCGCCCCCTAGAGCTGCGATATATTGGCATACGCTGAAATATTATACACGTAATTACACTTCTTCAACCTAATTTGAATTGAGTAAACAGGCTTGACTAAGTCCTTTAACGATTTCAAAGCTGCTGACAGACTCTAGGATTTTCAAATATTGCTCTTAATAAACTATTCCTCAAAAATACTTAATTATTCATTAAACATACACATGACAAGTATCATTTCCTTATTGGATCTATCTAAACCTTATAGTATAATAATTATCATCTTCATAATCAGTCATATTAATCAAACCTTAGGTTATAATTAATATTCTTAAACTATAGGTTAAACTTATAAAATCTACAAGTGTTGCTACGAGTGTCCAACTAAGTTCCGGCTTGAACCAAAATCCACAGTCGTAAACATACTACAACTACTACTAGCTATTACTATTACTACTACTATCCAACTAGCTAAGTAAAGTTCTTGGACTCTACAATATGTGAAATCAAATAAAAATCATTAACATGCATCAATAACCCCTATAGGCCGAAACCCACATGATCTAAACATAAAAATACCAATAACTTGATGTACATCACATGAACCCTATCATCTTCCTATTTCTCAAATAACATGACCAAGTTCATAGAAACATAAACAAAATCCCACATGCCTTGGCCGAAACATACATAGGATTTTATACTCTTGAATCTAAAAATTACAACCACCTAACATGCTTCTCATCAAGCAATCACAACAAATCATGCATTCATTGTACCAATAGTGAAAAACATACACCAAAACAATTATTAACCGACATCAAAATAATCAAAACATTAGCTTTCATTCAAAACATGATTTTTGAAACAACCATCAATAACAAAGCAAATCAAAACATTATAGTCTTTCCAAAACACCAACCCACATTCAAATCTTAATCTCACCAAGAAATAAAAAGCAATCAAATGATTGAGGGAGGAATCGAATACCTCTCTTGATAGCACTCAAGAACCCAAACTATGGCCAACAGATTGTTCAACCCTAGGGTTTCGAAACCCACACAAAGACAAGAAGAAAACCGAAAAACAACCAAGAGCAAACTTAGAAAATCACATGAAAAGAAATGAGGAGATGAACTAGAAAATCAAAAATACAAAATACATAACATAAGATTTGAATCCCTTTTCTCTTCTTCTTCTCCTCCTCCATTCTCTTCTCTCTTCCTTTCTTTCTCTCTCTATCTCATGCCCTCTCCCCCTCTCTCTCTAGCCGTCGGTTCCAAGAGCCACAATGGATCTCTTCTTTCCTTCCGTTCCTTTTTATCTAACCTTAGAAACATTAATCTAGCCTGGTGGGAATGGGTAAGTTTCCCAAATCAAATCCTTTTTCTCTAATTGTATTATTTGGTTGTCTTCAATAAAGGAAAAATAATGAATATAATAAAAAGATGACATCCTCCTTTTTACCATTTTAACTATTGTCATCAATTTAATTTATTTAATTTCCAAATAAAATAAGAAAATAAATCACCTCTTTCGCACTATACCTCACACTCCCCCATTTCTCTTTCTCTTTTATTTTTAATTAATTTTGTTTTTAATTCTTATAAATACTTAATTAAATAAAAAGAAAAAGAAATAATGTGTAGGACAAACTATTGCATGCTCACCATGCAACCATGCACATGCACACACTTAATCGCTCATGTGCACCACTACCTTTCATGCACCTTGGTGCATTGAACCAAAACTCATTTTATTTATAATTTAAATTAATTAAGAAATAAAACAACTAACAATTAAATTCACATAATTTCTACCAAACAATTCAAACAATAAAAAAATTAAAATTTTAACACTTAACAATTATTAATAAAACAAAGCACAAAATTAATTAATCTAAAAAATAATTTTGGAGTGCAACAGGGTATCTTTCTCTCATGTCTTCCTCCAGCTCCTATGTTGCTTCTCGTTACGTGCTATTCTTCCACATGACCTTAACTAATGGAATCCTTTCAGATCTCAGTTCCTTGATTCCCTTTTCGATGATATGCTCGAGTTGTTCATCATAACTCAAGTCCTACTTCAACTTTAACGACTCATAACTCAGAACATGAGAGGGGTCTGACACATACTTACGCAACATCGAGATGTGAAATACATTATGCGTTTTAGCTAGTGCTGGGGGCAATGCTAAATGTACGCAACTTGCCTTACTCTGTCCAATATCTCAAATTTACCTATAAATCTTAGGCTCAACTTCCCTTTTTTTCCAAAACGCATAACACCTTTCATCAGGGAGACTCTCAAGAACACAAACTCGCCCACTAAAAAAATGATGTCCCTTCTCTTAAGGTCTGCATAACTCTTTTGCCTACTTTGAGCGGTAAGCATCCTTTGGCGAATTTTCTTGATCACCTTCCTGGCTTCCCTAACTGCCTCTGGGCCTAATATTTGCTTCTCCCCAACGTCATCCCAGTGCAAGGTAGATCTACACTTGCGCCCATAAAGAATCTCATAGGGAGCCATCCAAATAGTGGACTAATAGTTATTATTATAGGAGAACTCCATCAGGGGTAGATATCGACTCACAGATTCTGAAAAGTCCAACGCACAGCATCTCAACATGTCTTATAGAATCTGTATAGTCCTCTTAGAGTGCCCATCGATCTGGGATGAAAAGCGGTACTGAACTTTAACCTTATACCCACAGCATTCTATAATCACTTCCAAAAGTTCGACATGAATACTGACCCTCGATAAAAAATAATCAACTTTGGAACCCCATGAAGTCTCACTATCTTGCTCACATACAACTCTGCATACTGGTCTGCCGAGTAAGTGGTCTTAACTGGTAGAAAATCAACGTTCTTAGTGAGCCTATCCATTATTACCCAAGCAGAATCATGTTGTTTGTGGTCTTAGGCGACCCTACCACAAAATTCATTGCTATATCTTCCCATTTCCATTATGGGATATAAAGTTGTTGAAGTATCGCTGGTAGCCTTTGGTGTTCTACTTTGACTTCATGACATGTCAAACATCTGGCACCAAACTCAACAATGTCCTTCTTCATTCTAGGTCACCAATAAAACACCTTAAGGTCTTGGTACATCTTTATCGACCCTGGATGTAAGTGTAGAATCCCAGAATATTTACATAGCTAGCTAGATAGTAATAGTAGTAGTAATAGCTAGTAGTAGTTATAATATGTTTATTACTGTGGATTTTGGTTCAAGCCAGGACTTAGTTGGAAACTCATAGCAACAATTATGGATTTTATAAGTTTAACCTATAGTTTAAGAATATTAATTATAACATAAGGTTTGATTAATATTGCTGGTCCTAGATATATTATTTATTATAACCTAAAGTTTAGATAGAGCCAATAAGAATATGACACTTGTCATAAGCATGATTATTAAGGAATTAGTATTTTAATGATAAAATAAGGAAATATAAGGTTTAGTCTTCACCAGAAACTGTTAGGGTCGTAGTTTGACTCAGTCAAAGCAGTTATCCAACCTTAATTATGCTGAAAAAATGCAATTACGTGTATAAAATATTCACGTATGCCGATATATCACAGCTAGGAGCCGATATATCGCCTAACGAAGGATACGGAAAACACGTTGATGTTGCACGATCGTACGAACGGAGGCTCGGGAATATGGCAGAGCCGATATATCGCCATATATGTTATGTTATGTTTTTATGTTATCTAGGGTTCATAGTTGCTTAGCTAGCAAGACCTAGTGTTTATCATTTTCATGGTTTAGAGTTATTGTTTACCCTACCTCATATATTAGACAGGGGACCTAGATGGGTTATCATATACTACCATGTGATCTAACCTACCTCACATATTAGACAGGGGACCCAGATGGTTTATCACATGCCATGTTAATGAGTTAATGGCAATTAATATTGTAGTGCTACATGGTATACAATTTTATAGTCATATGTTTTATAGTTTATGTTAATGATGTAGTTTTATGCTTATGATATATGATGTATGTTCTTAGTAGGTTTTCCTTGCTAGGAATTAGGCTCATTCCTTTCTTTTTTTTAGTGTGATGCGGGAAAAATGAATCTGGAAGGCGGAAAGATTCTTGGAAGCTTGGCTTGTGTGTTAAGGATGGATGGAATGTGTGGACTGCATGTCGATCGAGGATGAAGGTATTATTTTTAGTCTTTTAGATCATGTTTTTCTGCATTTAGTTTTTACGCAATTGAATTAAAGTTTATGTTTTTCTTTTAAACAACGGGTACCCATGACATATTTTATATTATCGTGTATTTGATACAATATTTTGAGTTTTCAATAAATTTATATTATTTCTTATTTATCTTTCTCCAAAAGTAGTAGCTATGACTAGTAGTTTTTAATGGTCCAAGGTCTTAGAAATAGTTGGGTCATTACAGTAAGGAATAGGGTGTCATATGCTCCTCCTTCATAATACTTTCCTTAATCTCATCATTGTTAGGCATACAGATCATATCCTTATACCGCAGCAATCCACCATTAGACATAGTGAAGTCGCCACTATCACTTTTCTATACCAATGCCTCTTGCTTTACTAGGGCTTCATCAATTTTCTACCCTTCTCTAATATGTTCAAGAAGGGAGGATTGTATAGTGAGGTTTGCTAGGCTTCCATCATGAAGTCAATACTGGCATTTATAATCTTTTTTCCAGAGGCATCTCTATCGTGCTCAGAGCTGAGACACTCCCATGTGCTTGGCTACTCAATGCATCGAAAACCATATTTGCCTTGCCCGAGTGGTATAGAATTTTGCAATCATAGTCCTTCACTAACTGTAACCACCTCTACTGCCTCATATTCAGTTCTTTCTGATTGAAGAAGTATTTTAGACTTTCGTAATTGGTGTACATTCCACACTTATCCCCATAAAGGTGATGTCTCAACATTTTCAGTACAAACACCATTGTTGCTAACTCAAGATCATGGGTGGGATATCGTTGCTCATAGTACTTGAGCTGTCTTCAAGCATAAGCTACCACCTTCCCATTCTTCATCAACACACAACCTAAGCCATTCTTTGACTTGACGCAATACACCATAAATTTCCTACCCTCTGTGGGACCACAAAGGATAGGTGCGGAGATAAACTTATCCTCCATGGTCTGACAGCCTTCTTCACATTTCTAGATCCATGTGAACTTTTGTTTTTTGCAGGTCATGTTGGTCAAGGGTGTGGCAATCTTTGAAAAATCCTCGACAAACTTCCGGTAATAACCCGCTAAGCATAAGAAGATTCAAACCTCTGAGGCATTCTTTGGATGGGGCCAGTCTCTAATGGCCTCGATCTTTGCTGGATCCACTACTATTCCATTCTTGGACACTATATAACCTAGGAAGGTCACTTGTTCCAACAAAAACTTACACTTAGAGAACTTAAAATATATTTGATGCTCTCGTAGTCTATTTAGTGTCAATCTCAAGTGATCCTCATGCTCTTCCTTGGTCCTTGAGTAGATAAAGATGTCATCTATAAACACTACGACAAACTTATCCAAGTAGTCCTTAAATACTATGTTCAACATGTCCGTGAATGTTGTTGGGGTGTTATTGAGTCCAAAAGACATCACTAGAAACTCATAGTGCCTGTAGCATGTTCTGAAAGTTGTTTTAGCTAATGGTACTCGGATCGCAGATCAATCTTTGAGAATACTGCTGCCCCTTGCAGTTGATCAAAAAGGTCATCTATCCTAGGCAAAGGATACTTGTTCTTAATGGTGACCCTATTTAGTTCTTGGTAATCGATGAACATTCTCATGCTTCCATCCTTCTTTTTAATGAATAGGACTGGTTCCCCCCATGGCGAATGACTAGGACTTATGAATGCCTTATCCGAAAATTCTTGTAGCTGGGTCATGAGTTCCTTCAACTCTACGGGTGCCATTCGGTAGGGCGCTTTAGATATTGGTGTTGTTTATGGTGCAAGTTCGATCACGAATTCAATTTCTCTGTCCGGGGGTAAACCTGGTAATTCCTCGTGAAACACGTCCGGAAACTCACAAACGATGTGGACATTCTCTAGTTTCAACTATATCTCCTTAGATTTATCCACCACACTAGCCAGATATGTCGAACACCCAGGTTGCATCATATTTTGAGCTTCTAGTGTCAATATTATGGGTGTACGAAAACTCACTACTTCTCCCTTAAAAGAAATGAGTTCTCCTTCCTCTGGTCTGAACTCCACGATCTTTTGTCGACAATCAATTGTCGCTCAATGTTTTGATAACTAATCCATGCCAAGTATGACATCATAGTCTAGTAAGTCTAACTCTATAAGGTCTTCTGAGTACTCTCAGCCCTCTACTATTATAGATGTTGACTGTAACCACTTAGATGACGACATCATGTCTCCTGTCGGTAATATTGTATTAAAACTATGCTCAAACAGTTTACAAGGCATACCCAATTTATCAACCACATTCATAGCAACATAAGAGTTAGTCGCTCGAGAATCAATAAGGACTCTACATATCATACAAGAAATATGGAGCTGACCTGTGACCACGGTGTTACTTTTGGTTGCGTCCTTTTGGGTCAATGCAAAAACCCTTGCTGGCACTAGGTTTCTATTACTGCCCTGCCCCGCTTTCCACTGTGGGCAATCCTTCTTTAGATGGCCTGCCTGACTGCACTTGTAACATTTGTTGGTGCCTGCCTAACATTCTCCCAAATGTTGTCGTGATCATTTAGGCTGCTGGGGTGCTCAACTCTGTTGTTCTGGTGTTTTTTACAGTTACGATCATTGTTGTGACTATTATGGTTGTTGTGGTGGTTATGATTGTTGTGATTGTTTTTATTTGTGGCCGGGGGTCTAGGCCTCTTGTCAGTGCCACTGTTATGCCTATCTTTAGCCTTCCTCTTATTGCCTCATGGAAGCCCTTGTTTCTGTTGGCCTCCCTTCTTGCAACACTGTCCTTCCATATACGGTCCTCCAAGTATTCTACTTCGAGTACCTTATCTAATACCTCAGCATAATTGACCACCTTAACACTGGTCATCTTGAGATCTCTAGCAATCATTGGCTTAAGTCCTCTCATAAACCTTCGGACCCTCGTGGCTATTGTTGGTACTACCTCAGGTGGAAACCTAGCCAGCCTATCAAACTTTTGTGCATAGTCGGTAATAGAAAGGTTCCCTTGAAACAAAGTCAGGAACTCGTCCACCCTGGCTGCCAATATAGTTGCACTATAGTACTTCTTTCGAAATGCCTGAACAAAGTCTGCCCAGTTCATAGTATTTAGGTCACGAGTCTGCTTTACCATTTCCCCCCATATTCTTGCATCCAACTTGAGTAAGTGGGTTGCACATGAAACCTATGATGATCGTTCAACTCCATGTGATTAAAGATGGCTACTGATTTCAACCAATCTTTGCCATTATAGGGTCAGCGTTCCCTTCAAAACAAGGTGGGGCTTGCATTATGAAGTGCTCATAGACTAGCTCAAATCCATAAGCCATAGGTAGTGGTGCAGGTGGTGGTAGTGGAGGCTTAGGCTTACATGGGGCACTTGGGGTACTTTCCTGGATTGAGCCAAATCCTCATCCCTCTGTCTCAATTGTTCCCTCAACCTTGCAATTTCTGCGACCAAATCCACGGTCGGTGCAGCTGGGGCTGCTAGTTGGGCTGGTGGCATTCCCAGATCAGGAAATTCTGTAACATTTGAACTTGTAGAGGCACCACTTCCTCAGCCTCTCCCTTTTCCTCTGCCTCCTCTTGCTCCTCTTCCTCTCGTTGACATTATGAGATTCCAAGGCACCAAAAGAAAGTCATAAGAGAGGATAAATTGCATAATGGTTTAATTCTTATAGATATTCATGAAAGTTGTCATACATTCCATGTCCACACCATTTAGAGTTGCAAGAGAAAAATATTAAACCATAACATTCAAAGTTTGTTAAAAAATTATTCCAAAATTCAAACATCCCATAAAGTGTTTAATAACAATAATGAAAGCCATAAGTTCTTAAGGGTTCTTAAGAAAAGTCCCATTTTATTCGTTAACATTTATTGAAAGGAAATTCGAGACGGACTGTAGTCGACAATAGTGGACTCATCCCCTGAGCTGTAGTCAAAGACGTCCTCCAAAATGTGGAAGTAATCAGGAACGCTAGCAAACATCCTCATCCTAGTGCTCACTTTTGGAATGGCATGCACTACTTCTTGACACGCTATCTCCCCTTCCAAATCATACAATGTTTGTATCATTCCTCCATCTCTCTGTCGTCCTTCTTTACCATGATCGGCTCCAAACGACTAAAATTGTAAATGTCTATGAGGTTGTAAATCGTGTATTCAATGGTGTTGAAATCCAACTCGTCCTGAACGACATCGTGCCATGCTATGGTCATGTGGAGGAGGGCCTCGGGATATATAGACAACAATTTCCTTAACACCAGTATTGTTCTATGGGCCACAGCAACACCCCTATTATGTTAATCATTCCTTGGATACATTCACAAACCAACACTATTGATTTCAGTACAACAATCCTCCAATCGTTGTGATCCTCATCGAGTTTAACCTTAGGTATCGCTCGAATCTCTTTGAGTAACTATTTCATAGTTGTTCTAGTAATAGGAGGCATCTTTCTATACTGCAATTACAAAACTACAAAATTTAAAAGCAGGAAAGAATATAGATAACATATAGAGCAAGTACTAACGACACGGTGAGGTGAGATTTTCCCGTCTTTAGTGTGTATGGGGAGGGTCCTTGGAAACATGAATGACCATCTCTGATACCATTTGTAAAATGCTCTATTCTATTACTTTGTACAAACATCACTTATCTCATAGATACTTAGAAAAATACCACTTAAAAGATCAATTCAGTGAGGCCTTGATACAACATGCAAGTTGGGCCCGATAGTTTAAAATAAAAATAATGTGTTCATATGCAATGTTTAAAGAAAATAAAAATTTAAATTCCACTGGTAAGTTTGAAGATTTAAGGTCCATAACATATTTCCTAAAAAAAATCTCAGTGCTTATATTAATCATTTACTCGTTCATAGGAAACCCCCAAGCCATACACACTCAGATGTCGGAACTCCCCACATCACATCGCGTGCGAGAGAGAGACCCGATTTATTACTTGAAAGGGGGAAAGTAAGGCGGTGAGCTAAAAGCCCAGTTGGAAGTACAACAAAATCAAAGATAAGACAAGAAAGACATGTAAAACATAACAACACAATTCATAACATCATCATACTCATATCTCATAATCAAAATGAAACATAGTCATACATCACATTCATTCAACATAAGCATACTCTTTGTGATCACGACACTTTTGTTGTCCATGTCACATCTTGAGGTAACCAGTATAACTCGGCTGGTAAAACCTCCTCTATGAGGTCAATAGGATCTCAGGTCCTTGAATAACCTTGGCGCATCTGCCCTTTGAGTTATGTCATATCCTTAGTAATTCCTTTGAGATCCAAGGGCATGGGTAAAATAAAGCAAGCGGCGACAAAAAGTTGACAAGACAGTTGTCACAGTACTCGAAACTCGAACAGGCTCCTATTATAGACGGACACATGTCTCGCACTCGAGTGAGTAGGTAGGCACTTTTTCACATAATAGAAGCCTAAAATTCCCTACTGTGTGTATCAGAAATGACGGCAGGCATGAGTAAGAGCTTGGGGGTCAAATGTTGTACCCCAAAATAAATACGAACTAAATTACTTAGCATGGGGTAGAGATGGCAAACAAGCGCATGAAGAAAGCAAAAAGATAGAACATCTAGCTAACTCTGGAGTGAGAAGCTCAAGTCAAACTTGGAAGCTTACGACAACTAGATAATCACTAGATCGCCTCTTGTGCCAACAACTTAGTTCAAGATGCGCAATGGCCAAGTCGCCTTCTAGAAACTCTGAACTTGACTCGTATCAAGTAAGGTTAGTTCTTCGATATCCAGGTCGAAGGGAGTGTTCAGCTCACGGAAGCCTGGTCATGACGCATACTGAAGGATCCCAAAAGACTCGGAGATTCCTTATACACTCATTAATGCTCATATATTATTCTATATTTATTTCCCGATTTTAGGGGCATAGAATCAATACGCATTGATGCATTTATGTAAATGGGATGTTACACAAAATTGCATGTTGCCATATTTATGAAAGGTTACCCAAAATTGTCCACGTAGAATTCCCTTTAAATAAATGGGAAAATGGACAGAAAAGGGGAGAACATTTTTTGTATACTTAAACTCGGGTGAAATTATGAAAGACAATTTCACGGTGAGAAACAAATAGATTAATAAGAGTGACTCGTGGACTTGATGGATTTTAACCACTAAACCACGTAAAAGTGTGGGTGATCTTAATACTTTTTTGTTATTTCAATTATGGTTGGTGAAAAACCGCGTCAACAATGTTGAAGGTAATCTATTAGGTAACCAGTTAGCCATAATAAAGGTAATGGGTTACCCCAAAGATGGTAACCAATTATCAAATGGAAACATCCATATTTGAAACAAAAAAAGATATAAATATGTGAAAGGTAATCTATTATGAAGCTAGTTACTTAACTTAACCTGTAACGACCCAAAATTACTAATAAGGCTTAAGGGCCTTGATTAGTGTGCCGGGAGGGAAAAATTGGTTTATATGTGATTTAAATGATTTAATGCATGATTATGTGATAAACATGATTATCTGATTATATGGATATGTGAAATGCATGATTATGAGTATTAATATGCATGTGGGCCCTGTTTAGCTTATAGGGGCATATTTGTAACTTTGGCCCGTTGAGGGCATACATGTGATTATATGTGATAAGTTTTTGAGACCACATTGTTATGTGGATATATTTGCAGCATATGGCTCGAGACCGTCCTAGTGAACGGTTTGGCGAAATAGTCACGGCGGGGATTTATACTCGGCTCGGGGGAGCTTGAGGGTATTTTCAGGAATTTAGGGGATATATTGGAGATTATTAGACTTTGGGTAAATAATTGGTAATTAGTTGGATGATGGAATTTAAGTGGTAAATATTAGGAACACTTGAGAAATTAGTGGGAATTGGGAACAAATGACTATTATACCCTTAGTTTGAGTTAAAGGTTAGCTTTGTGTGGAGGGGTAAAGAAGTCATTTTGTTAGTAAAGGGATATAATTAGATTATTAAAGAAGGCAGTGGAATATTGAAGAAATACAAAACTCTTAGCTTCTCTCTCCCTCCCTCACGATTTTCTCTTCTCTCTCTCTCATTGGTATGCTTTGGAAGCTAAGGGAAAAAGGGGCTGTGAACTTGGGCATTTGACTGTTATTTTGGGAGTTTAATTGAGGAGGAGGAGACTTAAGGAGCTGAAGCTGATCAGTCAGGAAACTTAGTTGAGAATTGGGTTACAATTTGAGGTAAAAGCTTTGAACTTAATCTCTTATTATTTATGGGTTTTTTTGCTGAGTAGGTTAGGTTGAGTTTGAGCCTTTAAGTATGGATTGAATGATGAATTTTGGGTGATGGTTTGAGTAGGAAATCCTTGTGGCTGAGTTAAGGTATTGGTTTTTGTTTATATTTCTGGGAATTATAGGATGAAAATAGGGGTGATTATGGGTCTAAGTTCATGGCTTGTTTAGTGTGGAGCTTGGGGGAAATTATGGGTAATTTTGTGTGTTCTTGATTGGAAGAAGAAGGAGGAAAATCCAGGTTTTCTCTGGGTTCGCAAGGCGCGTCACGACCTAGCCTGGGGGCGCTGCGACGCGTGTGGCCCTCCTGGCCATGGGAGCTCTCTGAATTGGGGGCACGCCGCGACTTGCTTGGCCAAGTCGCGACCCACCTCCCCTTTGGTGTGAGGGCTTGCTCTCTGACTTGGGGCTTGTCGTGACTTGCTGAGCCAAGTCACAACCCGCCTGGGGGTTTTGAACTTAGAAGTTTTCTTAGTGTTGTTAGGGCTCGGGGGTTCGAACCTAGGGGCTCGGAACAATTTCTACTGCCCGGTTTAGTAGAAATTGAGGTCCCGAAGGCTAGTTTTGCTACCTAAGTATTTTATTTCTGATTGGAAGTTGATAGATATTGATAACTCTTGTGACTATGTTTGTCGCCAAGGCTCGAGGCTAGGGACCTTGCTTGGACTTAGTTCACCTTCTCCGCTCGGAATCAAAGGTAAGAAAATTGCACCTGGTTATGTGGTTATGTTGGGACTAAGAGTTTCCTATACTTGTATGTAATGCTGTATGATAGTATTATGCCATGTGAACATGAAATAAACGGCCTTAGAGTGCTGGAAGTAATATTGGTGCACAAGGACGCAGCTCGGCCACTGGTAGCTGAGGTTAATTATATAATCACGGAGCTCGACCTAAGCGAGCCGGAGTCAATGGGATAAACAGAGGGTGTGGCCTAAGAGCGTTGACCCTCGATATTGTGTGATATGTTACTATTATTAGTCTGATGATTATGGCATGTTTATTACCTGGATGATTGATTAATGGTTTGCAGATTGATATCACTGATTATGTGAACAATGTGGTCTACTGAGTATCTGATTGATGATTTGTGAATTATCTGACTTTTGATTATTGACTATGCTCTGTAATATGGTTTTCTTGCTGGGCATTGGCTTACGAGTGCTACGTGGTGCAGGTAAAGGCAAGGGTAAGCTGGACCAACCCTGATTTGGAGAGCTCTGGGGGCGGAATGTACATAGTCGGCTACTCGGCCGTCACGGCCAAGGGATGATACAGGGAAAAGAGAACCTAAAATGCCTATTTTGCCATTTGAATGGTCTGTGGTTGTATATAACCTTTGAAATTTTGTAAACTGTTCTTTATCCCTGTTTATTTTTGGGATCCCATGTAACAAACACTTATTTAAATAAAAATTTATCTTTTATGGACAAAATCTTTTAACCCTAGTTCAATAATGGTTTAGCGACACATTTTCAACTAAATGACTTGATTATCAAGTCTTGCACCTTTATTAATACACAGTGTAACAGTCTTGGTTATCCCGGGCATTACATAACCTAAGAAAAATAAAAAAAAATTAAAAAGAAGAGTAAGCAAAGCAACAAATATATCATATGTAATGATTTCAACTTGATCAAAATTGTCACCAAGCCATCAGCCAAAATAGAATGACAGAAAAGACTAGTGAGGTTTAACATAGTGTTAGTTTTTAGTCTAATCAGAGTAGTAGCTTGTGTTACTTTACATATTTGTGAAGAAGAATAAGAAGATGAAAGTTGCCAAGCTACCTTGTTGACAAAATGAAGAAATCCAATTATGCCATTATGACCTTGTTGACAAAATGAAGAAATCCAATTATGACAAAATGACAAAATGGAAGTTGCCCAATTATGACCTTCTCACTCTTGGTGAATGTCTCTCTCCCCCTCTCTCGAGCTTGACATAGTCAAAAGTTATGAGTATTATGACATATAATCATACGTGCCTTTTTTCGTTATTTTTCTTTTGCAGTTTTGCCTATAACATCTATGTTTCCTTTCCTATATTTCATGGTATGTTTAATTTCTTGGTATAACTTCTTTTATTGTCTATAATGCTGTAATATATATAGTCAGTGTCATTTGTTATATTTTTCTATTGATTGATATATATATATATATAATATTCCATATTATATCATATTGAGTGACTCAAATTGATGTAATAAGATAAGGGATTTCGGTTTTGCAAAATAGTAGGAGGTTATTAGTTTTTATGCTGGATTTGTAGGTGAGCCTATAGAAGAAGGAAATGATGTAAAAAGAAAACGCTGAAAAAACTTATTTGATTTTTTTACATAAAGTAAAATAATTTGAGAAAAGTACAACAATAAAATAAATGATAATAAATAGTAATATAATTATGTACGATCGAAATATATAATATGTATGTGAAAAAAATTAAGGGAAATGAAAAAAAGAGAAAAGAGAAAATGAAAGAAAAATAGAATTAGTGGAAAAAAGAAGAAAAAAAAATGAAGTGAAAAAAAATATTAAAAAGCCTCCAGAAAAAAATGAAAAAAAAAGTGGAAAAAAATAATTCTAAAAAAAAGTTATATAAATCAACAAATAAGGATAAAAAGAAAAAAATAATACCAAACTAACCTCCTAATTTTAAAAAAATTAATTGAGAACCAAAGTATGGCATAAACACAAATATATACAAAAATATGGGTAAATTTTAGAAAAAAAGATCATAAACTAAGATTTTTTAGAAACTCCCATATTTTTGTAAACATTTCAAAAAAAAAAACTATATTTTGTGTGATTTCCTCATTTATTATTCTATATTTTTTGTTTGAAAAATAAAGAGAACGTGCATTTTTAATAATAATCAATGAAATAATAACAAAGCTGACTTGATCTCTCAAGTTAATTTTTAAAATTATATTAAGTAATTTAATTGAGGGAAAAATGTTATAGTTAAATTGTAGTTGTTACCAAATTAGTGGTTATTGACAAAAATTTATATAGAATAAAAAAAAGTTATTGTTGACACGATGTTTCGTAAACTTGAAATATAGGAGATTAGAGTTAATATAGACCGAATTAATAATAAAATAATGGAGAACACAAAAACGTTTTATGTGGTTCAATGATCAAAATTTATCTAATTCATGAGTCTATATTATTTTTAAGTTTTTTCCATAATTAAGAGCACAAAACAATTTCACTTGTGTTTGTGTATATGATTTTTGATCTATTGCAATGTGCTAATCCTTTATAAAGGAAAATAGCGTGTATGGTTTCTCATTATATTACATAATAAATCACTACAAAAATCCTTCTCATTTTTGATCCATTGCAATGTGAAGGAAATTACCCACTTCAAATCACTACAAAATATTACACGATCAATTTAACTATTGATCAAACTCTACATTTAGTTCATTATATTTCTCATTATTCTTCTGATTCTATCTGAGCCATAATTAAGGAAAGAATCTTCCAATTTACAGAGGATCCAGATAAGAGACAATTTGGATGATGTGTTTTTTTCTAATTTCCCCGAGCTTGGTGGTATTCGAGCAGAAAATAAGGACCGATCTCTACTTGGATTCAAAAGTGAGTATGGTGGGAGTATAAGAATTTATTGATCTCCTAAAGAAGACGTAGTATATCTTCACTGATTTGGGTTAGTATCTATCCTTCACAGTGTGGCCTCTCATGGCTTGATCAGAGTATTTTAGCATAGTATTCCTTTCTTAGACGTTTATTAAAATATACGAGATGATATTATGTACCAGGAGATGATTTATATTTGGCTCGGATTTCATGTACAACATTTCCCCCAAGTCTCTTGTCGTGTGAGATGATCAGCTATTCCAAGTGCGAACACAGTAGAGAATTTTTTAATCTAACCTCACAAAATGTGCCTACCTACACACTTGAATACCTAGAAACATGTCATTGTTTGATTGCCATCGATTCAGTACTCGAGGAAAACTAACAGAAGACTTCCTTTCAAATTTTTGCTGCTATTTCACTATCAATCTTGGCCTTTCGATATGAGCTTCTGAAATCTAACGACCGCGATTGATCAACAACTTTCCTTTATAAATACCCCCCTTTAAAAATGCACCTTTTTTTTTTCATTTTTCAAACCCACTATACTCTTCTTTTCCTTCCAACCCTCTAAAAACTCCTAAAATCTGAGCTATCTCCACTTTCTTCAATCGTCATTTAATTTTTTCGTCATCCTTTCCCGATTGTTTTAGCAGTCAGATGTCGTCGATTACCAAGATCTCTTTGGGTTTTTCTATTACACTTCCTCTTTTTTTTCTTTGTTCTACACATGTTCTTACTTTTCTTCACCTGTTACTGATGAAATGTAGTTTTCAATTTGTGTTTCTTTTTTTCTTTTGTGTGGGTAAAAGTTGTTTATGGATCATTTTTTAGGTTTGAAAAGGAAAAAAATGGGGTATTTTTTTACAAAAAATGTTTCAAGTTTTGGGGATTTAATGGATATGTGATTGAGGTGGTTTAGTTAGTGGAAACTGTTGGGTTTTATGTCCTTGTAAAACCATATTTCTTATTTAACACATTTTATTTTCAATAAAGAATAGAAATCATTTTGTTTTGTCAATTGCATTGCTCGCTTGTTTTTTTACATGATTATTTATTCAATACAACCATATATAAAATCATGAACATGTGTAACTAGTTATAATTATAGTGACTAGGTCACAATGGATTATAATTGTATGTATATGTTCAAAATAATTATTCCTAAGATTAAATCAATGCACAAGATTTTTAATGATTTAGTAATCTTTGATATGATCTACTTACACAATGGCGTGATAACCTGTCCAAGATATTGACCAAATAGATAAGATCGGATGTATCTAGTTACATCGTACTAGGACCAATATTTATCAGTGTCACAACATTGACCATAGATCAAGTCGATCTCAATTCTGAGTGATAATATTTCTATTAATTATATTATCTGAATCTTTTGACTTGTTTGTTAAAAGCTTACCTTACGATTGGCCTATGCTTACATCTTGAAGATTCAATGGTGTAATTGAATGAGATTATATATCATAGATATAAAATATATTGCTTCAATCATAGAAGTGAAAAAATCATTTTCTTAATAGCTTAGTTCAAATGGTTAAATGATTGAGTAGTCATTTATGTAATTAAGTTTATGGAATTATCATTTACAAGGAACATAGTGGGAGTTAACAATAAAATACAAATGAGGGGTAAAATGTTAAAATTCACCTGACTCATTAGTAGGTAATCGATAGAGGTCGACTAAAAATAATGGTTCTAATAGTGGATAACATATTTACAGTAGTGGAAATATGTTATATGAATTCAAGAGTTCAATTTCGAGTCTATAGTCGAGTCACGAGGAATTAATAATTTGTGAGATAATTTATACTATAAATATACTCATGAGAACTTCTTGTGGCTTGTATTCATAGATTCATGGTCTCCACGTCATCTTTAATTAAATAAATTCTAAATGTCTCAAACAATTGATTTTATTATCAATTGAGAATATCGATTTGACTAAGTCAATTTTGTAATATTTTCACGAATTATGAATTAGAGAAAGAAGAGAGTTATTGTAAACTATTGGGTAGGTTTATTAATATTAACAAATTGATGTTAACATTAAATCAAGGTTCAAATTATAAATAGTTAATTTGAATAAGGATTTAATAATTATAAAATTGATAAATAAAAGGGTCTTGAGTTGGAGTTCATTGGGCTTTGAATTAAAGACACACATCATGAACCCAACCCACACAATGTGGCCGACCATGGTGTGGTTTATTTACATTTAATTTTTTAATTAATTTAATTAAAAAAATAAGTCCAAGGTTATGTCTATAAATAGAATGTTATAACTAGGGTTTTCTGCTATTTTTTTGGGTAAGTATTATGTTATAGAAAATCCAAGATTATAAAACGCCCTATTCTACTATCATTCGGAAAAAACTACTAATTACATGCTTATTTAGAAAAGTACCCCAATAATTCAAAAGGTTCAGTGGGGCCTTATTTAAACATGCATTATGAGCTCATTTGTTTAAATAAAAAATATAATGTATTTTATGCAATTTAAAATAAAAAATGGCAAAGTCTCACTGAAATATAATTAAACATAATAAAATTTGTAGTGTCCCAGAATATTACTTAGTTAGCTAGATAGTAGTAGTTGTAGTATTTTAGATTCCGTAGATTTTGGTTCAAACGGGGACTTAGTTGGAAACTCATAGTAATAGTTATGAATTTTACAAGTTTAACCTATAGTTTAAGAATATTAATTATAACATAAGGTTTGATTAATATTGTTGGTCCTAGGTGTATTATTTATTATAACCTAAGGTTTAGATAGAGTCAATAAGAATATGACACTTGCCATAAGCATGATTATTAGGGAATTAGAGTTTGTTATTTTATGGTTAGTTAAGAAATTTGTGGATTAGATTGTTATTTAGATAATTAAATAGATTTTCCCATATCTTTAGAGTACTGTAAATTACGACCTATTTTTGGCCCAGTTATATTATGAATTTCGAAAAATAGTATTTCTAGAAAGTTGTAGATAGTTGAATTAGGTTTCTAACGGTATAAAGATAGTCTAAATCGGAGTCTTACAACTCTAGTTATGTTGATTTTACTACAGGTAAGTTTAGAGTTACGAGATTTAGGAAGTTAGAAGTTAGGATTCTATTTTTTTTATTTTTTATTTTTAAAACAAATTTTGACTCCTTAGACCAACCTTTGAATGATTTGACCGAGTCCTAAGCCTTTGACTGAAGAATATTCAAATATTTGCAATTAAATTTATTATTTTTATTCAAAGCCAAAAAGAAGATCTTTATTCCTAGAACTCTATAAATTGGACTTAGAACCCAGCCCTTCCATTCACTCTTCAGCTGTGATCAGACTCCAAGGTGCTAGTGAGACCTTAAGAGTGATACACACTTGGGTTGGGAAAAAGCTTTGCCATTCTTAAGCTTTATCAAACACTTGGGAAGTGAGGATTAGAGTGTTTTGGTATTGGAGTTAGACCAATCCATAAGGTCAACTGAGGTACCCTTATTCTTAAGTTCAATTCTATTTGATTTCTTTGTTTCTTTAGTTTTCATTCAGGTTCTAACTTTTGTTATGGTGTTGTGGTTAGCTTTTTAAGTTCTTTGAACTTAAGTTGTCTTTTCGGTAAGTTTCCTCTTGGTGGTTTAGTTCTATTCCTTTCATCTCTTTCCTTTAGAAATACTCACCATTTTTATTGTTGGTTTTAGGAGTGTTCCAAGTCCCGCATTTGTTCTCAATTATCCTGGTGTTGGTAAGGAAAATTAGATAGTTTAGTATTATGGTCTAGTTTATGTAATGTATGATATTGTTTATGTTTGTATGACCTAACATTTCAGGTACAATAAATGGGTAAGTGTGTCTGGACCTAAGGTGTCCAATGATGTATGACGAACTATGTCTGGTAGGCTCGGTTGCCAAAACTTTATGACGGACCTATGTCCGGTGTATGACGGTCTTTTGTCCGGGGCTTAATTGCCACCCTTGTATAAGCACTTATCTTTTCATTATATCTGATTTGTTATTTTTAGTTATGATTGTGATATATGACCTATAGTTATGATTTATGACCTATGATTTATGATCTATGACTTATGACTTATGACCTATGACTTATGACTTAGAGTACGATTTATGATTTATGGCTTAGATTATGATTTAGAATTATGACTTAAGGTATGATATGATCTAGAGGTTGTGTTTGTGTGACTTTGGTGAATATATGTTATGTTTGATTATATGACTAACCCTTGTTTGTATTTTCCTTACTGGGCTTAGAAGCTCACTCCTTATGATGTTGTTATTTCAGGAAATTAAGGATAGAAAGGCCAGTGGCGAGTGGGACCTAAGAGCTTCGTGATGTATTCGTTGGGGACCATATAGTCGAGCAAGATCAAGCGGGCCAAATTATTATATTTTTTTTAAAGTTTATTTTCAAGTTTGTTTTATTTAAATGTTGCTCATTTTTATGTTAAAGACAAGTATTTTATTTTTATAAAACCATGGATCCATGTATTTATTTTTAAGTTTTTATTAAATAAAAGTGCAATATTTACGATTATGACCCAACGTTGTGTTCTCGGTAATTTATGAGAAATTAGGGCGTTACAGGTGGTATCAGAGCCCACGACTATATTGGTCTTGAATGTTCCCACGAAATACACACAATACCTACAAAGGACCTACTCGTTACCAAGTAAGTATATACATTGTTTTTTAAATATGTTTGCAATGTTTTTCTTGCATTATTTTCATAAATTAGCCCAATGGACAAAGGTTAAAGCTATAAGAAAAATACCAAACCCTGAGTATGATGATGGATCTAATGTTGAAGATTAGACGCATATAAGAACACATCGTTAAATTTTATTATATGCTGTTTTAGAATATTTTGATTAGATGT
This sequence comes from Humulus lupulus, assembly GCF_963169125.1. Taxonomy (NCBI): domain Eukaryota; kingdom Viridiplantae; phylum Streptophyta; class Magnoliopsida; order Rosales; family Cannabaceae; genus Humulus; species Humulus lupulus. The sequence continues at coordinate 84,906,562 of NC_084796.1, read as the reverse complement.
TTTTTTACATGTTATTTGCTTTTATTATTGTTTCATTGTTTAGTAAGTGTAAAGAAAATTCTGTATTCAACTGAAAGTGTAAAGTTTAAATTCCTCTCTTATGGGTTAGCCCATTTGTGAAGGCCCATTTGCTTTGCATTATTAGATTGGATCCAATTTCAATAAATAACAATTAATAAAGCAAGGGTTCAAATTCCTGTCTTTTGGGTCCAAGTGGAAGTTAGGGGGCCTTAGTAGTGGGTACGATATACTGAACCCAGCCCTCCTCCATGGAAGATTCAATTGTTAAGGCCCATTTACTCAAGTTGGACTTAATTGTAAGAGGTTAGTTTTTATAGATAGATTGACCTAATAGACAGTAGTGCAATAGGCTAAGTTGTACCCTCTTTTGTTTCGTTTGTCATAGTTTTTCAATTCTTTTCTCTTTTGAGGAAGCAGAGAAGACACATGGAGCAGGAACCAAGAATATCTGAAAGACTAAATGGCCAAGGTAGAGGCCAAGGCAGCGGCCGAGGTCGAGGAAGGGGGCGAGGAAGAAAAGTAGCTGCCACCCCTACCTATGAAGAATTCCCAGCAACCCAGGAGTGCCAGAGGCACCCAATGTAGTGGAGGATCCGGTAGCTGTTGCTACTCGAGAAAATTTGGAAAGAGAGAATGCCCGTCTTAGGGCAGAGCTAAGGAAAATAATTACGAATAGATTTGATCGAGTTAGACCTTAAGGATTATGATGTAATTTTAGGCATGGATTGGTTAGCAAAACGTGGGGAAACAATAGACTGTAAGGGTAAGACAATCAACTTTCAACCAGAAGGCAGAAAGCAGTTCACTTTCAAAAGAGAAGTTTCTCGAACTTGCATACCGATAGTCTCAGCTCTCAAAGCTCAGTGATTAATCGATAGTGGTTGCCAGGCATTTCTAGCTAGTGTGGTGGACAAGTCACGAGAGACACAGCACGAACCAAAGGATGTACTTATTGTATGCGAATTTCCCGAGGTGTTTCCAAAAGATCTCCCGGGATTACCTCCAAGTAGGGAAATCGAGTTTGAAAGAGAATTGGCACCTGAGACAACATCAATCTCGAAAGCTCCCTATAGAATGGTGCCTACTGAGTTAAAGGAGTTAAAGATACAACTATAGGAGCTTTTAGACAAGGGTTTCATCCGACCGAGCTATTCGCCTTGGGGAGCACCAGTGTTTTTTTATTCAAAAAGAAGGACAGGAGTATGAGGATGTGCATCGACTATGGAGAACTTAATAAAGTGACGATCAAGAACAAATACCCTTTACCTCTAATAGACTATCTTTTTGATCAACTACGAGGATCTACAGTATTCTCAAAGATAGATTTGAGGTCAGGGTATCATCAGCTAAGAGTACGAAAAGAAGATATCCCAAAGACGGCTTTTTGGACTAGATATGGACACTACGAGTTTCTGGTAATGTCTTTTGGCTTAACAAACGCACCAGCAGCGTTCATGGATCTTATGGACTGTGTATTTAAGGACTACCTGGATAAGTTCGTTGTGGTGTTTATAGACAACATATTGATCTACTCAAAAATGAAAGCTGGGCATGAAGAGCACCTGCGACTAACGTTGGGACGACTCAAAGGTCATCAATTATACTCTAAGTTTAAGAAATGTGAATTCTGGTTAGAGAAGGTGGCATTTATAGGACACATTGTGTCTAAATATGGCGTGGAAGTAGATCCAACCAAGATCAAAGCAGTGAAGGACTGGCCCAAACCTAAGAATGCAACGGAGGTGATAAGTTTTCTGGGATTGGCAGGATACTATAGACGATTTGTTGAAGGGATCTCCAGAATAGCTACACCCTTAACAAATTTGACGAGGAAGCAACAGAAATTTGAATGGACGGAGAAATGCGAAGAAAGCTTCCAGACGTTAAAGGACAAGCTTATATCAGCCCCAGTTCTATGCGTCCCAAACGATAAGGGAAAGTTTGTAGTATATTGCGACGCGTCAAAGCAGGGACTTGGATGTGTTTTGATGCAAGACGAAGGTCGCCTATGCCTCGAGAAAACTAAAGGAGTACGACCATCAGTATCCAACCCATGACTTAGAGTTAGCAGCGGTAGTTTTCACTTTAAAGATGTGGAGGCACTATCTGTATGGAGAAAAGTGCCAAATCTATACGGACCACAAAAGTCTAAAGTATTTCTTTACGCAGAAAGAGCTCAATATGAGGCAACGAAGATGGCTGGAGTTAGTAAAGGACTATGATTGTGAGATCTTATATCATCCAGGAAAGGCTAACGTTGTGGTAAACGCACTTAGTAGGCGAAGTTATGGAAGCTTGTCAACACTTAAGGGGATAGCTCAACACTTACAAGATGATATTAAGAGGTCCGGAATTGAGCAAATAACTGGACGACTAGCTGACCTCACGATCAAGTCAACTCTAATGGAGGAAATAAAGGAGAAACAACAAGAAGACGAGTTTTTTCTTAAGATAAAGGCAGCACTACAAAGCTCAGGAATGCTGATTTCTCCTTGACAAAAGAATGCATGCTACGATATAGGAATCAGATATGTGTGCCCGATAATGGTGAATTAAGAGAAAGTATTATGAAGGAAGCACACACTACTCCGTATTCACTTCACTCGAGATCGACCAAGATGTACAACGATATCAAGACAATGTACTAGTGGCCAGGGATGAAGAAAGACATAGCAGAATTTGTAGCGAAATGCCTTACATGTCAACAAATTAAAGCCGAACATCAAAGACCCGCTCGAACTTTGCAACCATTAGAGATTCCCGAATGGAAATGGGAAGATATAGTGATGGACTTCATGACGGGATTACCAAGGACCACCAAGCAGCATGACTCTGTTTGGGTGATAGTAGATAGACTCACAAAATCTGCTCACTTCTTACTAGTAAGAACAGTTTATAATGCTGAGCAGTACACAAAGCTTTACGTGGCGGAGATAGTGAGACTACATGGAGTTCCAAAGACGATAGTCTCTGATAGAGGATCTATTTTCACATCAAAGTTCTGGGAAGGTTTACATCGTGCTGTACACCCTGATTTTCCAACGGGCTATTAGCGAGCTGAGATACGGCCTAAACAAATCAGCCACGCGGATTCCCCATGACCGGAGCTGTTGTCTTCAGGTCCTACCTCGTTACCTCGGGGTATCCAAAGGTTCGTCAAGATTACTTAAGGACTGAGTCTGGACTCTGAAGGCCACAGGTCGAGGGAAGCATCTAGCTCGTGGTACGAGCTAGAGTTGGAGGCTGTGACCTTTTATAAAGTCAACCACGCAAGGTAAACGTGCATATATCAGACATCACGTGTCTGATATATCCCTGACTTCTCGGACACGCAGCATGAACGTGCGTATTCAGACACCCACGACTGGGTTGGGACGTGCGGCCCATTTTCCCCCTTACCTATTGATTAGACCACACTTCATGTGTCAGGTTTTAGGAATTAATCATGAATGTCACAGAGTTGACATGATAGGTAAGAAGGTCATGGGATGACCTTCTTACCAACTCCCAGGTGCCCTCTCTTATAAATATGGAGACCCTGGGAGTTGCAAAGGGTTGGATTCTATTGTGTAAGGAAATACCCTGTAAAAGAATACCAAGCATATAGCAATAATATTGACTTGTGGAGTAGAAGGATTTTAACCTTTAAACCACCTAAAAAACGTGATTGTGTCACCAGTCCATTTACAAAGATCATTCATCTATTTCAGTTCAACATAAGCACTAATCCCTTCCTCTTATTTTCTTAATTACCTGTTGGCGAGGAACCGCGTCAACAGTTTAGTGCTTTCATTGAGAGCGAGTTAGATTGGTGCTATCGCAAACATCCAACTATGGTGACCACTCGATCAAGACACAGTAATGAGACGGAACAAGATGATGGGCAGGAGGCTCATCATATCGCCATCCCCGGTGAACAAATTCCTGAGATCCAGCAGCGACCGAGCAAACAGCCGGTGGGCCAAGATGACACTGGAAGTTTGGCGCCCTGGCCACCTAATCCAAACCCAGATTTTTACACTGCAGTAGAAATGGAAAACGCTCAGCTGAGGAGCAAACTAGCGAAAGCTAATCAGCAGATTAAGGAGGTGTTGGCCCGACTACCCCCTCTTACAACTGACGCTAACGTCGAAAAGAGGCAAGGCGAGACTCATAAATCCCGCCGGGGTAATCAGTCCAGGCCTAGCCGCTTGGACAGACCGCCGGCATCGAACTCTATTCCCTCATCGCACTGTCGAGAGGAAAACTTCGAAGGAATACTTAGAGCCAAGCAACAGTATAGCCGCTCGGTCCGAACTTCAACTCCTAGTTCACAGCCAACCTTGAGCGCGCCCAGGAGAGCTCGGGGGAATTCTAGAAGGAGGTCCGGGGAGGGCTCACAACATCAGCTCGTCCCCACCGGCCGTCCTGCGCCTCGTCCAGATCGCGAGGCGCTGGACCCGCAGGTTTGCAGGGCCGAAAGGCCCCCACCTAACTTGATTCGCCCTGACGGAACCAGGATTGCATCTCCGGTCAGGCATCCTCCGTCTCCAATAAGATATCCCTCTCCTCCTCGGCCCATCCGAGACATTCCAGCCTACGAAAGCAGCAGGAGAAACCTGCCGTCCGCAGGACCTTCCCGACGTAGCAGGGCACCGAGAGAGAGCTCGGATCCTCACCCCCAAAGGCGGACTCCGAGATTTTCTAACGGGAGCTACTGGACCGGCAGTCGCCGGAGCGACCTTTCTGGCGGAGACCTGCGTCAACGCTTAAGCTCGGCGCAAAGTCCTCAAGCCACCCAGATGGGCGACCTTCGAGATCGCCTTAACTCTCATAGAGGAGAGCCAGTAGGAGGTGCCAGCCATGCTCGCTCAGGGGGAGACCTATCCGAGGTGCGTAACGGCGGGAACGCCCCAAATAACCTATCTCAAGATAGGAGGGGCAATAACCCACCAAACGTACACAGTGGATCTGGAGCTGTTAAGCAGCCCTAGAATAACCAAGGAAATCAGGACAAAACCCTCGAGCGCCTGGCTGAGATGGAGGAATTAATGAGGAAGCTCCTGTCAGAGAAAGAGAGAGATGAATATGATTCGGGGGACAAGCTGGAGCTCTTCGCCCCCAGCATAGCAGCAATGGCATACCCACCCGGTTTCCGTATGTCGCACTGGTCCAAATTCAACGGGGATGAAGACCTGTCGGATCATCTGGGCATGTTCAATACCCTAATGATGGTCCACTACATCAGCAAGAGACTTCTCGGAGCTGAATCCCAATACCCTTTGATGGAAAAATTGGCGTTCTGCCTTATCACGGCCTCCCGAAAGCTCAGGCCGTACTTCCAGTCCCACTCAATACACATCATGACCGATCAGCCTTTAAGGCAGGTTTTCCAAAAACCTGAAGCGTTGGGACGTCTGTTAAAGTGGGCTGTCAAGCTCAGTCAGTTCGAGATTCTGTACACCCCACGAACTGCTATAAAAAGTCAGGCCCTGGCCGATTTTGTGGCAGAGTGCACAAGATTCCGGGAGGACCCTGCAGAAGACTCACCCCAGCTCACCTCGGCCCAGGAGTCATGGAAGATCTTCGTAGATGGCTCGTCCAATGAGAACGGCTCCGGGGCTGGAATCATTTTGATATCCCCTGAGGGCCATAGATTCCACTCGGTGCTAAGATTCAGATTCAAGCCCTCCAACAACGAGGCCGAATACGAAGCTTTGCTGGCCGGGCTAAGAATAGCCCAGGAGCTGAAGGCGAGCTTCGTCCAGTGCTTCAGTGACTCCCAGCTCGTGGTAAACCAAGTTCTGGGCGAATATAAAGCACGAGGACCCAAGATGGCTGCCTACCTGGCAAAGGTAAAAGTTGAGCTATCCGCATTTGGGCGAGCCTCAATCGGGCAGATACCTCGGGAGCAGAACTCTAACGCAGACGCTCTTGCCAAGCTCGCCACCTCCGGGGAGACGGAGGCTCTGGGGTTAGTTCCAGTAGAGTTCTTGGAAAAACTAAGTATAGAAGAAGTTAGGACGGAGGTCGAGATGATTGACGCTAGGCCGACCTGGATGACCCCTATCCTTGAGTATCTCACCGAGGGGAAGCTACCTAAGGGGCGTAATGATGCGCGGCGGGTACTATACCAGGCCCCAAGGTATACGATGGTAGATGGGATACTATACCGACGTGAGCACTCCCTACCTCTCCTACGATGTGTTCTTCCAGGCGAAGCAAAGGCCATCCTGCAGGAGGTGCATGAGGGTTTTTGCGGGGATCACACTGGGGGGCAAAGCTTGGCCCTAAAGGTCTTAAGGCAAGGATATTACTGGCCCACTCTGTCCAAGGACTCGATCTCGTATGTCAAGAAATGTGACAAGTGCCAGCGGTTCGCCACAGTTGCCCAAGCTCCCCCAGTCGAGCTGAAGATGATCTCTTCCCCGTGGCCATTCGCGGTCTGGGGAATCGACTTGGTTGGTGCCCTCCCTACTGGAAAGGACGGGGTCCGATACGCTGTGGTAGCCATTGACTACTTTACGAAGTGGGCTGAGGCAGAACCTTTGGCGACGATAACTTCCAAAAAGGTCCTTGACTTCGTGGTTAAGAACATTATCTGTCAATTCGGGCTGCCCAAGAAGATCTTTTCCGACAATGGGTCTCAGTTCGACAGCGACCTATTCACCGAGTTTTGTGAAAGGTACGGAATTGTGAAAAGCTTCTCCTCCGTGGCCTATCCTCAGGAGAATGGCCAGGTCGAGGCCGTCAATAAGACCCTAAAGGCGAGCCTCAAGAAGAGACTAGATGAAGCCAAGGGGTTCTGGCCAGAATAGCTCCCCCAGGGTCTGTGGGCATACTGGACCTCGCACCGGACTCCTACGGGTCATACTCCTTTCTCCCTGACTTTTGGGAGTGAGGCAGTCCTCCCCATGGAGATTAAGGTACCTTCGCATAGAGTCCAGGCATATGACCAGGACCACAACCACGAGCTACTTTGCGCTTCCCTTGACTTGGTTGATGAAAGACGAGAAGATTCGCAACTCCAGCTCCCACATTACCAGCAAAAAATCACTCATTATTTCAACTCAAAAGTAACAAAGAGCGCATTTAGCATTGGCGACCTAGTCCTCAGGAGGGTTTTCTTAGCCAGTAAGGATCCCAAAGATGGAGTATTGGGACCGAACTGGGAAGGGCCATATCAAGTCATCGAGGTCATTAAAGAAGGAACTTACAAATTAGCTCGGCTCGATGGAGGGGCAATCCCACGAACTTGGAACGCCATCCATTTGAAGAGATATTATCAATGACCCCCTTGTAAGGCCTAAAAGGACATTTTTTATGTATTAAGCAATGACAATTAACTTTTCGTTTATGATTGTACATGTTTACAAGTGTAATCTAAAGTAACCACGAAAGACCCTTTCCTAGTTACTTGGGGGGCATATGGTGCCTGGATATAACCAGGTCGCCTTAAAGACTTAGAAGTTAATTCAAATTGATTGATTGTTGTTTTTCTTAAAAAACGCAAGATATTGATAAAGGATTAACACGAACTAAGCTCTAGCTTGGATATAACCAGGTCATAAAACTTAGAAGTTAATTTAAATCGATTGATCATTGTTTTTCTTAAAAAACGTGAGATATTGATAAAAATTAATGCGAATTAAGTTTTCAAACTAAGCTCCTGGACATAACCAGGTCATAAAACTTAGAAGTTAATTTAAATCGATTGATCGTTGTTTTTCTTAAAGAGCACGAGATATTGATAAAACTTAACGTGAACTAAGTTTTCAAACTAAGCTCCTGGACATAACCAGGTCATAAAACTTAGAAGTTAATTTAAATCGATTGATCGTTGTTTTTCTTAAAGAGCACGAGATATTGAAAAAAACCAACGCGAACTAAGTTTTCCAACTAAGCTCCTGGACATAACCAGGTCATAAAACTTAGAAGTTAATTCAAATCGATTGATCGTTGTTTTTCTTAAAGAGCACGAGATATTGATAAAAATTAACGCGAACTAAGTTTTCAAACTAAGTTCTTGGACATAACCAGGTCATAAAACTTAGAAGTTAATTTAAATTGATTGATCGTTGTTTTTCTTAAAAAGCACGAGAAATTGATAGAAATTAACGTGAACTAAGTTTTTCAAAAGAGTAACTAAAATGCGTACAGGAAAAAGAAAGTAAACCTCATGCAAAGTTACACTAAAAAAAATGAAAATTTTCAAATAAATGGGTGGCCCATGCGTAAGGTGGCCACCCCTTTTATATACGTGAAAGGCCACATGAGGAGGGCCGTTGGATTGCCCTGATGTGGGATCCAAGGCTCTCCACTCGAAAGACGAAATGACGGCTGAGTATAGGCTAGGCCATTTAATGCGATTATCGGAAGACGTACCGTCACCAACCACGATGTTCCACGTATTCGGTGCCTGCGAAAAATGTGGAATATGAAGAATTCATGGGGAAGCCTAAAATCCCCTACTGTGGCCCTACACGACGTCGTGTACCACGAGCAGGGGCTTGGGGGGCAAATGTACGCCCTGATTTTCCAACGGGCTATTAGCGAGCTGAGATACGGCCTAAACTAATCAGCCACGTGGATTCCCCATGACCGGAACTATTGTCGTCAGGTCCTACCTCGTTAGCTCGGGGTATCCAAAGGTTCGCCAAGATTACTTAAGGACTGAGTCTGGACTCTGAAGGCCACAGGTCGAGGGAAGCATCCAGCTCGTGGTACGAGCTAGAGTTGGAGGCTGTGACCTTTTATAATGTCAACCACGCAAGGTAAACGTGCATATATCAGACATCACGTGTCTGATATATCCCTGACTTCTCGGACACGCAGCATGAACGTGCGTATTCAGACACCCACGACTGGGTTGGGCCGTGTGGCCCATTTTCCCCCTTACCTATTGATTAGACCACACTTCATGTGTCAGGTTTTAGGAATTAATCATGAATGTCACAGAGTTGACATGATAGGTAAGAAGGTCACGGGATGACCTTCTTACCAACTCCCAAGTGCCCTCTCTTATAAATATGGAGACCCTGGGAGTTGCAAAGGGTTGGATTCTATTGTGTAAAGAAATACACTGTAAAAGAATACCAAGCATATAGCAATAATATTGACTAGTGGAGTAGAAGGATTTTAACCTTTGAACCACCTAAAAAACGTGATTGTGTCACCAGTCCATTTACAAAGATCATTCATCTATTTCGGTTCAACAAAAGCACTAATCCCTTCCTCTTATTTTCTTAATTACCTATTGGTGAAGAACCGCGTCAACACGTGCAATGGGCACTAAGTTAAAAATAAGTTTGACATTTCACCCTCAAACCCATGGTCAGTCAGAACGCACCATATGAATATTAGAAGATATGCTGAGAGCGTGTGCTTTAGACTTCTCAGGATCATGGAGCAAGTATCTTCCATTAATATAATTCTCTTACAACAATAGTTATCAAGCGACGATAGGCATGGCACCTTATGAGATGCTATATGGACGGAAGTGCCGATCACCACTTTATTGGGATGAGGTGGTTGAAAGATGATACTTAGGACCCGAGGTTGTAAGAGAAGCAACAGAGGCAGTAGAAAAGACAAGACAATGAATGGTTGCCTCTCAAAGTCGCCAGAAAAGCTATGTCGACGCGAAGAGACGAAATGTTGAGTTTTCAGTAGGCGACCAAGTCTTTCTCAAAATTTCTCTGATGAAGGGGATTATGCATTTCGGAAAGAAAGGAAAGTTAAGCCCGAGGTTTATAGGTCCTTTTGAGATATTGGACAAAGTAGGGCATGTAGCATATCGGTTGGCTTTACCGCCATCATTAGCTGAAACGCATAACATTTTTCATGTATCGATGTTGAGAAAATACATATCAAATCCATCCCATGTGCTCGATTACCAGGCTCTAAAGTTAAAACAGGATTTCAGTTATGAAGAACGGCCAGTACGTGTTCTAGAACGGGGAACAAAAGAGTTAAGGTCCAAAAGTATTCCTATGGTTAAAATCTTGTGGAGCAATAGCGCAATAAGAGAGGCCACATGGGAATTGGAGGAATGTGTAAGGGAGCGGTATCCCGAATTGTTTGGTAAGTAAATTTCGAGGACAAAATTCTTTTAAGTAGGGGAGAATTGTAGCGTCCCAGAATTTTACTTAGTTAGCTAGATAGCAGTAGTTGTAGTATTTTAGATTCCGTGGATTTTGGTTCAAACCGGGACTTAGTTGGAAACTCATAGCAATAGTTATGAATTTTATAAGTTTATCCTATAGTTTAAGAATATTAATTATAACATAAGATTTGATTAATATTGTTGGTCCTAGGTGTATTATTTATTATAACTTGAGGTTTAGATAGAGCCAATAAGAATATGCACTTGCCATAAGCATGATTATTAGGGAATTAGAGTTTGTTATTTTATGGTTAGTTAAGAAATTTGTGGATTAGGTTGTTATTTAGATAATTAAATAGATTTTCCCGTAACTTTAGAGTACTGTAACTTATGACCTATTTTTGACCTAGTTATATTATGAATTTAAAAAAATAGTATTTCTAGAAAGTTGTAGAAAATTGAATTAGTTTTCTAACAGCATAAAGATGGTCTAAATCGGAGTCTTAAAACTCCAATTATGTTGGTTTTACTACAGGTAAGTTTAGAGTTACGAGATTTAGGAAGTTAGAAGTTAGGATTCTATTTTTTTTATTTTTTAATTTTAAAACAAGTTTTGACTCCTTAGACCAACCTTTGAACGATTTGACCGAGTCCTAAGCCTTTGACTCAAGAATATTCAAATATTTGCAATTAAATTCATTATTTTTATTCAAAGCCAAAAAGAATATCTTTATTCCTAGAACTCTATAAATAGGACTTAGAACCCAGCCCTTCCATTCACTCTTCAGCTGTGATCAGACTCCAAGGTGCTAGTGAGACCTTAAGAGTGATAAACACTTGGGTTGGGAAAAATCTTTGCCATTCTTAAGCTTTATCGGACACCTGGGAAGTGAGGATTAGAGTGTTTTGGTATTGGAGTTAGACCAATCCATAAGGTCAACTGAGGTACCCTTATTTTTAAGTTCAATTCTGTTTGATTCCTTAGTTTCTTTAGTTTTCATTCAGGTTCTAACTTTTGTTATGGTTTTGTGGTTAGCTTTTTAAGTTCTTTGAACTTAAGTTGTCTTTTCGGTAAGTTTCCTCTTGGTGGTTTAGTTCTATTCCTTTCATCTCTTTCCTTTAGAAATACTCACCATTTTTATTTCTGGTTTGAGGAGTGTTCCAAGTCCCGCATTTGTTCTCAATTATCCCGGTGTTGGTAAGGAAAATTAGATCCTTTAGTATTATGATCTAGTTTATCTAATGTATGATATAGTTTGTGTTTGTATGACCTAACATTTCAGGTACAATAAAGGGGTAAGTGTGTCTGGACCTAAGGTGTCCAATGATGTATGACGGACTATGTCCGGTAGGCTCGGTTGCCATAACTTTATAACGGACCTATGTCCGGTGTATGACGGAGTTTTGTCCGGGGCTTAATTGCCACCCCTGTATAAGCACTTATCTTTTTATTATATCTGATTTGTTATTTTTAGTTATGATTGTGATATATGACCTATAGTTATGATTTATGATCTATGACTTATGACCTATGACTTATGACTTAGAGTATGATTTATGATTAATGGTTTAGAGTATGATTTAGAATTATGACTTAAGGTATGATATGATCTAGATGTTGTGTTTGTATGACTTTGGTGATTATATGTTATGTTTGATTATATGACTAACCCTTGTTTGTATTTTCCTTACTGGGCTTAGAAGCTCACTCTTTATGATGTTGTTATTTCAGGAAATTAAGGATAGAAAGGCCAGTGGCGAGTGGGACCTAAGAGCTTCGTGATGTATTCGTTGAGGACCATATAGTCGAGCAAGATCAAGCGGGCCAAATTATTATTATTTTTTTAAGTTTATTTTCAAGTTTGTTTTATTTAAATGTTGCTCATTTTTATGTTAAATACAAAGTATTTTATTTTTATAAAACAATGGATCCTTGTATTTATTTTTAAGTTTTTACTAATAAAAGAGCAATATTTACGATTATGACCCAACGCTGTGTTCTCGGTAATCTATGATAAATTAGGGCGTTACAAAATTCATAAAATGTCTATTGGCGTTTCTAGATCATTTTTTGTTTATTCACAACCCACGACATACATATTTTTACTATGGAACTCCCTAGATCATCATGTGTGCCAAACAAAAAACCTATAGCCTACCTAAAATGGGGAATAGTCAGGGGATGAGCTAAAAGCATAGTAAGAAAGTACAAACATGAACAATAATTCATACAAGTGCAATACAAAAATATTCTAAACGTACATAACTTAAAATGACATAACATAGACATTTCATAATCTCATACACTTTATCTGAAAATTCATCATAACAAATAAAGCAACATTTCTAAGAGATAACTTGTAAAGCATAACCTAGTAAATCCTCCTCTAGCCCACATGGACCTCTTGGTGCGTCAGCCCTATGAGTTATGTCCACTACAAGAAAAATGATTTTTAATGACTCCCTATAATGTCTTACATTATAGGTTTAAGACATTAAAAATGTGAATGTGTATTTTATGTCTTATTTTTGGAGTCAATGAGTGTTTTTTGTCATGTTTAACATTGTAAGACATTAAAAGGCATGAGAGACATTATATGTGGAGACATCTCATGTATCCCCATGGGAGACCTTAAAGGCTTGTCATGTCTCCCTATGCGAAACGTAAGATGTGTATTAATTTTTTTTTTTAAAAAAAAGCAAAAAAGCAAACTGTCACCCGTAACTTTCTCTCTTCTCTCCTATCACACGTTTCCTATTATTATATCAAAAAAGTTAAATAATTAATAAAAAATTAAAAGAACCCATATAACTTTATCTCTCTCTCCTCTCATCGTATCACGTTTCCAGCTACCACTTTTATATTAAATAAATAAATTCAAATGAAAACAAAACAAAACCCTAAACTTTCTCTCATAACCTCGCTTTCTCTTCTATTAGCCACCTACCTCATATTTTTCTCTCAAACTCTCATAACTTCTTCATTTATAGTTTCTTCTCTTCTCTCTTCTCTATCTCTTTGTTTCTATCTCACTCTATCTTTTGTTTCTTTTGGATGTGTCGGACAATCTGGGCTTGCAGCAGAGCTGGGCGTGTGGCGACGTTGGGCGCAGAGGACGGGGCAGGGCTGGTGAGGATGGGTGCGCAAGGACAGGGCAAGATTTGTGGCAATGCTTGTGTTGATTTTGTGATTTTAGATTGATTATAGGTGTATTGTTATTGTTGTTCATGTTTATCAAGACACATAGATTATTCATGTATAATATTCTCTTTGGTTATGCTTTATTATGTTTTAAATTTCGGGAAATTATTGAGTTTCTCTTAAGTTTTGTGATTAGATAATTATTATTGTAGATGGGAAATTTGACTTTAAATGCATAGAAGGGGATCGTATTTAAAAAATACCCTATCACTATACAAATCTCATTTTGGTCCTATTATTTGCCTTAGTTCCCCAAATACCCCTGCCATTTGTTCCCACTCTCTCTCTCTCTCTCTTTCTCTCTTCTCTCTCGATCTCTATATATTCTTTCTCACTCTCGGTCCCGAACCAAAAAACTCTCAAAATCCATATTTGAATCTGTCGGAACCCAACGAAAACAGAGCATTGTCGGAGAAGGTCTTCAGTCGAAACCATCACTTGACCATCGGATAAGGCACCGGAAACACCCAGAGGCTTCGAAACAACTCTGAAGTAGGCGAAACAACTCCCAAGTACGCGAAGGTGAGGGTTTTCTTTTTAATCTACCATGTCTAGTTTTTTGTTGATGTTTTGTTCATAGGATAGATCGGGGCTAGTTAACTGAGAAATCTGGGTTTTTTTTTCAAAAATTTTGACCCGCCTCGATAGTATATGTTAGAATCTATTTTTTAATGTTCATAGATTGACATTGATAGGCGTCGATGCTATTAGGTATATTCAATTTTAGTGTGCCTCGATATACCTCGATAGAATAAGTAATATTGTTGATTTAGCAACTGCCTCGATAGGCCTCAATTAAGGTAGATATATTATTATTTTACATTGCCTCGATAGGGCTCGATAGAGGTAAATATATTAGCATTGTACATTGCCGCGATACGCCTCGATGGGCCTTGATAGAGGTAGATATATTATGATTTTGCATTGCCTTGATTGGCCTCGATAGACCTATGCATTTTTTTATTTTACATGGGCCTCGATAGTCCTCGATATGTCTCGATAGGCCTCGATAGTAATGGTCAGCATCAATTTTGTGTGCTTCCTCGACAAGTCTCGATAGGCTTCGACAGACCTCTATAGTGTATATGCTATTTGAATTTTGTAAACCTCGATGGGCCTTGACATGCCTCGATGGTCCTTGATAGTTACCAAATTGTATTTTTAACATTTTTTTTGGTTTTTCTTTTTCAGATGACTGAATTCATTGTGCCATTGGAGAAGCACTTTTTGGGTCGTGTCACCTATAATGATAGTGCTTACTTGGAAACCCTTATAGAGTAGTTTAAGAGGCATGGGCTAATTGAACAGGCGGAGGCATGCCTGTTGGGATAGTTCTTCAAATATAAAAAATTTATTTTTTATGGGATTCTACTGCATCCGCTTATGTTGCGGAAGGTGAAAAGCAAGAAGGATGAAGAGGGCCAATTCTACTTGGGCAACATTCTTTGCAGATTTGGGATTGCAGAGTTTTCCCTAGTCACTGGGCTGAATTTTGGGAACACCCCGTCCCCAGACGAGTTGAGAGAGCATCTCTCAAGTGATCGGATCATCCAGGAATACTTTAATGGTGATTGAAAGGTTAGTTTTGGCCAGTTGGAAGATGCTTTAAAGGCTTCGACAAACCCAGAAGATGCATTTAAGTTGGGTTTGTGCTATTTGATAGAGGGGGTACTCAATGCCCCAGAGAAGACAACGACGATATGGGGTGATTCCTTAAAGATGGTTGAGGATCTTAACTTCTTTTTCAAGTATCTGTGGGGGAAGCTGTAGTTCACAAGGACATTCAGAAGCAATTGAAACATTACGAGGAGAATAAGAAAGAGGGTTCGAGCAAAAAACATAAGGAGTCGAAGTACAGTTTCTTTGGCTATGCCCCCGCACTTCTGTACTGGGCTTTTAAGGCCATGCCAGCTATCGGGAGTAAGTTCTGTGAGAATAATGGGAACCAGATTCACAGGATGCTTAGCTAGGCTACAAAGACCGACATTACTCTTTCGACAACTGAGTTGGTTCCTATATTCACCAAGCGTCGAGTAAGTTCCAATTTATCCTGTTAAATGTCACAAATTAATTGAATAACAGTTTATTTTATTAAAGTTTTTCTGACACATGTTATTCGACCATGCATTTAGTATTATTTTCCATGCTGAAGGGACGTCCTGGTGAGGTAGTCTACTACAATAGCCTCCCAAACGTTGATTCCAGGTTATTCTCTGAGTTGGAATCAACTGTAGTGGAGGCTGGGACAGAAGCGGAGGAAGTAGTGCCTGAGAAGGAGGCAGAGAAGCTGGCAGAGATTGCAAAGGAAGCTTCCATTTTTTATGAGGATGTGTCGATGGTTGATGAGGGCACTTCACAGGCATGTGGACCTTCCTCTAGTCAGGATGCCCAGCCTAATTATCAGCAGTTGATGTAGAAGCTCAAGAGGGTTGAGGAGGGTCAAAGAACCTTACTTCAGAATCAGACTACGATCATGGCTTTGTTGGCGCAGCTGATTTCAGTGGTCTCAGGTTGATCCACCAACTTAAAATCAGATACAGAGTCTGATATCTTGCCTGAGGACTGCAAGCCCGATGATCCACCCTCCACTCCATAGGCCCAGACATCTCTAGTTGCTAGTGACGTCGACAGTCCTAATGTGTGAGTACTACAACCTGAGGAGGTATCTGGCCTTGAAGTTGTCAGGAAGAAACGCAGGCCCAAGCGTTTTGATGACTTCACCAACCCAACGAAGAGGATGAGAGTAGATAAATACGGGCTAGTTACTAAACCTTTGAGGAAGTGTGACCCGCAGCAGGAGAAGAGCTTCCATAAGTGGATCATCGGGAAGATCGACAACAAGAGAGATTGGAATGTCCATACTTGGACGCACAGTGTGGCATGGTTCTTGCAGTTGTACAAAATCCAGAATTGGCTTTGGTATTTGGTATGTAAATTACATTTATGTTTTCAATATATTGATGGTACTACCAATTTTTTATGTTTTTTCAGCATATTGAAGTCACTCTGCACATGCTAC
Source organism: Humulus lupulus (assembly GCF_963169125.1). Lineage (NCBI taxonomy): Eukaryota > Viridiplantae > Streptophyta > Magnoliopsida > Rosales > Cannabaceae > Humulus > Humulus lupulus. The sequence goes on along the minus strand of NC_084796.1, from coordinate 84,890,236 downwards.
GCCGTCGACACCACTTTTATCATGCCGCATTTCGGCAGGATGCTGCGATCATGAACACCACCTTCCCCGAAGTGTGCCTAGGTCGTTGGAATCATTTCAGAGAGAACGACAGTAAGTATACATGGGATGAAGATGTGCTGAAAATGCTGAAGGGCGATGATAATTAATTCCTCATATCCTGGCAAAATGTGAGTGAAGTATATTCTTCCTTGCACGTCGAGAAAGCTGGACATTGGATCACCATTGAAGTCTCCATTTCAACATGGTGCATCAACATTTATGATTCCAACCATAGCGTGCTTAGTCCGACTCTGTTAGAGGAAGTTATCAAGCCTTGGTGCTTATTGTTGCCTTCGTTGTTATGGTGTTTTGGCATGTTTGACGACCTCCAGACATATCCTGAGCAGAGAACAAAACCTTTTTCGTATTGTTGTATTTCTCCTGAGGAGTGTCCTCAGACTAAGACAAGGTATTTCCCTATTTAATTAGTGTTTTTTGAATTCTGAATATTAAAGTTATTTTTATCTTGTATTAACACAAAATTGTTTATATGCAGTGGGGATTGTTGTCTATTTGACATAAATATATATTGAGCATTTGGTTTCCAAGCTACCACTCGATAACATTATCAATGAGAACATCCAGCATTTCAGGACCAAGTGGTGTGTGGACTTATTCTATCAGAATTTGTCACCGTGATGCTCTTTACATTTTCTTGATACACCTCTTGTATAGTATAATTTATAGTTAGTTTTGTATATTGTTTTTTTTATCAAACATTATGTTTTTGAAAAAGTTATTAAATAAAAAAACTACTAAATTCATATAATGTGTCTGCCTTGACAAAACTCGATGGATCAAATGAACTGCCTCAATAAGCCTCGATAGGTAAAATAATGCTTAAACAAATCTACATTGATAGGCCTCGATTGGACTCGATTGACCTCGATAGGGTCATAATAATACATAACAAAATCTGCCTCGATAGGACTCGATTTGCCTTGATGGGTCCAGATGAAGGCCTATCGAGGCAGACTCACTACTGTGTCAAGATCAATCCAGGCCTATCAAATTCTAACAAGGCAGACAACAAATTTTTTGTGAAGAGCTATTTATTTAGATAAAAACCAACAAAGTATTAGAAGAGGTACTTGAACATAATAAATGCAGCAAAATCAATTGAATAATTACATAACACAATTTTTTTAAAGGCAAGCCTTACATGACTTCCTGTTGTGCCCACTACCACCACATCTGCTACACTTACGTGGCTTCACGATCTTTTCCCCGCATGAAGCATAGCGGTTTGTCTTTCGCCTTCCCACTTTCTGCTTCATGGGCCTTCCTACAGGAGTTTTCACAATGGGGATGCCGACAACCATATCTCTGATGTGATCAAGGATTACCCATTCGTAATTGTTCCCAACAATGTAAGTAGTTTCTTTATAAGTGTCCTTCAATACCTCGATTCTATAGTAAGGGGAACACAATGAGTAAATGCTTATGCTTCTTTTTCTGGCTGCAGCAAAAGCATGTACACAGGGTATCCCAATGGTTTGGAACATGCAACAAGAGCATGATTTTCTGGCCAAGTTCACCTGACCATCACTATTACCATCGAGCACAAGAAATTCATGATAATGAAGGACTTGGACATCCAGGAAATTTCTTTCTCACCTATTTGTTTCACATCCTTTTCCATCTTAGGTGATAACACAATTGTTGCTTTTGCAGCTCTTTCACGTCTATCAACAAACCAAGATTGAAGAGTGAATCTTATGAATTCTAGAAAAGTGGCAATTGGAAAGCTCCTTGCCTCCTTGGTTTTAATGTTAAAGCTTTCTGCGTAGTTACTCGTCATGATATTGTATAGGTTACCAGGAAAAGAAGCGCTACTCCAGCTTTCAAAACCAATTCCTCAAGATATTGAGCAATGGGCGGATCAATTACCTTAATCTTGTCAAAGAACTTGTGAAATTACATTCTTTGAAACGCGTACGATGGACACCCCATGATGTCTTGACAGTGGTCAGTTTTGAATTTTGCCACCACATTCATACAGATGTGGTGGTAACATCCACCGTGATAGGGATCTGGGAACACAAGCTCCAAAGCATGATTAATGCTTTTATGCTTGTCCGATACAAAAGCTAGGTTCTCAACGTCCCTTATGGCTTCCTTCAATTTTCTAATGAAATAAGTCCAAGAGTTATGGCTCTCACTGTCAACCAATGCAAACAAAATTGGAAATAATTGGTTGTTTGCATCCAACGTAACAGCACGGAGCATGTGGCGACCGTACTTATTCTTCTAGAATGTGTCATTCACATAAATTACAGGATGACAGTATTGGAATCCATGCCTAGAAACACCGAGGGAAAAGAAGCAATACAAGAAACAACCATCTTCTACTACAAAATAAGTAATTGTACCTGGGCTCTTATGCTCCAACTAACACAGGTATCCAGGTAACTTGGAGTATGATTCCTCAGGTGTCCCTCTGATATACATAGCTCATTTCGACCCCAAAATGGTGCTTCAAGTCATCCCTTATGTTGTTTTCCATGTACCGAGTACCATCGGTAGCAAATTTCCTCTTGATTAGGTAGAAAACAACCCACAGTGATGCTTGACGGTGGTCCTTATCTCGAATTTCTTGTGAGCAAGTGTGTACTTTGCTGTATACAATAATCTCGAACATTTCATATCACTTTTTTTTCTTACCCCTCAATCTCCAACCACAATCAGGATCCTTGCAAATAATGTACCACACATCAATCCCAGATTTCTTCACCATAAACTCAAAATTATTCTTTATCGTAAATATGGATGCTTTGGTTTTCAATTCAAGCTTGTTTAAAAAGTACTTGCCAAGGTGCAATTCTCCTAAAGCTTTGCCGGTTGAGGAAAGATGTTTATGTGAGGCTTCTATATCCTCTTTGGTGAACATGGGAGCACTCCATGTTCTACGATCTTCACCTAAGTCCAATGGAGAGCTCCATCTAAAACTATCATCAGTTATACTTGGACTTAGAAGACTATTACTGGTCCCAGGTGTTTGCCAATCTTCTATTCAGCGCTCCTAAACTACCATAACATCTAAACTTTGTGTTGGAAAATCTTCCCTAATATCTGGCCCACCAAGATCTGCTGCATCAACAACAGGATCGTCGTTGACATAAGAATTGTAGCCATAGGGGTCGTACTCCGATGTGTCATGCAAATATGGCGGATCTATAACAGGGATATCATCATGGACTATAACGTCTGGATTTGTCTCAGAAACAAATGTCCCAACCTCACTTTGAGTTCCTTTCTCTTCAAATCGAACGTCTTTATTAACGCTAGGAGAGGCTGATGCATTTCTTATACATCCCTTCTTAACAAATGTCACACATAGAGGAATTAACTTCTCTACAGATTTCGATGCTAACCCAATGAATACAGCACATGCCTATCATTTTACATAACGGTAGGTTTGATGGATTATGATAGGCATGTGTACGGGACCTCATTTTTGAAGTCATGCACAAATTTATCCACTTCAAGCTCATCGTACAGAATGTCAAGTAGCTGTTCATACGTCACACCCTTCTCCAAAGGCAGAACTTGATTTTTAGCATCCCTAAAAATCCAATCCCTATTTTCCAGTTCCCAAACACCATTAAATGCAACAAATATGGAAACAGACGAATCTGTATCAAAAAAATATGTCAAAAATTAAACCTATAACATAAAACAACAAAAAATCAATTTATATAGAGGTTAACCTATCGAGGTCTATCGAGTACAACCGAGGTACATTGAGGCAGACAGCCCAAAAAGATTCTTATGAGCCCATCGAGTCCCATTAAGGTATATACTACATACATTGAGTTCTATGCCTCTATCAAGGTCCATCGAGGACCATCGAGTTACCCATTTTTCCTAAATGTGTGAAGGTTTTATCGAGGACCATCGAGTCTCATCGAGGTAGTAACTTTACCTAAATGTGTGACGGTTTTATTGAGGTCCATCGTGGACCATCGAGTCTCATCGAGGCAGACAAAAATCCCAGAAAGAAACTAAGAATGGAACGAAAATTCATTCCGAAAGTGAAAAATTGCAATAACACATGAAGGCATACACATATATGTTCTAAATAGCAAAAGCAATGTTGATAAACAAGTTTCCTTAATACATGTGACAAATATATATTTACCCATACAATTTTTATCTGAAATCCAAAATGAAGTTCTTGCCTTGAAAGGATTCACAACTTGCCCCCTGAAATCCAAGCTCGAAAATTTGTATAGATTAAGTTGCCTTGGTTTTTTTTTTTTTTTTTTGTGTATGAGAGCTTGAGAGATAGAAAGGGAAAACGTGAGAGTTAGAGAGGGAGAAGACAATTGGAGAAAAAGAGAGGGAAATTTATGATAGTGGCATTCTGGGAATCCAAGGAATACTAGAATAAAAATGTGATTTTTTTTAGCTTGGTATCATTTTGTTATACCTTCTCATTTAATGCATTAAAAGTCAAATTTTCCTTGTAGATTTATTTTTATTATTGCGAGTGAATTTAGTTATTAGAAATATTCAAATTTCAATATTTTTATCAGCTTTGCCTTTACATTTTTTGAAGAACAGTGATGCGATCTTGAATTATAAAAATGTTTTTTTATCAAATATATTATGTACTAATTTTATTTTAAATAATATACATTAATTGAAAATTAAAAAAAAATGCATATCACGTGAAAAGCTGAAAATTGAAATAAAAAATAAAAATAAATATATATCACATGAAAAACATATAAATAAAAAAACATATCATGTTTCCCATGCATCTCCCCATGTGAGACATGATAAGTAAAAAATTTAAAAATAATAATAATAAATACATATCTCGTCTCCCATGGAGAGTAATTGTGTAACGACCCTCAAAACATACAAGACCAAAATCATGCAGAAATTTAAACTTTTTACTTTTAACTCATTGTACAGAAAATCCATATAATTTTTTGTTAAAAAAAGGTCATGTGTGCACACTTTTAGTTTAGCAAACATAATTACAACTACTCTTTTACAGAGTTATAGCAAAACAAATGTCATAAAAGACATAACAAGCTCCCAACTTTTCTTTTCAAAATGGTGTTCCATCAAAAACTTCCCTAGGTCAGGCCACATGTACATATCCACAAGCGTACTCCGACGCACTGCTCCACTTTGCTTTTGCACTTACCTACAACATGAAACAACTAGGTAAGCGAAAACGCTTAGTAAGAATAGCCTTTCACACAAATATACTAAACTAATAACAAGTCGACCTAAGGTAGGTATCACTATCGGTCATTAGGGTATTGAATAGGTTCCAACCCTATCATACAATTCCCAATAATAACCATAACAGGAATTCAAGCACATTGGTTGCGCCAAACAACCAATTTTCATACATCTCATAAAACCTGCACTCAGAAAATCCCAGAACATTCAAGATATATAACTATACTATTTAAACAATTCAAACAAACACAAAGGTTCCTGGCTCCATCCCGGATTCACTCTTAGCGTCCTGACTCCAACCCAGACTATATTATCACATCCTAGGTCCAACCTAGACTATATTACCATGTCCTGGCTCCAACCTGGACTTTATCTTACCATGTCCTGGCTCCAACCCGGACAATAATCTTACCATGTCCTGGCTCCAACATGGACTATAATTTCACCATATCCTGGCTCCAACCCCAACTTTAATTTCACCATGTACTGGCTCCAACCCAAACAGTATTGCAATAATGTTCTGGATCCAACCCGAACTCACTTACCATTAAGCCGCAGAATGCAAAAGCATTGCAAGAGTATGTATTATGCATACCCTGGTCTTAATGACCCAAACAAAACTAGTGTAATGTACTACTACAAGCACACACTATTATATTCATGTTGTAGCCAAGAAAGAGAAAGGCTAACTTACTTGGAGTCCTTAGCTCCCAGCTGGATCTTTAACACTGGTATTCATTTTCCCTTTCGCGGTTACTTTAATTAATATATGCCACTCAAATTAAACTATGGCATACTCATATATCTAATATTATATGATAGCTACACGCAATAACGTTCTCTTAGAGACTCTATACTATTGCCTCTTATACACCTTACAATGTATAAGACCGGATTTCGTTTCCGTCTTTTCAATATCATGAGAAAATTGGCCTCACCGCAACACACTCTCCGTGTTGTGCATCTTAATATTCTTCAACTAGAGAACTCTCTTATCGGATGACTCGTATTTTGGTTGTTTTTGAAAAAGGAGTTCTACTCAACTTCTATCAATAGAAAAATACCAACTTTTCGTCCTCTTACGAAAGTTTACTGTTTTCTATAATTAACAAAATACCACTTTTTGACCCTTTACAAATAATATATATCAATATTATCCCGTACTCTTAAAGATTCTACAAATTCCAACTCCAATTCTTACCATTTTTATCCATAACATAGGGTCTATTTTTACGTTATTTTTTAAAAGAAGGGCATTTGGACCCATAACTTAAAGAAAATGAACTTTTAAATTAACTCATACTGATTCGGGATTGGTTAAGTCTCCAAATCCTTAGTTATCTTTGCAAGGAACTATTTCTTTTCAGTTCCAAAATTTTACTTTCACCATTTAATTTAAAGTGGTAAAGTTTCCTTTTTAAACTTTTGTCCTAAGTTGTGTTTTGGGAAAAAACACTTAAATTATCGTTCACCTATTCTGTGTCATAAGTACGAGGACTCGACAAAAGCCTCACGTCAAAACTTGTTTTATTTTAAGAGAACTAACCTCCCAAAAATCATTTTTTGTTAAGGTTCGAAATTACTACTTTTCGGTTTTTAGGGAAAACTTAGAAAAATCATTTCTCATAAGCCATGACATATTTTTCTATTAAATTTTACAGGGGCCTTTATACAAATCATAACTAATTTCCTTCAAAATTTCATAATTTTTTAGATGGAAAAACTCATTCAAAATGAAAAGCAATTTGGGCAGTGCCTGCTGCCCAGAAGTTTTTCCCATATTTTAAGGTAACTTTAAAAATTCACTTCTCTTATACCGTAGCCCAGTTATTTCTAAACTTTTACAGAAATATTTATGCATGTCTAAATTAGATTCCTCCAAAATTTCATAATTTTGAAATAATAAAACTCATCAAAATAATTAAATCAATCTGGGCAGTGCTCGTTGCCCATAAGTTTTGTTTCCAGATTCTTGGGAAAACTTTGAAAAATCATATCTCTTATACCTTAATACATTTTCCTCTAAACATTTACAGTGACCTTTATACATGTTTCAAATAACACCCTACCAAATTTCATAGCTTTTTGATTAGTAAAACTCGCTCACAAGTCAAAACAATCTGGGCAATGCATGCTGCCCAGATATTTTCAAGATTCACATCAACATGCCAAAACGTTCATAACTTGGGTTTAAAAATACCATTTTATGATTTTACAAATCCTATCCTCAGGTAATCACAAAGAACTATGCAACTACACCAATATTTTTCACAAACAGAGGCAGTGGAGTGCGATCTAACCCGTTGGATGCCACACCATGAAATTTTGGCAGCATGTATTTTTACACAACCTAACATCAATAAGCATTTCGAGCATAACCCTGGCCACATGCATGCATGCATGCAAATCATCAAACCACACATAAATCTCAACCATAAACATAAAATAAGCTCAAAAACTATTGAAATACCCTATACAACCAGATCTATAAGAATCACACCAAAACATAAAGAACTCAACTATAGATTCTACCTTTCGAAGCCTTAGCTTGGATATGTGTTACTTAACTCTTCAAAACCATCGCTTGGCGATCTAAACTCTCAAAACCGAGCCCCAAGTACCACATGTAGATTTTTAAGAAAAGAGTTAGGGTAGAAAACATAGATGAGGAAGAAAACATGCAAACTACCAAGCTTTCTTACCTTGCTTCAACTAGATCACACCAAAGTGCTAACTCGTTGAGGTACTACCTGTACAAGTGTAACACCCTGGATAACCAAGGCCGTTACACTGTGTGATTATAAATATGCAAGAATTTATAATCAAGTCATATAGTTGAAAACATGATTATACAGTCATAATTAGGATAGGGTTAAAAGATTTTGGTCATAAACGGGAAATTTCTCATTTAAATAAACGTTTGTTACATGGGAACCCAAAAACAGGGTTTTAAAGGACAGTTTACAAAATTACAAAAGGTATGTACAACCACAAGCCACTCTAACGACAAAATAAGCTTTTTAGGTTTTCTTGTCCCTATACCATCCCTCGGTCGTGTCGGACGAGCAGCTAACTATGTACATTCTGCCCCAAAGCTCTCCAACTCAAGATTGGTCCACCTTGCCCTTGCCTTTACCTGCACCACGTTGCACTCGTGAGCCAAGGCCCAGCAAGAAAACCATAATGCAAAGCATAAAAAAGACGGTCAACCAACAATCCATAAAGTTGTGAACCAAGTATTTAACATGCCCTAACAGTCACCCAATCAAAAAGGTCAACTCACTATGTATAAGCCATTCATCTCAGTATTAAAAAGATTATAAACAACAAAGATAACATTTCAATAATCATCATACAATACTCAGGGTCGACGCCCTTAAGTCACACCCTCTATTTAACCCACTGTCTTCGGCTCACTTAGGCCAAGTACAGTGTTAAACCCACTGACTCCGGCCCGCTTAAGCCAAGCTCAGTGATTATTAAGTTGTCCTCAGCTACCAATGGCCGAGTCGCGTGCTGTGTACAAATATCAATTGCGACACTCTTGGGTCATTTATTTCATGCTCTTATGGCATATCATAATCATACAACAAATGCATTCAAATATAGGGAGCCCTTAGTCACATCAGTGACATACATGTGCGATTTTCTTACCTTTAATTCCAAGTGCTTTGGTTAATAACACGACCCCCGAGCACAATCCCGTTCTGAGTCCTGGTGTACACCTAGTCACAATCCATAAAATGGTACTTCGATAAGTTTGAATTCCAAAGGTTAATCTCGGGACCTCTAATTCCACCAAACGAAGTGGTGAAACCGTCGCCCTGAGCCCCCAAGAAAAACCCTAAAAACTACCAAAAATCCATGTGCTGGAGGTAGGGTAGCGCTACAGCGATACCATTGGGGCGCTACAGAGCTACAGTTAGAAACCTAACCCCCCAGGAACACAGCCCATCGTTGTAGCACTCCCGACCTAGCACTACAACGCTGCAACCCGAGCATGCAATTTTCTAGGTTTCTTCTTCGCCTCCCTCGAGTAAAAACTCCAAACATCTACCCCAAACCTCATCCAAACTCAAAATTAAACCTATAACTCACTATATCTCATCAAAAACCACCTAACAACATCAAAAACTAAGCTAAAATCATCATCAAACACAGAAACCAAACTTGAGCTCTACAGCTGAAGAACACCATCTAAAACTAGAAAATCCAGACAATTAAGGCTAGAAATTATTACCCCAGATGGATGAATCCAACCCTAGGTTGCTTCAATGTCCTTCCAAGCTTTAATTCTCAGATTCTCAAGCTTAGGTTGCTCTAAACTTCATCCCAAACCAAGATCTCATAAATCAAAATCCAAACTCTCAAGAACATCAAGCAATATTCAAAACCAGAAATTGAAGTTCTTACCTCTTCTTGATTTCGAAATTCCTAAGGATTGCTAGCTGTAAATCCTCCTCCAAAGTTTAACTCTACTCCCAGTTCCTTAAGAAATTCAATTGCTTAACTTTAGCTCCTCTTTTCCCTTTGAAACCTTGAACCAAATGACCAAAAATCCTCTAGAAAAGCCTAAACTGTAAAGGATAATTTCAGCTGTGTTTTACCTCATAAAATGCCTAAATGACCCTTCTACCCCTCCTTCTAACACCCTTCCTTTTTAAACCTCAAGGGAAACTTAGTCCTTTTACTCTTTGCAAAAATACAACTTTTTGCTTACTATTTAGTAACAACACTAATTCTCAGGTTACTAATAATTATCAGCTTCACAAATAAATACCAATTTCGAAACCCCTTGCTAACACCGCGGAACATGATCTCCTCATGCCAGAAGCACTGCACATAACTCAAAATCATACCCTCAACGGGTTCAAATTACAAATATGCCCTTCTAAACTAATTAGGGCCCACATGCATATTCAATATTCATAAACATGTGTTCAAACATTTATTCACATATAATCATATAATCATGCTTATCACATAATCATGCATTTAATCCTTTAAACTACACACATAAACAAATTATGCCCACCCGGCACGCTAATCAAGGCCCTTAAGCCTTATTAGTGATTTTGGGTCGTTACAACTATCCCTTCCTATTGAGAATTTCGTCCTCAAAATTTACCTAAATAATTCAGGATATTGATCCTGCATTGCTAACTCAAGCTCCCAGGTCGCTTCATCGACACTACTATTCCTCCACAATACTTTAACCGGAGGAATCGTCTTGTTTCGTAAAACTTTATCTTTCCTGTCTAAGATCTGAACCAGTCCCTCCTCATAAGACAAATCGGTCTGCAATTCCAAGTCCTCATACTTCAACACTTGTGTTGTATCTGAGACGTACTTCCAAAGAATAGAAACATGGAATACGCCATGAACTCCCGACAACGATGGTTGCAAGGCCAACCTGTAGGCCGCCTGTCCGATCATTTCCAGGATCTCAAAAGGTCCAATGAATATAGGGCTTAGCTTGTCCTTCTTCCCAAATCTTCTCACCCCTCGTAGTGGTGAAACTCGTAGAAACACATGGTCCCCAACCTGGAACTCCACGTCCCTATGCTTTAGATCAGCGTAGCTCTTTTGTCTGCTCTATGAGGTGAGCATTCGAGCTCGAATATTTTCAGTAGTCTCACAAATCTTCTGAACCATGTCCGGTCCCAAATACTTCCTCTCACCCATCTCATCCCAATGAATGGGTGATCTACATCTCCTCCCATACAACATCTCATATGGAGCCACTCCAATCTTTGATTAATAACTGTTGTTATATGAGAACTCAATCAATGGGAGAAACTTACTCCAAGATCCCTCAAAGTAAAACACGCATGCCCTAAGCATATCCTCCAACACCTGAATCGCCCTCTCCATAGCCTTCTGTAACTACCCCAAAACTTGGAGGTAAAGATAGGATCCCAGTCAGACACAATAGACTTAGGAACCTCGTGGAGACATATGATCTCCCTCACATACTACTCTGCATACTGATCCACCGTATAAGTCGTCTTCACTAGACGAAAATGAGCTGACTTGGTGTATCTATCCACTATCACCCACACCGAGTCATCAAGCCCCACTGTCCTGGGTAATCCTTCGACAAAGTCCATAGTAATGTCCTCCCATTTCCCCTCGGGAATACCCAAAGACTGATGCAACCCCACTGGTCGCTGATGCTCAGCTTTCACCTGCTGGCAAGTCAAACACCTAGCCACGTACTCTACTACATCCTTCTTCATTCCAGGCCACCAATACAATGTTCGTAGATCCAGATACATCATTGTGGTTCCTGGATGAAGTGAGTACGGTGTGGTATGTGATTCATCTAGTATCTCGCGTCAAATCCCAATATCACTCTGAACACAAATCTGACCCTGATACCGTAATATACCAACCTCATAAATAGAATAGTCCGTAGCTACTCCCGCTAAGACATTCTCTCTAACCTCCAGTAATTGTGCATCCACCAATTGACCCTCCCTAATTCGCTCTAGCAGGGTCGACTGCAGAGTAATGTTGGCCAACCGGGCCACCGCCAACTCTATCATCGCTCTGTACATCTCATTAGCCAACTCTCTTGATAACTAAGTAGAGCTAAACAACTGCCCCGAGCCTCTCCGGCTCAATGCACCCGCCACTACATTGGCTTTCCCTGGGTGATAAAGAATATCATAGTCATAGTCCTTTACCAACTCCAGCCAACGCCTCTGTCTCATGTTCAGGTCTTTCTGGGTAAAGAAGTACTTCAAACTCTTGTGGCCGATGTATATCTTGCACTTCTATCCATATGGATAATGTCGCCACACCTTCAGTGCGAATACCACCGCCGCCAATTCCAAATCATTGGTAGGGTACTACTACTCATACTCCTTCAACTATCGTGACACATAAGCTATAACCTTCACGTTCTTCATCAACACACAGCCCAAACCCAACCTCAACTCGTCGTAATAAACCACAAAAGTTCCTTCCTCTAAAGGAAGACTTAGCACAGGTGAAGTAATAAGTCACCACTTCAATTCTTGAATACTTTTTTCACACTTTTCTTACCATACGAACTTCAAATTCTTTCGTGTCCATTCTATCATCGGTGCAGCAATCTTCGAGAACCCTTCCACGAACTGTCTGTAGTAACCCACTAACCCAAGGAAGCTTATAACCTCTGAGGTGTTCCTTGGCCTCAACCAATCTTCGACTGCCTCCACCTTAGATGGATCCACCTTAATCCCATCTTCACCAACTATATGTCCAAGGAATGTCACTTCTGGTAGACAGAGCTCACACTTCTTAAATTTGGCGTACAACCGGTGTTCTCTTAGTCTTTGCAAGACCTATAAAAAATGTTGCTCATGTTCTGCCTCTGATTTGGAGTACACTAAGATGTCGTCGATGAAGACAATCACAAATTGATCGAAGAAGTCCTTGAATACCTGATTCATTAAATCCATGAAGGCTGCTAGGGCATTCGTCAAACCAAATGACATGACCAGAAACTCATAGTGCCCATACCTCGTACGGAAGGCCGTCTTCGGTATATCCTCATCCTTGATCCTTAGCGGGTGATAACCAGATCGAAGATCAATCTTCGAGAATACCGTCTTTCCATCTAGCTAATCAAAAAAGTCATCGATCCTTGGAGAAGGTACTTATTCTTGATGGTCAACTTGTTCAATTTTTTGTAATCTATGGGGAAAAACTGGGCCTGATGAACCCCAAATCCAAAAGCTCCTGTAACTGTATCTTTAATTCCTTCAGTTCTACCGGTGCCATTCCATAAGGTTCCCTCGACACTAGCTCTGTCCCTGGCTCTAACTCAATGACGAATTGTGTAACGCCCTGGATAGCCATGACCATTACACTGTGTATTTATAAAAGTGCAAGACTTGCTAATCAAGTCATTTAGTTAGAAATATGTTACTGAAACTATAATTGAACTACGGTTAAAAGATTTTGGTCACAAAAGTTACATTTCATATAATTATACATTTTAGTACATGGGATCCCAAAAGAAATAGCGTTTGAAAGATAGTTTACAAAATTTCAGGTCATAGGTACAGCTACTAGCCACTCTAAGGGCAAAACAAAATTTTAGGCTTTTCCGTCCTGTACCACTCCTCGGCCGTGGCAACCGATCAGCTGACTATTTACATTCATCCTCAAAGGTCTCCCACTCAGAACTAGTCCACTTTACCCTTGCCTTTACCTGCACCACGTAGAGCCCGTGAGCCAAGGCCCAGCAAGAAAACACAATAACAGAGCATAATCATCAATCAAATAATCAGATAATTCATATAGTGTAATCATATACTCAACAGTCCAGGACATCCATATAATCAGGCATTCAGCATACCAAGCTTATCATTTATCAATAACAACCAATTCACATATAACAATCAGGGTTGGCGCCCTTAGGTCGCACCCCCTATTTATCCCACTGACACTGGCCTGCTTAAACCGAGCCTAGTGAATATCAAGTTGTCCTCAGCTACCAGTGGTCGATCCGCGCCCTGTGCGCAAATATTGATTCTGACACTCTTAGGCCGTTTATCACATGTCCCGTGGCATAATACCATCTATGACATCATATAGATATAGGGAGCTCTTAGTTCCAATACAATCACATAACCGGGTGCAATTTTCATACCTTCGATTCCGTTAGCTTTGATCAATGAAACCGACCCTCAAGCGTGATCCCTTCCGAGCCCTAGCGTACACCTAGTCACAACCATAGATCTGAATCATCACCAAACTTCAATTCCAAAACCTAGCCTCGGGACCAATCCCGAGCCCTCGGGAAGCCCTAATTCCACCAAACGGGGTGGTGGAATCAAACCCCAAGCCCCCGGGAAAAAACGCTAAGAAATATCACAAAAACCCCCTTCTGGAAACAGGGTAGCGCTACAGCGCCATAAAGATGGCGATATAGCGCTACAAATAGAACCAAAAGGCTCTCTAACCACAAGGCCTAGCGTTGTAGCGCCCAAAGGCTAGCACTACAGCGCTAGTCATAGCACAGCCAAACCCTGCTTTTTCTTCCTTCGATTTTCCCCGAGCCAAACCTCTACCAAATCCTTCCAAACTTCAACCAAACACCAAAACAAGCCTACCATCATCTATATCTCACTCCATATGACCCAACCATACAAAACATAAGCACATGCACCCCAAAATGAAGAAATCACTATGATTGATCTTGAAACTCAAAAACTCAACAGAATACCAAAAACTTCAGAATTCAAGCAACCAAGTCCAAAGTTTCTTACCTTCAATGGAGAAATTCGACCTTAGGCTATCCTCCACACTTCCTTATCTTTCCGTCCTCAGAACCTCAGCCTTAATTCCCTATAATTCCCATCCAAAACTAAATTCAGAAATCTATTTCAACACAAAACCAGAAACTCAAAAACAGCCTTGAAGCTTACCTCAATTAGACTTACTTCATGTAGAACCTCCTAGCTTTACCAAGGATCCAGGTGCTAAGCTTTGGCCTAACCCTCCTCTGAACCACAGCTCCAAAAGCCCCCCAAGAAATGGCGCAAAAAGACAGAACCGAATGAGAGAGAAAGGGTTAACTTAGGTGTTCTGATTTTCCTTCCTTCTTTTCTTTTGTCTCTTTTGTTTTCCTTTAGGCTTCTCAAATAATCTACACATTCCAATAAGCCAATAAAGCAGAGTAATACTTATTCTTGATTTTAAACCAAATGACCAATTTTCCCTCCCATAAATCCTAAGCCTTTATATCATTCTAAGGGCATTTTGGTCATTACTCCGAATTCCCGCTAATTCCTCGAATGTCTCTAATATTAATCGCTTACATCCTGACACCTAACTAATCACTAATTATATTCCTCAATATCAAATAATCTCCAATATATTTTCTAAATTCCCATAATTACCCCAGACTCACCCCGAGGCGGGTATAAATCCCCGCCGTGACTTTTCCGCTTAACCGCTTACTAGGATTGCCTTGAGTCACAAGCTACAAATATATCAACATAATAATGTGGTTTCAACAATTTATCACAAATATTTACATTTATGCCCTCAACGGGCCAAAATTACGAATATACCCGTATAGCCTAATCAGGCCCTACATGCATACTAGTACACGTAGTCATGCATCACATTCATCCAATTAGTCATATAAGTATGCATTTAATCATTTAAATGACACATAATCCTGTTATGCCCTCCGGATATACTAATCAAGGCTCTTAAGCCTTATTAGTAAATTTGGCTCGTTACAACTATCCCCTCCTAATGAGAATTTCGTCCTCAAAATTTACCTGAACAACTCAGGATACTGATCCCGCATCGCTGAATCGAGCTCCTAGGTTGCCTCCTTGACCCTACTATTTCTCCACAATACTTTAACCAGAGGAATCATTTTATTTCGTAGCACTTTATCATTCCAATCCAAAATCTGAACAGGTCGTTCCACATAAGACAGATTTGTCTGCAATTCCAGATCAGCATACTTCAACACATGTGTCGTATCTGAGACGTACTTCCGGAGCATAGAAACATGGAACACGTCATGAACTCCCGACAGCGACGGTGGCAAAGCTAACCTGTAAGACACCTGATCGATCATTTCTAGGATCTCAAAAGGTCCAATGAATCTAGGGCTTAACTTGCCCTTCTTCCCAAATATCCTCACCCCTCGTAGTGGTGAAACTTGAGGAAACACGTGGTCCCCAACCTGGAACTCCACGTCTCTATGCTTAGGATCAGCGTAGCTCTTCTATCTACTCTGTGAGGCGAGCATCCTAGCTCGGATCTTCTCAATAGCTTCATTCATCTTCTGAACCATGTCCGGCCCCAAATACTTCCTCTCACCCATCTCATCCCAGTGAATGGGTGATCTACATCTCCTTCCATATAACATCTAATAGGGAGCCACTCCAATCGTTGATTGGTAACTATTGTTGTATGAAAACTCAATCAACGGACTATACTTACTCCACGATCCCTCAAAGTCAATCACACATGCTTTGAGCATATCCTCCAATACTTGAATCATCCTCTCAGACTGTCCATCAGTCTGAGGATGAAAGGCTGCACTAAACTTCAACTGAGTTCCCATAGCCTTCTGTAAACCACCCCAAAACTTGGATGTAAAGATAGGATTCGTGTCTGACACTATAGACTTAGGAACCCCATGGATACATACGATCTCCCTCACATACAACTATGCATACTGATCCACCGTATATGTCGACCTCACTAGAAGAAAATGAGCTGACTTGGTGTATCTGTCCACTATCACCCACACCGATTCATGAAGTCCTACTGTCCTAGGTAATCCTCCCACAAAATCCATCGTCATATCCTCCCATTTTCACTCGGGAATACCCAAAGGCTGAATCAACCCTGCCGGTCGCTGATGCTCAGCCTTCACTACAACAATTTTGACCAAATATGACAAAAAAATATAACATATTATTAAAAGCGTTATTGATACATGCAAATAAAAAAGATACAGAAAATATTTTTTAATAAGTGTAAAGCAATAGGCGCCAAATGAAAATATAGTGGGCGCCAAATGAAAATATAGTGGGCGCCAAATGAAATTGACAAAAAGAAAAAAGCTAAAACAATAAAAAATTAAGAATGTTTTATGAAACCCTTTACACGCTGCCTCTCTCTCTCACACACTCCAGTCGGCTCTCTCCCACTCTCACTCGCTCTTTCTTTCTCTCAGAGTCTCTCTCCTTCATTCCACTATTCTTCAATCCCTTCCATTGAGCAGCTGAAGCACACCATGACCACACCATTGCTGAAGCGATGAGCTCTTGTCCTTTTCCATCACTGTGTATCTCTATAGCTAGCTAGAAGCAAGAACCCAGGTGACTGTGAGGTATATGTTTCATTTTTTTTTCAGATTTCAAATTAATATCCGTTCTTGAAACCAAATGCCTTTTCTCAAAAAACTTCCTCATCCGTTGGACGCTGCACTCTCACTCTCTTTTCTCCATCAATAGTTTCTCAATCTCTAATCTTCTCATCTCGATCGATCTATCCATTTGAGCAGCAAGCCCCTGCTTTCCTTCAAAGCCGCTGCCACCAATGCCATAGATGAGCTTTGTGAGGACAACGATCTCTCCCTCTCCCTCTCTCTCTAGGTGAGCTCAACCCATCTCTCTTTATATGTATAAAAAATATTGCGTTGGGATTTATATGTGTATTTTTTTATTTGATTCTAGAACTATTGATGATGCTTCGATTATGATATTATTGAAGTTTTGTTGTGTGATTAAATGTAAAATATTTTTTGTTTTCAATTAAGTTGATAAATTTTGGGTTTGAAAAAGTTAATTTTCCAGTGTTTCTTGAGTGTTTAAATGTCAACTATATATGCACTTAATTTGATATTTTTGATATGCTGACTACATGATAAAACACATAATATATACTGAGTAAATGGCATATTTTGGGTCTTCAAGCTAATTTTTTTTTCAGTTCAGGTCTCCAATAATTTTCCGAATAGGGTATCTCTAGAACTTGAATATGATATATTTTGGGTTTGAAGAAGTTAATTTTCAAGTGTTTTAGTCAGAACCTCATGTTGTTATAAAACAGGGGAAGAGAATAGATTTTTGGCCTTTGAAGTTAAATGTTGGAAATTCGAATGATGCATATGATAAAGCTTTCTTGGTTGCATATAATGCGTTTGTTGAAATGCCTCCAAGAGAGTGATATAGATAAATGTCAAAAAATTTATTTTCTTAAGTGTTTGTGGTTGTATACTGGTTTAAAGATATTTAGTTTTCTAATCTATTTATGTTAAAATACTCATGAATATTCTCTTCTTCTATATGATTTTCTCTCTTTCATTTTGTAATTTAATTGTTTGTTTTGTGGAAAAAAATTACTACTGCTTATATTTTTCTTTTTTAATATACAGGCTGATAGGACCTAGATTGTTCTGGCATTGGAATATCTAATGGCAGCCATAATTGATTTCCATAATAGTGTATTTTTTTTCCTTCTATGTTGCAACATGTGCTTGTCTTCAATGATTCATGTTTTAGGAGATAAATTTCTATATTAAGATGTTCACAGCCATTGTAATTTGATATATTAAACATGTTAACAACATCATTAGATTATGAATGAACAAAACTTTAGCAGTTTTTCTTGTTTCTTATAATTTAAACAATTTTTCACTAAAGTTGAAGCAAAAATCAGGAGACATATTGATGTCAATAAAATTCATTATGTGTTTCTTTCATTGTGCTTATATTGCCAACTATGTCAATTTTGTAATGTTGATGGTTTTTTTCTTTCCAGATGTCACTTCTTGCGACCATTGTCTTGAGCTCCAGCTATGTCAACAATGACTTTGGTAATAACTATAATAAATTTATGATGAGGCAGTTGAAAAGAATCATTTGTTTAGTCTATGCTTCTCATGATGATTTTATTGAAATACTAATCCATGGTTGCCTTGTCTCATTATATCATTCCTCTCTAAAAATGTAGGGAGCAAGAAACAAATTTTTTGCCATGCAGCATGCACTGATTCAGGTTTCATGAATGGGTTTTCCAGGGACAACAAGTGCTAGTTACATCCATTACTTGGTAACTGATGAGGTATAATATGATCAAATTCTAATAATTGATACTTGATTTATCATTTTGGGATCTTGGTTTTTAATAAGGCTCTCTATTTGTTTTTAGTTTGTCTCACCTTTACTGTTATTAGATTTATTAGGATTCTATATTTGTGCTCAGTTCACAGATGTTGGAAATTAAAAAAAAATTGGACTATAATTGAGACCAACAACATGCACCATTTGTTACAACAACCCTGAAATTTGTGCCATTACTTGGTACTAAAAACTAACATGTTTTATACTCTTATTTTTTGAGGTCTTAAATTCTCTATTTTCAATTTGAATAAAAATTACTATAAAAATTTATGAAAAATAGGAACTACAAATTGAGGAAAATGATAAGACCTTGTTTATAAAAAGTAGGAAAACATTTTGCTGTAATTGTTGATTTTGCAAGGAGCACAAATTGACTTTAAAATCATTGAATTGTAATATTTTTTTATAAACCGTACTTTATAATTGCAATATTTATAGCCACATGCACTTTTTAATTGCATATGCTTGTGCCATCTATGTAAAATATTAACATTCCCTTCCAACTAAATACTTTTTAATTGCATATGCTTGTGCAATATTTATGCTGAAAATTCATGTCTATTGTAGATTGTATTCTAGTGTTTTTTCTCTCTTTTACTTCAGAATTTATCTGTTTGTTTGTGGAAAAATCACTGCTTCTTGGCCTTTTCTATAATTTCCATATGTCTTAACTTCTTATTAGTTTTGATAGGATTTTCTTGATTTTGTTAGGATTTTCTTGATTTCTATAATTCTTTCATGGAAATTCTTTTGTTTGAGCGCAATATTGCTTTATTGAACTATTGAGACACTTAACTATGGAAAAACAATTGCTATTTTATTTGAGCTATGAAATCATATTGCTCAAGTTACTGTGTTATCATTCGAGAAGGCAATTATATGAACTAAAAATGCCATATATCTTAATTTCTTATTAGTTTTGATAGGATTTTCTTGATTTGGTTCCTTTCTTATAAGGTTGAATATCTTATTTTCTTATATATATTTTTAATTTTAAATCTTACAGCAGTAAAAAAGTAACTAGTAATGATTTCTTTTTATTTTCCCCTAAACATATGAGTTAGTTAGAGTTTGGTATTTGGAAATTTTGGAAGTTTCTTTGTTCTGATGTAATCCTTATTTCATGTGTTTTGGATTGTAGAAAAACTCACACGAACTCTTTTATACAAATTTGAATTGACCAAATCTGTGCAGAAATGTATCTTACAACAACTTAGCATGTCTCCTGTACATTATTAGAATCTCCTGTAATTTTTTAGTATGTACTATTGCTTTGTGTGACTGGAACCAAGTAATTTTAGTTGTGTTTCTTCTCTTAATTTCTCTGTTATTTTTCATTTCTGCTTTCATGCTACTTCTTTTGTGTTAAATCTAAGTGTTTTAAATCATGGATTTGGAGTAGTTAATCCTCAGTGAGCCACAGAGTTTGGTTGTTTGGGCCTGTGAGAAATTTGTCATGTTCTGTATGTCATTATCTTTTGTGGCATTTTTGGCTTGTTGGTCTTATTTCTTCTATGACAGACTTTGTATTGTTATGTTTTCTTATTTTGATGAATATATATGGATACTGCCTTGGACTTTTGTGGCATTTTTGGCTTGTTGGTCTTTCTAAGTAGATGGAAAAAGCAACAATAGAAATAGAAAACAAAGCATAAAAAACAACAAGATGCACATAAAACAGAAAGGAAAAAATTGGCAACAGGTATTCACACTTAATTATATTTTATCTAATTTATTTTCTAGTTTTATCTAAAAGCTTGGGTTATGGATAGAAGTTTTTATTAACATTTGGATGTAGTGGGAATGTTTATTTAGGCCTAATTTCAGATTTTTCCTCTAAAGTTTTCTATTATTACAGTTCTTTCAATAAAATTCTAAACTATACTCATATAAAAATGCATGTAATTTTGATTTCATTTTAGTGGCTTCATTAGATTTTAAATTGGAAGGAAACTTTATTTCCAACAGTTTGCAAGAGGTATCTTCTCTTACTTTTGTTTTTGTTATAATATTATGCTTGTGCAATATGTATACATTGCTGAATAATTAATTAGGTACATGGTAGATTATAATTTGGATACAGATGTATGATCTTGTCCTTGGAGACTTGAAAGATGCTAGCACTGATTTTGAATTTTCATTTCTGGCTAAAATAGCCATTGCACTGGGCATAGCTGCAATCGTCACAATCGTCTCAATTGTCTCTATTGGGGTGGAGCGGCCTGCTATTGGTTCATCTTTTGGATTTTAGTTTCTTTCAGATAGTTCATCTCCTTCAGTAATGGCCATAGCACCTGTTGGCTTCACCTTTAAAGCTTTTGGTTACAGAATAGCTCTGCCAGAATATGCTCCAGGTTATGTATCCCCAAAAGAAAAATTGGGTTAAGTTTTGTGCTTTTGAAATATGGGGTTAATCTCACTTTAATCTCATTGTAGGTGGATTTACTTTTGGCTGCTGCTTGTGGTCTTTTCATCAGTGAAGAAGCTTTACATATCTGGGTCTGTCTTCTATTCTGGTACTTCTGTTTCACAAGCTCAAGAAATTTTCTTGCTCCTTTTAGTAAAATTTGTGTGTTTCATGGTTCCATTGTATGCCTGAATTCTTATTTATAGTAAATGATTTAGGTTGGGGTGCCATGGGTTCCATTTTGTTGTTGTTTTTTTATTTTATTTTTCTGTTGTTTAGTTGTTTAATGGTGGCTTCACCAAACCCTAGTTATGCTATCTATCAAAGCTAGAATAATTAATTCATAGTTTGATGTTGGGACAGCCTAACACTGTTTTGTAATTTTATTTTTAATCTTTATTGCAGGTATATATCATAGACTATGGTCTTGCAAAAAAGTATAGCGATCTTCAGACGCACAAGCACATTCCATACAGGTAACAGATATTTGAGAAATATTATGGTCTTAAGTAAAGTGGAAGGTGTTTATATCATGTGTAATGATTATCACTGTGCTAAGTTTTAACTTATAAATGTTAATATTAAATAACAAGTTTTTAGATTGGTTTGGGCAAACATTAGGGTGATACTTATGTGTTTCTCATTATCAATTTTGTGTTCTTGGATCCAAATTTGCTTGAACCTTCAAATTTCTGATCATTATGTTAATTTATTGCTTCAGGGAAAACAAGAATCTCACAGGAACAACTTGTTATGCAAGTGTTAACACTCACCTTGGAGTTGGTGAGCCATTTATAATTCCTAATTAGAGAATATGTTATTTGTTTCTCCCTGTAATTCTTGAGACTTTTGGGCTTTATGTAATTGTGAATGTAATCTTTATGCAGAGCAAAGCAGAAGAGAGGATTTGGAGTCTCTTGGTTATGTGCTTATGTATTTTTTGAGGGGAAGGTTGGATACTTATGTGATATGCTGAAATCCATTTTCCTTTGTTTCATTGCTTTGTTTCACCATATTATTTACTTATTTTCTTTACTAGTCTTCCTTGGCAGGGATTAAAAGCACGTACGAAAAAACAGATATACGACAAGAACAGTGAAAAGAAGATGTTAGGTTAGTTTGATAATATTGGGCATATAATTCTTGCTTTGAGCTTCATATTAGATTAATCAAATTTAAGAATTAGCATATTGGGTTTAGAGTACTAAAGTTATGTATGTAACTAGAATTTATTTGATTTTGTTTTGTTTTTCGGAAATCTCCTTTCTCACTTTATTCATATTTTTCCTCTATCTTCCTATTTTTATCTTCATCTTCGTTGAATCTCTAGCTTGGTTCTTCATATGTTCATTATATAAGTTTTCTAACAACATGATATACTTTGGTCATGTTTGTGACTGATAATGATTTCTTAATCTCTCTAATTTTCATCTGTTTGTCTTTTGCTTCAAGCCTGGGCTGCATTTGTCTACTAATTCTTGGGTTTGGTTTCCTTCTTTGGTGGAGGTACAAACACAACCAGAAAATTTTCTTTGACATCAACAGTTAGTATACCTAACTCATTTTTAAGCAATATCATTAAAAAAGAAACAAAAGAAGAAGAGATTAAGTTGTAGGCTTTAAAAAATTTCAGAGCAACATCATGAGGAAGTTTGCCTTGGAAACCTGAGGAGATTTCAATTTAGAGAGCTTCAGATGGCAACAGACAACTTCAGCAGCAAGTACTTGGTTGAATGATGAATTGAAGGATGGAGCAAGTTTCATGCATGGTTTACTTTTGTGTATCTTGTAATGTTTCTGTTTTTCATTTTTAAAGTAAAAAATGTTCAAGATTATATAACTTTATTATGTTATGCTTTCAAATTTAAGTTAGAACTAAGATCTCATGAAGTAGACATATTCATGGATTGAATTAGTTATTGTTTAATGTAATACTTGTAGTTTATCAATCTATTGAGAATTACATTTTATGATTAATTTTGATTTTTTTTATCAAAATACAATAATGAAAATCTTTTAATTAAAAAAAAACCTTATAAGTATACTTATCAAAATAAAATTTAAAATATATTATCCACACTAAAGTAACAAAATTTTATTACTAGACTTTTAATATGTTTTGATTTAAAAATATATTATAAACATAACAAATCGTTAAACTCCAAATTTATAATAAAATACTCTAACTAAATGTTATTATTTGAATATTACAGCAACTAAAAATGTGTTATTGAATAGTTTAAGATAACATCGAACATAACATTCAAATACTGTTATAGAAAAGACAGGACTTTTAATAATAGGGGCTATGTTAGCATTTTTAGAAGCGTTATCAATACTCCCGGTTAGCAGTTTTTAAGTGTTAGGAATACTGTTTTTTCTTGTAGTGCTTCACCTGCTGACAAGTTAAACATCTGGCTACATACTCCACCACATCCTTCTTCATCTCGGGCCACCAATATAATGTGCGTAGATCCTGATACATCTTCATGGTACCCGGATGAAGTGAGTATGGCGTATTATGTGACTCATCCAATATCTCTAATTTAATCCCCTCATCAGCTGGAACACAAATCCGTCCCTAATACCGTAACAAGCCAACCTCATAAATATAATAGTTCTTAGCTACTCCCGCTAAGACATTCTCCCTAACCTCTTGTAACTAAGCGTCTACCAATTGACCTTCCTTAATTCGTTCTAGTAGGGTCGACTGCAGAGTAATATTGGCCAACTGGCCCACACCAAATTCTATCCCTTCTCTAGCCATCTCATCAGCTTACTATGTCGAGATCAGGGTGGAACTATACAACTGACCCGGGCCCCTCTAGCTCAACACATCCGCCACTACATTGGCTTTCCCTGAATGGTAAAGAATATCACAATCATAGTCCTTTACCAACTCTAGCCAACGTCTTTGCCTCATGTTCAGGTCCTTCTACCTGGAGAAGTACTTCAAACTCTTGTGATCAGTGTATATTTCACACTTCTCCCCATATAAATAATGTCTCCAAACCTTCAGTGCGAACACCACCGCTGCTAACTCCAAATCATGGGTAGGATACCGCTGCTGGTACTCCTTCAGCTGTCGTGACGCATAAGCAATGACATTCTCATTCTGCATCAACACACAGCCTAAACCCAACCTCGCCGCATCATAGTAGACAACAAACTTCCCTTCCTCTGAAGGAAGACTCAACACAGGTGTGGTAATAATTCGTCGCTTCAATTCTTGGAAACTGTTCTAACACTTCTCTGACCAGACGAACTTCAAATTCTTCCGTGTCAATTCTGTCATCGGTGCTGCTATCTTCGAGAAGCCTTCCATAAACCGCATGTCCAATCAAGAAAACTTTGAACCTCCGAGGCGTTCCTTAGCCTTGGCCAATCCCTAACCGCCTCCACCTTAGATGGATCCACCTTAATCCCATCTGCACCAATAATATGTCCAAGGAATGTCACTTCTGGTAACCAAAACTCACATTTCTTAAATTTGGCGTACAATTGGTGCTCTCTCACCTCTGTAGAACCCGTTGAAGATGAAACTCGTGCTATGCCTTTGATCTAGAGTACACTAAGATGTCATCAATGAAGACGATAACAAACTGATCCAGAAAGTCCTTGAACACCCTGTTCATTAGATCCATGAAGGCTGCTGGGGCATTGGTCAAACCAAACGACACGACCAGAAACTCATAGTGCCCATACCTTGTTTGGAAGGCCGTCTTTAGTATGTCCTCGTCCTTGATCCTCAGCTAGTGATAACCAGATCGAAGATCAATCTTCGAGAACACCGTCTTATCCTGCCGATGATCGAATAATTATTCTTGACAGTTAACTTGTTCAATTCCCTATAGTCTATACACATTCTCAGAGTCCTGTCCTTCTTCTTCACAAACAAAACTGGAGCACCCCATGGCGAGTAGCTAGGCCTGATGAACCCTTAATCCAGAAGCTCCTGTAGTTGTATCTTCAACTCCTTCAGTTCTGCCGGTGCCATTCTATATGGTGCCCTCGACACTGGCTTTGTCTCTGGTGCCAACTCAATAACAAACTCAATCTCCATACGCGGTGGAAATCCGGGTAAGTCCTCAGGAAACACATCCAAGAACTGACAAACTAATCTGGTCTCCTCCGGTCTTGTTGGCAATACCCTAGTGGTATCCACCACGCTAGCCAGAAAACCTATACATCCTCCCTGTAATAAATTTTTGGCTCTCAGTGCTAAAATCCTGGGTACGCGGGGTCCATGCACCGCTCCCACAAAGACAAAGGGATCCTCGCCCTCCGGCTCAAACGTCACCATCTTCTTCCTGCAGTCAATAGTAGCTCCATATCTAACCAGCCAATCCATGGCTAAAATCATGTCAAAGTCCTCCATACCTAACTCAATCATGTCTACTGACAATTTCCTACCATCAATCATCACTGGCAGTGCTCTAATCCACCTACTAGAAACTACCAGTTCTCCTGTAGGCAAAATAGTCCCGAATCCTGAAGTATAATACTCACTAGGTCTACACAGTCTATCAATCACCTTATTAGAAACAAATGAATGTGTACCACCAGAATCAATCAATACAGTAAAAGGAGAGCCAGCGCTAGAAAGCTGACTTGTCACTACCGAGGGACTAGCCTCGGCCTCCGCCCGCATCAGGGTGAACACTCGAGCTGGAGTCAAGCTGTCCACCTTCCTTTCATCTCCTTTCTTCATTGCTAGGCAGTCCTTCTTGAGGTTTCCTACCACCCCGCACCCACAACAAGCCTTAGCCCAACATTCACCCTGATGGTATCTTCTCCACTTCGTACACTCAGGATAGCTCCTCCATGAATCATCGCCTCCCTGACGGCCACCCTGAGTACCCCGACCCCTCCTATCAGAACCAGGAGTAGTCGAAGTATCAGGGGTTTTCCTCTTTAGTACACTGGGGCCTCCACCCATACCAGACCCGGAGTATGGAGGCACCCCCTTGTGGCCCTCCCGCCTTGCTGCACTCTCTCTCCATATATCATTCTCTACTTCCTCAGTAGTAAGAGCCTTCTCCACAGACTGGGCATAAGTTGTCCCCAGGAAGTGTTGTAATCCTCACATCTCAGGCTATCATGGCATTTAGTCCTCTGATAAACCAATCTTGTCTCGCTGCATCAGTAGGCACAAGATCTGGTGCGAACTTCACAAGTCTATCAAACTTCATGGCATATTCTGTAACTGTAATGCTGCCCTGAACCAATCCCACAAATTCATTAACCTTTGCTTCCCTGATGGAAACGTTGTAATATTTCTGACTAAATAAATCTTTGAACCCTTCCCAAGTCAAAGAAGAAACATCTCTAGTCTGTGATGCTACTTCCCACCAGATACGGGCATCCTCTCTAAGCATATATGTGGCACAGGCCACTCTGTCATGTCCTTCTACCCTCATGAAATCCAGGATAGTAGTAATCATAATCATCCATTGCTCGGCCTTTAGTGGATCAGGTCCTCCCTCAAAAATTGGGGGTTGCTGCTTCTTGAATCGCTCATACAACGGCTCCCATCTGTTACCAACCTCCACTGGCTGTACAACTGGTACCACTTCAGGTGGAACAATAGGGGCAACCCTCCCTAATGGAGCCTGCTATCGTAGAATGCGGATCTGCTCATCCTATCTCTATAGTTGTGCTTGCATGTCTGCCAAAAGTTGCTGCCAGTTCTCAGGGACAGGCGGAGGGGTCTAGCCATGGTCATCATCCCTTGCCTCAAACCTACTGCCGGTAAGTCGTACAGATTATCTTGGACGCATAGCTATGCAATTTAATCTGCAATCAACGACTCGGCGGTCAGGCTACGATGACAGGGTAATAATCCTTCCATGATCCACCATTGGAACCCAAACATTCACAAACAATCAAGATATAACAATTTATTGAAATATTCACTCACATACATAGCAATGCTAATAAGAATGCCTCAATATCACCAAACAACAGTCAAGGGCTAGGCCCTATCAGTATCTCATGCTCCCTATTAATCAAACAAATATCAGCGTTTATATTCCATTCTAATCATTTAAGCATATAAACATGTATGCACAATTACCAAACCCTAAGTCGAGCTTGTCTTTAACGGCGAATGTACATGTCCAGCCAGTCTTCAGGAACCCTTAAACCTAGGACGCTCTGATACCAAGTTGTAACGCCATGGATAGCCAAGACCGTTACAGTGTGTATTTATAAAAGTGCAAGACTTGTTAATCAAGTCATTTAGTTAGAAACGTGTTACTAAAACTATAATTGAACTAGGGTTAAAAGACTTTTGTCAAAAAAGTTACATTTCATATAATTAAACATTTTAGTACATGGGATCCCAAAAGAAATAGCATTTAAAAGACAGTTTACAAAATTTCAGGTCATAGGTGCTGCTACTATCCACTCTAAGGGCAAAACAGACTTTTGTGCTTTCTCGTCCTGTACCACTCCTCAACTGTGGTGACCCATCTGCTGACTATGTACATTCAGCTTCAAAAGTCTCCCACTCAGAACTAGTCCACTTTACCCTTTCCTTTACCTACAGCACGTAGCGCCCGTGAGCCAAGGCCTAGCAAGAAAACACAATAACAGAGCATAATCATCAATCAAACAATCAGATAATTCATATAGTGTAATCATATACTCAATAGTCCAAGACATCCATATAATCAGGCATTCAGAATACCAAGCTTATCACTTATCATTAACAACCAATTCACATATAATAATTAGAGTTGACGCCCTTAGGTCTCACCCCCTATTTATCCCACTTACTCCGGCCTGCTTAAACCGAGCCCAGTGAATATCAAGTTGTCCTCAGCTACCAGTGGCCGAATCGTGCCCTATGCGCAAATATTGATTCTGGAGCTCTTAGGTCGTTTATCACATGTCCCATGGAATAATATCATCTATGACATCAAACAGATATAGGGAGCTCTTAGTCTCAATACAATCACATAAACGGGTGCAGTTTTCTTACCTTCGATTCCGTTAGCTTTGATCAATGAAACCGACCCTCAAGCGTGATCCCTTCTGAGCCTTAGCGTACACCTAGTCACAGCCATAGATCAGAATCATCACCAAACTTCAATTCCAAAGCCTAGCCTCGGGAAAAATCCTGAGCCCTTGGGAAGCCCTAATTCCACCAAACGGGGTGGTGGAATCAAACCCCGAGCCCCTAGGAAAAAACCTTAAGAAATATCCCAAACACCCCCTTCTGGAAACAGGGTAGCGCTATAGCACCATAAAGAGGGTGCTATAGCGCGACAAACAGAGCCTAAAGGCTCTCTGACCACAAGGCCTAGCGCTGTAGCGGCCAAAGGCTAGCGCTACAGTGCTAGTCACAACACAGCCAAACCTTGTTTTTTCTTCCATCGATTTTCCCCGATCCAAACCTCTACCAAATCCTTCCAAACTTAAATGAAATACCAAAACAAGCCTACCATCATCTGTAACTCGCCCCATATGACCCAACCATACAAAACTTAAGCACATGCACCCCAAAACATGATTGATCTTGAAACTCAAAAACTCAACAAAACACCAAAAACTTCAGAATTCAAGTAACCAAGTCTAGAGTTTCTTACCTTCAATGGAGAAATTTCACCTTAGGCTATCCTCCACACTTCCTTAGCTTTCCTTCCTCAGAACCTCAACCTTAATTCCCTAGAATTCCCATCCAAAACTAAATTCAGAAATCTATTTCAACACAAAACCAGAAACTCAAAAATAGCCTTGAAGCTTACCTCAATTAGACTTACTTCATGTAGAACCTCCTAGCTTTACCAAGGATCCATGTGCTAAGGTTTGGCCTAACCCTCCTTTGAACCATAGCTTCAAAAGCCCACCAAGAAATGGTGCTAAAAGACAGAACTGAATGAGAGAGAAAGGGTTAACTTAGGTGTTCTGATTTTCCTTCCTTCTTTTCTTTTGTCTCTTTTGTTTTCCTTTAGGTTTCTCAAATAATCTACACATTTCACTAATCCAATAAAGCAGAGTAATACTTATCCGTGATTTTAAACCAAATAACCAATTTTCCCTCCCATAAATCCTAAGCCTTTAAACCATTCTAAGGGCATTTTGGTCATTACTCCTAATTCCTGCTAATTCCTCGAATGTCTCTAATATTTACTGCTTACGTCCCGACACCTAACTAATCACCAATTATATTCCTCAATATCAAATAATCTCTAATATATTTTCCAAATTCCCAGAATTACCCCCAGACTCACCCCGAGCCAGGTATAAATCCCCGCCATGACTTTTCTGCTTAACCGCTCACTAGGATCGCCTTGAGTCACAAGATACAAATATATCTACATAATGATGTGGTCTCACAATTTATCACAAATATTTAAATTTATGCCCTCAACGGGATCCTTTCCCTCTGAATCAAAGGTCACCATCTTCTTCCTACAGTCAATAGTAGCTTCGTATCTAACCAGCCAATCCATCCCTAAAATCATGTCAAAGTCCTCCATGCCTAACTCAATTAATTCTACTGATAGCTCCCTACCATGAACCATCATTGACAATGCTCTAGTCCATCTCCTAGAGAGTACTAGTTCTCCTGTAGGCAGTATAGTCCCAAACCCCGCAATACAATACTCACTAGGTCTACACAATCTATCAATCACCTTACTAGAAATAAATGAATGTGTAGAACCAGAGTCAATCAATACAGTAAAAGGAAAGGCAGTGCTAGAAAACTGACCTATCACCATCAAGGGACTAGCCTCGGCCTCTGCCTGTGTCAAGCTGGAGTCAAGCTGTCCACCTTCCCTGTTTCCCCTTTCTTCACTGTTGGGCAGTCCTTCTTGAGGTGTCCCACCACTCCACTCACATAGAAAACCTTTGCCCAGTATTCGCCCGAATGGCATCTTCTACAGCTCGTGCACTCTGGGTAGTTCCTCCATGTGTCACCGCCTCCCTGACGGCCACCCTAAACACCCCGACCCCTCCTTTCAGGACCAGCAGCGGTCGAAGTGTCATGGGTTTTCCTCTTCAGATCACTCGGGCCTCTTCCCCTACAAGATCCTGAATATGGTGGCACCGTATTGCGAACCTCCTGTCTCGCAGCATTCTCCCTCCAAATCTTGTTTTTCGCTTCCTCAGCAGTAAGAGCCTTCTCAATAGCCTGGGCATAAGTCGTCCCCACAGGTACTGTTATAATTCTCACATCTCAGGCTATCATAGCATTAGGCCATCTGATGAATCCGTCCTGCCTAGCTGCATCAGTAGGCAGAAGATCTGGTGTAAACTTCACAAGTCTGTCAAACTTCAGGGCGTATTCTGTAACTTTCATATTGTCATGTACAAACCCCACAAATTCATTCACTTTCGCTGCCCTGGCGACAACATTATAATAATTTTGACTAAACAAGTCCTTGAATCCGCCCCAACCCAGAGTAGTAACATCTCTAGTCTAGGAGGCCACTTCCCACTATATGGGGGCATCCTCTCTCAGCATATATGTGGCACAGGCCACCCTGTCCTGACCCTCTACCCTCATGAAGTCCAGGATAGTGGTAATCATACTCATCCACTGTTCGGCTTTGAGTGGATCTGGTCCCCCCTCAATAGTTGGAGGATGCTGTCTCCTGAACCGCTCATACAACACCTCCCACCGGTTTCCAAATTCCAATGTTTGTACCACTGGTGCCACAACAGGTGGCACAATAGGTGCAACACTCCCTAATGGAGCCTATTGTCTCAGTAGACGGATTTGCTCTTCCTGGCTTTGAAGCCGGACTTGCATGCCTGCCATAATCTATTGCCAATTCTTAGGGACTGGCGGAGGGTTCTGGCCCTGGTCATCATCTCTAGTCTTAGACCTAGTGCCGACTAGTCGTGTAGATCGTCTTGGACGCATAGTTATCCAAGTTAATTTGTAATCAACAACTCTACGGCCAGACTATGATGACAGGGTAACCATCCTTCCATAACCCACCAATGAAACTCAATCATTCACAAGCAATCAAGATATAATAGTTTATCAAAATAGTCATCCACACGCAACATCAATGCTAATGAGCACGCCTTTCTATCATCACACAGCAGTCAAGGGCAGGCCCTATCAGTATCTCATGCTCCTTATTAACCAAATAGATAACAACATTCATATTTCTTTCAAACACTCAAAAATATAAACAGAAATATACAATTACCAAACAAAGAGTCGAGCTTGTCTTTAGCAGCGAATGTACATGTTCAGCCAATCTCTAGGAACCCTTAAACCTAGGACGCTCTGATACCAAGTTGTAACACCCTGGGTAACCAAGGCCGTTACACTGTGTTATTATAAATGTGAAAGACTTTCTAATCAAGTCATATAGTTGAAAACATGATTCTACAGTCATAATTAGGTTAGGGTTAAAAGATTTTGGTGATAAGCGAGAAATTTCTTATTTAAATAAATGTTTGATACATGGGATCCCAAAAATAGGTTTTTAAAGGACAGTTTACAAAATTACAAAAGTTATGTACAACCATAAGCCACTCTAATGGAAAAATAAGCTTTTTAGGTTTTCCTGTCCCTGTGGGGGACGAGCTGCTGACTATGTACATTCTGCCCCAGAGCTCTCCAACTTAAGATCGGTCCACCTTGCCCTTGCCTTTACCCGCACCATGTAGCACCCGTGAGCCAAGGCCCAACAAGAAAACCATAATGCATAGCATAAACAATACAGTCAACCAATAGTCAATAAAGTTGTGAACCAAGTATTTAACATGCCCTAACAATCACCTAATCAGAGAGGTCAATTCACTATTCATAATCCATTCATCTCAGTATTAAACAGATTATAAACAACAAACAACAATGATAACATTTCTATAATCATCATACAATACTGAGGGTCGACGCCCTTAGGCCGCACGTTCTATTTAACACACTGTCTCCAGCTCACTTAGGCCGAGCACAGTGTTTAACTCACTGACTCCGGCCCGCTTAAGCCGAGCTCAGTGATTATTAAGCTGTCCTCAGCTACTAATGACTGGGTCGCGTCCTATGTGCAAATATCAATTCCGGCACTCTTAGGCCATTTATTTCATGATCTCATGGAATATCATAATCATACAACAATTGCATTCAAGTATAGGGAGCCCTTAGTCCCATTAGTCACATACAAGTGTAGTTTTCTTACCTTTAATTCTGAGTTTTTTGGTTAATAAGACGACCCGCGCGCACGATCTCGTTCTGAGTCCTAGCGTACACCTAGTCACAATCCATACTATGGTACTTTGATAAGTTTTAATTCAAAAGGTTAATCCCGGGACCAAGCTTGCGCTCTCAGGACCTCTAATTCCACCCAACGAGGTGGTAAAACTGTCGCCTCGTGCCCCCAAGCAAAACCCTAAACAGTACAAAAAAAAAAAAAAGTGCTGGAGGCAGGGTAGTGCTACAATGATACCATAGGGGCGCTACAGAACTATAGTCAGAAACCCAGCCCCCCACGAACACAACCCAACACTGTAGCACTCGTAACCGAGCACTATAGCGTAGCAACCCGAACATGCAATTTTCTAGGTTTCTTCTTCGCCTCCCCCGAGGAAAAACTCCAAACATCTACCCCAAACCTTAACCAAAGTCAAAATTAAACCTATAACTCACTATATCTCATCCAGAACAACCTAACAACATCAAAAACTTAGCTAAAAGAATCATCAAACACATAAACCAAACTTGAGCTCTGAAGCTCAAGAACACCATCTAAAACTAAAAAATCCAGACAAATAAGGTCATAAATTATTATCTCAGATGGATGAATCCGACCCTAAGTTGCTTCATTGTCCTTCCAAGCTTTACTTCTCAGATTCTTAAGCTTAGGTTCCTCTCAACTTCACCCCAAACCCAAATTTCAAAAATCAAAATCCAAACTCTCAAGAACATCAAGCAATATTCAAAACCAGAAATTGAAGTTTTTATCTCTTCTTGATTTCGAAATTCCTAAGGATTGCTAGCTGTAAATCCTCCTCCAAAGTTTAATTCTACTCCCAGTTCCTCAAGAAGTTTAGTTGCTTAACTTCAGCTCCTCTTTTCCCTTTGAAACCTTGAACCAAATGACCAAAATCCTCTAGAAAAGCCTAAAACGTAAAGGCTAATTTCAGCTGTGTTTTACCTCATATAATGCCTAAATCACCCTTCTACCCCTCCTTCTAACACCCTTCCTTTTTAAACCTCAAGGGCAACCTAGTCGTTTTACTCTTTGTGAAAATACCACTTTTTACTTACTATTTCAGTAACTACACTAATTCTCAGTTTACTAATAGTTACCAACTTCACAACTAAATACCAATTTCGAAACCCCTTGTTAACACCGCGGAACAGGATCTCATCATGCTGAAAGCACCGCACATAACTCAAAATCGTACCCTCAACTGGTTCAAATTACAAATATGCCCTTCTAAACAAATCAGGGCCCACATGCATATTCAATATTCATGAACATGTGATTAATCATTTATTCACATATAATCATATAATCATGCTTATCACATAATCATGGATTTAATCATTTAAACATCAAACATAAACCAATTATGACCCCCCGACACACTAATCAATGTCCTTAAGCCTTATTAGTGATTTTGGGTCGTTACAACAAGCCTCTCTTAAACCCTAGAACACAAGTTCAAAGCAATGCACATATTTTAGATCACATGAATGCAGTATTAACCCTTAGGGTTTCGGGTTTTAATAGGAAGAGAGGAGAAAAATTGAGTAGGGTTCGAAACTTACTCTTCCTTAATGTGCTCTTCAGCTTCTCCCTCCTTCAATGGGGAAATGAGTGCTCTTGGATCATGGAGAGAAAAATGGCAGCAATGGAGAGTAGAAGGACTTTGATTTGGTTTTGGGGGAGAGGAAATAGAAGAGGGTGTTTTTGTTTCCTTGACAGAAAAGGATTTTTTAAAAAAAAAAAAAGAATAGATGTGTAAGAGTAAAATTATTAGGGTTAAGCCAATGAGTGGGTAAGGCTCTTCCTAGGGTAGGTGTCCAAGGCTCTTGAGAGCCCTAGGCATAGCCTTGCCGCCCTGCCCCCCCCCCCCCCCCCCCCCCCCGTCCCTGCCCCTCTCTCTCTTCCCTTGGAAAAGACCTTTATGCCCTTGCACCTTTTTACCTCTCCCTTAGACACTCAAGGGCCTTATGGTAATTTTACTAATCTAAAATTTCTTAATATTTTACCCTATAGTTTTTAAATATCATCAAGCTTGATTAATTAAATTAAATTAAATCTGTCCCAAAAATAAAATTTGTCACATAACATATAATTTTTGAAATTTTATCAAATTGACCCAAATGCCCTTACAGGCCTGAGCTAGAAATTCTTATTCCTAAGCCTGGTTTATTGGAATTCAAACCTCAATCAATTTTTCTTAAACTTATTGGCTCGACTATAAGGTCCCAGTTTCCATAAAAAATTTAGTATTTTTTATGTCATAGTATTTCCTATTTTACTTAATCCAAGATTTATCTCCTAGTAGGGTTTACCCCTTGGTCCGAGACTGATCTTTCTTTGCATAAAGATAGATCCTTTAATGGGTTAGTACAACGGCTATAAAATTCACTAATCATCACAAATTCATATAATATCATTTATAAAAATAATATTTCATATAATTCTTCACTAGCTCCAACTGGCTACTAACGGATGTTCAAAACACGAGATGTTACACATTGAAAGTTTACCACGTTTCCCATGGGTAGACGTTGTAGCCCTACTTTGTATGACTCAACCTACAGCGTCTCCCCTTAGGAGTGACGTGGTAAACTTTCTATGTCTCTCATGATTAATCATAAAATCCACATTTTCTAGTAGTGGTCATACCTTAGTAACTCATTTGTTGTGTCGTGTTTCCGCACGCTAGCAACCCTTCGCTTTTCATACTATCATACAACACATACATACACACATACATAACAATGTATCTCATACATTTTTACATAATTGCATAAGCAATCTATCTAAATTCCTTACCTCAAGTTGAAGCTATTAAATGCGAGATAACTAAGAGCGTAGAATAGTCAATCAAACACTCATCATATCATACAAGCATACCCAACGTGTGCATGGGCCATAAACACGTGACATCTATTTTACACAAGCTGCACCATACTTAATTCATCAAAACCTTCATATAAAATCACAAAAGAATAATGTTATTTCTACTATGAAATTATCAATGATTCCAAAACAAGGACCATGAAATTGATTAAATAACATATATTTTAACATAAAAGAAATCTTGCATGTAACATGCGTGCGTGGGACGGTTCTTGAAAACTCACTTAAAGTTGGTAATATTAATTCTTTTATTTTCTTGTCAATTTCACAAAAATTCAGCAAGCATAAAATAAATTACCTACTTGGTTAATATTATTTTAGTCCCTTAAACCATACAATTGTTAGTCATAATTTTTATTACAAAATTTATTTTACTAAAATAATATTTTTGCTTAATTGTACAAAATAATAAACTTATTTATTATTTAATAACAATAAAATGTGACAAAATTTAATATTACTTATAAAATAATTAATTTAGAAAAATTAATTGACTTCATAAAAGTCCCTTTTTTAATTTGGAAAAATTAATTAAATAATACCAATAAAATGTGACATATTTATTTCCTTTTAAAAAATAATTATTAGGTCATAAAGTTCAGGTTATTTATATTTATTAAATTTGGAAAAAGCTCATATTATTAATTTTTAATAAAAAAAATTCTAAACACTTTTATATGAACCCAATACATATTTTGTTTCCTTTTTAAAATATTTTTATCAATAGCAATAAAAATATAATAAAATGAGCAAGCATAAAATTTACAAATCCTTCTAAACATCTCCATAATCATTTTTAACCTTTTTAACACATTAACCTAACCTGTTTCTACACTTTATGTATTTTAATATTACAATTAGGATGCCAACAAACAATTAAATAAAATTAAATCATTCCAAAACTATAAACCCCAAATGAGGAGCCTTGGCCGAGACACACTTAACAAGAAATAAAATATACAAAATAAATTAAGACATTACTACCATGCTTCCTAACTCAAACATACCCCCTAATATATCAATGGAAATTGTAACATGCCCAATATTACAATAATATTACAACAAACTTTTCATGTTGATAATTAAATAAAACAAAGGAACCCGAAACCTAAAATATGCCATAGCCGAAACCCTAAATACCTTAACAATTTCACGATTCACAATTTCCACATAGCTTATCATCATAACCCAAACTCATACCCGAGCATACTTCCTATTAATAAATATACAATATAAACATCATATTTCTCATGTTCCAAATTTACATAACATACTCCAAATCAATAACCATGTTTATCAAAATTCAAAAGAAACATATGAAACCCTAAAACAAACTCAATGTCGAAACGTACATCAAAATATATTCTTTTTTCCACACATTCAATTAAAACCTAACATGCTTCTAATCAAAATATCATAACAACACATGTATTCAACTTAGCAATATTATATAGAAATACATATACTAGAGCATATACCCATGCTTAGCTGAAACCTATCATAAAAAATAAGCCCATAAAGACTACAAGGATCAATACACCATCATACATCATAAACATGCCTTCTCAAAACATCAAACAACATTTTAAAATCATAATTAAGAAAATAACAACAACATAACAACAAATAGGCTAAGATTCTCCATTACCTCCTTGATAGTGTTCAAGAACACAAAAGTTATGATCAATCCTCTTGGACACCTAGGAATTTCGAAACCCAAAACAAAAATCCTCTTAGAAATAATAAGAAGAGAAGATATACACTAAAGGATTCAAAGCACAACACAATACTCTTACCAAGGGATTTTCGAAACCCTTTTCCCTTTCTTCTTTTTTTTTTCTTTTTTCTCTCTCTCTCTCTCTTTCCCTCTCTATGTCTCAGCCAACCACCAAAATGAGAGCCCTCAAGCTCTCTTTGCATTTATAAAGGACCTAGTGGGCAAAATCCTAAGCTAATGGGAAAGGGAAACTTCCCAAATCACATTTCCCTTCATTTCCTCTCCAAGATCAAGTGAGTGATTAAAAAAAATAAACTTTCCCTGCCTAGTTAACTAACCACTAATGCCTCTCTCTCTCTTCAATACTCGACCAGGACACCCCATAATTCCCTCCATAATTTCCCAATTTTACTTACCCAATTGTCAAATAAAACTAACATTTTCCTCAATTGTTATAATATCCATTCATAGTATTATATTAACTTCCTTTAATTTAAAATGTACAAAAAAACTGTCAAAACACAATTAAGTAAAGTTCCTCTTTCCTTGCCCTACACTGATATGTCACACACACACACACTCTCTCTCTCTACATTTCGTTGACCAATTCTCACTTGTGTGAACACAAGTGCTCTAGAATTTCTATTTCATAATTTTACAAAAATAGGGAAATTACTAACATTCCTTCTATATAGTCTAGGTTCATTGCATTTTCTATTGCATGATCACCATGCATACCATGTACATGCACACAAGTCTGTCACTACTAACCATGCACACACATGCACACAATCAAAGCTCATGAATAAATCAAATAAATAAAATAATAAAAAATCACTTCACACAATTAACACTTAAATAAATAAATTAAAATAACTAATCACATAGACAATTACTAATAAAATAAAATAAATATTGGTGTGCTACAATATTACACTCTTCTAGCCTCCACTCTCTCATCTTCTCCTCTAAATATTTATCTCATGTGTTGAGAAAATTGCCCAAACTAGTTAATTCCTAACAATCAGAAAGGACAAAAGGATAGAGAACTGAAATGATGGATTGTCATTAATTATGTTGCATGCAAGTAATTTACTTTGTCTCTGTTTTTATCGTTTATTTCAAAAGAACCACGTTTTGGACTTTATTTATCTGGAAGTCCATTTATGCCAAAAAGACAATTATCCAAAGCAGAATAGTACGTATGTTTTGATTAAATGAGAAATAAAATGATAATAAGGAAGATCCAGTATGTTTTTCCTACAAATACCATCTCGAATCGGGCTGAGGATATTACGAACCCTAAGATTGATTCTGACACGACACATGGCATAGCTAACCTCGCTATTATCTTTTCCGTATAAACTCTTTATTTCAAGTTCACTAACTATAGTTTAGGGACTAACTTGATCACGAACTAATATATCTGCATCAAACCTCCTTTAATACTAAATGTCTCAGTTCGATACTGTGGATTACGAATGCATCCCAATCCTTCAAGTTGAATGTTACATTCCTTAATTCTATCATCGTAAATCTTCCTTCTCCCATAACCAACGTCTAATACGCGAGCATGCTTCTTGGTCTAGGTAGAGACAAGAAACTGATCACCGAAGAAGGCAATTATAGGAGGTCATACATGGTCAAAAGAGGTTTTTTCACCACTCTGCCTGACTAGAACATATAGTTATAACTAGGATCCCTAGGGTCGTCCCTTTCAATCACCATCTGATCATTACCATCGCCTATCATCTAGATGATCTAGAGTTTGAGATTAAACCCATCAACATGGGCCAACGAAATTCCAATAAAGTTGTAGCTAGTTTGTATGGCATGGAGCCCGAAACCCCAATCCATCACTTTTGATTGGAGGTCGATAAAGAGGTAGTAACTACCTCTAATCCCTTCATTGAGGCCAAGTAGATTGTCTCAGAGATTAAGTCAATGGAGAAAGTAAATGCCATCATGAGTAAGCATGACATTAAATCCTCCCGATCTTGTTGGGGTTGCCCCCCAAACCAAGGTGAATGGAGTTGCACGTTGTTGGAAGAAGACTTTCCTTCTTGGACGATGAGTATATGCAAGCTAGTGGTATTTTACCACTCAACTAGTACTTTGTTGACTTTCTCAACTGTATCAAGCGAGCTCCCTTTCAGCTGCTGGAAGATTCTAGAGCTTCTAGATCTTTCTTTTATTTAAACTATTCATCAAAAATACTTAAATCCTTAATAAACATGATTATGACAAGTATCACATTCTTAATAATTTTATCTAAACCTTAGGTTATAATAAATAATATTTATAAGACAAACAATATTAATCAAACCTTATGTTATAATTAATATTTCTAAACTATAGGTTAAACTTATAAAATCCAAAACTGTTGTATGAGTTTCCAACTATGTCCCGGCTTGAACCAAAATACACGGAAACTAACATACTACAAACTAATACTAGCTACTACTACTACTATCTAGCTAAGTAAAATTTCAAGACATTCTCCCCTACTTAAAATAATTTATTCCCCAAAATTTACTTACCAAACAATTCCAGATATCGTGCCAACATGTCTTCCTCCAACTCCGACGTTGCCTCCTGTTCAGAACTATTACTCCATAGGACCTTAACTATCGAAATACTCTTAGACCATAATTCCTTCATCCCTCTATCTAGGATGCTAACTGATCATTCCTCGTAACTTAAGTCTTTCTGGAGTGTTATCGTATCATACTTGAGGACGTGAGATGGGTCTGACACATATATAAGTAGCATCAAGATGTGAAACACATTGTGGCTATCTGCTAGAGCTGGCGGTACGACTAATCTATAAGCAATTGTTCCCACCTTGTCCAAAATCTCAAAAGGACCTATAAACTGGGGACTAAGCTTGCCTTTCTTCCTAAATCGTTTCACCCATTTCATAGGACATATCTTTAAGAAGACTTGATCTCCGACTTTGAATTCCACATCACACCGCTTGGCATCCGCATAACTTTATTGTCGACTCTGAGCAGCGAGCATACGCGTTCTAATCAGCATTATTGCATCCTGAGCCTCTCTAATAGCTTTGGGTCCAAGAAGTTGCCTTTCTCCTACCTCATCCCAATGTAACGATGATCAACACCTTCTTCCATAAAGTAACTCATAGGGTGCCATCCCGATTGTTGAATGGTAGCTATTGTTGTAGGAGAATTTTATAAGCGGCAAATACTTACTCCATGATCCTCCAAAATCGAGTACACAAGCGCGCAACATATCCTCTAAAATATGTATGGTACGCTTGGAGTGACCATCGGTCTGAGGATGAAATGTCGTGCTAAGACTTAACTTGGTACCCATGGCTTGCTACAAGCTTCCCCAAAATCTTTATTCAATTCTTGACGATGAATCAATTTGTCAGATATTGTTATTCATGATATTGATCCGATTCGATTACATTGAAATGTAATTCATCCCGTCGAATTTACACACGAAATATTTATTATCTCTATGGGATTAAATCCCGAGTTATTTCAAATTAAAGAAAAATGAAACGATGAAATTATGGAAGTAAATGTAAACACTAATCCTTTATCGGATACTATGGTCATAGGGATTCAATGCAGTCGTACTATTTCTTGAACATAAATGTTTGCGTCGTACTATTTCTTGGTTAGTCTATCTTCCCACTTCCATTCCGGAATACTAAGCGGTTGGAATAAGCCTGTAGGTCGCTGATGTTCCGCTTTCACTTGCTGGCATACTAAGCATTTGGACACATGTTCTGCTACGTCTTTCTTCATTCCCGACCACCAATACAGTGCCTTAAGGTCATGAGTCATCTTGGTCATCCCTGGGTGAAATGAGTATGGGGTATTGTGTGCCTCTTCTAAAATCTTCATCTTAATCCCATGGTCATTCAGCATGCATACACGTCCCTTATATCTCAAGAACACCTGTCCTTATATTGAGAAATCTGTGGCCTTGCCTTCTTTGACTGCAGCCATATTTGTTACTAATGTGTCATCTTGCCCTTGCCCGATCCATATATCTTATAACAGACTTGATTGGATGGACAAGTTAGCCAGTTTACCAATAACTACTTCTATTCTAGCATTGATCAAATCTTACTGAAGCGGCTTTCCTCTTCTAGATATTGCTGCAAGATTCCCGTAACTCTTCCTGCTTAGTGCATCATCAACTACGTTTTCTTTTCCTGGGTGGTATAGGATTTCGCAGTCATAATCCTTTACTAGTTTAACAACATGCCCTGCCTCATGTTAAGCTCCTTCTGTGTTAAGAAATACTTTAAGCTCTTGTGGTCCGTATAAATCTCACACCGTTCTCCATGAAGATAGTGGCGCTGGATTTTTAATGCGAAGACCACCGCTTCAAACTCCATATCATGCGTTGGATAGCGTTGCTCGTATTCCTTCAGCTGCCTTGAGGCGTAGGCTATCACTTTGTCATTCTGCATCAGCACACAACGCAAACCTTGTTTCGACGCGTCACAATATACTACAAACTTGTCATTAGGAGTCAGTACACAAAGTACTAGTGCTGAGCATAGCTTATCCTTGAGAAACTGGAAACTCTCTGCACATCTACCTGTCCAAATGAACTTTTGTTGTTTTTGGGTTAGGTCGGTAAGCGGAGTGGCTATCTTAGAAAAGCCTTCTACAAATCTCTGATAATAGCATGCTAGCCTGAGAAAACTTCTAACCTCTGACACATTCTTAGGTCTTGGCCAATCCTTCAAAGGCTCTACCTTAACTGGGTCTACAGAAGTTCTGTCCTTTGATACTAAGTGGCCGAGGAACGCTACTTGTGAAAGCCAAAATTCGCACTTCTTGAACTTGATGTAAAGTTGATGCTCCTTCAGTCCCAACATGGTCATTCTTAAATGTTCCTCGTGCTCGACTTCATCCTTGGAGTACACCAAAATATCGTCGATGAACACTACGACGAATTTGTCCAAATAATCCTTGAAGACTCGATTCATTAAATCAATAAATGTGGCTGGAGAATTGGTAAGACCAAAAGACATAACTAAAAACTCGTAATGTCCATATTGAGTTCTAAAAGCTGTCTTAGGAATATCCTCTTCCCATACCTTGAGCTTGTGATACCCAGACCATAGATCAATCTTTGAAAACACGGTCGCTCCTTGGAGTTCATCAAACAGGTCGTTGATCCGAGGTAGCAGGTACTTATTCTTAATTTTTCCCTTATTCAGCTCACGATAATCTATACATAACTGCATGCTACCGTCCTTCTTCTTCACAAATAAAATCGGGGCTCCCCATGGCGAATGGCTTGGTCTAATGAAACCCAAGTCCAAGAGTTCTTGTAGCTGCATCTTCAACTCCTTGAGTTCGGTAGGTGCCAGTATGGTGCCTTTGAGATAGGCTCGGTTCCCGGTACTAGTTCGATTGTGAAGTTGATTTCTCGAATGGGCGGCAACCCTGGTAAGTTGTCAGGAAATACTTCTGGGAATTTCTTTATAATGCGGACGTCTCCAACCTTTAGTGGTGTTTTCTTTACCACATCTGTGATGCTGGCTAAGAATGCATGAGATCCTTTCTCAATCATCCTATGAGCTTTCAAAGATAAAATAAGCGGTATCCATAGTCCTGAAACCTTTCCCATAAAACATAGTCTTTGACTGTCAGGAGTTTCGAACATCACTTTTTTGCATCTAGAGTCGATGGTTGCGCCATGCCTTGCTAGCCAATCCATGCCCAATATTACGTCGAAGTCTTTGATCTCTAGTTCTATCAGTTCTCCTTCTAGTTATATGTCCTAGATTTTGATCGGTACGCCTGGTACTATTCGTGATAATAGGACTACCTCGCCCAAAGGCAATTCTGTCACAAACCTATTTCTAAATCTTTCACAAGGTTTGTATAATTTCTCTATCATTCCTAACGAGATATACGAGTGTGTTGCTCCTGAATCAAATAATACTGAACATATATGATCGAGGATAGGAATCTGATATGTGACAACTTTGTTACTAGCTTCAGCTTCTCCCTGGGTCAAGGCAAAGACTCTGGTTGGAACCATCTTATTGTCCATTTTCTCTTCTTGCTTGAGTTGTGGACATTCCTTCTTCCGATGACCTTCCTGACCACAATTGTAACATCCTTTAGTGTTTGCACGACACTCCCCAGGATGTTTCTTTTGGCATTTGGAGCACTGCGGGTATTCTACATAACTCGACCTATTACTTCCATTGTTTTTCCATGCTATTTTATCATTGTCGGATTGCTTATTGTCAAGATGCCTTCTCTTTTGCCCATTATTGTTGCTATGTTGATGGTTGTTTTTGTGGTTCCAACCATTCTGAGGTTGATTCTACTGTTTAGGTTCAGGCTTACTGTCCTCCTCCTTACTAACATTCGTGTGAAGCCTTTCCACTTCTATAGCAATTTCTAGAGCATCGGCGTAAGATGTGGTTCCAGGATTTGCTAGTTTGACTCCTAGCTCAATCTTTGGTCTGAGTCCTCTAACGGACTTGGTAACCCTTAGGAAATCGGTTGGGACAAACTCTGGCGCAAACTTGTCTAGTCAGTCGAATTATCGAGCATACTCTACTACCGTTCAGTTGCCCTGCTTTAGACTGGTGAACTCTTCTACCCTTGTAGCAATGACTGCCGAGTTATAGTACTTCTTGTGAAAGAGCTCCACAAATCTAGTCCATGTCATGGTGGCAACATCGTGAGTCTGCTGTACTAAATCCCACCAGATTCTAGCATCCTTCTTTAGAAAAGATGAAACGCATGATATGTGGTCTTCAGCTGTACATTCCTGAGCCATTCTTCTGCCTCGAAGGGGTCGGTTGTCCCTTCAAAGTTTGGAGCGTGTTGCTTACGCAACCACTCGTAGATTGGCTCTATGTACTGAGCTGGGTAAGGCGCATAGTTCGCCATTGGCCATCCCCCATATGGACCTACTTGTTGGGGTGCTTGAGCCATTTGCTGAGGCTTCGATTGCGGCTGAGGTTGAGGTTGAGGCTGCGACTGAGTTTGTTGTCGTTGTTTCTGCAGCAATTCTTCCACTTATTGCCGTAGTCGGCCAATCTCAACGGTGTTGTCAACCGGAGGTGGTGCACTTCTGT
The DNA here is from genome assembly GCF_963169125.1 of Humulus lupulus. Taxonomy (NCBI): domain Eukaryota; kingdom Viridiplantae; phylum Streptophyta; class Magnoliopsida; order Rosales; family Cannabaceae; genus Humulus; species Humulus lupulus. Next base: position 84,846,027 of record NC_084796.1, on the reverse strand, counting down.
TAGCAGCAACATTGGTAGCACGCGCTCCCCTTCTTCGAACTGGAAGGGCTTCGTTAGTCTCGTTGGCGGCACTGGAGGCATTGGCGGCTGTGCGTGCAGACCTTCTGAGCAACATCTTCAGAAAAGTTCTAATAGTCAAGAAAAGCATGTTGGAACTTACCCTAATAGGTTATAAGGCAAAACATAGTCTAAGCAAACATAACTTGGACTTACTAAGTTATGATTTCTTATGAAAGAATTATGTAAGCCTTCTTTATAATTAGGGTGCGTTTCTATACTTAGGAAATCAACCATCTTTATTATTTTCTAAGTCTTTTTCTAATCATCCTATATGACTTAATTCTTAGGCTCGAAACTCATCGCTGTTCCAAAGTTAACCATATTAAGGGAGGGTTGGGATCAGTAAAATTATTCCCACTACTATGGCCCCCTAAACTCTCAATACAGAACCCGGTCCATTGAGTTGTATCCACCCTCACCGAATTTGGTCATTATTTATTAAATTTATTATGATTATAAAAAAAAAATCAAACTCATACATGTCGTTCAAAAACTACAATAATATTAATTTGGAAAAAGATTTTCAATAAGTACAGTCATAAATACAAAATAAATAAATAAAGAAAATAACTAGGGCAAATCTAAAAATCAGGATCTTCTACATCTGACCCTTCATCTAACATATCATCATCTATTTCTTCATAATCATCATTATCTTGAGCCTCAAAATTATCTTGGGGAAGATTCATAAAGATTCTATGCTTTTGTTCATTAGTGAATTGAAATTCCAACTTAGAGGTGAACCTAAGTATGAGAAAATAATATCTCATGGCTACCGGTAAATCATCATAATCATCATCTATAGTCTACCATATTTCTTCTAATGTTGAAATTACAGAAGGAAAATCTTTAAAAAGCATAATTACTAGGACATATTGTTCTATAGCTCTCATCATAATTTACTTAGTAGTCTGAAGATGAACTATCTCCTTTTAGAATAAGATTAATCTCTGAGTGATTCTTTCTAACACTTCTACTGTAGTCATTGGCTCTCTAACCCTTTTCAATGCCTTAATGGCTCGGATATCCTGATAGGTCAAGGCTCCATCCATTCTTAACTGAAAACATAATGTCTAAAACGTTAGCTAATAACATAAACATAAGCATAATAAACATAAACACTTACATTAGCAGTTAGATTCGGAGCTTGTGCGTGTGTATCAAGGAGAACTTCTTGCATAGGAACTGTGGCCTCTGATACCAACTGTAATGACCCAACTATTTCTATGACTTCAGACCATTAAAATCTACTAAGAAATCACTACTAATTTGAATACATACATATGAAATAACATATCTTTATTTAAAACCCAAAATATTGTGCAAAAGTCAAAGTAAGTATGAAATATAAAATACGGTATGGGTACCCATTGTTTAGTACATAAAAACATAAAAAAACATAATAACTTTAATCAAATGTTTAAAAAAAACTAGGTGCGGAAATACATAAAAACATAAAACAAAAGACTTCATCCTTGATCTTCCAGCAATCCACTCAGTCCATTCATCCTCAACACACATGCCAAGCTGCCACGAATCCTTCCCGCCTTCCATATTCATTTTCCTGCATCATTCTAAAAGAATGGAATGAGCCTAATGCCCAGAAAGGAAAATCTACTAACAACATATATCATAAATCATAAACATAAGACTATATCATAAACATATAATATAATATATATGACTATAAAAGCATATATCATATAGGACTACAATATCAATTGCAATTTATCATGAACATGGTATGTGATAAAACAATCTCGGTCCTCTGTCTACTAATTGAGGTAGGTTAGATCACAACTATGGTATATGATAACCCATCTAGGTCCTTTGTCTACTAATCGAGGTAGGGTAAATGACAACTCTAAACCATGAAAATTATAAAAATTCTTGGGGTTTGCTATCTAAGCAACTATAAGCCCTAAGTGACTACAAAACATATTTATACATATATAAATAGCACATATCATAGCATAAAACATATAAACACATATAATCTATCCTATTTTCCTTACCAAAAATCGAGATATGGAGACAAGAATGGGATTTGGAACACTCCTAAAACCAACAGTAAGAATCGTGAGTTTCTAAAGAAAGAGATGAAAAAAGAGAACTAAACCATCGAAGTAGAAACTTACTGAAAACCTTAATGTTCAAGGAACTTATACACATAACCAAGAATCATAAACAAGAGTTAGGATCTGAAAGAAAATGGAATAAAGAAAACTATGAAGAACTGAACTTAATGATAGGAATACCTTGAATGATCTTATGACTTGATCTATACCTCGATACCGAAATAACACTATATCTCACTTCCCAAGTATTTAGAAACGCTTAGATTGGATAAGCTTTTATCACAAAACCCAAGTATTTCTCTCTATAGTAATCTTAGCAGCTTGGAGGCTCTGAATAATGCTTGAATGATGAATGAAATTGCTGAGTACTAGGTCATATTTATAGAGTTAAAGGAGTGAAACTAACCCCTTTTAGAATTAATAAATAAATGAATATAAAATGAAAAAGATTTGAATTTTCGTTCAGCAGATGCCAAGAATTCGGTCAAAATCGTTCAAGGGTAGGTCCAAGTGGTTAAGGCTGTTTTTAAATTTAAAAACCTCAAGATTCCAAAACTACATGCCAGGGGCGATATATCGTCTACCCTGGGCGATATATCGCCTAGACCTATATCCTGAGCCCCGTTCGTTCGTTCGTGTGAAGTCGACGTGTTTTATGTGTCTCCCGTAGGCGATATAACGGCTCCTATAGCTGCAATATATCGACATACGCTGATATATTAAACACGTACTTGTACTTTTTCAGCATATTTTGAATTGATTAAACAGTTTTGACTGAGTCAAAACGTGATCCTAACAGCTGTCGGAAGGTTCTAGAGCTTCTAAATCTTTCTTTTATTTAAACTATTCATCAAAAATACATAAATCCTTAATAAACATGATTATGACAAGTGTCACATTCTTAATAATTCTATCTAAACCTTAGGTTATAATATATAATATTTCTAAGACATGCAATATTAATCAAACCTTATGTTATAATTAATATTTCTAAACTATAGGTTAAACTTATAAAATCCATAACTGTTGTATGAGTTTCCAACTATGTCCCGGCTTGAACCAAAATCAATGGAAACTAACATACTACAAACTAATACTAGCTACTACTACTACTATCTAGTTAAGCATAATTTAGAGACATTACATTTAGACTATACACTCAAAAGAGTTCCCCAAGAAACTAATCAAAATATCACACACATTTCAACAGGGCAACTACATTAATTACCTTAATAATGTACTGCTGCACGTGTATATGCTATCACACCAGTCTAATAAAATTCCATAGTGACACTCCCGGAGATAATCACTGGACAGACGAGCTATCTTTAGCAATAAAGACATCTTATCGTTATCATGTAATTTATACTACTCTAGCAGGTTCAATATGCACAACTATTCTGCGTAGGCTCAACAACACTGCTAGTATCAATATCATAGGTCCGAGAATCCCCAGGCACCGTTAATATCATAGGTCCGAGAATCCCCATGCAAGTACAAGTATGAAATCAATTATATTCCCAAACACATATAAAAGCACGTATAATCACCATATCAGTCGTTTTCAATTACTGAGACATCTCATATCACATAACGAGACAATACGTACACATTCGTGGGTCAGAGTCATTATAATATCTATGAGTACATAAATCAAGCAATTTGTGTGTAGTCATATAATCGAACATATAAGAAAGTAAATTACGTATGGTGAGAACTACTTTCCTCAGGTCTCTTGATAAATCAAATTGCTCACCAAGAACTATCAACTCAACTTTTCCATAATTTCTTTAATCCTATTAAAGGATCTTAATTTAACTAATCACTAATTCATTATAACTATACACTATTAATAATAGCGTATATATTAGGGCGATTAAATTAAAAAATGATAATATTGATTATCATCTAATATTCACCAAGACCTCGAAGCCAAAACTGCATAATTGTAATAATAAATTATTATTATTATTATTACTTAGCCAAAAACTTATTATTATTATTATTACTTATGCTCAAGTTCAATTTCTATAAATATAATAATAATCTTAACAATAATAATTTTCCTTATCAAAATCCTTATTAATTATTATTATCTCTAAGAATAACCAAAGTACTAAATAAGGTATATTTTTATCGTTGATAATAATAGAATTAAAATTCATAACTCACATAATAAGTTGGACTCTTATTCATTAATATATAATAAGCACCCACACCCAAACTATGTTTCCTAACTTTAAGCGATTATGAATAAAAATCATAATCATATGAATAAGACTAATAATACTAATAATTCATACTCCTAAGCTTGATTCGATAATTAGTTGTCCTTGACTTGGAATTATTTGGAAAGATCTATGAATTAACTTATATATAGTATTAATTTATGTTTGAAATCAGATAGCATAACGATTGTAAGTGGTTTCTCAACAATATAAACCAGCATTACTGAGCATATATATTCAACCAAGCTAGCCAGTACAATCTTAGAACATTTTAGTATATATACAAAATCACATATATCCCACTAAACTCTTAATAACATTTAAATTTTAGAAATCATAAATAAATTCTAAAATTAAAACTAAATCTTGGTTCAAAGGGTATACCATAGTGCACGAGATAATTGTAGGAGTGTAACGCTCATTTTCGAAGCTCGAAAAAAAAATTCGAGCACAGTAATTAGTGCTTGGTTGTGGGTGGTGCTGGTGGTTGGTGGCAGCCCGAGGCAACGCTACCATCGAAACACAGTTGAGGGCTTGAAGAACCTTTGGAAAAGGTAGATCGAAACTCATTAGAATAATTTATGGTGGTGGTGTAGCTCACCTCCCCGTGGATTGTCTGGATCGAGACCAAGAAATCTCATAAATTTTGAGATTCCAGCAGACTCATCTCTCTTTTCTGACAATGACTAGAAGTAGTGCCTCATAATTTTACTTAGTAAGATAATATTATCTTATGCTGTAGTATTTTGATTTTTGTGATATTGTCCAAGCTGGGAATTATTTGGAAACTCGTAGAGCTAGTCATGAATTTTATATGTTTAGCCTATAGTTTAGAAATATTAATTTTATCATAAGGTTTAATTAATGTAGTTGGTCGTTAAAATATTATTTATTATAGCCTAAGATTTAAATAGAATAACTAAGAATGTGACATTTTTCACATGTATATTTAATAAGAATTTAAGGATTTTAGATGAATAAAAATAATCAAGGATAAATATAAAGGTAAGGATAAGCTGAGGAAGTCTAGAACCTTCCCTCAGTGCTAGGATCGTGTATTAATCAGTCAAAGTGGTCTAAATAGCTTTAAGTGTGCTTAAAATGTGCAAAAACATGGTTTAGTACGTAAGCGTAAGCTAATATATCACAGCGATAAGGGGTGATATATTGCCTATGCTGATATAAAAAACACGTCGACTTTGCATGATCAAAACCACAGGACCTTCGACAAAGCAGGGTAGGTGATATATCGTCTATGGTGGGCGATATATCGGCTGCATGTGCCATATATGAATCTCTGTGAAATCCGAAGCTAGAATTAGTCCTCAACCGCTTGGACTTCTTCCTAAACGATTTTGATCGAGTTGTGAGCATTTGTTGAGCCAAAAGTGCCATTTTTATTCATTTATTTATTCATTTTATGGGAGTTAGTTTGACTTCTTGAATCCTATTATTAGGACTCTTAACTAATTCATTTGCATCATTTTTCAAACACTTCTTAGAGCCTTCAAGTTGCCATTTTCGTTCTAGAGAGAAACACTAGGGTTTTGGGGATAAAGCTTTCAAATCTAAGCTTTTCTAAACACTTGGGAAGTAAGTTATAGTGTGATTTCATTGTTTGTAGTATAGATCGAAGCTCTAGTTATCTAAGGTACTCTTAATCCTCAGATCTAGACTATTTCTATTCTTCCTATTCTTTTCTTTTAATCCAAATCCTAACTCGTCATAATGGTTTTTGGTTAGGTACTCGATTTCTTTGAAACTTAAGATTTTCGGTATTTATTCAGATGGTTTAGATCTTCTCTTCATCTTCTTTTCTCTAGGAAACTTATGGTTTATAATGTTTGGTTTTCGGAGTTTCCGATCCCACACTTGTCTCCAATATCTCGATTTTGGTAAGGAAAATAACTTAGAATTTATGTGCTATGTGTTTGTATGTTTTTTTTTATGTCTTTAGTCACTCAAGAAATATGGTTGCTTCGATAGCAAATCCCGAGATTTTTATTGTTATCATAGACTATAGTTGTGTCTAAATCTACCTCTAAATAATAGTTTGAATAATAGGACTATAGTGGTTTTATCACACACTATGATAATGAATTAATGGCCATTAATATTGAAGTTTATTTTAAGTTTTAAGTTTTAGTAGTTTTTCCTTACTGGGCATTAGACTCATTCATTTTTATTTAGATTGTGTAGAAAAATGAACATGGAAGGCGGCATGGATCTGAGGCAGCTTTGGCTTGTGTATCGAGCGAGGAACTAAAGAAATGAACCGATGTGATCAATCGAGGATGACGTTGTTTTTTTGAGTCTTTTGAATTATGTCTTTAAAGTTTCTTCACTTAGTACTTTGAAATATTGAAATTTTAATTAAAAAAAAATTTCCTTTATTATTTTATGTATGAACAATGGGATCCCGTATTTTTTTGGATTTTATAAGTATTAATAATAGAGTTTGATTAGATTATATATATATATATATATATCCAAACGATAGTAGTTATGTCTTAGTAGTTTTAAAGGTCTGAGGTCTTTAAATTATTTAGGTCTTTACACTAGAGCTGATCCATGGATGGGTTTTCTTCATCTCAATGTTCTAAGTTCACCCGTACCACCCTTGGCCGAGATGATGTCGAAGATCGTCGGAAAGTGGCTTAGAAGCCACAGCGATGCACCACATCGTATAGCTCCATGAAGGATCGACACCGAGAGAGACGAAAAGGTTTAGGGGTCTTGGGTTTCGACACCATCTTAAGCCCATGGTGGGGCACATGTGGCCAGTCGGCGACCAAAGGTGGTTCGATTGACCTAGGCAGAAAGCTTGCAAGCGAGAGAGAGGAAAGAAAGAGAATAAGAAATCTGGGGAGAAAGAGAGAAACAAAGGCTGAGGGAAAAAGTAATAGGATTTTTATTATTTTTACTCTTATTTATTTATTTTATTAAATCAATTTCTTTAATTTCCTCTTAACCTAAAATTTCAAAAATCATCATTATTAAGTCTTTTACTAAATTCAGTTTACTTTCTAGAACTCCAATTATAATTAAATAACATATTGATTCAATGACCTTGTCTGACCAAAATTCTTTCTTCTAATCCCAAATATTATAAGAATAATATTATAGTATTACTACATCATAATTTACTTTAAATTTCACAAATTTCAGCATAAACCTTTCAAATTCCAACAATTATATTTATCCAATTGAATATTTTTTATTATTTATTCATATAAATAATAATATAAATTAAGAGATAAATATTTCTTTATAGTCCCAAAACTCGTTTAAATCATATTTAAATTAATTCCATAATTTCATAATTCAATTCCTTTTTAATTCAATAATATTTTCCTTTAAAAGTGGGATGTTACAGGTAGTTCGCTATGTAAACTAGTTTAAATTTTCCTTTAAATCCCTGAAGAGGAAAGGGATTTGAAGAACCTATTCATCGACGAGAACCTACAATTATACAACCTGATTGGTGTCGACTAGTCTTTGGCCTTAGGTCACTGAAACTCTAGGATTGCGACCTTACAATACCCCTTAGCGGTGGCTGAGAAGGAGGTTGAAGAGGTGGTCTCATTGTTTTGTCATCATCACCGTCCCCTTCCCATCACCGAGCTGGACAATGATGATGTCGACATTTTTAAGGATTGGGTCGAGTCTGGAGCTAAAGTAAAGACCTTTGAACAAGGTAATTTTTACATTGAAATTAACAGAGCCAAAGCTTACCCTATCTTAGTTCGATTTAACCCTCATTTCATCCTTAGGAGGAGCTATCTAAGTTGTTTAACCAAAAAATATTTGCTTGCTGACGTGGTAAGATTGGGGTGCACGTGGATAGAATATGACTATTTAGTGATGACAGTCTGACCAATGACAAAAATAGAAGTTGCTCGATGAATTCAAGAAGGATGCTGAACAGTACGACCAAGTCTGATCGTTGTAACAAAGTCAGAGTTCAAATACAGTTATAAGTAGGATATTTCTATGATATTTGACCCCATTTATATGTAATTATAATGATTTATGTTATTATTGAAATATACTTGTAACAAAGTTTGAAGACGGCCCCCTGTCCCATATGTACATCCTTGAGCCTATAAATAAGATTCATTGGATTCAATAAAAGAAGGAAGGAAGCAATAATTTGTATTCAGAGAGAACTAGTATTTTTTATACACGACTTTTGTATCCCCCTTTGGAGCTTGCGAAGCTCAGTGAACCCTAGTTGGCTAATCACAGGTGTTACAGTTTATTACCCTAGTTTGTTACAGTTTATTACAGTTTATTAATAAAAATACTAAGTGGATGTAGGTTATTACCAATCTTTGTGGCTGAACAACTATAAAATCCTTGTGTCATTTAGATCTTGCATTTAGCTTATACATTCATATCGTTTTTAGTAACTCCGTGTCGTTGGTTAAATCGTCAATCAACATAAGTGTTGGTATTGATTGTGCAAATAAGAGTGTCCAATGAAAGAGTGACATACAAAATTAACCTATACCAAAGCCAAGATCACATACATACCCATACATTATGTCAAGATTCACAAAAGATAGGATCATAACTCTCGTAGCCTATCAAGATTCCTTGCTATCTTATTGTAAAACAATAACATTCATCAAATCCAATGAGATAGCTTTGAGATTCACACCAAAATCTTCCAAGCAAATCCTCAACACACAAGGATGTGTGTGGGAAAGTAGGATATCATGGACAAAATTTATGCTCTATTGATGTACTCAATACATGAGATCAAGAGAGTTTTGAAGATGCCATAGTGTAACGTACTGTAAAATTTCTTAACATAATTTGTTGAAAACATAATAATTTTCTAAAATAAGGAAACCGAAAATCCATATAAAAAAACACTTTCAAAACATACAATAGTTCGGATTATGCGTATACTTAAATGTGAATTACAGTGTCAAATTTTATAACAATCAATGAGCAAAAAATAAACTATTAGTTATCATATGTGTTCTAATCCCCAGAACGTAAATTCCCAAAATGTCGGTCCACATGTACATACTCCCAGATAAACTCCAGCGCTCACTGATCCACTTTGCCTTTTAGCATACCTACAACATGAAACAACTAGGTAAGTGAAACGCTCAGTAAGAACAACTTAACAAACATAACCAAATAAACAAAGCAAGAACTATAACTAGGAAAATAATCAACCAAGAATAGGATAGTGATGAAACCGAACCCTAATATATAATTTAAGAACGTGCGAACATCCTGCCAAACTTATGGTCATGCCTCATAACAAAAATTTATAACCTGAAGGTACCCCTGCACGTAGAAAATCCAGAGCATACATACAACCTTAACTGGTAAAATACATACTTACTTACTCAGTATCATAACATACATACTTACTTAGTCATTCCTATCATATCATACATACTTACTAAGGGTTCTGGAGGAACCTTCAACATATCTTAACATGTCTGAACATATCATAGCATATCTCACCATTGCGTCGACGGTGTAAACTAGTTACACCAGTTACCCAGACTCCTAGAGAAATTCGACATACTTTCTTAGCCATAGAGATTTGATTATGAAATTAACTCACTTACGTCTCACGGAGTTTAACCGGACTCTTTTGTCATGGGTGTTAAGCCAGACTTCTTACATATCGTGATGGCCAACCAACTTTAGCCACGCAGACATTGATGGCGAACCAGACTTCTTACATATTGCGATGGCCAACTGACTTAGCCACATAGGCATCGGTGGCAAACCAGACTTCTTACATATTGCGATGGCCAACCGAGTTAGCCACACAGGCATCGGTGGCAAACCAAAATTCTTACATATCGAGATGGCCAACTGACTTTAGCCACACAGACATCGGTGGCGAACCAGACTTCTTACATATCACAATGGCCAACCGACTTTAGCCACACAGACATCGGTGGCGAACCAAACTTCTTACATATCTCTATAGCCAACCAACTTAGCTACACAGGCATTGGTGGCGAACCAGACTTCTTACATATCGCGATTGCCAACACACTTAGCCACACAAGAATTGGTGGCGTACTGGACTTCTTACATATCGCGATGGCTAACCGGCTTTAGCCACACAGGCATCAGTGGCGAACTGGTTTCTCACATAATTTTCTGGTGACTAGCCAGAGTTCATAGTTGTCATGGTAGCTAGCTGGACTGCTTACCTTAGTCATGAGTATGGGAATTCTCTAGGACCACGGTCTTGAGTAAACCTTCTAAGACTAGTTTAAATCATATCTCATATACATTAACATATTTTTCTTCAAAATTTCACAGTGACCATAAAACATGTTTAAAATAAGATCTTAAAAAAAATTCATAGCTTTTGGATTAGTAAAACTCGTTCAAAAGTCAAAATAATCAAGGCAGTGCATGCTGCCCAGAAATTTTCTAAATTTACATCAAGATGCCAAAAAGTTTATAACTTCGGTTTGAAAACACCTTTTTAAATTTTCAAAAGCCCACTCATCTAGAACTATGCAAACATACAAATTACTTCCACAAATAGAGGTAGTAGGGTACGATCTGACCCATTGGAAGTCAGATCACGAAAACTTGGCAACATGCATTTTTTACACATTCTAGCAAAACTAAATACAACTAGAAAACCCATAGCCATATGTATGGATGAAAATCAACCAATCTAACCCTCAAGAATAAAATAAACTTAAAAAAATAACAAAACAACCTACACAACAAGATCTAACATATATAACCAAAAACAACTCAAAACCCACCAAAGATCCACCTTTGATGGTTCTTGCTTGGAGATGATAGTCCTTACCTTGTCCAAACTTCCTTCTTCGATTCTATACCCTCAAACCGAGGCCCATAGGTTTCACATGCAGATTTTTCAGAGAATGTTAGAGTAGGAGATTTTAGATGGATGGAAAAACACAAAAACTCTAGAACCCTTACTTTTGTTTTCACTAGATCACCAAAAAGATTCAACTTTGAGATCCTCCTAGAACATCCTCCCTTGAACCCTAGAACAAAATATCCATGCCATGCATGGCTATTAGAGCACATGCATGCATATTCCACCCCTTAGGGTTTCAGATTTGATGAAGAAAATAAGTGAAATGGACAAGGTTTCGTACTTACTTCTTCACTAGTCTTCCCTTGAGCTCCTCCTTCCTTCAATGGAGAATGAGTGAACCAAGCTTGTGAAGAGAAGAGAAATGGTAGCCAAGGGGCTTATGGGTTTCAGTTTTTGGAGTGTAGAGTAGAAGAGAGAAAGTTTGTTTGAGTGGAAAAATGATTTTTGAGGGAAGTGTGTAGCTTTGGTGAAAATGGATCAAGGACAAAAATGTGAAAGAACACTAATCATTAAGGTAGTCTCTTAACCTTCCCTAGAATATGTGTCATAAGACACTTGAGTGCATAGGCATAGCCTAGCCGCCCACCTTTCTCTCTCCTCTCTTGTTAAAAGACTTTTATGCCCTTGCAAAATTTTACAACACTTTAAAGCATTCAAGGACCCTTTGGTAATTTCACTTGTAATTTCTAACCAAAATTTTACCCTATATTTTTTAAATATCCCAAGCTAAAATTAATTAAATAAATGTGTCCCAAATTAATTTTTTTCACATAACACATAATTTGGTTATTTTCTCAAATTGACTAAAATGCCCTTAGGGCTCGGGTAAGAATTTCCATTCTTAAACCCGATCGATTGGAATGAAATACTCAATCAATTCTTCTTAAATTTATTGGCTTGACTATAAATTCCCAGTGTCAGAAAAAATTAATATTTTTATGCCATAGTATTTCCTAATTAATTAATCCGAGATTTTTACCCGATTAGGGTTTTTGACCCGGTCCACAACCAAAGGTCTCGCTTTCTAACAAAAACTGCACTTACCACAGCATGGCTAGCATTCACACTTCACAACTTCTTGTAACATAAAATGTTGACCTGACATAATACATAATGCAGGCACTACTACAAATATAGTGTTTCTCTGCGCTTTTTTTCAATCTAAAATAAAAAGTGCAGAGAAAAGGATTGAAGGACTCTTAGGAACAATGTTACTGGGGTTTTTAAAAAAAGGGCAATGTAAAGTAGGAAATGTGGGAAGTGGAAACTTTTTCTCTGCGCTTTTATTGAAAAAAAACGCAGAGAAAAGTATTGTAATTTTTCAAAACTTTTACCGAGCATAACTTTGTGCTCGGTTGTCCGTTTTGGGTGTTTTTTTTTAACTTTGATATTTTTTCGAGATCTATCCAAAGAATATAAATAAAATACCCAAAACAGACAACCGAGCACAAAGTTATGCTCGGTAAAATTTTGAAAAATTACAATATTTTTCTCTGCGGATTTTTTAAGAAAACCGATGAGAAAAGTCTTTCTTTCTCTACGATTTTCTTAAGAAAACCGCGGAGAAAAGGTTCCAGACCTATATATAAACTCATTCTTTCCCACAAGGTTCATAGACCTAGTTCATTTCGCGAAAAACTTCTTCAGCGGCGGTGGTATGTCTTTCAACCTTAATCTTAGTATTTTTTTCATCATTTTTAGCTAAATCTTAGTTAAAAACTGAAGTAGATGCTTGATATTTGTCAATTTTCAGGTTTTTGGTAGTAAAAATAGTTTGGATTTAGTCAAAAAATTGTCCATTTTCACTGTTTTTTTTTTCCCATACATTGTGTTCTTGAGCTTCAAAATACGTAATGATCTATATATCTTTGTTTGCATAGTTTTTTTTCATCATTATTTTTAGAGTTTATTTTGTGTGAAATAGACAAATAGAAATCAAAATTTTAAGAGGTTTTCATAAATCATTAATTTTGTTGCTGAATTTTTTTTCTGCAGATCTTTCGGTGACCAAACCTGAAAAAATGGGTTTTTTTTTTTTTTTTCAGGTTTTCAAATTTTCTTTGTATGGAGCTAGATAGATCTCAAAAAAATACCAAAGTTTAAAAAAAACACCAAAAACAGACAACCGAGCATAAAGTTATGCTTGGTCAAAGTTTTCAAAAAATTAAAATACTTTCCTCTGTAGTTTTTTCAATAAAATCGCGTAGAAAAGTCTTTTTTTTCTCTCCGATTGTTTTAAAAAAACCACAAAGAAAAGTACACCTTTCTCCGCGGTTGGCTTATTACAGCCGCAGAGAAAGATGTTCTTTCTCTGCGGTTGGCATACCACATTTCTCTGCGGTCGAATACACTACACTTTCAATACTCTAGAAAACCACAGTGTATTAAGTAAAAAAACCGTAGAGAAAAACTTTTTTTGTAGTAGTGAGGGAATTAAAAATACCCGAAGTAGGGTTTTACCCGGTGCCCTATACGCGGGGTGTTACAATACCTACAATTTATACAAGTTTCATCCTTGAAACTTAGAACAACTACGGGTGTATCTCTCTAATCTGGTGTTCGAGTTCCCATGTTGCTTTTTCTTCCCATGGTTACACCACTGCACCTTAACCAAGGGTATAGTCTTATTACGTAGCACCTTATCCTTACAATCCATAATCCTCACCAGTTTCTCCTCGTAACACAGCTTTAGATCCACTTCCAACTGTTCATAACAAAGTACATGACTCGGGTCTTCAACATATTTCTTCAGCATAGATACATGGAATACATCACGTACTCGAGCCAACGCATGTGGGAGAGCTAATTGTTAGGCTTCCATACCCATTTTCTCCACTATCTCAAAAGGGTTGACATATCTTTGACTCAATTTTCCTTTCTTACCAAAATGCAAAGCTCTCTTCAATGGATCTACCTTCAGGAGCACCTCATCTCCGACTTCAAATGCCAAGGGTCTTCGACGTCGGTCTGCATATTTGTGTTGTCGATCTATGAAGATCAGCAGCCTTTCTCGAATCTTCTTGATATCCTTGGTAACTTTGTCCACTTCCTCTGTACCCAAGAATTTTCTTTCACCGGATTTGTGCCAATGAATCAGGGATTGACCATTTTGCCCATATAGAGCTTCATATGGTGCCATCTTAATAGAGTCGTGGTAGCTATTGTTGTCAGAAAATTCCATCAGCGAAAGTTTTTCGCTCCACGACCCATGAAAGTCGAGTACACAGGCTCTCTGCATGTCTTCTAGGGTTTGGATAGTTCACTAACTATGCTCGTTTATTTTGGGATGGAAAGCAGTGCCAATCTTAAGTTGTGTCCCCAAACCTTCTTGCATCTTTTTCCAAAATGTTGAGATGAAACGTTCGTCTCGGTCTGAAATGATGGACTTAGGTACTCCATGTAGTCGTACAATCTCTGCTATGTATAAGTCTGCTAGCTTATCAGTAGAATAAGTTATCTTAATGGGTAGGAAATACGTTGACTTGGTCAATCAATCAACAATAACCCATATCGTATCTTGACCCATAGGAGTATTTGGAACTCGATTGACAAAGTCAATTGTGATCATCTCCCACTTCATTTCTGGAATCTCTAGCGGTTGTAGCAACCGCGCTGGTCGCTGGTGCTCTGCCTTGGTATGTTGGCAGGTGAGGAAATGAGCCACGTATTCTTCTACTTCCTTTTTTATTTTCAGCCACGAAAAATATTTCCTTAAATCTTGGTAAATTTTTGTGGTGCCGGGCTACATTGTGTAAGGGGCATTGTGTGCCTCATAGAAGATTTGCTTCTTAATCTCTACATCGTCGGCAACAAAAATACTACCTTTAAATCATAATACCCCATCTTCTGACATGTGGAATCCTGGTCGCATATCCTTCCTCACCTCGTGTTTGATCCGCTCATACCAAGGTTCCAAAAGCTGTCCTCCTTGTATGGCTTCCATAATGGTGGGTTGCACCAAAAGATTTGCTAATTTTCCAACAACTACCTCAAGATCCAACGTAGAGATGTCACCTTATAGTTCCAAGTGCATTTCTCACACTGTCATCATGTACACCATCGGCTGCCGACTCAAAGCATCTACCACCTTATTGGCCTTTCTGGGGTATAGAATGTCACAATTATAATCGTTAAACGATTCTAACCACCAGCGCTGCCTCATGTTCAATTCCTCTGGGTGAAGAAATACATGAGGCTCTTGTGGTTGGTTTAAATGTTGTAATGTATCCCATAAAGATAATGTCTCCAGATTTTTAATTTGAACTACTGCAGTCAACTCTAAGTCATGCCTCAGGTAGTTCTTTTCGTAACTTTTTAGCTATCGAGAAGCATAAGCTATCACCTTGCCATGTTGCATCAGTACTACCCGCTGCCCTTGTCTTGAGGCATCACAGTAGATCATGTATCCCTCTGTCCCACTGGGGATAGTCAGCACTGGGGCAGTGGTCAACCTCGTCTTTAGTTCTTGGAAACTCCTCTCACACTGTTTGGTCAATACAAACTTAGCATTTTTACGGGTAAGAGCGGTCATTGGCATTGCTATTTTTGAGAACCCTTCTACGAACCGCCTATAATACCATGCTAATCTGAGAAAACTTCTATCTTGGTAGTGGTCAACTTCGGAGGTTTCCACTAACTTACTCCCTCTATCTTGGTAGGATCCACGAATATCCCTTCTCTTGACACAACATGGCCCAAGAAACACATCTTTTCCAGCCAAAATTCACACATGGAGAATTTGGCATAAATTTTTTGTTCCTTCAAATGCTGAAGAACAATCTTTAAATGCACTGCATGTACCTCTGGGTTCCTCGAGTATATCAACATATCGTTAATAAACACAATGGAAAATTTATTTAGAAACTCGCTAAACACTCAGTTCATGAGGTCCATGAATGGGGTGGGTGCATTGGTGAGTTCGAAGGACATCACTACGAACTCATAGTGACCATACCGCATCCAAAACGCTGTCTTATGTATGTTCGACTCCTTAACTCTGAGTTGATGGTAACCTAATCGGAGATCTATCTTGGAGAATACTGATGCTCCCTGGAGTTGATCAAATAGATCATCGATCCTGGGAAGTGGGTATCGGTTCTTAAACACCACCTTGTTCAACTCTCGATAGTCTATACACATTCTCATGGAGCCGTCTTTCTTTTTTACAAACAATACCGGGGCTCCCCACGGAGAATGACTAGGTATTATGAACTTTTTATCCAACAGCTCTTGCAGTTAAGCCTGCAACTCCTTCAATTTTGCTGGTGCCATCTAGTACGGAGCTTTTGAAATGGGCGTCATCCCTGGAATAATCTCTATATTGAACACCCCTTCTCGCTCCGACGGTCGGGCGGGAAAGTCATCGGGAAATACTTCATGATATTTGCATATGATGGGTACTTCGGCTAGTTGAAATGTGCCCTCTTTATCTTATCCACGATGTGTGCCAAGTATCCCATGCAACTGTCCCCTAACATCTTCCTCGCCTTCATGGCGGAGATCATCAGAAATTTCTTTTCCCCAGTTGTGCCTTGGAACCTAAATGGCTCTTCTCCTACCGGTTTGAAAACCACTATCCTCTTCTTACAGTTCACTATGGCACCCTACTTAGATAACCACTCCATCCCTAATATTACATCATATTCGTGTAGGTCCAAAATCAACAGGTCTACTGTCAACTCTCGTCCCTCTACCCAAGCTAGTACGACTCTTACCCATGACCGCACCAACATATCTTCCCCTAAAGGCAACGACGCCCCACACATACTAGGCATAGGTTTAGGCATTCTATTCAATTTTTCAACAAAAGAGGCAACTACAAAAAAATGTGATGTACCATTATTCATCAATCGATATGCTGAGGTTTGGGCAATAGAGATCTGACCTGACACCATCTCAGATGGTCCGGCTTCTTTGTTGCCTTGGGTAAGAGCGTAGAACTGTGGCGGGGCTCCTATTTTCTTTTGTTGGTTGTTGCCGCCCTTCCAGTTTGGACTTGGGAAATTGTTAGCGAGGTTCCTTGCTTTTCCGTAGGCATAGCATGCCCTCTCCTTGCACTCACCCAGATGTTAATGGCCACACTTATCACAAAAAGGCTAGTACTCAAATTCGTGTCTGGGTTATTTGTTGGAACCCCCGGTCCGACTATCAGACGGTCCCCCTTTTTTCATGTTATTCCCATTGCTGCTCAGCCTTGAGCCTCCTAGGGTTCCAAAATTCCCTTTATTGCAGTCGTCCTGCTGAAAAACCTTCCCTTGGAGCCATTCCGGTTAGCATGGATCTTACCCGGATTGCCAAAGGTAAACTTTCTTTCTTCAAACTTATGGGATTCTTCCCTTTCAAGTTCAGACCATGACTCTTGGCGAAGCGCCACTACTTCTGCATATGTTTCTGGGCTTGTCTTCCTGGTGTCCATGAGTTTTCCGATCTCTCCTCGAAGTCCTCTCATATACCTCCATACTTTGGTTGATTCCATATTAACTAGATCCGGTGTGAATCTGCATAAGTGATCAAACTTCTTGGTATATTCCTGGACGCTCAAATTTCCTTGCTTCAGAGTCATAAACTTATCCACCTTGTGGTCAATCATGGTACGACTATAATATTTAGAGTTGAACAAGACTAGGAATTCTTGCCATTTAATTTCGGCCACATTATGACCCTTCTTTGCAACATCCCATCATATGCGGGCATATTTTCTCAACATATAAATTGCACTAGCCACCTTTTAATGCTCAGTAGTTCTGATGAAATCGAAGATCATTTATAGTGTGCTGATCCATTTTTCTGCCACCACTGTTTCAGCAGTACCTTCAAAGGTTGGTGGGTTCTAGTTACCAAACCATTCAGAGATGGGTTTTTGTTGGGCCAACCTCGTGCCTCAACCTGTGGTTCATCCCCTGCCCCACCAGCCGGTGGATCCTGGTGCACTACTTCAGCCACAGCTACTTCTGGTTCATTCTGATTGTTAGTCGGTGCTGGTGGGAGGTGTTGGAGTAATGTCTGAAACATCTTTGTTTGGTGGGCATCAGAGTCCACCTACCTTTTATGGCCTTGTTCGATGCGAACATTTTGAGCTTCCAAATTTCTACGAACCTCCTCCATATGAGCAGCAAGGTCAAGTCCTTAATTCACCCCCTAACCTTGACCTTGGCCCCTCACTCGACCTCGATCTCTGCGTCGGCCTCTACCTCAACTTTGGCCTCGGCTTGCGGAAACTTGTGGGGTTGTAGTTGGTTGCTCTACTGGATCTTGTGCATTATCGGCTTGACAACCTGCCCTGGCTCTGGTATTAGGAGCCATGAAGAGTTCCTTCATATATATAGACAACGATGAGCGATTACTAAAAGTAACAAACTAGTAGCAGCAACATACGCATGCTAGTCTTTACACAATTGATCAACATCCAATCATAGAACTCGCCCATTAGACAAAATATTGCATTTAAACATGTCAAACCATATCACAACAGTCAACGCAAAGTCTAAAAGGGTTTACAAAAGTAAATAGGAAGGGAATCTAACCCTAGTCGGGGTTTAGGGTTTTTATCATAGGATCCTTAATTAGAAGTGATGCAAAATAATGGAATTTGAAACCATAGTATTTTTCACAAAAGATAATAGAACAAATGATCACTATACTAATCGATACACATCTCCCCATCTGAATCCTCCTCAAGATCTTCTTCTGGTTTTACCGCCCTGCCTCGAGGTATGCTATCATCCACAGAGACAGGCCAATCCATGGACCAAACGCTATCTCGATCTCCATACGACAGTCATCCACAGTGTCACGAACTAGCTGCCAACGTCTGCGACTAAACCAGATTGGTACCTAGCTTCTTAGACTAGCGCCGGCATATCGCACTCTCCGTCGCTCGGGTGTGTTGGCCCTATCAAAGACTTTTGTCATGTAATGCGTCCATTTCCAAATGACACGCCGATGTCGTTCATCATACTCGAAGCGTCGAGGATTCTCGTTGTGAAATAACCTATAATAGTCAACCCTAAGTGTAGGGATCGTGGGTAGGTTCTCTATAACAAGGTCATCTATCTCAGGTATATCAGCCATAATCTACAATTTATAGGATTGAGGTAAATAAAAGAAAGAAAAGGAAACATATATGAAAAGACAGTACTTACAGTTAGTGTCGGTCTGTCTTACAGAATGTACATGTGGGTTTTTCTACAGAAACAGTTTAGCCCGGTGCTCTGATACAAACTGTAACATCCCGTAAAATCTCTTAACATAATTTGCGAAAAACATAACCATTTACTAAAATAAGGAAACCGAAAATACATATAAAAAAAACTTTTCAAAACATACAATAGTTCGGAAGTATGCACATATTTAAAACTGAATTACAGTGTCAAATTTTAAAACATTCAACGAGCCCAAAATAAACTATTAATTATCATATGGGTTCTAATCCCCAAAACATAAATTCCCAAAAGGTCAGTCCACTTGTACACCTTCTCAGATAAACTCCAACGCTCACTGATCCACTCTACCTTTCAGCTTACCTACAACACGAAACAACTAGGTAAGCGAAACACTTCGTAAGAACAACTTAACAAACATAACCAAATAAATAGAGCAAGAATTGTAACTAGGTAGATAATCAACCAAGAATAAGATTTTGATGAAACAGTACCCTAACATATAATTTAAGAACGTGTGAAAGTCGTGACAAACTTATGGTCATGCCTCTTAACAAAAACTTATAACCTTAATGTACACCTGCACGCAGAAAATCCAAGAGCATACATACAGTCTTAACTATTAACATATATACTTACTTACTCAGTCGTATCATAACATACATACTTACTTAGTCATTCGTATCATATCATACATACTTACTTAGGGTTCCGGAGGAACCTTCAACATAGCTTAACATATCTCAAGTTATCATAGCATATCTCACCATTGTGTTGACGGATGTAAACTAGTTACACCGGTTACCTAGACTCCTAGAGGAATTTGACATACATTCTTATCCATAGAGATTTGATTATGCAATTAACTTACTTATGTGTCATGGAGTTTTACCCGACTCTTATGTCACAGGTGTTAAGCCAGACTTCTTACATATCACGATGGCCAACCGACTTTAGCCATAGTGGCATCGGTGGCAAACTGGACTTCTTACATATCGCGATGGCCAACCAACTTAGCCACACAGGCATCAGTGGCGAACCAGATGTAATGACCCGGATTTTCAAGACTCGATAATGCGGAAATATAAATGTTTTCATTTAACAAAATGTCTCAAAAACCCATAGAAAAAAAAACTTTTTAAAAAGTCGTATGGCCATACTTAACATTTAGTTACAAACATGTTTTATAAAGAGTAGAGTGAGCCTAGTTTATGAAAATTACACAACATTTCCAAAAATAAAACAGCTTCCCAAAAGGTCGGTCCACATGTACATTTGCAAGGAAGACTCCAGCGCTCACTGCTCTGCCTTACCCTTGCCCTTACCTACAACATGAAACAACTAGGTAAGCCAAAACGCTTAGTAAGATCAACTTTCAAACAAAGCATGTAGATAATTAGGGTTCCGGACCCTACATAATCAATTTCAAGAACGCTAAAGCACCCTGGCAAACTTATGGTCATGCCTGATAACCAAGGATAAATTAATTCATAACTAGATAAAAATCCTGCACTCAGAAAAATCCCAAGCAGATATATTATATCACAACTATATCTTATCAACAATTATATCCCTGCACTCAGAAAATCCCAGAGCAAGCAGATAAATTATATCACAACTATATCTTATCAACAATTATATCCCTGCACTCAGAAAATCCCAGAGCAAGCAGATATATTATATCACCATATAATTCGAGACCAACGCTCGACAATTTCCAACAATTCAGGCGTAACGCGCCCTCCAACATAATTGCTAATCTGTAAAAGAGAACCGAGTCTCCACACTAAGATCTAGCCAATAAATATTCTCATCAAGGGTAACTATCGTGTTACCTAGGGCATCGCTACTTATCCAAGAGTGTAATCCAATTTACACGATTTTACGGAGACTTCTATGTTAATCAGTGGTGCTGGTGAGCAGTTTCCCCTAAGGTGTTCAGCCTTACTCAATCTTGGCAACCCCTAGGATCTCTAGGCACTCTCACTGAATGACCAATATTCACGGCTGCTATCCGAGAATAACTTATCAGAGCACTTGCTCGGATTCTAACCGTCCAATGATTAAGTAAGCATGAGGGCCCCTAGGTCCCATTTATTTTGGCGCCCCTAGGTTTAACCAGCTTATCCTCATCTCATGGCCACTCGTCGCGGTAATGAGCCGGACATAAATAAAATCAAGCAGTGTGACGGGGATCAACCGTCTATGATATGACGGACATCTACCGTTCATATTTTTTAAATCAGCACTCACTAGACTAACGTCTCTAAGCAACTTTCTATGACAGTCTATATATGTGCATGTATCCCTATATTAACATACAAGACAATAATCATTTCATGTTGCAGCCATGCAATATAAGTTGACTTACTTGGAGTCCTTAGCGCTCAGCAGGTTTTCACCCTCCAACGTTCAGTCCAGTTACGCTTAGCCAATACTGTAGTTATCCATACAGTATACTCGGATTAATTATGGCACTCATAATTCATTATTATTATTTTGGGCAGTTTGGTCATTTTAATAAAAGTCATTTGTAAGGATTTATAATCCTTTTTTGGTTTTAAACCTATTAAGGAAAGTCATACAAAATATTCGAGACTAAACCCTAAGTCTCGGGGAGGCCTATCCTAAGGTCTCGATACCTAGGCTCGGGTATCACAATGGTATTTTCCCACAATCCGCTAAAAATCTTATTCTTTCAAGATATCGCTATTAACCCGCACTTTCGACTAGTCGGTTAAAATATGTAAGATTTTAGCCGGTATTATATCCAGAAAATACTAATAAGTTCCTTAATTATTTTTAAAGAAAATAAACTCTTAAATTTTCCTTTTATTTTTCTTAAGGTTTTAATATCTAAAAATCGTTTTAAGAAAATTGCCTAATTTGTCTTAATTAGGAAAACCGTTAAAAAATTTCCCATGTTGACTAATTAATTTTCCAAAATCAATTAATCAATTTTACTTACTAGAAAAATAATTCATTTAATTATTTTCTCAAAATATAGGGTTTTAAACCCTCTTTTAATTTATTAACTATTAATAAATTAAATCTCTTATTTTTAGAAAGAATAAAAACTCTTTAATAAAAATAATTCATTTAAACTCAAAGGAGTAATTTTAGTGAAAATATGATTTCAAGACTTACCAATTTATATCTTGAAATAAGCAAAATTTTACTTTTTACCTTATGTTCCAAAATCTCATTTTTACACTAAGTGTGAAAAGCCTATTTTTCACATTTTTAACTACATACTTCGTTAGTTCATAACTTTAAATTAACTTACCCAATTGTTACCAAAATTTCCCAATTCCATTTTTGTTATGCCATTTAGGTCTTTGTAAAATCTTAGGTCAAAATGAGCATTTTTTATTGGTGAAATCATTTTCCAACTATGAGGTAAAAATGACCTTATTTTCAAGTCCTTATTTTTTTCCAAAGTTTGACCGTTAATAACTTTCAAACCTTTTAATATTTTATTACCAAATTTTACAGTGGAATAATAGGTTATTCCAGAAATATGTCCACAAAAGTTTAGAAAAAACTGGGTTCATTTGCCCTATACAGTGGCTGTCCAAACTTGGTTCCGAAAATAAGAATACGAAAAAACAGTTTTTACCTAAACTTTGAAATAGCATAACTTACTCATTTCTAAAAACATTTTAGTGTTTCAAAAGCTCAATTTTATGTACTCAATCTCAACAACATCACATTACAATTTAATTTTATAAAAAAAATATACAGTGGCTGCTTGACCCCTTGGAAGTCACAGCTCAAAACATGTTTTGTTTTAGGGTATCCTACAAAACCCTTGGGGGTTTTGGTTCCCATTTTCAAAAATCAATATACATGCATCATAAAAATTATTAAACAACTACCATAACCTTATTACATCACCAACAAGAAACTTTAAGCATTAAATATACAAAATAATGCTTAAAACTAAAAACCCTACAACAAAATCATCAAAAGTAAACTTTTTACCTTTTTGGTGTTTTTGCTTAAGGTTTGAACCTTCCTATTAGCTTTGACTCCTTCAAAACCTTTCAAAAACCCTAACCAATTTCCCCCAACAACATAGTTAATTAGCTATTTGAAACTCTATGCTCAAAACTTTACAAAAGCCTAGATTAGTGAAACTTTACCTTAGGGAAAATACTTCCTAGACCAAGACTTAGCCTCCAAGTTTCCTTGGTATTCTTGAGGTTGAATATTGAGAGATAACTTGAGAGAGTTAAAAAAAAAAGATGATAGTGAGAGAGTGAAAGTGAGTGGTCGGTTCTTAGGGGGAGGTTAGAAGAGTTTATACTATCTAATTGATCCTAAAAACACTCAAGTGTTTTACTCCCACTTGCCCACTTGACAATATCTCAAACCTTTAAATAAATGGGATTTAAACTCAATTAGTTAATAAATGGGATTTCAAAACATCACATGGCCGGCCACCCATTGCTATATATATGTGATCATTTCATTTTTTTTTATATAAAGGTTAATAAATGTTTCATAAGAAGAAAAGTTCAAATTGGCTTTTGACACATTTTTCACTCTTATTAAGTTTTAACCACCAAACTTAATATTAATTAATTAAATTAAATGTCTCTCACATTTAATTTAATTAATCACATAATAAAATTTAACCTAAGGTCCATTCATGGAATAAAATTCCCCATTTCGGCAAAATTAGGCATTTAACACAAAATGCCTTAAAATTTCCATTTTCTTTTAGGTTTATTATTTTTTACCAAACTTTAACTTTTATGAATGTATTTTATGCCCAAAATATAATTGCCATGATTTTTCATTTTATTTTCCGAGATTTTTACTCGATCAGGGTTTTTGTGTCGGTCCAGGACCGAAAGTCTTATCTTGACTTTTAAAATCACAAAATTCATATTTTGGCTAGCAATAACTCATGGAATACTTACAAAAAATATATAATATTATTTAAAATAATATTCTTAACCCGGGGGAAAAATCCCGACCCGAGTCGTTTAAAGGTACCCGAAAACGTAGGACGTTACACCAGACTTCTTACATATTGAGATGGCCAATCGACTTTAGCCACATAGGCATCGATGGCGAACCAGAATTCTTACATATCGTGATGGCCAACCGACTTTAGCCACACAGTCATTAGTGGTGAACCAGAATTCTTACATATCGCGATGGTCAATCGACTTAGCCACACAGGCATCGATGGCAAACCATACTTTTTACATATCGCGATGGCCAACCGAGTTAGCCACACAAGCATCGGTGGTGAACCAGACTTCTTACATATCGTGATGGCCAACCGACTTTAACCACACAGACATCAGTGACAAACTGATTTCTCACATAGTTTTCTAGTGGCTAGCCGAAGTTCATAGTTGTCACGGTAGCTAGCCGGACTGCTTACCTTAGTCATGAGTATGCGAATTCTCTAGGACCACGGTCTTGAGTAAACCTTCTAGGACTAGTTCAAATCACTAACTAATAACTTAGTTATCTAAACTAGTCATTAACGTGTTGTAGCCAAACATATCATAAGTTGTCTTATCCGTATTCCTTAGCATTTGCTTGTGGAAACCTTCTATCCAGAAGCGAGCCTTCACGCTTAGATAACACTGTAGTAAAACCACACATTGACTTGGGTTAAACTATGGCATATTCTTATAGTTAATATTCAAAAATAGCTACATGATATAAATTGTTAGGGACTCTATACTATAGTCTCTTATACACTTCAGAGTGTATAAGGCCGAATTTCATTTCAGTCTTAACAGTAACATAGGAAAATTGGTCTTCTCACAACACGCTCACCGCCATGCATTTTAATATTCTTTAAATGAAGAAGTCACTTATCGAATAACTCGTATTTTGGTTTTAGGAAAAATAAGTTATACTCAACTCATATCTTTAGAAAATACCAACTTGTCGTCTTCTTATGAAAATTTACCGTTTTTATCATTTACCAAAATACCGCTTATTGATCTGTTTCAAATAATATTTAACAATGTCATATCGCTCTCTTAAAGGTTCTACAAAACCCAAACTCCCATTCTTACCAATTCTTACCCATAACCTAGGATCACTCTTTGTTTTTTTTTTTTTTTGAAAAGAAGGGCAATTGGACCCTTAACATATAAAATGGTAAAAATCAACTTTTTGTTGAGGTTTGAAATTTCTACCTTTCAGTTTTTTAGGGCAACATTAGAAAAATTATTTCTCTTAAATCGTAATATACTTTTCTCTCAAATTTTTAAGGAGTCCTTGTACATATCTTAACTAATTCCCTTCATAATTTTATAATTTTTGGGATGGAAAAACTTATTCTAAAGTTTAAAGCAATTTGGGCAGTGCCTGCTGCCCAGAAGTTTTTCCTAGTTTTTATGGAAAATTTAAAAATTTATTTCTCTTACACCGTATCCCAGTTCTTCCTAAAATTTTACAGGAAGCTTTATACATGTCTAAATTCGCTTCCTAAAACATTTCATAATTTTTGGAATAATAAAACTCAACCAAATGTTTAAATCTATCTGAGCAGTGCTTGCTGCCAAGAAGTTTTGTTTCTAGATTTTATGGTAAACTTTGAAAAATCATATCTCTTATACCTTAACATGTTTTTCTTTAAAATTTAACAGTGAACCTTAAAAATATTTAAAATATCATCTTACAAAATTTCATAGATCTTTGATTAGTAAAACCCATTCAAAAGTCAAAACACTCTGGGCAGTCCATGCAGCAAGAAATTTTCCAGATTTACATCAAGATGCCAAAAAGTTCATAACTTCGGTTTGAGAACACCTTTTCTCAATTTTCAAAAGCCTAATCTCAAGTACTCATCTAGAAATATGCAAACATATAAATTACGTCCACAAAAAGAGGTAGTAGGATACGATATGACCCGTTGGAAGTCAGACTACGAAAACTTGGCAACATGCATTTTTTACACATTCTAGCAAAACTAAACACAACTAGCAAAACCATAGCCACATGCATGCATGCAAAACAACCAATCTAACCCTCAAGCATAAAATAAATTTAAAAAATGAACAAAATAACCTATACAACCAGATCTAACATATATAACCAAAAGCAACTCATACTTCTTGCATGGATTCTATACCCTCAAACCGAGCCCCATAGGTTTCACATGCAGATTTTTAAGAGAGTGTTAGAGTAGGAGATTTTAGATGGGTGGAATGACACAAAAACTCTAGAACCCTTACCTTTGTTTTCACTAGATCACCAAAAAGCTTCAACTTTGAGATCCTCCAAGAACATCCACCCTTGAACCCTAGAACACAAGATCCATGCCATGCATGGCTATTAGATCACATGCATGCATATTCCACCCCTTAGGGTTTCAGATTTGAAGAAGAAAAGAACAAGGTTTCGCACTTACTTCTTCACTAGTCTTTCCTTGAGCTCCTCCTTCATTCAATGGAGAATGAGTGAACCAAGCTTGTGAAGAGAAGAGAAATGGTAGCCAAGGGGCTTAGGACTTTCATTTTTGGGAGTGTAGAGTGGAAAAGAGAAAGTTTGTTTGAGTGGACAAAATGATTTTTGAGGGAAGTGTGTAGTTTTTAGTGAAAATTGATTAAGGACAAAAATGTGGAAGAGCACTAATCATTAGGGTAGTCTCTTAACCTTCCCTAGGATATGTGTAATCAAATTAAAATATCTTGTTTTTAATAATTATTTAATAAATGAATAAACAATTAAAATTATTAACAATTAAATTTTAAATTGAGCAAATTGGGTTGTGACATGTGTCGTGTGGCACATATGTGCTTTCTTGATTTTATTCATTTATTTTTTCAATTAATAAGGCAAAATATTTATGCATTGAAATAATATAATATTTCATAAATGCATTAATATTTCTTATAATTTAAATGATTTATTATAATATAATAAATTAATCTTTTTCTCTCTCATTATTAATTAACTCAAACTTAATTAATATTTACTATAACTAATATATAGTTTTCAAATAAAATATATTGGTTTATTTAATTAATTACTCATAATTATCACACAATTACAACTTAGCCCCAGAAAATTAATTTCTTGACAATTAAGTGATTTTCTCATAATTTGTCAATTATAGCCACATCTACCAAGTCATATAGGGTGATATGGGTTGTTACCATATCCATAATATGACAAAAAAAATTCGAAATTTAGAGAGAAAGGAGAGAAGGAATACTATAGAGAAAATGAGAACTTGAGAAAAGAAAACTTGGGGCTCTTTAAGGCTTCGACTGGGTGGATTTATCATCAAGGGTTAGTTTCCTTTGGTTATTCTCATTATTATGATGCTTTTGTTTGAAGGCTTAGATACCCTATATTGTGTTTGTTGTGTGGAAACTAGAAACAAGCAAGGGAGATCTCTATGTTTTGACTTGGGCCAGACTTACACAAGAGTAAGTTTTAATCTTAGTATTTCTTTTAAATTTGGATTTCGTATGTATCTTAGAGACCAATGTTGTGAATTGTAGAGTTGAAATCCAATAGGAGAAGTGGTGGTCTCGGCCATTAGAGGTAAGATTGTGCTCTTAGACTTCCAATGTGATTTTATGAATGTTTGATGCTTATAATGTTGAGAATGGAGTCTTGATCTTGTTTATGTTTAAGATAATGGTAATCTAGGGATCATGGGGAGCAGATATAGAAATTGATGGTATAAGTTACCACTTAGGGTGCGGTTACCAAATCTTGGAAACCACACTACTGGTATTAATGGAGAGTGATCGACAGTGATGTGGTTATGGTTTGGGTTTGGGTGTGCGCCATTGTAAGGGTTTAGGGACACCAACACTTTTTGGGCTTGATGTAGGCTCAACCAATAGAGACACCACCACCCTCAGTGGTGGTTATGGTTATTAAGATGGAGTTGTTATGGTAGTTGTGGCCGAGAACCATGGTCATGATGGGGTGGTCCTCGTTGTTAATGATGATGTTGAAGATGATGGTTATTGATGATAATGATAAGCCATGGGCTCGAGTAAGCCATGGAGGAGTCAGTTCGAAGGCCTTTTTGCTAATATGCATGGGCCATGCACGTAATATGTGTGCTACGCTTGTGTCCAAATGTTGAAGGGGCTGGGGAAATTAATGTAAGGCTCAATTTTAAGTATTTGAGGGCTTGAGATAATATTTTCATGAGATAGAAGATATTAAAGCTATCATTGACATTCTAATAGAGCTTAGGGCTCAGGATTAGAAGCGAAGTTCGAGATTTGGGCTCGGGGCTAGAAAATTCATAACTTGAGATATAATTGAAGTTTGGCCAAGAGATTTCAGACATAGAATGATATTAAATTTTAATTCTAGTTCAAGTTTTGAGAGGGGTATTTTTGTAATTTTATCCTGATGGCTCGAGTTTGGGCCGAGAGTCATGACCAGGAATTGAGAAGGGACTTTCTTGAATTCTAATCTTAGAAACTTAATAGCATTGTTAACTAATTTATATGTCCTTATTTTTTAATAGAACCTAGAATCAATCATAAACACTCACAAAAGTTGTTTCAAGAAAGCTAAGGACTCGAGGTAAGGAAGAATACACCAAGGGTAACATAGTTATGTGGAATTATATGTTTTAGTATGCTGTTGGAAAGTTATTAGGGCTTTATATGTGATTATATTGTCAAAAGAATGTATAATAGTACCCATCTATTGGGGTTGAATGCAATATCCAAGATAAGTATGTGAATACAAATTGTGTTTGTATCGTGCTTGCTAAGAAATTCTGTGGATGTGGGCCCCACGATAGTCGTCCTTTTGAACAACAACTATTCAAGGTTCATCATCGTGGAATTAGCGGAGCTTGCTACTTAGGTACGGTAAGTGGTGTTCTCCTGACAGCAGAGGTCTCGAGGCTGATCACCTCAGAGTTGAGCCCGATGACATCGTAGATGGTTTGATGTCATATGTTTGCAATAATTGTGATTATATGATTTGTCTGAGACATATTGCTAAGCCATAGTTATAGTTTATATTGATATGTGATTAGCGAAATGCCAATTTATAATATGTTAAATTCTTTTAGTTTATGCTTAGCTTCCTTACTAAGTTTTATAGCTCATTAGTTAATCTGTGTGTGTAAGTAAGGGAAAAGTATGAGATTGGTGCTAGTAGTTGGTGAGAATTCCATCTGAAATAAGCATACTGTGATAAACCTGACGTGTATGGATGGAAAGGGTTCAAGACTTCCGCATCAATTTCATGATTTAAGAATGTTTCTTTATGTATTTTTCTTTCAGTCTCAAATTACTTGTTTCTCAAGTATTTAGTATTATGCACTTATCAACTACTGTATTTTATGTTTTTTACTATTTGTGATCCCAACATTTCTCATTAAAGATTATTTATATTTTCTAAAAGCTAATTTATCTCAGTTAGTGCACTTTTAGTAACCTAAAGACCTATTTTCAAAAGAGTTGGCTTTTAAAGGTCATTGACCATAAGGATATGCAGTAGTATCCCTAGTGAGTCAACAAGTAGGAAAATTGGGTTGTTACATATTGTTTGTTTATAAATTAGATTGTAAGTAGAGAAGTCCCGAAGTACTTCATATGCATAAAGAATCATAATGTATATGATCATTTGATATTGAAATTAAAGAACATGTAACGAGAATGCAACAAATATATGGCCCCGATGTACTTATTGCAAATAAAAAATTGATATCATCGAAGATATTCATCTATGAATGCATACTTAAAATTTCAAATTTTGGGTTGACTAATAGTCATAAATAAATAATATCTACAAATATGATGCATATTTATAACATTGTTCATATGATATGATAATGAACAGTGTTATGTATATATGAAAAATCTAATATGATGGATAAATTTTGATATTCCATTCCACAAACATGCTCTAGAAGAGTTATAGTAAATATGTGGCCATGGATAATTTATTCTCTATATAGGGATATTAAAAATGGTGATTTATAATATTACAATGAAAATCATAAGAGATCTCTTATCACCAAATAAGTAACCATG
Organism: Humulus lupulus; assembly: GCF_963169125.1. Taxonomy (NCBI): domain Eukaryota; kingdom Viridiplantae; phylum Streptophyta; class Magnoliopsida; order Rosales; family Cannabaceae; genus Humulus; species Humulus lupulus. The sequence goes on along the minus strand of NC_084796.1, from coordinate 84,815,643 downwards.
GAGATTCGCATAAGGGGGATACAAGTACGTATTGCATTCTTTTATCTTTAGTTTAGGCTTTGTCCCACTAGATTTTATTGACAAGGTTTTTAACCAGACAAGTTTAAATCATCCTGAGATACTTGCAATTTTAGGTAAGTGGAGAATGTATGACTGTCATCAACGACACAACATATTCAATGAGCATGTGGATTATCACCCGATAAAGAAGTACCAACAATTTTCTATAAAAATACGGTGCATAAAATTCTTAGCTAAAAGGAGATACGCCAAAGAATATAAGACTAGACACATTTCTCCAACAAATTTCTTCACAGGTGGTCTTCAAAAGTGTTATGATATTAATGTTCAACAATTATATATATTGATAATCTTGCATACTTCTTCACAAATTCATTACCAATGTCAATATTCAAGAAGATGATACATAAGATTCAAATAGTCTGATTAGATGATTACCATGAATGTTAGAATGAGGGGAAGTAAATACACACTGCACTTTTTTTCACTTGAACGAGTTCTTGTCCCACTGGGTTTTTTTGGCAAGGGTTTTAATGAGATATTTTTTATGGAAATCCAATGGGGAATGTTATAAATAATTTATATATATATATAAACATGGATGCCTGGAGAACTCCCTTAGTCAAATATCACAATTGTAACAACCCAAAATTCTTAACAGTTAAGTTACTAGAAAATGACCGCGTATTTATAGTGGTCAACTCACTCTAAAAAATGTCAACTTATCATAAAACGATCTTTAAACTTGTAAGAATACATGCATAAATGTAATAAAAGTGTTTACATTATAAAATCAAAGTTAAACATGCCTGAGTCTGAGATCTCAGTATTTAAAAAACAAAACATAGTCTTCAAAAGATGAAAAATAGAGTACTTTGACAAATGACCTTCTTGATTTGCCTCGAAAACATAACACATTCTTAAAAGACTTGAAAACATGGTGCTGATGACTTTAAAAAACCCCACTAAGCGAACAGGTCAGTTGGTCATAGTATTTATATGTAGATGATATTTCCTTAAGCTCATCACCGTCAAGTTCTTAAACCTTAGTCTTACCTGTATACATAGACTATTTGATGAGCTAAAATTTCTAGTAAGGAAGCGAATCATACAAAAATATATACTAGGTCACATCATGATAATAATAATACATACTTGGCATAACAAGCATCTTAATAGCCTAACCTATCACAAAACTTTTGAACATAATTATAGTTGGCACATTGGATACCCTAATCCAATACTCCACCCCTTCTGTCATGATGTAATTCGATTCATATAAGTAAAGCCATCAAAAATGAAATGTAGCATTTTAAACACAAGGAGGTGATCAGCCTCAAGACCCAAGGACCATACCAAATGAAAACTCCTCATACTTCCTCACTGATTGTCCTGTAATATCAACATACCATAGTACGAACACATGGTCACCCATAAACCTTAGCATGCATAACAAATAGTTGCATTCATAACAAGTCGTAAACATAAATTGCATATATAAGCAGTATTCATTTTATTGTAAAAGCATGTCATAAACTTATACATATCATGGACAAAAATAATGTAATAACCTAGTTTATTTTTTTATTATTTAAATAACTATTTGTCAATTGTTTGAAATATATAATAGATTGAAATTAAAATAATAATTGGTAAATATTGTTTTTAATTTATAAGAATCGTAAGTGGATCGCTTTAGAATAAAGTTTGGGACTTAAGTGCAAAATAAATATAGAGTTGTGAAATATTTATTTTACTAGATAGTTAAGGCTTAAATAAACTCTATAAGGACCCTAGAGTAATTTTCTATTTAATTGGGTCACATGGGAATTTATTTGAGAAGCCTTGAACATGATTTTATGTGTTTGGACTCACATAAAATTATAAAGACATTTTAGACTATAGTTTGTGTGTGTATCGTGTGGTACCACATATTATGAGATTATAGACTATAGTTTTGATGTATTTATTTTGTTATAAGGTGCTAAACTCATCAAATGGAAATGATGAGCAGTAGTGAGCGGTTTTGGAAGTCCAATGTGAGATAGCTAGAGGTTCCTATATCATGTGTGACTACACATTTCAACACATGATTTTAGTTCTTAGTGGCTTTGTAGGTTCGATCACACCTGAAAAAGGGAGGGAATCCTTATAATTTTTTAGTTGCGCAGTTACTAGAGGTTAGAAGGAACAGAAAAAGGGTCACATTCACCATTTGCTTCATTCTCTATTCAAACTAGAGATAGAAAGAGAGAGAGGGAAACCGAGAGAGAGTGTTGAGAGAAAGTTGAATGGTTTGCTCTCCATAGTTTTAGATCCAAGTCTCACCACAATTGTAAGTGTTTTGATCACTCTCTCTTTCTTAGTTTCAGTTTAAGTTTACAATCGAAGAACACTTTAATCTCATATAGAAAGTTTGAAGAGTTAGAGGAGAAGAAAATCACAAGTTTCTGGTTTGCTAAGAAAACATCATGATGTAAGTTTTGATCTTCTCTTTCTTCTTTGATTTTGGGTTTGGTATGTTCTTAGAGGGCTTGGTAAGGAATTGTAGTGTCCCAAAACTCCTAATAAGGATTAGTATGTGGATTAGTGTGCCTGGAGGGCATAATTGGAAATTATATAATTTAAATCGAATATATATATGTGATTATGTGGATTATGTGAGTTATATTATGATTTGACTGCTTATGCATGTTTATGTGTATTAAATGTGCTTAAGGCCCGGTTTTGTCGAAAAGAGGCATTTCTCTAACTTTGACCCGTTGAGGGAATAATTGTAATTTTATATGCTATGTGCTTGAGACCAAATTATTATGTGGATATATTCATGATATTCGGCATGAGCTGAACCTTTTGAGCAATTTAGTGGAAAAGTCATAACGGGGATTAACACCCAGCTCGGGGGGAGCCAAGGGGTATTTTGGCAATTTGACATATATTTGGGATTTATTGGTAAATGGAATTCACTGAGGAAAATATTTGTATTTGAAAGATTAGTGGATTAATTGGGAATTTAAGGTGTAATTTGTGGTTTAGTGGAATTAGGCTAAAATGACCAAATCTCCCTTGGGGGTTAAATAAGAGGATCATTGGAGGAAGGGGTAAAATTTTCTTTTGACAATTAGGCTAAGTGAGACTAGATCGAGTGTTGAGCACTTGGTTAATCAAGTTCAGCTCTCTCTCTCTCTCTCTCTCTCTCTCTTCCTCCTTTTGGTTTTCTCTCAAATTGGCTAAGCACCAAAATCCTCTACGTGCTCAATGATTTAAGCTTCCAAGAGATTTCTGGTGGAATTTGGGATTTGATTAAGGGTAGAAGCAGCTATGTGATCAACCATAGGCTGGGATTTTTGACTTTGGCAGCTAAGGTATAAGGATCATTTAAGCTTGTCTTGTGTTATTCATGCTCTTGAGGAAAGTGTTTGGCTCTTGAGTGAATTTTTGAATTCAAGGGTTCTAAGGGTGTCTTATTTGCTTGTTGATGGTGGAGACGAATTGGGAACTATTGACTTAGCCTCAATTCTGATTGGAACCAGGTAATTGTTATGATTTTTGGGGATTTTCGGGTTTGAGGAAAAGTTTGAAATTCTTGGCCCTAAACTCTTAATTTCTAATCTTATGTTTGAATTTGATGTTTATGGGTGCTTAGATGGTTTATATGAGTTATGTATCTATTTGGAACTGAGATTGATGGGTGTAATATTTATGGGAATACCTGTTTTTGGGCAAAAATATTGTAATTGAATGTAGGGGAAAATCATAGTCCTAGGTTTTCTCGCGGTAGCGCCAGGACGCCTAGGGCAAGCGCCACAACCTGCTTGAGTTCCTTGAGGACAGGGTTTGCCTCTGACCGTTGTGGTGTTGCGACCCTTAAAGAGGGTGTCGCGGCGCTAATGTGGGACTTTGGATAGGGAAAAGCTCTCTGTATGTTGGAGCGGTGCGCCCTTTAGAGGGGGCGTCGCAACTCAAAATGCACAAGTTTGAGAAAGTGGCTTATCAGTTTAGGGTGCATTTTATTTAGGGTTTTGGGGAGTTATCTTGGGAGGCTCGGGGAATGATTTCGCTATCCCATTTAGTGTAATTTGAGGTCCTTAGAGCTAGGGCTTTGTCTTGAGGCCCATTATCGGAATTAGTTCCTGATAAATGTATAATTGATGTTGTGACTAGGGTTTTCGCATGGCTCGGGAAGGGGAACACACTCGAGATCGTATCACCAGAAGCGCTTTCATACGGCTCTCAGATTCGTTTTAGGCGCTTCCAACAACGAAGGGGAGTATGTTTTCGTCATAGCTTCCTCTCCCACTCACTATTTTTTGAAAAGTATGTTTTTCACAAAATCAATATTTTTCAATTTAGTTGTAAAAATAAATTTAATTATTTTTACCAAATGATATTCCAATAATTACTAATCTAATTAAGGAAAACATAAAAATTGTGTCCTTAATTCTAATTCTAATTTTTCTTTAATAAAGAGAATATCATTTTTAAAACAACAAATTAAACAACTTATTTTTTATTTACCATCTTAACTAATTAAGACTAAATTTATTATTATATGAATTATCATATATAAGCATATAACAAAATATAGGATGTTTCTAATAGCATTTTTCTACACGAATGTAATACATACTGATTGCATACTGTGTGGGTATATGAATGGCATGTTATAATGCATGACAAAAAATTAAACATTATAATCACATTCAAATATTTATAATAAGTAAATAAAAGCAGGTATGGTAACTTTTGGGTATTTATAGAAAAATTACTACACTTGCAAAAAATACATGAAAATTTAACCTAGACTAACTAAGGCCTAATAAAGAGCACTTTGATCTTGGACCTTGAGATGTATTTTTCCCGAGTTAATGCCACTCATTTCCATATCCATTTTGAATTATATAACTTTTTAATTATTTTAAACTTTTAAAATAATTAAACTTTGGGTTTTAACACCAAAAGTTTCTAAGGCTCAATTTGAATTTCAGTAATTTAATTCAAAAATAAAACTAAACAATATAAATTTAATAAATTAAAATTCAAGATAATTTCAATTTTGGTTATTATAATTATGAAAGATAACAATTGAAACCTTTTTAATTAAGGAAAATAATCAATATTATTTCAATTAAAGAAATTTACAAATTAAACACATTTTAATTTAATTTCTGATTTTTAATTAAATGAATAATTAAAATAATTATGGTAACTACACATTAGGGTTTGTAAAATACAAACCCTAGGTTTGTACCATCTAGGTGTGGCGGTAGTGAAGGTGGTCCAGCAGTGGACATGGCTCAGCAGGCTGGGCGCGGCTGGGTGCGGTAAGGGCTTGGGTGCGGGCTAGCTACAGGCAGGCATGCGGCTGGCGTGCAGAGGCACGGAGGGGAGGCACGCAAGGGCTGGCGCACGCAGCAACTCGGGGCTAGGCTTGGGCCAAAACAAAATTTTTACCCATAATTTAAAAATAAATTACAAAATTCTTATGCCGCGAAATTGGCTTACATATTTCAACTAGAAATTTAATAACAATTCCTAAAATTAAAATCACCTTTATAAATAATCCTTAAGAATCTATCATCATGAAAATAAACATCCATCCATTCATACATATATCACATATAATATAAAAAATGCATATAATCTCACACAACAATTAATAATATGCATAGATTAATAATCTCTCTCTGATACCAATTGTTGGAAAAACATACAAAGTACGCAAGGGAATAGGCGTGGTAGGCTCATTGTTAAAAACAACAAAACAAATTCATCACTCATATAAAAAGTTTATATTAACAAGAAAACATCAAGACAAAAACATTAACATACGATATTATTAATCATGCAACATCTATATATAACATATAAACACATAAATATTCAAGAACATGAACTTTTACCTCTTGAAGCCTATCAAGTGTCCTTGAGTCTTTTCGTATATTTATCGATCTTCCTACCCAATGCTTTGAGTACTCAAACCACGATCTTCCGAAGTGTACTCTAAACCTCAAGATGTGTGTGGGCACATAGAGACCACGAGCTTGTATTTTAGGAATCACAAGTATTTCTCAACAAATGAGAACTTGGATCACGGTCTGAGAAAGGTTACAATAAAGAAGATGATAAACTTGTTGTCTACCAAACAATTCTGAGGTATTCTGAATTGTGTATTGTATATTGTCTATCTTTGTATTATTCTATATGATATATATAGAGAGATTATTCTATTACATTATTATTCCTAATAATAATAGTAATATAATAATAAAATCATAATAATGATAGGAATTGATTTAGGTAAATATCTAACGTACCGAATTTGAAAAACTATTTTCAAATTATTAATTTATAAAATAAAATAAAATAAAAACAACAATGATACAATATTAGTGTAGTAGTACATGCATGGCACAGTCCTTGGACTGTGTCATGCCTGAACTGTTATTCCCTTTAAAATATTGCATTTTTCTTTTATTTATTTATTTAATTAAAATCAACCTTCCACAAAATAAGGTATTTATCTTTTAAAGGAAAAGATGACAACCATATTTTAAAATTTAAATTTTAAATTAAAAATTAAAAATTAAAATAGATGATCATCATTTTTGAAAATTCAATAAATCAAAAAACTATTTTTTTAACATACCAATTTTATTTTCTCCCACTCAAATAAAATAATTAGTTTAAAAAATTAATTAATTAATTTATATCTATGAATTTCAAAAATTATATATTTAAATTAATAAATATATTTTTGAAAATTAATAATTAATTATTCAACCTCAATTATCATATAGTTGTATACTTGAACTGAAGCATACAATTCTTCTCAAATTCCCAAATTACAATTTTACCATTGCATCAACTCTTACATTGATAGGAGTTCATAGTATCCTCAGGATTAAGATCATCGTGTACATGATAATCGTTTGATGTGTTTGATTAATACTATGAAACAGTCTTTAAACAAGTATTAACAAATCATATATTGTCCAGTTCAATATATCACTATATATAAAGTACCTTCACTAGAGTGTCCAACTACACTAGTGACCCGAATCTAAGTCACTTTTATTCATAATACTAGCGAATGGTACTAGCAGTAATTAATGTAAAGATTCCATATCTTTATTTTATTGTGAACTATTTTAAGTTTATTATCTTAATCTCGATCCTCTCATACCAATATGAGATTAAGACCACATAGATAAACTTTGGAATTTTCTGGTATTTACTTAATATTATTAACATAATATCGGACATAGTCTATATATATAATAATTTAATTCAATTATTTATTTCATTTAAAACATTTGTCAACTATAATTTCTTTAAGGGTACTATTCCCAACAGTTGTTTCTATCCCTATGATTTGGATACCTAGAACATAACTTTCTTCACCCAAACCCTTCATCTGGAATTGAGTGTTAAGCCAATTCTTCACATCTGACAATTTCTTAACATTGTTTCCAATGAGTAAGATATCATCTCCATAAAGTACCAGGAATACCATTATTTGATTTGCCTTCAGTTGGTAAACACAAGGCTCATCAATATTTTGTTCAAAGCCATAGGTTTTGATTATTTCATCAAACATAAGGTTCCAGGAACGAGAAGCTTGCTTAAGTCCATAAATGGACCTATTCATCTTGCAAATTATTCCTTCTTATCTAGCTACTTTATAGTCTTCTGGCTGATCCATATAAATGACTTCGTCAAGCTTCCCATTAAGAAAAGCTATCTTGACGTTCAATTTCCTAATCTCATCGTTGAGAGCGGCTGCTATTGATAGGAGGATGCGAATGGGCTTGAGCATGGCTACAGGACTAATAGTTTCCTCATAGTCCATGCTTTCTCTGCGGGTATAACTCTTTTCCACTAATCGAGCTTTGTAAGTTTCAATATTTCCATCAACACCTCATTTCCTCTTGTAGATCCACTTGCATCCAATGGCCCTAAAGTCACTAGGTGGTTCCATAAGATCCTAGACGAAATTTGAGTACATGGACTCCATTTCTTGTTTCATGGCTTCGATCCATAGTTCCTTTTTAGGGCTAGCCATTTCCTGTTTGAAAGACAACAAATCATCGTCACTAGTGTCACCAACAACCATATTGGTTTCACCATCCAAACAATAGAGAACTGGATTCCTAGAAACCATATCTTGTTTTTCTTTTTCTTCTCCTTAGTCACCTGTGCACTTGGTTGTACACCCGTCTTTGTAGCGTTTGCAGGCCTGGGGTTATTGTTTTGTCCATCTTTCCTCTTGTTTCTAGCTTTCGAAGATGAAGCTAGGTTAGCTTCAGGCTTAGCTGGATCAGCAACAACAATAGTCTTCTTTTTTCTTCCCCTACTAGGTCCATCGATGATAGACTCGAAAGTGTGAAGCTCGTTTATGAGCTGCGTCAGACCATGGTTGAGTTGATCACGAATGTGCGGAGACAGTGCCAAGCATTGGCATATTTCTTGGTGGCCTCAAAACGAGTCTTCACAGACTTTGCACTGAACATGTCTTCGAGCTGATCCATGATTATGTAGGTCGTCTCGACAGTCTCCATCTTTGTCTTGAGAGTGTTGACCATACAAGTCAACATGAAGTATCGTGCCTTGTTATTAGCCGCTTCCCAACGCTCATATTTGTCTCTTACAGACTTGGTAGCTCCTTCAAACCAAAGTCCTATAATCTTCCATTGATTCTAAAGTTTCACATTGAAACAAATTCAATCAAATTAGAATAAATTTGTTGTTAATCAATATTAGGTTTAACTATAATGATGAAGCTATACAATTAAGTCCAACTCAGGCAATGGGACGTAACAATTGGGCTTGTACGGTGGAGGGTTGGGTCTAGTATGTCGTTCCACTACTAAGGCCCCCATACTTCCATACAAGATCCAAAAGACAGGAATTTAAACCATTGTTTTATTAATTGTTATTAATTGATTAGGCCCACTATATTCACGTAAAGCAAATGAGCATTCACAAGTGGAACCACCCATAAGAGAGGAATTTAAACTTTACATTTTCTAATGGGCCCAAATAAAACCTATCATTTTATGAATATTTTATTTAGTAAGATCCATATTTTAAGCAAACATATGGTCCACTATATGCATCTAAGCCCAATTGCAAAAAATATCACATACAATGCAAACAAACATATTATAACTGGATGGGCCTAATCATGTTACTATATGAGACGGTCTATGAATTTATGCAAAAATACCACAATTAAGTTTCTAGAATTTATCCAAAATTCGAATTAATTAAATTTTGCAAAAAAACAAATAAATAAGTCAATTTAAATTAAATTAAATCAACAATTAACCAAAGTTAATTTAAATTTTATTTATAAAAAATCAACTTAGTTTAGGATATTTTGAAAAATATTAATTTCATTTAAATAGGATTTATCAACAATTAACCAAAGTTAATTCAAATCTCATTTATAAAAAAAATATTTTATTAGTTGGTTTGTAAAAACGTGATATTTTTAAAAAATTTAACCAGTTATAAATTTTTAAACAAATATCATCTGCTGTTTTTGGAAAAAAAAACATATCTTAAACCATTAAACAAATTCAAATATCCATAAAAATATATAGTCAACAAGTTTTCAAATTTCAAGTTATTTAAATATTAAAATCCATAGAATAATAAGATATTATTATTTTCAAATATTAAAAAAATATCTTTAATATTTGATAACTTAATTCAAACATTTTAATTTATTAAAATATTTAAAATTAATTAGTTAACTTATTTTTAAATTTGAATTTGAATTTATGTAGAAAATATCTATTTTTTCCAAGATCAAACAACAAAAATATCGTATTTCAAAAAAGATATTTTTAAATGATAGAAAAGGTCTGATATTTTTGTATTAACCCATAAGAAATACATTCAAAATTCAAATTTGAAAAAAAAAGTCAACGTAGGCCGCAGCTAGTGAAAGTAGGTGGTCGCGGTCACGGGACCAATCTGGGCAAAATTGTGTTCTGGCCACGGCCAAGGATTGATGGTGGCCACAGCCACTAATCTCGGACCCCCAGCCCGAAAAAAAATTCAAAAATTTTTGTGTAATTTTTCAACCCAAAAAAATTTTCTAAATAATTTTTACCATGTTTTATAAAAAATAAATAATTTATAAATATTAGTTGTATATAAAATACAACAAATAATCCATCCAATTACTCAACACATCAAATAATTCAATTTATACCATGTTCATGCATGAAAATAAAGATTACCAAAGACTCTCAGGGAGTTGTTGGTAAAAACTTATACATGATCTTGTTTATTTTTATGTAAATCTATTATTAAATAGATTAATATAATAAAACCTAGAACATGTTTCTATAATTGAATTTAATACAGAGATAATGATAATAACACTTACATTGTACGCTGCACAATGTATGACTCCTTCCTTTAGTTTCTCTAACCCCTGAATCCTTTTTGTCGCAGGGTATCACCAAGAAATTGAACCGATCTTCAAATTTATTCACAGTCTTCCAAAGTATCCTTAGAATCATAGTCTTTCCTTGATGTTTTTACAGATTTCTCTAAAATACTTTTAATCTTCCGGTTTAACACTTCAGCTTGACCATTAGCAAGTAGATGATAGAACAGAGCCTTTCGATGATGAACTCCATAACGAGTGCATAGTGTTGTAAATGATTTGTTACAAAAATGACAGCCTATGTCACTAATAATTTCTCTTGGAGTAGCAAACTGAGTAAAAATATTTTTATGAAGAAATTTAAGTACCTCCTTACCATCACAAGTAGGAGTTTCTTCAGCTTCCACTCATTTAGAAACATAATCTACTGCCAGCAAAATGTACTTACTATAATAGAATGATGGGAAAGGCCCATAAAATCTATTCCCCAGACATTAAACAACTCAACTTCAAGAATTCCAGACATTGGAATTTGATCTCGTCTCGATATATTACCACTCCTTTGGCAATGATCACAATTCTTAACAAAGGCACTAGCATATTTAAATAACGTAGGCCAATAAAACCCACATTACAAAACTTTTGTTGATGTCCTTGTTCCTCCAAAGTGACCACTACAATGCAAAGTATGACAGTGAGTAAGTATGGAAAGAATTTCCTCTTCTGGGATGCATCTTCTAATTACTTGATCAGCACAATGACGAAAAAGAATGGGCTCATCCCAATAATAATGCTTGACTTCCAAATAGAACTTTTTGAGTTGCTGCCTTGACATGTTCGGAGGCACAACTTTAGCTACCAAATAATTGACGTAATCTGCAAACCAAGGTAGCTTCTCTTCACTTTCAATTTAAAGTAATTGTTCATCCGGAAAATTTTCATCAATTTGCTCCTCTTTCTCACTATGATCTTCTCCTTTTTCCAATCTAGATAAATGATCTGAAACTAGATATTTTGTCCCCTTCTCATCACGAATTTCCATATCAAACTCTTGCAATAATAGGACCCATCGAATCAGGCGAGGTTTGGCATCCTTTTTGTTCATAAGGTACTTAATAGCTGAATGATCTATATAAAAAATCACCTTATTACCAATTAAATATGGCCTGAACTTGTCGAATGCAAAGACAATTGCAAGTAACTATTTCTCAGTAGTTTCATAATTTAATTGAGCATCATTCAAGGTTCGACTAGCATAATAAATCGTTCGGAATACCTTGTCAACTCGTTGTCCAAGAACCGCTCCCACTGCATAATCACTAGCATCACACATTAATTTAAAAGGAAGTTCCCAATTTGGTGATACAACAATTAGAGCAGATACCAATTTCTCCTTCAGTGTGTGAAATTCCCTTCAACAATCAGAATCAAAGTTGAATACCACACCATTCATAAGTAAAGTAGATAAGGGCTTCGAAATTTTTGAAAAGTCCTTTATGAACCTCCTATAAAATCCGGGATGGCCCAAAAAACTAAGAACCCCTTTAACAGACACTGGAGGAGGTAAATTTTCTACTGTTCATATGGCCCTATCTACCTCAATTCCATGGCATGAAATTTTGTGGCCCAAGACTATACCTTCTGTCACCATAAAGTGACATTTCTCCCAGTTTAGTATCAAATTTGACTCCTCACATCTTTTCAGAAGCCTTTCCAAATTAGCCAAACATCCATCAAAAGAGTCTCCAAAGATTGAAAAAGTCGTCCATAAAAATTTCGATACCTTATTCCACCATGTCTAAAAAGATAGACATCATACATCTTTGAAAGTTAGCGGGAGCATGACATAACCCAAATGTCATCCTCCAAAATGAAAATGTTCCATAAGGGCATATGAAGGTAGTATTTTCTTGATCCTCTGGTGCTATGGCAATTTGATGGTTTCTCGAATACCCATCCAAGAAACAGTAATAAGGATGGCCTGCCAATTTGTCTAACATCTGATATACAAAAGGCAAAGGGAAATGGTCTTTCCTATTGGCCTTATTCAGCTTATGGTAGTCAATACAAATTCTCCACCTCGTCACCATACGAGTTGGAATAAGTTCATTGTTAGCATTTTTAACCATCGTCATACCACCCTTCTTCTGGACTCCTGGATAGGACTAACCCAAGCACTGCCAGATATTGGCTAAATTAGCCCTGCTAGATTGTATCACTATTAAAGGACTAATTCCCTTTATATCTACTAACGTCGAACCAATTTCTAGTTTGTGAGCCATCGATACCCTTAGAAGCTTCTCTTCTTCAATTATAGACAATGAAGCTGAAATAATAACTTGGAGAGTGTCATTCTTACCCAAATAAGTGTACTTAAGATGATCAGGTAAAGTTTTTAACTCAAGAACTGGTGGCTTCTTAATAGATGGGAGAGGTCTCTTAAGCACTTGCCCCAATTCCTCATATTTCAATTTATAAATTTGCCCTGATGAATTCAACCACTTAACATACTCACTGTCTTCAGTACCAGCCCACTCTTCAGGACATGCAATCAAACTCAACTCAAGTGGATCCTCAATAGACTGGACCCTTTTACTTGGTTCCTCCAATACATTAACACTAAAATAAATGTCACTAGCTGAAGGATATTTCAAGGCTTTAAAAACATTAAAAAACAACCTCATCACCCTATTGATAAAAATGGTTGTCCCAATATAATAGGCATGTCCTCATCTTCCTCCATATCTAATACAATGAAATCTGCTGGGAAAATGAACTTATCTACCTTTACTAGAACGTCCTCTATAATACCTCTGGGGTGTCTTAATGAACGGTCAGCCAGTTGAAGAATAACAATAGTGGGTCTAGCTTCCCCCAAACCAAGCCTTTTAAATATAGACAACAACATTAAATTGATGCTTGCACCAAAATTGCATAAAACTCTCTCACAATAAAAGTTGCCAATGGTGCAAGGTATAGTGAAACTTCCCAGATCTCTTAACTTTTGAGGAAGCTTCTTTTGAATACTTGCACTACACTCTTCAGTTAATGCAATCATTTCATAATCCTCCATTTTTCTCTTATTAGACAATATCTCTTTCATAAACTTCACATAACTAGGCATTTGTTCTAGAGCCTCTGCCAAAGGGATGTTAATGTGAAGTTTCTTAAGTACCACAAGAAATTTGGAGAATTGTTTTTCAAGATTGGCCTTTCGAAACCATTGAGGATATGTAGTCTTTGGTGTAGGCTCGATGTGTTTTGGCTTTTCTGTGTTTGCAAGGTCTTCAGTAACCTCCTCTTGTATTGGACTAGTAACATGTTGATCCTCTGTCTTCTTCCCCTTGTCATCCACTGTAGGTTCATCGTACTTAGTCCCATTCCTTAGAGTGACAGCTTGACATTGTTCTTTAGGAATTACCTCTGTGGTACTAGGCAAATTTGCTTGTCTCTGTCATGAATTGAATTAATTGGTCTGACTACATTGTTGGTGGGTTCATTTGAGGATGTGGTGGTGGATGAGATGGGCATGGGTTTGGATCATAATATGGTCTACAATGTAATCCATAATTCGATTGATGAGGGGGTTGTTGAGGTGGATACTGCAGTTGTAACCCTTGATTATTTTTCCAAGACAAATTAGGGTGATTTTTCCATGCAGGAGTATATGATCAGAGTAGGTGTTGGGTGCAGGTCTTGAAAAGTTACCAATAACCTATGCCTATTCCAAAGGCATATTATTTAGGTATGTTAAGCAACTATAATTATCCTTGTATTTCCTCCCAAACAATTGTAAAATGTATGAACTAGGTGCCACTTCTCTATTCCATGATGTGGCCAATTCCTTTGCAGTCTTTTAAAACGCTCCCATGCATCATATAAAGACTCCCCATCCAGCTGATGGAAATTATTAATGTTTTCTAGAATTTATTCGAAATTCAAATTAATTAAATTTTGCAAAAAAATAAACAAATAAATAAGTCAATTTAACTGAAATTTATCAACAATTAAGCAAAGTTAATTTAAATTTCATTTATAAAAAATCAACTTAGTTTAGGTCATTTTGAATAATATTAATTTAATTTAAATATGATTTATCAACAATTAACTAAAGTTAATTTAAATCCCATTTATATAAAAATATTTTATTACTTGGTTTTTAAAAACGTGATATTTTTTGAAAATTTAACCAGTTGTAAATTTTTAAACAAATATCATCTGTTGTTTTTGAAAAAAAAATATCTTAAAAAGTTAAACAAATTCAAATATCCGTAAAAATAAATAGTCAACAAATTTTCAAATTTCAAATTATTTAAATATTAAAATCCATAGAATAATTAGATATTATTATTTTCAAATAAATGATTTCAAAAAAATATCAAATATTAAAAAAATATCTTTAAGATTTGATAACTTAATGCAAATATTTTAATATATTAAAATATTTTAAATTAATTAGTTAACCTATTTTTAAATCTGAATTTGAATCTTTGTGGCAAAATATCTATTTTTTAAAACATCAAATAACAAAAATATCGTATTTCAAAAAAATATATTTTTAAATGAAAGAAAATGTCTGATATTTTTGTATTAACCCATTAAAAAATACATTCAAAATTCAAAATTTAAGACAAAATTTAACACAGGGCGAGCCCATTGAAAGTAGGTGGACGCGGCCACGAGACCAATCTGGGCTAAAATCGCTATCTGGCCGCGGCCACTTGTCTCAGACCCCCAACCCGAAAAAAGAATAAAAAATTTTTGTGTAGTTTTTCAACCCAAAGTTTTTTCTAAATAAATTTTACCATGTTTTACAACAACTAGAGCTTTTATAAAAATTAATTGTATATGAAACACAACAAAATAACCCAAATATGCTAATAATCACATAAAATTTAATATGCAGCATAAAAAATATGAAATCCATTCAATTACTGAACACATCAAATAATTAAATTTATACCATGTTCATGCATGAAAATAAAGATTACCAAAGGCTCTAAGGCCAGTTGTTGGGAAAAACTCATACAAGATCTTGTATTTCTTCACATTCTTCCAAAGTATCTTTAGAATCACCTAGACTAGAGTGGGAAATTATCAACACATGAGATAGATACAAAGAGAAGACGAAGAGAAGAGAATTTAGAGGTTCAGAAAAGGATGTTTTCTATAGAGAGAGTCTAAAAACCTAGAGCATCAAGAATAGATCTTCTGATTATCTATCAGATCGTCTCAATCATCTGATTTCAACTCTCACTTAGAATTCCTTTTATAGGCTCAATTAGGTCATTTATTTAAATTAAAAAATCATTAAAATAATAGGTAATATCAACCATTAGGTCGAAATTATCATGGAATTTAGGTCCGTGAAATTTCCCATTTAATTCTAAGGCCATTGCACTTAAAATCAAGGACTGTATTATTTTCTATTGATTTATTAATTAAATAATTTGTTATACCCAAAAATTGGAGAATGCATCCTAGGAGGCTAAGGAGAATGCATTCTAGGAGAGCTAAGGGGAGTGGTCCTAGGAGACCCCAAGGAGGATGTGGTCCTAGGAGACCCCAAGGGAGTGGTCTTAGGAGACCCCAAGGAGAAAGTGGTCCTAGGAGACCCCAAGGAGGATGTGGTCCTAGGAGACCCCAAGGGTGTGTAGGAGGTAAGCCTCCCAAAGTTTTCTATGTGTTGGCTCGAACGTGTCCAAGGTAAGTAGCTAAGGAGGAGGAGTCTCATGCAAGAGAATGGAGACTTAGATTTTGATAAGGAGAGCCTATACAATGTTCGATCGGACATGTTTGGGAGATGCTAAAGGAGGTTGCCTCAATGTTGTCCAAGGTGAGGTTGCCTCAATGTTGTCCAAGGTGAGGTGCCAAGGAGGTTGCCTTGGACCACCTTGGTCCGAGGAGAAGCAAGGAGATTGGTTCAAGGAGGAACATGGCATGCTATAGGAGAGTGCCATGTTAGAGGAGAGAAGTGCATGTCCTACCACCATGCACGTTCAACCCACCAAAAACATGTCCTACCACCATGCATGTTCAACCAGCACTTGCATGGGTAGTGAGTAGGAGGTGGACCAACTAGCTAGAGGAGACTAAGTCAGACACAACTCCAACAACGTACGCGGGAATCTCTCATTCTTCCCACAAATGGGGGGTTTGTTACATTTCGAATTTTGAATGTTTAAATGTAATAAATATAATAAAATATCCCAATTATAAGGGGATATCAGTTGAGGATCCCAGGCCTATAAATAGAGAGCTTATGGGGTGAGAGAAGGGCTTCTTCTGCTTCTTCTTTCTAGAGAGAGAAAATTGGGTCTATCTCTTCTAGAGAGAGAGAGTGCTGAAATTAGAGAGAATTCTTGTATTTTCACAATCTGTACTGAAGAAACTCAGTTGGCTCAGTCCATATGATCTTGAGTATCGATTTATAAATCACAACTCTAAGTGGATTAGGCTATTACCGACAATCGGGACTGAACCACTATAAAAATCTCTTGTGTGTCCTTTATTATCTTTATTATACCGTCTGTGTTGTTTACATTCTCTTGAAGGCTTGTCGTTATTGACGTTCTCACGTCGTTGGCTAAAAACGCAGTCAACATAATTATTTAAATCCTTTATAAAATTAATTATTTATAATTTTAACCTTGATTTAAACTTATTTATTAATTTACACATCAATTTGTCTTAATTAATAAATATGCGCAAAAATCTCTTTTCTTCTCTAAATTGTATAACTTTGTGAAAGTATCCAAAATTGACCTGCTCAACTTTGATAGTTCTAACTGATAATTAGTCAATTTAATTGAGACTATCTATACTATTTTATCCAAGGTACAGTGGGGACCATGAGCCTATAAATCAAGCTCCAATAATTTATCATAAATTTAACAAATAAATTTAATAACTTATTAATTTCTCGTGACTCCACTAAAGACTCAGAATTGCACTCTTGAATTCATAGAAGACTCTATAAGCAATATATATACATTATTAATTATCCATTGTTACAACCATAATTGTCACTCAATTCTCTATAGACGGTCTACGATGAGATGAGACTAAAAATGTCGTTTTACCCCTCATTGTATTTTATCCTTAAAACACTTAGTTCCTTGTAAATAATATTTCAGTAAACTAATATTAATTACTGAAATGAGATCTCTATCATTTAGCACCTTGAACCATACTAAATGGAAACCATCATTTTACTTCTTCATCGGAAGCTATAGATGTTCATATCTTTGATAAACACTACCACTCAATTATTTTTACTAGATCCCAAGATGTAAGTATGGGCTAGTCCGTAGGGTAAGCTGGTAACGAACAAGTCAAACAACTCAAATAATACAATTAGTTAGAATACTACCCACTCAAATTGAGATTGAATTGACCTATGATCAACTATATGATATGACTAGAATAGATAATAACAGTATGTTTACTTATCCTATCTGCTGTCAATATTGGTCTAGTCTGATGTAACAAGTACATCCGATCTTATCTACTTTGTTAATGTTCTGGAAAGAACGTAACACTACAATGTGTAAGTAGATCATATCGTAGATTGGCAAGTCAGTGTAAATCCTATGCACTGACTAATCTTAGGACTAACTTATGTTTGAACATATAATCATATTTATATTCCACATTGATTACGTCACTATATATAAGATTATCTATATGCTCGAGATTTTATAGAAGTTTATATAAAAAATAATTATGAAAATAAAACATGTGAGAAAAGTGATTGACCAAGTCAATAATTGATTTCTATTCTTGTATTGATAATAAAATGAGATTATAAAGAAATTAGGTTTTAATTAGGGCATAAAAGCCCAACACATACTCCCCTCTCTTTGACTTTTGGATGTGAGGTTATGCTCCCAGTTAAGGGTCAAGTGACCTCACATAGGCATATTACCTTCAACCAGGATCAAAATCATGACTTGCTTACTGCATCCCTGGATATAATTGAAGAGTGACAGGAAGAATCTCAGTTGCAGCTTGCCAATTATCAACAAAGTTTAACTCATTATTTTAATTCAATGATCAATGGATGAAGAATCAAGCTGAGGGATTTGGTACTTCAAAGGGTTATTTCTAGCTAACAAAGACTCGAAAGACAATGTACTGGGATCTATAGAAATTTGAAAGAGAAGTTTTATTTCTTTTCTGTGTATTTACAAACTGTGAGTACATCCCTATTTATACAATTTTTACACATAAATCTCTTAATTACAGAATAATCACCAAATCACCAAGATAGCTACAAATAATCTAAATAAGGAAAAAACTTCTAATTAACAGCTTGAACCAAAACGTTAGATTTGATTCTCTTTGATTTTCTCTTATTTGTCAACACTCCCCCTCAAGCTGAATTGTAAGTATTGATAAGTCTGAGCTTGTTTACTAGAAAATCAAAGACTCGTTCAGATAATCCTTTTGTGAGGATATCATCCAATTGTTGATCCGTCTGTACACACTTGATGCTGATAGTGCCTCCATCAATCTTTTCTTTGATAAAGTGACAATCCACTTCGACGTGTTTAGTTTTGTCATGATGTATAGGGTTATGTGAAATATTGATGGTAGATTGATTATCACAATAGAGTTGAATGGTTGCTTCATATTCAATCTTCAATTCTTCTAACAGGCATTTGATCCATATTGCTTCGCATATTCCATGGGCCATGGCTCTATACTCGGCTTCTGCGCTACTTCTTGCAACAACTGTTTGTTTTTTACTTAGCCATGTCACTACATTTCCCCATACAATTATGCAATACCCAAATGTAGACTCTCTATCATGAATTGACTCAGCCTAATCTACATTTGTAAATACTTCAATCTTCCTTTTGGTTGCCTTTTTGAAGAAAAGACCTTTTCCTGGTGTTTGCTTGAAGATACATAAGAATTTTGTATACTGCATTGAGATGTCCTTGACATGGATCATACATATATTGACTAACTAGACTTACTGCAAAGGTAATATTAGGTCTCGTATGTGAGAGGTAGATAAGATTCCCTACTAGTTGTTGGTATCTTCCTTTGTCATCTGAGCTTCCTTCAAACATTTTTTTCTTGTCCCTGAGCTTGATTGGAGTTTTGCTGGGTTTATTGCCAAGCATTCCTGTTTCATTAAAGAGATCAAGAGTGTATTTTCTTTGAGATACAAAAATCTCTCTTTTTCTCCTAGTAAATTCCATTCCCAGAAAATGCCTGAGTGCACCAATATCCTTGACTTCGAACTCTGTTTCCAACATTTCTTCTATCAGAATCATCTCTTCAGTATGATTGCCTGTGACAATGATATCATCAACATACACGATTAGTATTGACATTTTTCCTATTTCTGAGTGTTTGATGAAGACGGTATGGTCTGTTTGGCCTTCCATGTATCCGAGTCCCTTGACTACTTTTAGGAACTAATTGAACCATGCTCGAGGAGATTGTTTTAGAGCGTAGAGTGATTTGTTTAGCTTTCAAACTCTAGTTGTAGTGGGAGATTCTTCAAAACCTAGAGGTTGACTCATCTACACTTCTTCTTCCAGTTCTCCATTCAAGAATGCAATTCTTACATCAAGTTGATGCAACTCCCAATCCAAGTTGATAGCTAGCGGAAGTAATACTTTGATAGTATTGAGTTTGGCGACTGGAGCGAAGGTTTCAGTGTAGTCAATTCCGTAGGTTTGAGTAAAACCCTTGGCAACTAACCGTGCTTTCTACCTTTCAATAGATCCATTTTCATTGTATTTGACTGTGAATACCCATTTTCACCCTATTACTTTCTTGTCAGGTGGTAACTCTACTAATTTCGAAGTTCCATTATGCTCAAGTGCTTTTATCTCTTCAAGAATTGTCGCCTTCCATTGAGGAGTACCAAGTGCTTCATTGATATTCCTGGGAATCACAACTTCTAATAGATTAAAGGTAAATGCTCTAAATGGAAATGATAATTTGGCATAGGAGATAAATTTTGAAATCGGGTGTTGGGTACAAGTTCTAGTTCATTTCCTTAAAGAAATAGTTATATCTAGATCTGATTGAGTGTTTGAGGGAAGTTTACCTGGATCGTATGAGGAAAGTGGTTCTACCATCGGATCATACTTTTGATTGTGATAAGGATTCGCTACTTGTTAATTTCTTTCTCTTATGGTATATACTCGTATTTCTTTTTCTTTCTGTATGTTTTAATCTTGAGAAGCAGGAGAAGATGGATGATCTTGTGAAGCAGGGCAAGATGGTTGATCCTAAGAAGTAGATGGCTGATCTTTTGAAGCAGGGCAAGATGGATGATCCTGAGAAGCAGGAGTTATGTCTAGATGTGAAGGGAATGAAGTGTCTAGGGGTAATTCTAAACCCTAGGACCATTGAGCTTCTTACTCGTGATGGATGTGCTCCCCCTGAAGCGAGGTGGGAGTGAAATAAGGAGAATTTAAAAAAAAGTGACATCCTTGGAGGTGTAGGATTTCTTGGTGAGAGAACAGTAACAACAGTAGCCCTTCTTTGCAGGGGAATATTCTAGGGAAACTATTTTGATTGCTCAAGGATCTAGTTTACTCCGATGTTGGGAGTATACATGGACAAAGGCAATGCAGCCAAAAACATTGACTGGGAGGGTATTGGTGGAAGTGTGAGGGTAGAGAGACCAAAAAATTGAGTATGGTGTTTTGAAATGAAAGGGCCTACTTGGAAGGTGATTAATGAGATATGTGGCAGTAAGGATTGCGTCACCCCAAAGATATTTTGAAACATGCATATTGAACGTAATGGCACGAGCCACTTCTAAGAGATGGCGATTTTTTCTTTCAGCGACTCCATTTTGTTGTGTAGTATCTACACATGAACTATGATGAATAATCCCATTATGGAGAAGATAGCGATCAAGGGTGGAATTGAAATATTTAGTACCATTATCGGTACGAAGTGCTCGGATAGACAATTGGTACAGTGTGTGGATCATTTTGTGGAAATTTTGGAAAACTTGGCATGTTTCAGATTTGTGCCTAAGTAGATAAACCCAAGTGATGCGCATTTGATTGTCAATGAAGGTGATAAACCAATGCTTATCAGAGGAGGTAGTGACCTTTGACGGACCCCACAAGTCACTGTGAATAAGAGAAAAAGAGCTGGAAGGTGTATGTAGTTTGTGAGGAAACAAAACACAATTATGCTTAGCAATTTGACAAATATATCATTAAAAATCAACAACCTTTATATTGATAAAAATAGACGGAAACAAGTGTTTTAAATATAAGAAACTTGGGTGTCCAAGTCGACAATGCCATAACATAATTGTTCGAGAATTTGAATAAAAAAACAGAATTAGACATAGAACGTGAAGCCAAACAATGTAAAGGAGGCTGCTCTTTAGGCGGATGTTGAAAGAAATAAAGTCTGTCACGAATCTTAACACTGCCAATCATCCTCCCAGATGATAGATCCTGAAATTGGAAAAAATTAGCGACAAACTTAGCAAGGCCGTAATTATCAGATGTCAATTTTTGAACAGAGATTAAATTTCATTTTAATGAAGGAACATGAAGTACTGGTTTAAGAAGTAAACTAGAAGACAATTTTATGGTGCCAATTCCTGCAATACGTGAGAGTTCCATCTACAATCTTAACAATAAAGGTAGTAAAGCAGGGACAATTGGAATAAAAAAAAAAAGAGGTAAACCTGTCATGTGTTCAATTGCGCCAGAATCGATGATCCATGGCGTTTTGAAAGCGGAAGAAAAACTACAAGTATGTGCAACAGATGCACTATGAGATTCGGGAATAGACTTGGGTTTTATGGAGGACTGACTAAAGAGTGTGTATAATTGTTCAAGTTTTTATGGACTAAACGTAGGGGCAGCAGGAGTGCTTGCTTTGGTACCATCCAAAGTCTAAGTTTGATAGGCCTTTTTGTCATTTTGGCAACAAGGAGTCCAATTTGGTGGTTTTCCATGAATTTCCCTACAAGTGGTGAGAGTATGCCCATGATGTTGACAGTGATCACACCAAGGTTGTTCCCCCTTACGATTAGGTTGAGGGTCAGGATTGGATCTACCAAATGGTGATGGACCAGAGCTTGAGACAAGGTCAGAGCTTTCAACGAAAGGAAATTCTGGAGTTGTGAGCATGACACGATGACGTGCTTCTTCATGTCGGATGTCAGAGAAAGCTTCTTCAGTGTCAGGAAATGGAGAACGACTGACCAAACGACCTCGAACATCATCAAGATTACTATTCAACCTAGTAAGGAATTCAAATACACGCTCCTTTTCTAATTGTTGGCGCTAGAGAGTGGTGCAGGCAGCACATTGAGGAGTGGTATCCAGATATAAGTCGAGTTCCTGCCATAGGTCTTGTAAGTCGGAGAAATATTGAGTTATAGTGTGAGTACCTTTCTTGATTTATTTGAATTTGGTACGAATGTCAAAAATCTAAGAGGCACTCCTAAGGTCAAAATACATCTTCTTAGCAGCATCCCAGACTTCCTTAGCAATTTTAAAATATAAATACATGTGACTAATTTTTGAATCCACCGAATTGATAAGCCATGCAAGGACAATAGAATTCTCAGCCTACCATACCTTGTAAGTGGAGTCAGTCAAAGGAGGGGCAGGAAGGTTACTAGTGAGGTACCCAAGTTTTCCACACCCATAGATGACCAACTTTACTGACTGCGCCCATTGTAAATAATTTCTACCATCATGTTTGTGGGTTGTGATGTGGAGAGAACTGGTATCATGACTGTAGATGGAGCCCATTGAACTAATGGACTGATGTTGGGCCTGAGTTTGGGCTGGAAAAGGAGTGGGCCCACTGGTTTGAGAGGAAAGCTCTTCACTTTGGGACATGGTGACACGTGGCTAGGGCAACAAATTCATTCTTCCTTTTTCTGTTTTCCTTTTTTTTTAATTAGAGAGTGGGCAGGTATTGAGATTGAGGGACACGTGGCTCAAGGATGGACACTATTTGGAGAAAAAAAGAATATAGTTTTGGCAGGGCACGAGTGAGAGAAAAAAAAATTGAAGCTTACAGAGGCAGCCAAGGTTAACATTGGTCGGATTGCCTGTACGGTTACTGGTGGGAGGGTTACGGCAATCAAACTTGTTGGGAAAACGCTGAACTGGACTAGAACACCACCGATGGGCATGGGTGTAGAGAAGGCCGAGGATGTCGAGCACGAGGGGCTGCCTCGGAGCCGCCAGAAGTTGCAAAGGCTGCCGAACTAGATAGAGATGACCGAAACCGATTGGAGAGGAGGGAGAAAGCCATACGACTCTTATACCATAAAGAAATTTGAAGGAGATTTTTTTTTCTTTTCTGTGTATTTACAAACAATGAGTACATTCCTATTTATACAATTTTCATACATAAATCTCTTAATTACAGAATAATCACCAAATCACCAAGATAGCTACGAATAATCTAAATAAGGAAAAAACTGCTAATTTACAGCTTGAATCAAATCGTGAGATTTAATTCTCTTTGATTTTATCTTATCTGTCAGCATGATCGAACTGGGAAGGACCCTATCCGATCATGAAGATCTTACAGGAAGTAACCTTCAAACTAGCTCGGCTAAGTGGAGAATTGGTTCCACAAACTTGAAATGCTCTACATCTCAAGAACAATTATCAGTAATTGGACGTCTTTGTTAGATTTTTTGAGTTTTGTTCTTTGTACAACTTATTTATAAAAGTCACTTCATTTTGTTCAAATTTTAATAATAAAGGGTTGCTACGTATTTTAAACGTGGTACCAATATTTATTTTATTCTTGTAATTTATCATGAGTAGATTATGTAAAATCGTTCAAGAATATTTATAAATTCTTATCTCTTGGGGGGCATATAACCCTCAAACAGTCTTTGAAACATTCGACAAATTTAGGTTAAAAATTTTGAAACTTTGATTTTGAAAAATTGATTACTCTACAGCTTCTTAAAGCTCGAGTTTTCATAGAAATTCTGAATACAAACTAGGTTAAGAAAATTCAAAGCATAACAATCATAATCCTAGAATTTTAAAAGGTACAAAAACCTGGAATTAAACCAGGTTCAAGGTGTGATCCCTAATAGGTATACACAACTAGACGATCAAACTCCTGGAAATAACCAGGTTATCAACTAGAAATTAACCGGGCAAGCTATCAGGAAAAATATATAACATCCCAAATTGCTAATAAGGCTTAGTGTCTTGCTAAGTTTGCTGGGAGGGCATAATTGTATATATATTTGTGAAATTAATTGAGTAAATGTGTGATTATGTGGCATACATGATTTATATGGAAATATGAATATAGGTGCATGTTTATCTTAATTAAATATGCATGTGGGCTTGTTTTTGTTAATAAGGGCATATTTGTAATGTTTGACCCGTTGAGGGTATAAATGTGATTATATGCATTAAATGATATATTTGGTGGATATATTTGCATTATTTGGCTCGAGGCGATCCTATGGAGCGGATTAGCAGAATAGTCACAACGAGGTCAAATACTCAGCTTGGGGTTAGCCTAGGGGTATTATGGGAACTTAGCGTATATTTGGGATTTACTAGGTAACAGATAATTATTTGGTGATTAATTGGGCACGTTGGGATTAATTGGTAATTTATAGAACCACTTGGGGATTCGCGGGAAATGTGGTAAATGACGGGTTTGCCCTTAAAGGCAATAAGAGGCTAAGGATAAGTTGGGGGAAATTTGGTCATTTGTGTTAAGAGGTAGGCTTGGGAAAGACTTCAAGAAGTGACCAGAACCACTAGAAACCACTAAGGGTTCTTTCTCTTTCTCACTTTACCTTCTCTATCACGCTCCTTGGGGAACTTTGGAAAGCTAAAGAAGAACACCAATTCTCTTAACTTTGGGGTAGGAATTTTCTGAAGAATTGAAGCTAGGGTTCCATGAGGATCAGTTCAGGGCCAGAATCATTGTCAAGGTAAGGTTTAAAACCAGCTTATTTGGTGAATTTCTTTGGTCAAGTTATGCTTTTCTTAAGTTTTTAGCCTAAGTATGAATCTTAAGAATTAAGGTAGTTTTGAGCTAGTTAATAGGTCATAAATGTTGTATTTGCTGCGGTGAACTTGTTGGGGGGTTTGATTTTTGGAAAAATGAGGTTTTTGGTAGGGAAATTCTAAAAAAAATTGGATTGAAAATGTTGAGGATTTCTGGGATTTGGGCTCCGGCCAAGGCCTTGTTCTTCAGGCGCCGTGAACCGTGTGCTTAAGAAGACCCTAGGGTTCCCTGAAGTTCATCGCGGCACAGGTCAGGGCGCACCGCGGCCTGTGTCTTTCAAGAGAGAGCCCCCTTGCTCTCTAACTCTTGTCACGTCGCGACCCTTAAGGCCTGGGCCACGACTCTATTTGAGAGGAATACCCAAACCACGTTTTTAGGATTGAGAACTCAAACCTAAGTGCTCGGGAGGAATTCTACCACCCAGTTTAGTAGAATTTGAGGTCTGGAGGCTAGTATGTTATTCTAAAGTATTTAATTGGTTTAGGTTTTATTGGTTATCCATTATCGCTTTGTGCCTAGGGTTACCGTTAAGGCTTAGGATTTAGGATCGTGTTTGGGATTGCTCTACTCCTTCAGCTCGGGACTCGAGGTAAGAAAACTGCACCCGAGTTGTAATTGGGGCTTGGACCCCCTGTTAACGAGTATGGATGAATATATGTGTGATTGTGATCAGGCACGCTGGTTTATGTTGCAAGCGATTGCGTGTTCTGCAATCTAACTGTTTGTTTATGTTTTTTTGAACGTCTAACCTAAGGGAGTCAGGGCTAACGTTAAGTGTGTGGAACACAACCTAGCCTAAGCGAGCCAGGGTTAGCTATTTATCTAGAGGACTCGGCCTAAGGGAGTCGGGCTTGAACGTTACTAAGTAAACAGAAGTGTTTTTTTCACTTAACTAACTGTGTTGAATGTTGTGATTGAATTATATGTTGAACTGAGTAGATTATTATTATTATTATTATTGCCTACCTTATCATGTAAGATTTGTTGTTATTCAATTAAATGATTTAAGTGCACGACTTATATATTGTTGTTTGTTTGTATTTATGAATTAAGTTTTCTTGTTGAACCTTGGCTCACGGGTGCTATGTGGTGTAGGTAAGGGAAAGGGAAAGCTGGACTAGTCGTGAGTTGGAGAGCTTTAGGGGCAGCGTGTACATTTGTAGCTGCTCGATCACCACGGCCGAGGGATAAACAGGGACTAGAGCCAAACCTGATTTTGCCGCTTAGGATGGCTTAAGTTGTATTTATTTTGAGAGTTGTAACTGCCTTGTAAATACTATTTTTTGGGATGCCATGTACAGACTCAAACCTTATAATGAAAATAGTTGTTTCTACGATCAAAATGTTTTAACCCAAATCTGTTAATTAACCTTAGTAAGACGTTTTGTCCAAATGACTTGATTAGAAAGTCCAACACTATTTTAAATACATAGTGTAATGGTCTTGGCTATCCAAGGCATTACAAAATATCTCAATCTAAAATTAACCCCTATAACTATTTGGATGTATAAGGACTTTCAAGGTTCATAAACATAAATACTTGAAAGAAAAAGGGAGTGAACCAAAAAGATTAAATATAACAAGTTGAGACATATGTGAAAATATGTAAATTATAGTGAGGATAAAAATAACGTCGAGGTAAAGCCAAAAGGAAATTGGCTCCGCCTAAAAGGCCCAAATACAAAGGGGACAAAGCGCCCAAACAAAGAAAAAAAAACAAACATAAAAGAGGGCAGCCATCATCCATGAGCTCCAGTAACTTGCTCTCGAGATTGCACCTCTTCCTCCTCGCCTTCTGCTACATCTCCTGAAATCTCTACTGTCTCCGCAGGATCTTTTTATAATCAGTCCTGGAACTTGGTTAGGTAGCGCCCCTAAAGTTTCGAGTCCAAGAATGAGAAATCTCCTTCTACTTATACGCCCTGCACAGGTAGAACATTTCTTCCATAGATATTTTTGCTTTGGTTGTGTCCTCCTTGGCCTTGGCCTCAACCTCTGCAAGCTTCTGCTTAAGATCGTTGACCTTGAGTTAAAGCAGGTCCCACTGCTAGATTACCTTCGAAACTTGTGCTTTGTCAATTCACTCATTCTTCTATAAGGTCTTCAGGACATTGTTGGCCTCATCCAGGGTGGCCCTCGTGGGTTTGGCCTCCTCCAAGGCTACCTTTGCCTCCCCCAAGGCAGTCCTGGCCTCGTACACCTCAGCTCTGATCTAAGAAAAACCACAGTTCTGAGCCATGGAAGACTTCAACCAATGATTAAAGAGGGTTCATTTTGTGAAAACATGGAACTGAAGAAGGATGATAAGGATAAGACTTATGGTCAGAGTCATCCCCAATACAGAGTCGAGGATGGTAACTGAGGGTCTTGCCTCTATGGCCTGCATCTCATTGATTCTAACCAAGTTCGCATGATTCATTGAATTATTCACAATCTCTTAAAACGAACCACACAGAGGTTCTTCATGTTTCCCCACCTCGATGGGAGGACCTAGGACTGTGGTAGTTGGAGTTGCTACTTGGACGACCTCCAGAACATGCGAAGAATCACGAAGAGTTGGGGGAGGAATATATTTAGTCGTAAGTGCGTAGGGCTGCAGTTGTTTCTGGGTGGAAATGGTCCCCTTCGTTTTGGCCGGAGAACCAGCAACAGCTCCAGGTCCATATGTAATTTTTTAAGATTCTCATCTTCTTGACTTTAGAGCCAATATTGAAGATTTCCTTGAGGATCATATCTAACTATGCAAGCAACAAGTAGTAATAGAACAAGAACCATACCATCTGAACTAGAGGAGGAAACTACTACGATCAATTTTAGATTATGGACCAGGCTGGATATAGCCTCTAACTCTTGGATTATTGGGGGAGGGGGAGATTCTAGCGTTACTAATTTATGGGGCCTACTGGGTTCGGGCCCCTCGTTTGGACTAGGCTCATACTCGGCCTGCCTAATACCCGTGGTAAAGGAACCATGACGAAAGGAATGCCATGACAGGAGGTTTGTACCATATTGTTAAAAAATGGTGGACCTAAAATATAAAGTGTTATCTACTAATACTACGGTATATTTAGGGTAGGCGAAATCATGGCGAACAACCAATTGGTCGACTTACTAATGTAAAGTAACATTCAAGTCCGGGTCTATAGGATGTGGACTCACAAGCTAGCTCGGATCGAATCAAACTAGTAAAATACTAGCAGCATTCTAATTTATTTCCCTATCTTGATTACCTTGGTTGGAGGTGTCGGCTACTGCCTCTGATTTGGCACGACCTTGGTTGAAATTCTGCCCACCTTCAGTGATCTTTCTTTTCTTCCTCGACCTCCTCAACGATTGGAGGAATCTCCTTGGGAGGACCTCGAGGCTTGATGGGCAGTGTCTGATCCTATCTTATCAGCTTGTAGGCCACCGTTGTAGTGTCATTCACAACTGCCCTGCCTTCAGGTGTTCGTCACTCCAAGCCCCAAAGTCAACCTCAACCCGAGTGTAGCTTCACTCACCTTCCAATGGAGGTTGTGCATAAAAGTTGAGATTCATCTTGTTCCTATTTCTTAGCATAATTTTTTTCAATTTGGGTTGAGAAGTAATTCAAGACATGGTCTTCTCAGCCTCAAAGAAACTATCAGGTTCTACCTCAATCCCTTTCTCCACCACTAGACCAAAGTGGGGAATGGGGGTCTCAAAGGTGACTTACTTATCCTTTCCTTGATAAGAGGAGTCTGTCACAATCTTTTTCTTTTGAGGGGCCATGGTGAAGATTTTAGATCGCCTGATTACAAAATGACCCATTAGAGGCGACTTGGGAATGTAGCCTAATTATACTAACAGAAGAAATGACAACCTAAAATTCTAATAATTTATTACTTGACCTAAGGCATCCATGAGTTAACAATAGGTATAATACCCCGATGTGTGGTCCCACACATCTCTCTAGTATCGCAGCTGAATCTTAGGAAGCTGTTGAAATTTCAAAATTCGTGTGTCAGACATAGTGGTTTTGAAAAGCAGTTAAATGAAAAACCACTCCAATACCGTAACACTTAAGGTACCCAGAACTGAACCTAAAACCCTTGAGTCTTTAAACCTACAAAGTCAAACAATTGATGAGGGCATGTTTTATGCACTCAGATATTGATTTTTATCCTTATAATGGTTTGTTTTTCCTTACTTTTTGTGTAGATTTGAAGAGTTTCCTTTAAATGTACAGGAATTGAGTTTTTTGGTGTTTTGAACATTATTTTGGGTGTTTAATTCAAAAAAGGATGTGTTACATCGCTCCGAGAGGCAAAAAGTTGCTGAAATTTGAGAAAATTTCAAACCTGCAAAAGTCCAAGCGACGAGTCGCCTGACATTTGGCGACGCATGGCCTGGTATAGGCGACGCGTCTCTCGGGTATAGGCAACATGTCAACTGTTGCACCACAAAAATAGGAAAACGTATTTTTTTCACACATTTTTCACTTAATTCAAAAGTATGACGACTAAGGAGGTTTCTAGAGACTAGGGCATAACCACAACACATTTGTAAAGGAAAAGAAACACATTTGGAAATGAGAGACTCGTTGGAGAAGGATCCAAGAAGTGAATCAAGCAATATCAACGGAGTTCTTTAGTGTTCTATGTTTTTCTTCTTTACTTCTTTCTTCTTTTCAGATAATTACAATATATTTGGAATTATAAACCACATCATGTGTGGTTAATTTTCTTATTTTGTTAGGGTGTAGATGGATCTCTTGACATGATTTTATTTCTATGATTTAATGCAATGTCTATTATAGTCCACTATTGTTCTTTTATTCTACTTTGAATCATTATTGATTTAATTGTGATTTTCATATTGTTCTTTATAGTATATGAATTATAATTAGGATTGTATTTACATTGTGAAAATTATTACTCGAGAGGGGAACATTCAAACAATCCGGCAGCGGGCAGAACAACTTAGGTTGTGTGAGATCAAGAGATAAGCATAAATCTAGGTAAGCGAGATAATTCTAGCTTACCTAGATTGTGAAATCAAAAGGTGGAATATTTAGGATTATTTTTAGAGTGGAACTTAATGAACGTATGGATTAATGGTCGTGTAGATATATAGGATAGGTATCACTTACACATTCTTTATGCGACACTCGAGAGAGGGTATAGAGATAAAACAATGCTCTAGGTTTTTGAACATATTGGATTGATTTAGGCACATTAATGATTAGGGGTAAAATTGTTAGAGAGTGAAGTTAAAACCTTAACAATTGTTATTATCTTGAGTCTATTCACATTTAGTTATTTCTTCTTTAAAATTCATAGTTATTTATCATTTTGCTTCTTGTTATCTTTCGAAATTGATTGCTTAGATAAAATTAGGATTTAGTATTTGCTATATTTAATTGATTTTAGCCCTTGTGGGACGATATCTGTCTTTAGACTACTTTACTACTTGTTCGATTTGTGCACTTGCAAGCATATTAATTATTTTTCGCAACAAATTTTTGGCGGCGTTGCCAGGGATTAAAAATAAATTCAAATTGAATTTTTATAGCAAAGAAAATATTAGATTTTAATATAAGTATTTTTTTATTTATTTGATTACTAACATTGGTTTCTAAATTTTTTGTGCTTGAAGGTGTATGAGAAAAGCTTGTCCCTTAAATCTCCTACCATTAGATTCTAAAATTAAAAGAGCTATATCTTCTATTAGGAGAGAGCAACGAGCTAGATCACTAAAAGTGGCGAACCAAGGGAATAATACTGTTCCTCTTAACAACAACAATGTACCAGCCAACAACTATAATGATCATGTGAATGCGCCGGCAAACCGGACCTTGAGAGAGTATTTTAGGCAGGTTGTGAATGAAAATTATTTGGGCATTCAAAGGCAACAAGTGAATGTCAAAAATTGACAGCTTAAACCAACCTTGGTTAACATGGTGCAGCAAAATCAATATTCTGGCCTAGCTGATGAAAACCCCAATATTCACTTGGCAACTTTCTTGGAGATTTGTGGCACGATCAAGATCAATGGGGTCACGACAGATACTATAAGATTGAAGCTATTTTCATTTTCGTTGAAGGATAGAGCTCGAGCTTGGTTTCAATCTATACCTCCAGGAAATGTGACTACTTGGGAGGATATGGCACAAAAATTCATCACCAAATTTTTCCCGACATCTAAACCGCACAACTAAGGGCTGAGATTACTCAATTTAGACAAATGGAGTTAGAGAACTTGTATCAGGCATGGGATGGATTTAAGGAGATGCTTTGAAAATGTCCTCAACATGGCATAGAGGATTGGTTTTAGGTTCAAATATTATACAATGGGCTCAATGGTCCAACACGATCATATATTGATGCTGCATCTAGAGGAACCATTCTATCAAGGACAACAGTGGAAGCATTAATCTTGTTTAAGGATATGGCCATGAATAGTTTTCAATGGCAAAGTGAGAGATCAATAGTTAGAAAGGTAGCTGGGGTTTTTGATGTACACCAAATAACATCACTGAGGTGCAGATGTCTGCTTTGACTAATCACATTAAGGGTCTAATTGATAATAAAGGAACGACAAGTCAAGAAACAATGAATTTCGCTCAAGCTTCTAGTTCAAATGGGATGATAGATGAACAATGCCAATATGTCACTCAGAACTACAACTTTAGGCCTAATAATAACTTGCCCACATACTACCATCCTGGCCTTCGCAATCATGAAAATTTTTCCTATGCCAACAATAGATACGTTCTCCAACAAACTTAAGAGCCACCAAGACAAATGGTGGAGAAGCCTTCACCATCACTTGAAGAGTTACGAAAGACTTTCATAGTGGACTCAAAGGCAAGGCTAGATCAACATGACACTCATCTCAACAATATTGAAACACATTCTAATAATATGGGAGCAACGATGAAGACATTGGAAACACATGTGGGTCAATTGGATAATACTATGATGGATGAAATGTCTAGATCTTCTCCTAGTGATACGGAGAAGAATCCAAAAGAGTGCAATGCAATCATTTTAAGGAGTGGAAACAATTGGATGCTCCTACAATTGAGAAGAAAAAGTTTGATGAGATCCCAATGAATGGTGAGGAAGAAGAAGACAAGCAAAAGGAGGAGATTCCGAAGAAACATCCATTGGTGGCTAATCCAGGTTCAATTACTTTTCTGGACAACCCACCCAAGATTGTTACTCCATTACCATTTCCTCAAAGATTTCACAAGAAGGCGATTGATAAGAAATTTGCAAAGTTCTTGAATATTTTCAAGAAAATACATATTAACATTCCTTTTGTAGATTCCCTTGAACAAATGTCAAACTATGCTAATTTTATGAAGGAGGTGATGTCTAAGAAGCGTAAGTTAGAGGATTATGAAACAGTGAAGCTAACAGAAGAGTGTAATGCCATTATGAAGAGACAATTACCAGAAAAGTTGAAAGATCCAAAACTTTACAATACCATGTGTTATTGGTGAGCTACATATTTAGAAGGCTTTGTGTGATTTAGGTGCTAGTATAAATCCAAAGTCTCTCTCTATCTTTCGAAAACTCAATCTCGAAGAGGTCACAATAACTACTATTTCCTTACAATTGGCGGATCGTTCTTTGACGCATCCTAGAGGTATCATTGAAGATGTTCTAGTGAAGATTGATAGATTCATTTTTTTGGTTGATTTTGTTGTGCTTGACATCAGTAATGCTATGAAGGAATTCCTATAATCTTGGGAAGACATTTTCTTGCAATCAGGAAAGATTTGATTGATGTTCATGATATAGTAACTTGACTCTAAGGGTGACTGGCGAAGAAGTAAGAATCAACATCAGTAATGCTATGAAGTTTCCCAAGGAGCAAGCGGATTGTAAGAGAGTGTATGTAGTTACTCTATGCTTAAGAGACTTTTTCAAGACCATGTTTCATAATGATCCTTTGGATCTACGTCTGACAACGCCAGTTTCCAAAGAGGACTTAGGAGTTGATTTGGGAATGAATGATGTGGAGGTGGTTGATAGTGTCTTGGCTTTAAAAGCATTAGTAGTAGAAAAGAAGGTGCAAAAGAAGAAAGATATCTACAAGGCCCCAACTATTGATAATAGCTCAGAGAAAAAGAACACTACTAGTGATGGGCTTGTTTTGAAGCAATTACCCGCTCATCTTCGGTATGCATTTTTGGGAGATGGATCGACCAAACCCATAATAATTTAGGCATTATTGAATGAGGAAGATGAAAGGAAGTTGTTAGAAACTTTAAAGAGGTATTCATCCACCTTTGCTTGTTCAATTTCAGATATTATAGGTATTAGTCCAGCGATTTGTATGCACATCAACAACGACTTAATCTAGCTATGAAAGAGGATGTGACAGCGGAAGTCTTGAAGCTTTTGAATGCTGGAATTATTTATGCCATTTCTGATAGTTTATGGGTGAGTCCGGTTCAAGTTGTACCAAAAAAAGGAGGAATGACTGTTGTAATGACTGAAAAGAATGAGTTAATTCAAACTTGTACTGTGACGGGGTGAAGTGTGTATTGATTATAAGAAGCTCAATAAGACAACTCAAAAGGATCATTTTCCCTTGCCTTTCATTGACCAAATGTTAGATCGCTTGGCGGGCCATGATTTCTATTCCTAGAAGGCTACTTTGGATATAAGCAAATTATTATTGTTGTTGAGGACCAAGAGAAGAAAACTTTTACTTGTACATATAGTAAATTTGCTTTTCGTAGGATGTAATTTGGTTTGTGTAATGCACCAGCAACTTTTCAAATGTGTATGATGGCCATTTTTGCCGACTTGGTGGAGAATATAATGGAGGTATTTATGGATGATTTTCCAGTTTTTGGTTCCTTGTTTGACTCTTGTTTGTGCAACCTTGGGATAATTCTCAAAATATGTGTGGAGACCAATCTTGTTCTTAATTGGGAGAAATGCCATTTCATGGTTAAGGAGGGGGGACTGTACTTGGGCATCGAGTTTCTTCTTTGGGCTTGGAGGTGGATAAAGCAAAAATTTCCTTTATTGAGACCTTACCACCACCAACTAATGTGAAGGGGATTCAAATTTTTCTAGGCCATGTCGGTTTCTATAGGAGATTTATTAAAGACTTATCTAAAGTTATTAAGCCACTATGCAAGTTATTAGAGAAGAATGAGCCTTTTCTTTTTTGATGAGTCATGCTTGAAAGCTTTTAATGTCCTTAAAGAGAAACTTATTGCAGCACCCGTTATTATTGTGCCCGATTGCAGTGAGCCATTTGAGATAATGTGTGATGCAAGTGATTTTGCTATTGGAGCAATTCTTGGCCAGTGAAGAGACAAGATTTTTAGAGCTATTTATTACTCTAGGCTTACTTGGAATGAAGCTCAAGAGAATTATAAAATTATCGAGAAAGAGATGTTAGAGGTGGGTTATTCTAAGACAAGTTTTGTCCTTATATAATTGGATCTAAGGTGATAATCTATATCGATCATGCAGCTATTCGGTACTTGCTTGAGAAAAAGGATGCTAAACCTCGATTGATTAGATGGGTTCTATTGCTATAAGAATTTGATTTGGAGATCCGAGATAAGCGAGGAAGTAAGAATGTAGTTGCTGGTCATATATCTCATCTTGAGGGGGTAAATAGTGGATATGAAGGTTCATCAATTTTGAATGTTTTTCCAGATGAGAAATTATTTTCGGTGGCAACTAACATTAGTTGTTATGCTGATTTTGTCAACTATTTAGCATGCAAGGTTTTACCACCAGGTCTATCCTCTCAACAAAAGAAGAATTTTTTACATGATGTGATACAGTATATTTGGGATGATCTGATTATTTTCAAGCATTGTGCTAATCTTGTTATAAGAAGATATGTACCGGAAGAGGAACTAAGTGAAATTTTGTTCCATTGCCATTCTTCTCCAGTGGGTGGACATTTTGTAGTTGTCAGGACTGCTACAAGGGTCTTTGAAAGTGGGTTTTTTTGTCCTACATTACACTGTGATTGTCATGCATATGTGAAAAGTTGTGATCGGTGTCAGCGAGTGGGAAATATCTCTAGAAGACATGAATTGCCTCTCACTAATTTCTTGGAGGTGGAGATCTTTGATGTTTGGGGTATTGATTTTATGGGACCATTCCCACCTTCGTTTGGTAATCTATACATTCTCTTGGTGGTGGACTGTGTAAGTAAATAGGTAGAAGTTGCTGCAACAACTACAAATGATGCTCTATTTGTAGTCAAAGTTATTGAAAATAACATTTTTTTATAGATTTGGTACACCGAGATCAATATGTAGTGATGAAGGTACCCATTTTGCTAATAAGTTTTTTGATGCTCTTATGGAAAAGTACGGAGTAAGTTATAAGATGGCCCTAGCTTATCATCCACAATCTAATGGTCAAGCAGAGATATCTAATCGAGAAATTAAGCTTATCATGGAGAAAACGATGCAATCCAATAGAAAGGATTGGTCTAATAAGCTTGGTGATGCTTTATGGTAATATATGAAAACTTTCATGACACCTATCGGCATGTCTCCTTACTGGATTGTATTTGGGAAGGCTTGTCATTTACCATTTAAGCTTGAGCACCGTGCTCAATGGGCCATTAAAAAGCTGAATTTTGATTTGAAAGCTTCGGGAGAGAAAAGACTTATTCAACTTAATGAGTTAGAAGAAATTCGTTATGAAGCTTATGAGAATGCACGAATTTATA
Source organism: Humulus lupulus (assembly GCF_963169125.1). Taxonomy (NCBI): domain Eukaryota; kingdom Viridiplantae; phylum Streptophyta; class Magnoliopsida; order Rosales; family Cannabaceae; genus Humulus; species Humulus lupulus. Next base: position 84,779,510 of record NC_084796.1, on the reverse strand, counting down.
AGGAGCGAACGAAAAAATGGCATGATAAGCACATTTTTCGCAGAGAGTTTGTACCGGAAGAGAACATTATTTTATTTAATTCCCGTCATAAACTCTTTCAGGGTAAATTAAAGTCTCGTTGGTCGAGAAAATTCACAGTTATATAAGTTTTTTCATTTGGAGCTGTTGAGATTAAAAGAGGTGATGAATCTGTGTTCAAAGTAAATGGCCAATGGTTGAAGCATTATTTTGGAGCAGAAGTAGAGAAAATGGCGAGCATTAAGCTTGTTGATGAGTAGTTTGGTATTAATGTACAAGGTCTAGCTAAAGGCTTTAAATTAAGTGCTTAATGGGAGGCAACCCATCTTTTTAATGACTTTTATTTATTTTTCGTAGAGTTTATTAGTAATTTAGTTTAGGATTAATATTAATTTTAGTTTTTAAATATTTATTTAAAAAAAAAAGGGTTCAAGCGATGCATCGTCTGGGTTGAAATCACAGCCCTTCAAAAATCGCACCAGGTGGTGCATCGCCTGGTGAGTGGTGACACATCACCAATTCTATTAAAAAAATTAAAATTCAAAAGAAATCAGCACAAGACTCACATTTTTTTTAGTTAGGTAGTTATTTTTCATTCATTTGATTACTTATTTAGTTAGTTATTTTTACTTCTTTTCATTTTCTTTCCTTCTCTCCCATTCCCACATTCCCTCTCTTTTTCTTCTTCAAGGTCTCTATCACCAACCTCATTTTTTTCTCTTCATCAAAACTCTCATCTTTTATGATCCATTCTCATCACATTACTCTTTTCTTGCTTTATTTCTATGATGTATTACTCTACACTATATTTCTCAAGTTTTTATCAATGGCAAAGTCGAGATGAAGAAGAGTTTCCATTCCATCCCAAGTAAGGTTATTTCTTTTATTTTTGTTGTACGTTTTGCTTTATTTTGATGATAATTGGAAGTTTGGTTTGTTTTGTGTGATGATATGTACTTTTGGAGAAGATTTAATGTCTCTAGAGGTGTTGGAGGTGTGTAATTCTTTAATGCATATCAAGTGTTTGATAAAATGCTGCAACGATAGTTTCCATTGATTTTTGAGGAGTTACTTGAATTTTGTGGGTGGTTTTAATTTGTTTTTCCTTGGAGATAGATTAGCAAGTTTAGGGGTGATTGATTTTGGAAATTATGCATTGATCGTATATATGTGGGATGTTGGTATTTTTTTAATGATTGGAGCTTTTCATTGAAGTTGGGGGAGAATTTGGTGTTTTGTGAGAGGTAGTTTGGGTTCAAGAGAGTTGTTGATCTTACGAGTGGTTGTGGGGGTCTTTGATTATTACTTATGGGGCTTAAAAAGAAGAGAATTGAGGCATCTACCTCGGCGTCCTTTACTGTACAACACTCTTTTGAGAATGATTAGGCAAAGGCTAAATATAAGTTGTATAATGATCAGAATAAGAAAATCATCATGGAATCTTATTTTCAGTCAGCGCCACATGATGGCAATTTGTTGAGCATGATTCAAGAACGTGGATGGCAACGCTTATGTGAGGTTTCCATTATGGGGAATATTAGTGTGGTTAGAGAATTTCATGCTAATGGCACCCAACAAAGAGAGAACAATTATGTGATGGTAAGGGGTCGAATGGTGAATTTTTCTTTGTCGGTGATTAATGCATATTATGGGTTAACACGAGTTTTGAATGATGAATATCATACTATGGCGAGAGAGGGACCGAATTAAAGATTTATTGTAAGTCAGCTTGCTCCCCTTGGTGTGGATTTGAATTATTCTACTACTGATTTGACGGTGCCTTGTAATGTGCTTAGTATAGTGTTGAATCCTTATGCCAAAGCATGGCATAGTTTTATTTGTTCCACATTGATGCCCTCTACCAATAAGTCTGAGATTACAGATGACCAAATGATTTTTTTGTATTATATTTGTGCGGGCAAGTCTATCGATGTTGGAATATTAATTCGTGATAGTATTTCAAAGATTATGAGGGCTGCTACTATTGGTGGTCATGGTCATGCCAGTCTGATTACAGGGTTATGTCGGGCGGCTGGTGTTCCGATGAATGAGACTGAGCTCTGTTTGTAAAATACTACTATTGATTCTTGTAATTTGACTCATGGTTCATTCTGGCAAGGTGGAACTCCTCATCCTTCTGGGCTTGGATTTGAGATAGGTTATCCTGACAACATTGCATTGCCACTTGTTCCTCCATGACCCTGTCCTTCTGGGCTTGGATTTAATACAGTTAAGAAAGGCAAGCTGAGTGTGCTGATTCTTCATCTAAACCTGATGAGGATATGCATTATTCGCTTGATGACATTGGTCACCTATTGGTTTAGCAGGGAGAGCGATTGTCTAACCTTGAGCTATCCCATCAGAGTCTTCTTCACCGTGTGTCTGATATGGAGGAGCATCAATTTCACTTCTACAACTACACAATGACGGTTCATAATCAATGGCAGGAACCAATTCCCGATAGTTATTTTCCACAATTTTTGAGCATGTTTCACGATCCCTACCATTCTCCATCGCCTGAGGAGCCACCCGTTACTGATGACGGTGATGATATGGTCGACGATCCTTAGACTGGCTGTGGGGTATTCTTTTCTTTCCTTGGTATTATCGGGTTAAATAGTGGGGACACTGTTTTTATTTGGTTTGGGGGGGGGGGGGGGGGGGGGAGGGGGAAATAGTTTATTTTTCTTTTATTTTCTTTTATTTTTTTCTGTTTCTTTTATTTTATTTCTCTGTTTTTAGCTGGGTGGAACTTTATTTTCTTTTTAGATTTTATTTTGCTTTTATGTTTTATTGGATGACTGTACTTGACTAAATTGAGATGTTGACTATATGACTCATGGGTTTCGATGAAGACTATTATGTTTAATTCTTTGATATCGCTTGGTGTGTGTTTTGAAGTTTATTGACTGTGTACTTGGCTTATCTTATTTGGTGTTAATATTATTATCTCTTGTTGAAGTATCTCTTTATGATTCTTATTCAATACATGGCTTTGTGGGTATTGTAGAGACTTGGATTTTTTTTTTTGATATAGATACAACTAGAACTTGTTTGATCAATTTGTTGAGGCAAAATCCTAGATCTTTGTTATGTAGAGATGATAGAGGCATTTTTGTAGCGCACCAATTATTATTTTATTTATTTATTTAATTTTGTGCTTTTTTTTATTTAATTGTTAAGTGTTGTGACTTATTTTATTTATTTGTTTAAATTGATTGTTAGAAATTGTTTGAATTTAATTGTTAATTGTTTATTTATTTAATTTGTGAATAATTGAGTTTTGGTTGAATGCACCAAGGTGCATGGTAGGTAGTGATGCACCTTATGTTGGGGTTTTAAGCCCTATTTAAACCCAAATTCTTTGTAATCTCATTTTATTATCAATAAAAGAATAGAAATCATTTTTTGACTTGGTTAATCACTTTGCTCACATGTTTTATTTTCATGATTCTTTTTTTAATATAAACTTCTATTAAATCCCGAGAATATAGCTAATCTTATTCATAGTGACGTAATCACAGTGGAACATAAATATGATTATATGTTCAAAATAAGTTGGTCCTAAGATTAGTCAGTGCACAGGATTTACACTGACTTGCCAATCTACTATATGATCTACTTACACATTATAGTGTTATGTTCTTTCCAAAACATTAGCAAAGTAGATATGATCGGATGTATTTGTTATATCAGACAGGACCGATATTGACAGTTGATAAGATAAGTAAACATATCGTTATTATCTATTCTAGTCATATCATATAGTTGACCATAGGTCAATTCAATCTCAATTCTGAGTGGTTAGTATTCTAACTGATTGTTTTATTTGAGTTCTTTGACTTGTTCGTTACCAGCTTACCCTACGGACTAGCACATACTTACATCTTGGGAACTCGGTAGTATAATAGAGTGGGAGTGTTAATCATAGATATGAACATCTATAGCTTCTGATGAAGAAGTGAAACGATGGTTTCCTTTTAGTTTGGTTCAAGGTGTTAAATGATAGAGATCTCATTTCAGTAATTAAATTAGTTTACTGAAATATCATTTACAAGGAACTAAGTGTTTTAAGATAAGATACAATGAGGGGTAAAATGGTATTTTAGTCCTATCTCATTGTAGACTGTCTATAGAGGATTGAGATACAATTTGGTTGTAACAATGGATAATTAATAGCGTATCTATATTTTTTATAGAGCGTTCTATGAATTCAAGAGTGCAATTCCGAGTCTATAGTGGAGTCACGAGGAATTAATAAGTTAGTAAATTTATTTGTTAGATTTATGATAACTTATTGGAGCTTGATTTCATAGGCCCATGGTCCCCATTGTCCCTTGGATAAAATCATCTAGATAGTCTCAATTAATTGATTTAATCATCAATCAGAATTATCAAAGTTGACCAACTCAATTTTGGATAGTTTCACAGAGTTGTGTAATTTTGAGAAGAAAAGAGAAATTATGGCAAATTTATTAATTAAGATAAATTGGTATCTAAATTAATAAATAAATTTAAATCAAGGTTCAAATTATAAATAATTAATTTGATAAAGGATTTAAATAAATATTTGATTAATTAAATCAATAGAAAATAATACAGGCCTTGATTTTAAGTCCAATGGGCTTATAATCAAATTTGAAATTTCACGGGCCTATAGCCCATGATAATTTCGACCTAGGGCTTCGAAATGGCTATTATTTTATTGATTTTTTAATTAAATTAAATGTTCTAATTGAGTCTATAAAATGAGTGCTTAGAGAGAAGTCAAAACATCATAAGTCACAAGTCAGATTTTCTGATAGTTTTAGATTCTCTCTAAAAACAAGTCATTTTCTAAGCCTCTTTGTTATTTTCTCTTCTTCTCTCTATATCTATCTCATGTGTTGAGAATTTCCCACACTAGTCTAGGTGGTTCTAAGGATACATTGGAAGATTGTGAAGAAAATAGAAGATCGGTTCAGTTTCTTGATAATACTCAGCGACAGAGAGGATACAAGAGTTAGAGAAATTGAAGGAATGACTCTTTAATTCCGCTGCGTATACTGTAAGTATTCTATTCTTTGAATTCAATTTTTCGAAACATGTTTTAGGCTATCTCGTATTAATTTTTTTAATATTAGATATACATGAAAATAAATAAAGATCTTGTATAAGCTAATCCAACACCTTAGTGATCAAGTGTATGCATGTGCATGGTTGCATGGTGCACTTGTATAGAATTTTCTAGAGTTTTATTGTTTCCTTTTATTAGAATTTTTTTATTTAATTAGAAAAAAAATAAAAAGAAAGGGAAAGGAAGAGAGGTGGATGGCAAGAGTGGGAAAGGGATAAGGAGATTTTCCTTTTTAATATTAAGCTAACTTCTTTGATTAATTGGCAAATGATATTGATTGGTTTATGATAGAAAAATGGGACAATTTAGGGCAAGAATTAGGGAATTGGGTTTGGGAAATTTCCCATTCCCACTATGGGTATCTAGGTTCGGCCAAGGGAGTTTAAAAGAGAGAGAAGGGAAGCCTTTTGGCCATTTGGATGGCTGCGAAATTCTATAGAGAGAAGGAGAAGGAAAAACGTGAAGAAGGAGAGAAGGAGAGAAGGAGAGAAAGAAAGAGGAGAAGAGGAAGAAGGGCATTCAAAGTTTATAAGGTATGGGTTCAGGCTGTGATTTTCTTTTCCTCTTCTTCTTGGTTCTAAGTTTAATGGAATCCTTGGTAATGCTAGGTTCTAATCTCATAAGAGTTAGGGATTGTGGTCTAGGGTTCAGCCTACAAGGGTAAGAGTGTTTTGATTTCCTAATGTTGATCTATTTGGGATTTTTGGTTTGTTTGGTCTAATGTTTTGGAGGTGATAATAAGTTGTTGGAGGCTAGCAAAGAAGATGGTGACCATAATTATTTTGTGTTCTTTGATTTCTATGAAAGGATGTAATGGAACCTCTATCCTTGAATTGGTTCTTATTGTTGTAACTTTTTATATCTATACTCGTGGTATGTGTGTATTGGATTTATTGTTGATGTATGGTGTTATGTCAATCTCTTGTTATGAATAATTGTTTTGATCTTAAAATCATAAGCATGGTGGTATTGATGTTATGATACCTAGGGTTTTTCCTATGATTTGATGCTATGTTTGTTTTGGCTTAAAAGTTCTATATATGTATAAGCATGCAATGGTTTTGTTTGTTTTGGCTTGGAGAGTTTCGGCCTAGGGGTGATGGCTCAAACATGTTAGTTACATCTTTATGTGTTCATGTCAAATGTACTCTTAGAAACATTCTACGTTAATTTGGAAACATGAAAGGAAATGTCTTAAATCTTTTATAAATTAATGTATTGGTAATATGTTGAAAGTTCATATTTGAGCTTTGGAAGCATGAGTTTGAAATTAATTTTATAATGAATATTTCATGCTGATTTTGTGTATAAATGGTATGAAATATGATGAAAATAATGATTTGTATGCATAAATATTTTTGCAAGTGCTATGATGATTTTATGAAATTAAAAGCGTATTTTAATTTACATTAAAATGATACTTTTACTCAAATAAATACCTACAATTTATATATATATATATATTTAGAGAAAATATGAGTTTTAATTTCAAGATGGTGATTTTTGAGGGTTTATTTTTGTTGCTGAATTTTTTTGTAAAAATTATGAAAAGTCTTTTAAATAAAAGGAAATTGTGTGTTTGTTGAAAAAAATGTAATACCTTAAATTATATATATATATATATATATTAAAATGGTATTTTAAATGTAAACTTGAATGTTCACATTTTAATGGGCATGATTTTCTTTGTTTTAATTAAGAAAAATGTTGAGATTTAATTCACTTGTGATTTTTTTTAAACAAATTAAATGGTGGCTGAAAGTTTAGTTTAATAAATTAAAATTGATTATTTGATTATCACATATGTAATTATACTATATATTATTAAGTCTTAAATAATACAAGCAAAATATACCTAAAATTTATATTTTTCTCACATCAATCTTGTAATTTTAATAATATAAATAAAGTGTTATTTTCTAAGGGAACCATGATATTTACAAGTACTTTAGATAATTTCAAGTTTTTGGTTATTTTCTATGCAAATTTAAAAGTAAGAAATGGAACTATTATATTTTTTAAAATGGCTAAATAAATTTTTTTTATGAAATAAAAATAATGTCATAAGAGGTTTAGTCAACTTAGAGATTTAAAGGAAATAATTAATGGTAAGAAATTATGACTTATAAATCTTTATGTTGAAAATGATAGAAATAAGCGCGTAGAAATTATCGTTTTTAACGTCACTTTTTAACAACTTTCCCACATATGCATGTCGCATGCAAATGCACTTTTACGTTCCAAAATATGTCTAACATTCAACCATATAATTTTTACTTGAAAACCATGGCATTATTCTTTTGTGATTTTATGTGAAAATTTTTCGTGCTTGGAAATTATGTGTAATTGTACCATGTGTGCATGGCCCATGCACACATGGGATATGTGAGTTGGGCACAAGAAATCTTATGTGATGCTAAAGAATGCTATTTGATTATGGTTATAGGCTCGTTGGAAGTTTGTCAATTTTTGCTTTTCTCTAACCTGAGGTAAGGAAGTTAGATAGATTTTCTATGTTTATGCTATGAAATAATAAGATTGGTTTGTTATGAGGTTAAAGATATGCCATGTGTGATGATATACCTTGTGATACGAAGTATGAAATGTTATTGCTAATTGATATGGTGAAATTTGATGAACCATGTATATCCTTTTTGTGTTGATGCTACTGGATTTCATGTATTTCTGTATGTTGTATGATATGTAAATGGTTGTTAGCATGTTAAACGCGACACACCAAATGGGATACTAAGGATCTAAGACGTAACCTGAGTTACTAAAGATATAAATACGTAACTCATAGGGCAGACGCGCCGAGGTTATTCAAGGACCAAAGCCTCCTATTTACCTCAAGATGTGACATGGACAAGATAGGGGTCCATGCTCACAAAGATGTGATGACGATGCTTATGATGATAATGTTTGAATATGTTTATGATATGATACATGATAATGATGTATGATGATGACGTTAAGTGCAATGTATGACAATGTACGTATATGATGTAGTAGGAGTCTTACGATAAGATTATGTTTTGTTGTGTTTTTCTTTGTCTGTTATTTGTACTTCCTTACTCGGCTTTTAGCTCACCCCCTTAATTTTTCTTTCAGGTAGCAAATAGGGTTTATCTTTGGCATGAGTGGTGATGTGGGGAGTTCCGATGTCAGGGTGTGTATGGCGTGGGGGTATCCTATAGGCGAGCAAATGATTAGCTTAACGCCAATTTCTACAAAACGATGTTATGTCTTATTTTAAATGTTTCAGAACTTACCAATGGGACTTGAACTATATTTTTTTTAACGTAGCATGAGAACTTTTATTTTGTTTTAAAACTATTGGGCCCAACTTGGATGGTTTTGCAAGGCCCCACTGGGATTTTTTTATATAATAAGTGGTTTTCTTCGTTAAGTTTTTTAGCATGTAAATGTTTTACAAAGTATTAGTTTAAGGGAGTTTTACAATTTTCATTGAATCATTTGAGCCAAAAAGCTAACCTAGATATATTTTTCCTGTTTTTTCCCTTTTTAAGCTATTGTGACATTCTTATTCTTTGTTATTTTAACACATTTTGAGCCCGTGACATGCCAATTTCAACTTCATTAATTTTTATCCTTTTACCACTAAAACAATATAAGGGTTTTATGACTTTATTTGGGAGACATTAAAAGTCTACAATGTCTCCTGCTGGGGGAGACATTGTAGGTGGAATCATTGTAAGTGCACATCCCACGTCTCCCACTTGGAGAGGTGAGAGACATCCCACATCTCTTAATGGGAGAGGTTGAAAGTCCACGATGTTCGGCACCTTTCAAACTCTCCCATTGGGAGACATTGAAAAATCTCCCATTTTAAAAAAAGAAATAAATTAAATTAAATTATAATTAATATAAATTTAAATTGATTTAATAATTAATTAAAATAAAATTGATATAATAATTAATATAAATTTAAATTGATTTAATAATAAATTAAAATGAATTTGATTTAGTAATTAATTAAATTGTAAATCTTCATTAATGAAAATTTAGATTGTTTTACGAGATAAACAATATTTGTTAGACATATGCAAAATTAACAAATATTGCACTATATATGAAGAAAGCAGTAAAAAGTAAGAAAATCGTACAACGAGGTCGGTAACTTTTGATTATCGGTAACACATTTGTGGCTCATTCTTGTCGCAACTCATCAATTTGTGCCTCTATATATGGCGTACTTATTAGCTACAAAAAATATAAAGTAAAATATATTAATTAAGTACATGATAGAGTTGTTAGCGATAACATATTCGCTGAGATCCACTTTCTATCCATATCTTCTCCAATGTCTATGAAAAATAAAAGAAACGACACTACATAAGCACGTGATAGAGTTGGATGTCTATATAAAGCTAATTGTTTACAATCCTATATAAAACCGAGCAGTATTTTTCCTATAATAGTAACCTAACCATCTGCATGTGAATAGCAAACCAAACAATTCAAACAACATACAATAAGTTTCTTCCTTATAGCTCCGCAGCACAGAACCTATTTCACTAAAACACAAAAGTTCTCAACCTTCCGTTATCAACGTAGCACACAATTTTAATCTCAGAACCTAGTTAACTATGGATGAATATTTAAGGTATTCAATCTCCTCTAGCATTTTTTTAATAATATTAAAATTAGATGTAAGAGAATATATAGCTACCTCTTGTAATTAATAATCCAAAAGTTAGCAAAATTACTTCACGTAGCAATCGACTTTGCTATTAAATTCACAACCAACAAAATTAAATTAATAATTAATAAATAAAATATCACTAAATATCTAGCAATATATAACTTATTCTTGTAATTTTAGAAACATAATTACCTCAAATGTGTGCTTGAAATAGAAATTTTGATGCAAAAAATACCCTAAAATCTCACCAACAAAATCACAATCTACAAAATTAAATTGATTAATATATAAAATATTACTAAACATCTAATAAATACATGATTGCTAAACAAAAAAAAATTCCAATGAGCCACTAATTAACCTAAACAAAAAATCAATAAAACTTTTCATAACCTAAAAACTCAATCATCAACAAAAACATAAAACTTTTCATATATCTATTTTTTAAAAATGATTTAATAAACTAATTTTAACATAACTATATATAATCAAAATAGCTAGAATTTTAATAAAAATATTTAAATATATATATAAATAAAAATATAACAAAATTTTGAAATAAATAATAATAAAAATTAAAAAAAATCATAAACATATATACTTAATGAAATCTATATAATGTGATATGTAAAATTAAAAAAAAAATATTCAACATTGTCATGTAAAAAATTTCTTAGAAACCTACTATGGAAAATCCAAGAAAATCCTACAATCTATGGAAAAAAAATCATAATAATGTAAAACTAACACAAAATCGCATTTTCTATTCGTCTTTATTCATAACCTATGATTTTTTTTAAAAAATTAACTAAAACAATGAAAATGGAGAGAATTCATACCTTTTTGAGCCCTAGAAATCACAGAGAAAACCCCAAATCAAGAGAATTCATACCTAGAAATCAATTGCCTCTGTAATGTGCGTCTACGGAGAAGGAAGAGGAAAGAGTTTATTAAATCACTGGGGACATCCAACGTCTCCCACTGGGAGACGTGCCATGTGCCCCATGTCTTCCAGTGGGAGACGTTGAAAGTCTAGACATCCAGTCGGAGACGCTGGATGTCCCCCATGAACACGTATTTAGACCCAAAATTTTCAACGTCTTCCTGCACTTTTAATGTCTTACAATTTTAGCAATTAATAAAAAAATTCAATGTCTCCCAACATAAGACATTTAAAATCCCTCTTAATTTTTAATGTCTTACACCAACGGTGTAAGACATTGTAGGGAGTCATTGAATGTCAAAATTGTTGTAGTGTACCCTCTTTTGCACCATAAACATAGGATTGAATTGTATTGATTTTTGGACTGTGTTGTCAAGTAGGGGAATGTGATATATTTTGATTGTGTGATTGGAAAATAGATGGTGTGTTCCGTTTCAATGTAAAAAGTAATTTATTCTTCAATTGTGTTGATTGTAAAGTTTCTTTTCAAAATAAATAGAAAAAATAGAGAAAGATCAATGTTATTGCAAAAAAAATGTTCAAATGACAAAGAATTGAAAAAATGGAAAGAAACAAGTTTGGGGGAAGTAGTAACTCAATGATGAAAATATATATATATATATATATGCAAGGAATGAGAGAGTGAAAATAATGTTTTGGGAAAAGGGGAAGTTTTATAGTATAAAGCTAGTTCTCTTGTAAGTATATGGTGTGAAAGTAAGCCTAAATGTCCATTCTCATCTACCAATGACCCGAGCATAATGTTATAAGCGAAATGAAGACCTCTTGATTTACATGATATTTGATTTACATTAGTGGAGACAAGTTGATCAATGGAGCTTATGGTTGTTTTGACTATGTGATTTTTTCGTTATTTTTGTCTTGATGCACAGGAGCTACATATTTGTTTGAGATTATTAGAGATATTTGGTATACAATGAGATTGTAATATTAACATTTGAGTATTGATTTGTTTAAATTCTAGTATTATGCTTTAATTCACATATTGGATGATTGAAAAGAGTTAGTAATTTGAGAAGTTAACCCTTGAGTCTAAATAAACATTCTTGATTTGGTTGTGTTAGTCATTTTTAGTGTTTAAGAATTAGTTGTTTTTGTTAAAGTTTACTATTACTAAGAGTCTCTTTTGCTTGAGGACAAGAAAATTTTCAAGTTGGGGGTGTGATGAGTGCATGTTTTATGCACTCAAATATTGATTTTTATCCTTAGAATGGTTTTTTTATGTAATTTTTGTGTAGATTTGATGAGTTTCATTTAAGTGTGCAGGAATCGAGTTTTTAGGTGTTTTGAAAATTATTTTGGGTGCTCAAGTCAGAGAATGATGCGTTACATTGCTCCCAAGATGCAAGAAGTTATTGAAATTCGAGAAAAATTCAAATTTGGAAAAGTCCAAGCAATGTGGTTCTTGACATAGGCGACGCGTCGCTCGGGTATAGGCGACACGTCGCCTTTTGCGCCACAAAAATAGGAAAATGTGTTTTTTCACACGTGTTTCACTTTAATTAAAAGTAAGACGGCTAAGGAGCTTTCTAGAAATTAGGGCACGGCCACAACACATATATAGAGGAAAACAAACACATTTGGAAAGAGGAGACTCGTTGGAGAAGGATCTAAGAAGTGAATCAAGCAATATCAACGGAGTTCTTTACTGTTCTTTGGTTTTCTTCTTTATTTCTTTGTTCTTTTCAGACAATTACAATATATTTGTGATTATAAACCACATCATAGGTGGCTAATTTTCTAATTTTCTTTAGGTGTTGATGGATCTCTTGACATGATTTTATTTCTCTTATTTAATACAAACTCTATTATAGTCCACTATTGTTCTTGTGTTCTATTTTGAATCATTATTTCATTAATTGTAATTTTCATATTGTTCTTTATAGTATATGAATTATAATTAGGGTTGTATTTATATTGTGAAAATTATTACTCGAGAGGGGAACATTCAAACAATCCAGCAGCGAGTAAAACAACTTAGGTTGTGTGAGATCGAGAGATAGGCATAAATCTAGGCAACCGAGATGATTCTAGATTGTGAAATCGAAAGGTGGAATATTTAGGATTATTTCTAGAGTGGAACTTAGTGAAGGTAAGGATAAATGCTCATATAGAGATATAGGCTAAGTATCACTCAGACATTCTTTATGTGACACTCGAGAGAGGGTATAGAGATAAAACAATGTTCTAGGTTTTTGACCATATTGGATTGATTTAGGAACATTAATGATTAGGGGTAAAATTGTTAGAGAGTAAAGTTGAAACCTTAACAATTGTTATTATCTTGAGTCTATTCACATTTAGTTATTTATTCTTTAAAGTTCATAGTTATTAATTATTTTGCTTCTTGTTATGCTTCGATAAAGTTAGGATTTAGTATTTGCAATGTTTAATTTATTTAATTGATTTGAATCCTTGTGGGACGATATCTCTATTTAACCTACTTTACTACTTGTTCGATTTGTGCACTTGCAAGCATATTCATTATTTTTCGCAACAATTTCCTCCTTTCAACCCTGAAAAACCATAAAATAACCTATTTTTTGTTCATTACTTTTAATCGTTTCTAGTGCTACTATTTTTGGCCTAGTAAAAACAAAAACTAAGCTCGTATAGAACCAAAGTAAGGCAAAAAGCATTGGAAAATTTGATAAAACTTATTGCGAAATGAGAAGATGAAATTTGAACAAGGGATGAGCATACTTATAGATTGTTTTTTCAATCAACGAGTGAAGGAAGAACAGAAAATGCATGAAATATCCAAGCGTGACGGTCTGAGAATTTGTTGGAAGCAAGGGATTTAAGAGAGTTTGAATATTTTGAGAAGAGGAGAGATGAAAGGAAAATTTTGAATGCAAAGGTGGCTAGGCACATATTTTGCCCTTCTATTTATACTTAAACTTTGGGGACAAATCTGAGCCACACCATTAAAGCGGGCAGAGATAAAAAAACCAAATAACAGCAAAAGTTGACAAGACAACTGTCACAGTACTTGAAAGCCAAAGAAATGCCTATGACAAGCAGATACATGTCCGTACTCAAGTGAGTGGTTGGGCACATTTTCTCATAACAGAAGCCAAAAATCCCCTACTGTGCATGTCAGAAGTGACGTCATGCAAGAGCAGGGGATTGGGGGGAAAATTTTGTACCCAAGAAACATGAGCTCAACTATCTAGCTCGGGGTACATCCGGCGCAAAATATATATAGGGGGCAAGATTTTGTAGATGTTTCATTAACTCTGGAGCAAATAGCTCGAGGTTGTGTCACTTAGTCTTGAATAGCCCAGGATCTTCCAGACTGTTAGAGATGAAAATTACAAAGATCGAGGAACCCGACATCCAGATCGCCTGCATCAAGCCCAAGCATTATCTAAGTGAATCCATCTTGTTCTAGTCAAGTCTAGCTCGAGAATGACATCTAGCTCAGGGTGGTTCAACGATGCACATGGAAGAATCCCTGCAGACTCGGATGCCCGATAAGCGCAATCGTTATACACATTTATTGATTGATGTAAATTTCATTATGCTTAATTAGGATATTTAAATGTCCATTGATTTGGGAAGTTACCTAATATTGTAAGTTACCATTTATAGTACGGTTACCCAATATGGTCCACCATAATTCCCTACAAATACAAGGGGAATTTAGAGTAAGAGGGATCGACATTCTATATGCAAAAAACTGTTGGGTTTTATGCCCTTATAAACCACATTTCTTATGTAATTCATTCATTATCAATAAAGTAGTAGAAATCATTTTGTTCAATCAAATTGCGTTCTTTACATGTTTTATTACATGATTAATTATTATTAAAACAAATGTTTATAAAATCCCGAACATATGTATATTTACAATTATAGTGACTAGGTCACAGTGGATTATAATTGTAATTATATGTTCAAAAGAATTTTGTCCTAAGATTAAATCAGTACACTAGATTTTTACTGATTGGGTAATCTACGATAAGATCTACTTACACATCTGATGTGATGTCATATCCAAGACATTGACCAAGTAGATAAGATCAGATGTATTTTGTTACATTGGACTGGACCGATATTGATTATTGACAAGCTAAGCAAGTATCATTATTATCTAATCTAACCATCTCACGATGTTGACCATAGGTCAATTCAATCTTAACTCTGAGTGATTAATATTCTTTTAATTGTATTATTGAAGTCTTTTGATTTGTTCGTTACCAGCTTACCCTACGGACTAGCTCATACTTACATATTGGAGATTTTGTAGTATAATTGAGTGGGAGTGTTTGTCATAGATATGAAATCTATAGCTTCTGTTTAAGAAGTGAAATGATGATTTCCTTATAGCTTGGTTCAGGTGTTAAGTGATAGAGTACTCATTTCTGTAATTAAATTTAAGGAAATATCATTTACAAGGAACTTATTGGGAGTTAAGGATAAAATACCAATGAGGGGTAAAACGGTAATTTGCAGCCGTCTCATTAGTAGATCATCTATAGAGGATTGAATGACAGTTATGGTTATGACAATGGATAAGATATTTACATTTGGTGTAAAATGTTCTATGAATTCAAGAGTGCAATTCCAAGTCTATAGTGGAGTCATGAGGAGTTAATGAGGTAGTGAGATTATATGTTATAAATAAACTCACAGTAACTTATTGGAGCTTGAGTTCATGGATCCATGGTCCTCATCTCATCTCTTATCAAAATGAACCTTGTAGTCATGAATAATTAATTATAAAAATATCACATTGACTAAATCAATGACAATAAATAATGTTAAATTATTTATTGATATTTTTGTGAGAAAAGAAATAGAAGAAACTTTGAGGTTTTTAGTGCAAAGTCAAAAAAGAGAGTATTATAGCCAATTAAGACAATTTTGTTAATATTGATAAATTAGTATTAATATTAATAAAATGAATTAAATAAAGGTCAAAATTATAATTTATTGATTTTGACAAGTATTTAATTAATTATAATTATTAAATAATTAAACAAAATGGATAAGTAAATCCTATTTTATCTCCTAACTAATTGCCTATATAAACTAGTGTTATAGAATGAAATAAAAAAGCTGAATCTGACAAAGTAAAAATTCACTACTAATATTCTATACCTAGCCGCCCACTCTCTCTTAGTTTTCTCTCTAGGAAATCTCTTCTCATGTGTTGAGACTTGCCCACACAAACACTAGGTTGTTTTAGAGAAAGACTTGGAAGAATGTGGTCTTGTTTTAAAGCAGTTTGGATTCCTTTTAATACCTAGCAGTCAACTAGAACAAAAGGTTAGGGAATCCAAAGGGTGTAGTCTTTGTTCCGCTACGCGTCTCGTAAGTACTCTAATGATTATATTGTTGTATTTATGAATCTCTTTATGAAAATCACTTCTATGCATATATTTATGTTTTTCTATAGTATGTTATTTTGTGCAATAGGGTGAATGCATATAGATTTATATAAATGATATCCTTCAAAAACTCTGTTGAAATTGTCATAAACAATTTCGTCTAGGGTGCCTAAACAGATCAATAATAATGACTTGTGGACTATGTAGATTTTAACCACTGAATCACATAAATTGTGTGTGTTTAAATTTCTTTACATTTGGTGTACTGTAAGCTTAATCTCTTTATTTTGGATTTCTAAATCCCTTTATGATGAAAACGACGATAAAAAACAAGTATTTGTTACCAAAATAGATGACTTATTTGACCAGCTTCAGGGAGCAACGGTGTTTTCAAAGATTGACCTAAGGTTAAGCTGTCACCAATTCAAGATTAAGGATAAAGATATCTCTAAGAAAGATTTTCAAATGCCTTATGGACATTACGAGTTTCTGGTGATGTCTTTTGGTCTGACCAACACTTCTGCAACTTTCATGGCTTTAATGAACAGAGTGTTTAAAGAATACTTGGATAAATTTGATATTTTCCTCATTGATGATAAACTAATTTGTTATAAGAGCGAAGAGGAGCTTGAGGAACATCTAGGAAAGGCACTCCAAAGACTCAAGGAACTTCAACCATACGCGAAGTTGAAGAAATGCGAGTTTTGGTTAAAGAAAGTGGCATTCCTATGCCACATAGTGTCCAAGAAAGGAGTAGTAGTTAATCCATCAAAGATCCAAGTCGTTAAGGATTGGTCGAGGCCCGGAATGTGATTGATGTTAAAAGCTTTCTTGGCCTATCAGACTATTATTGGAGATTCGTTGACGGATTTTCCAAGTTGGCAACACCACTGACCAGCCTCACTCGCAAGTAATACAAGTTTGCATGGACTGAAAAATGCGAACAAAGTTTTCAGCAATTGAAAGAGAAGCTAATCAAAGATCCTATGTATGCGTACCTAGAAATGACCAGAAGTTTGTGGTTTACTATGACGCATCGAAGTTGAGACTAGGATGTGTACTAATGCAAGTCGGGAAAGTAGTGGCTCACGCGTCCAGAAAACTCAAAGAGTATGAGCAAAGGTGGCCGACACACTTTGGAGATAGCAGTTGTTGTTTTCGCCCTTAAGATATGGGGACACTATATTTATAGAAATAAATGTGAGATTTACACTAAATATAAGAGTCTAAAGTATTTCTTCACTCAAAAGGAGTTAAATATGAAATAGAGAAGGTGGCTAGAGCTGGGTAAAGATTATGATTGTGATATTTTGTATCATCCCATAAAGGGAAATGTAGTAACTGATGCCTTGAGTAGGCAAGACCATGACGCAGTGTCAGCACTTAGAACAATGGAGTTACCATTGCAGAAAGAAATAGTCAAAACTGGGAATGAGTTAATAACCAGCGAGATAGCTAGTCTTACCCTGCATTCAGATTTTCTAGAAGAGATCAAACCAAAGCAAAAATATGATAGTAATCTGGTTAAGCAAGAAGTTCTACCGCAACAAAAAAGGGGTGGGGATTTCATAATTTCATAATTGGATTAGTATGTCGGGAGGGCATAATTGGATTTATATGTGGAGTTAATTCAACATATGTGTGATTATGTGGAATATGTGAATTATATGACAATATGAATATATATATGCATGTTTATGAGTATTAAATATTCACGTAGGCCTGCTTTTGTTAATAAGGGCATATTTGTAATTTTGACACTATAAATGCAATGATATGTGTTATGTGATTGAGAACACATTATTATGTGGATATATTTGCAATATTTGGCTCAAGGCGATCCTAGTGAGCAGGTTAGTGGAAAAGTCAAAACGGGATCCAATACTTGACTCATGGTGTGCCAGGTATTTGTGGAAAACTTAGTGTGTATTCGGGATTTACAGGGTGATGGATAGTTATTAAATTATTATTTTGGTATGTCAAGATTAATTTGGAATCTATAGTGCTATTTTTGGATTAGGGGGAAATGTAGCAAATGACGGTATCACCCTCGAGGGCATTAAAGAGTAAAGATTTGACCTAGGGCCACTTTGGTCTTTTTGGTGTCAAGGGATAACTTAGGAAGCCTTCAAGAAATAACCAGAAACACAAAAACACACTTAGTTCACTCTCAGCTCATATTCTTCTTCTCTTTCTCTCTTTCTCTCTCTCTGTCTCTCTCTCTCTCTGTCTCTCTCCTTCGTGCATTTATCTCCCTCTCTTGAGCCTCGAGAAGCAATTAAAGTCCTTGAGGAATTGAATTAGAAAATTGAAGATTGGAGGCTGGAGTAGATTGAGGTTCAGTTCAGGGGTCGAATTCCCTAGTGAGCTAAGAGTTATAGCCTAATTTTATTGTGAATTTTTTGATTAGTTTAGGTTGTGATTGAGTTTTAATGCTAGTTCTGGTTGCTGAGTTGGGGTATGATTTGTGGTTAGTTTTTGGGGTAATTGTGATGCCTATGTTGTGTGCTTAAGAGTTCTAGACTAAATTTTTTGGTTTAGTCACGTTTGTGGTGAATTCTGATGGGTTTGGCTTGGGGAAAACCCAGGAAAATTGGTGGAAATTCAGAGTTTGTGGGGTCGCGCCGCGACGCTGTTCTTGGAGGGCCACAACCAACATGACCTCAGAGGCCTAGGGGGTTCATTTAATTGCCTTAGTGCCACGGTGCCGGGTAGATTGCGCTGCGGCGTGTATCCAAGAAATAGACTTAGGAGGCTCTTTGACTTGCATAGGGTCATGACGTTATTGAGGGGCGCCGCGACTCAAATAGGTAACTTTGGGCAGTTAGGTTTTTTAAGCTCGAGAACTCAATTCTAAAGGATCAGGAGGATTCTACTACCCAATTTAGTAGAATTTGAGATCACGAGGCTAGAAACTTACCTTGAAGATCTTAAATAGTCTAAATGGTTGATAATTATCCATTATTGTGTTGTGACTAGGTTATACCGCTAGGGCTGGGGAATAGGGATCGTGCTCGGGATCGCCATACCTTATCCGCTCGAGACAAGAGGTAAGAAAACTGCACCCTGGTTGTAGACGGGGTTTGGACCTCATTAAATGGATATGACTTTGGATATAAATTTTATTATTCATTTAGGCATGCTTGTATATGCTGCATATGATTTTGTATTGTACGATCATTATGTTTGATTATACTTTATCCGAAAGTCCGGCCTAAGGGAGTCGGGGCCAACAATAAGCGTACGAAATGCAGCCTGGCCTAAGCAAGCTGGGGTCAACCATAAGACCAGAGGACTAGACCTAAGAGCGTCGGACATGAACATCACTTAAACAAACAGAAGTGTCGATTGAACTTGTCTAACTATACGGATTGTTAAGTTGAGTTATGTGTTTGATTGAGCAGAATATTACTGCTAAGCATATTTTTATTACTCTATTGCTGATTGAATCTATTGATTTAAGTTTTCTTGTTGAGCTTTCTCTCACGAGTTCAATGTGGTGCAGCTAAGGGAAAGGAAAAGCTAGAACAACCATGAGTTGGAGACCTTTAGGGGCGGCGTGTACATTTGCAGCTACTCGACCGCCACAGTCGAGGGATCAACAGGGACTAGAGCCAAGTAATTATTCTTTAGGAGTTGTAAATGCCTTTTAAATACTTATTCTTTTTGGGATCCCATGTACAGACTCAAACTTCTTAATGAAAACAACCATTTCTGCTATCAAAATCTTTAAACACTAATCCACTAATTGTCCTTAGTTACATATATATATGCAAATGACTTGATTAACAAGTCCATCACTATTTAAATTACACAGTGTAATGGTCTTGGCTATCCAGTGCGTTACAACTTAGTATCAGAGCAGTCTAGGTTTAAGGGTTCGTGAAGACTGGCTAGGCATGTGCACCCGCCGCTAAAGACAAGCTCAACTCAGGGTTTGGTAACTATATATGTGAATATATGTTTAAATGTTTAAATGAAAGATAAATGTCGTATCTGCCTGTTTTATAGGAAGCATGAGATATACTGATAGGGCTTGGCCCTTAACTGTTGTCTGTACAAAAAGGCATCCTTATTAGCATATCTACCATGTGTTAGTATCATTGGAATGTTTGTTAGTATTGTGATTTCATATTTTTCTTGATTGTTTGCATTGGACCGTGGGGTGACTTCTAAAAAAAACTCGTTATCATTGTCTGATCAACCGAGTCGTTGATTAATGATAAACTTGGAGAGTTATGCCTCTAAGGTGATCAGTTCGACCAGTCGACACTGAGATCAAGGCTAGAGATGATAACCAGGGTTAGAACTCTCTCCCAGTGCCTGAGAACTGCCTGCAGATGCTTGCTGATAAGCGAGCTAGACTTTAGAGTCAAGGGGAAGAGATTCGCCTTTTGAGATAGAAGGTTCCACCAGGGAATGCTGCACCAGACTTGCCACCTATTGTGGCACCAGCCGTACACTAGCCTGAGATTGAGAACAGGTTGGACCTGCTGTACGAAATATACAAGAAACATCATCCTCCAATCTTTTTGGGAGGACCAGATCCACGTAAAGCTGAACAGTGGATGAGTCTGACTACCTACATCCTTGATTTTATGAGGATGGTAGGTAATGATAGAGCAACTTGTGCCACCTTTATGTTCCGAGATGATGCCCGTATTTGGTGGGAGGTGGCATCCCAGACTCGAGACATTTCCACCATGAGTTGGGATGAGTTTAGAGACTTGTTCAACCAGAATTACTATGGTAATGTCGTTAGGGCGGCGAAGGTGGACGAGTTTACTAGTTTGGTACATGGAAGTATGAGAGTTACCTAGTATGCCCTGAAATTGGACAGACTAACAAAGTTTGCACGTGACTTAGATCCTACAGATGCTTTTAGGCAAGACAAATTTGTTCGGGGGCTAAATGCTATGATAACCCGGGATGTGTGGATTATATCAGTACCTGGGGAGACTACTTATGACCAGGTGATTGAGAAGGCCCTTATAGCTGAGGAAACAGAGAAGAAGATATAGAGGGAGAGCACTGGACTACAGAATGTCTGGAGGGCAGTGCCTGCATTTGTAGGATCTTGTAGGGGCGGAGGACCTACTGATTAGAAGAGGAAGACCCCTAACACCTCGACAACTGTTGGTAGTGATAGGAGGGGTCAGGGTGTCCAGGGTGACAGTGAGATAGGGAGGAGTTATCGAGAGTGTGCTAGGTGTAGGAAGCGCCATCTAGGTGATTGTTGGGTGAAGGCATGTTACTTGTGCAGGGTGGATGGAAATCTTAAGAAATACTGCCCAACTTTGAAGAAAGATGAACCAAAGAAGGCGAACAACTTAACTCCAACTCGAGTGTTCGCCTTAACTCTGGTAGAGGCTGAGGCTAGCCCCTCGGTGGTCACATGTCATCTTTTTAGTGTTGGCACTCCATGTACTGTATTAATTGATTTTGGTGCTTCACATTCATTTGTTTCTAGCAGAGTGATTGATAGATTGTGTAGGCCCTGTGATTATTATATTGAGGGTTGAGACGTTATTGCCTATAGGGGATCTGGTAGTTTCTAGTAGATGGGTTAGGTCATTTCCAGTGATGGTGGACAACAGGGAACTATCACTGGACCAGATTGAGTTGGGAATGGATGACTTTAACATGATTTTGAGAATGGATTGGTTATTCAAGTATAGGGAAACTATAGACTACAAGAATAAGATGGTGACCTTTGAGCCTGAGGGTGAGGACCCCTTCATTTTTGTTGGTATTGTGCATGGACCCCACATTCCTATGATATCAGCATTGAGGGCTAGAGACCTATTACAAGGAGGTTGTATAGGATTCCTAGCTAGTGTGGTGGACACCACTAGGGTCCTGCCAATGGGACCAGAGGAAACCAGATTGGTATGTGAGTTCTTAGATGTCTTCCCTGAGGACTTATCGGGACTGCCACTGCATCAGGAGATTAAATTCGCAATTTAGTCGGCACCAGGTATAGAACCATGGTCGAGGGCACCATACAAAATGGCTCTGGCAAAACTGAAGGAGTTGAAGGTATAGTTACATGAATTATTAGACCTGGAATTTATCAGACCTAGTTTCTCACGGTCGGGTGCTCTGGTTTTGTTTGTAAAGGAGAAGGATGGGACCCTTAGGATGTGTATAGGCTACAGGAAGTTGAAAAGATGACTATCAAGATAAAGTACCCACTACCGAGGATAGGCAACCTGTTTGATTAGTTGCAGGGCAAGATAGTATTCTCGAAGATTGATCTTCGATCTGGTTATCACCAGCTGAGGATCAAGGATAAGGATATTCTGAAGACGACCTTTTGCACAAAGAGCGGGCATTACGAGTTTCTAGTCTTATCATTTGGGTTCACCAACGCCCTAGCAACATTTTACGGAACTAATGGATAGGGTATTCAAGGGTATAGATAAATTGTGAGGTCTATGTTGTGTGGTTAAGAGTTCTAGACTCAATTTTTGGGTTTATTTATGTTTACGGTGAATTCTGATTGGTTTGGCTTGGGAAAAATGCAGAGAAAATGGTGGAAATTCTCAATTCGTGGGGCCACACCACAGCGTTGTTCTTGGAGCGCCGCGACCCGCACGAACTCATAAGCCTATGGGGTTCGCTGAACTGCCTTAGCGTCGCGGTGCTAGGTAGATTGCGCCACGACGCATGTCTAGAAAATAGACTTATGATGCTCTCTAACTTGCAAATGGCCATGACACTATTGAGGGGCATCGCGACTTAAATAGGGAACTTTGGGCAGTTAGGGTTTTTAATCTCAAGAAATTAAATCTAAAGGCTCACGGAGGATTCTACTACCCGGTTGAGTAGAATTCAAGGTCCCGAAGGCTAGAAACTTACCGTGAAGCTCTTAAATATTCTAAATGATTGATGATTACAATTATTGCATTATGACTAGGTTATACCGCTAGGGCTCGGGAATAGGGATCGTGCTTGGGATCGCCATACCTTATCTGCTTGAGACTCGAGGTAAGAAAACTGCACCCTGGTTGTGAACAGGTCTTGGACCACTGCAAATGGATATGACTGTGGATATAAATGTGATTATTCAGTTAGGCATGCTTGTATATGCTGTATATGATTTTGTACTATACGATCTTTACATTTGACTATATTTAATCCAAAAGTCCAGCCTAAGGGACTTGGGGCTGACAGTAAGCGTGTGGAATGCATCCCGGCCTAAGCAAGCCAAGGTCGGCCATAAGACCAGAGGAAACGTCACTTAAATAAATTGAAGTGTCGATTGCACTAATCTAACTATATGGATTGTTAAGCTGAATTATGTGTTTGATTGAGCATAATATTACTGCTAAGAATATTGTTATTCCTTTGTTGCTTATTGAATCTATTGAGTTATGTTTTCTTGTTGAGCCTTGGCTCATAGGTGTTATGTGGTGCAGGTAAGGGAAAGAAAAAGCTGGACTAGCCATGAGTTGGAGAGCTTTACAGGAGGCGTGCACATGTGCATCTGCTGGATCGCCACGACCGAGGGATCAACAGGGACTAGAGCCAAACTTAATTTTGCCGCTTAGGTCGGCTTACCTTGTAATTATTTTTGAAGAGTTGTAAATTACTTGTAAACACTTATTCTTTATGTGATCCCATGTACAGACTCAAACTTTTTAATGAAAACAACCATTTCTGCAATCAAAATCTTTAAACCCTAATCCACTAATTGTCCTTAGTTACACGTTTATATTCAAATGACTTGATTAGCAGGTCTAGCACTATTTAAAATACAAAGTGTAATGGTCTTGGCTATCCAGGTTGTTACAGGAAAGTATAGTGTGCCGTTTCGTTTATATGAAGTCATCTTGTGTTGAAAGAGAAGTTCTTCTACCTTTGTTCGCACAAGGCAAGTTCTTCTATATCTGTTCACAAAAGAGAGGTTCTTCTACCTCTGTTCGCAGAAGAAAAGTTCTTCTACCTCTATTCGCACAAGACAAGCCATCACATGCTAATAGGAGGATTCTGGTAACCCAATAACACACTCTGCTCTTGTTCATTCATGAGTGCCTGTAGGACGCTAACAGAGATGCCTAAATGAAGAGCCTTAAGTAATTGCATTCCTATTCTCACAAAGCACAAAGTAAACCAAAAAACGCTAATAGAAGGGGTTTGGTAGCCTAGCCATATTCTACAACTCATGTTCGCTCAAGAAGGTCATAATTCAAAAACAGAGACATGTGTTCGTGTCTCTTGGTTATTTAATCCCTGTATGTTCAAGACAGACCGTCAACGCTAATAGAATTAGCAAAGGAGTGCAGAGTCATCATTTATCAAAATACAGCGATATTTGTGTTATTATAATGTTGTAATGTATTATTTATTGCCCAAGCATAATAGCTTAGGCCCATGATTTATATGTAACCCTAAACTCCTCACTTTAAATAAAAGGAAATTATATAGAAACAAGGGAGGAAATTCATAATTCCAAATCTCCGTTATTATATAAACAACTCCTTATGTAATATCAAAGTGAAGGAGGACTGTAGAATAAACGATAATGTAAGTTTGCTAGAAACTATGGTTATTCAAGCTTAAATATTAATAAAAGTGACTAAGGGGATGTAGGTCATCCTTTTGGGGTCGAACCACTATAAAATATGATGTTATTTATTTTATCATATCTCTATTCTTCAATCTAAGCTCTTATGTTCTTAAGTTGATGAAAAATGGTGTCAACATACCAGGATCTGAGAAACGATGTATTGGTGGCCGGGAATGAAAAGATACATTTCCGACTTTGTGGCTAAATGTCTAGTTTTCTAGGAAGTTAAGGTGGAAAACTAAAGGCCCAGTGGGTTAAAGAAGCCACTACCAATACTAGTTTGGAAATGGGAAGAAATCGGTACGGATTTCGTGGTCGGTGTACCCGTAACAACTTAACTGCACAACGTTGTGTGGGTAGTAGTGGATCGTCTCACCAAGTTAGCCCATTTCAACCAGTGAAAACGACATAAACTATGGAGTAGTTTGCTAAGTTGTATTGTAAAGACCCAACTATTTCTAAGACCTTGGACCATTAAAACTACTAGACATAGCTACTATTTTGGGAGACATACATTATAAATAACATAACTTTATTTAAAACCCAAATTGCTGTCAATGATCTTATGAATTGAGTTCAAGGAGTAAAATGAACTCTTTTTAATTTGAATAAATAAATGAATATAAAATGAAAAAGATTTGAATTTTCGTTCAACAGACGCCCAGAACTCAGTCAAATTCGTTCAAATGCAGCACTAAGTGGTTAAGGCTATTTTTAAATTGAAAAATCCTCAAACTTCCAAAAATGAGAGTTGGAGCTTATATATCGCCCCCTACAGGCAATATATCACCTCCCCCATATTCCCAAGCCCCGTTCGATCATTCGTGCGAAGTTGACGTGTTTTTCGTATCTTCCGTAGGCGATATATCGGCCCCTATAGCTACGATATATCGGCATACATTGATATATCAAACACGTATTTGCACTTTTTCAGCATATTTTGAATTGAGTAAACAGCTTTGACTGAGTCTAAACATGATCCTAACAGCTGCTGGAAGGTTCTAGAGCTTCTAGATCTTTCTTTTATTTAAACTATTCATCATAATACTTAAATCCTTAATAAACATGATTAAGACAAGTGTCACAGCCTTAATAATTCTATCTAACCCTTAGGTCATAATGAATAATATTTGTAGGACCAACAATATTTGTCAAACCTTATATTATAATTAATATTTCTAAACTATAGGTTAAACTTATAAAATCCATAACTGTTGCTATGAGTTTCCAACTAAGTCCCGGCTTGAACCAAAATCCACGGCAACTAACATACTACAACTACTACTAACTACTACTACTACTATCTAGTTAAGTAAAAATCTGGGACACTACATGTATGTAAAGGAAATTGTTAGGCTGCATGCTGTACCAACCTCAATAGTATCAGATAGAGGCCCAAGGTTCACATGAAGTTTCTGGGAGAGCCTACAAGAGGCTATTTGGACACAGCTAAAGCTTAGTATAGATTTTCATCCTCAGACTGATGGACAATGGATGAAATTTTGGAAGACATGCTAAGAGCATGTGCTCTTGAGTTTAAAGGTTATTGGAAGGAATACTTGTACCATATAGAGTTTGTGTACAACAATAGTTACGAAAGTGTCGATCTCCTCTACACTGGGATGAACTGGGAGAGATGCCACTAGCTGGGCCAGAACTGATGTTAAACGCCACCAACACCATTGAAAATATCAGAAAGCATATGCTCATAGATCAGAGTTGACAGCAAAGCTATGCAAATGCCAAAAGGGGGGACATCGAGTTTAGTGTGGGAGACAAAGTGTTCTTAAAGGTTTTTCCTACTAAGTGTATCGAGAGGTTTGGGAAGAAATGTTAGTTAGGCCCAAGATATATTGGTCCATTTGAGATTCTCAAGAGAATAGGTCTGGGGTCTTACTTCTTAGCCCTACCACACATATTGGTCAATATTCATAATGTTTTCCACATCTCAATGCTCATGAAGTATGTATCAGATCAGTCCCATGTGCTTAGTTATGAACCACTAGAGCTACAGTAGGACTTAAGTTACGAAGTCAAGCCATTGAGGATATTGGAGCACGGAATCAAAGAGTTGAGAAATAAAAGGATACCCTACTTAAAGTCTTGTGGAGCAACAGTGCTGTTGAGGAAGCTACCTGGGAGCTGGAGGATGACATGCGAGAGAAGTATCCTAATATATTTCGGTAAGTAATTTCGAGGATGAAATTCTTTTAAGGTGAGAAGGGTGTTATATCCTTGTTCAATTTTTTTTATTATTATTTGAATAATTATTCATGAATTATTTGAAATATGTGATTGAATGTAATTAAAATAATAATTGGTAAATATTATTTTAATTTATAAGAATCGTGAGTGGATCGCTTTAGAATAAAGATTGGGACTTAAGTGTAAAATAGATATAGAGTTGTGAAATATTAATTTTACTGAATAGTTAAGGGTTAAATAAACTCAATAAGGACCCTAGAGTAATTTTATTATTTAATTGGTTCACATGGGAATTTATTTGAGAAGCCTAGAACATAGTTTTTGTGTTTGGACTCACATAAAATCATAAAGTCATTTTAGACTATAATTTGTGTGTGTGTCGTGTGTTACTAGATATTATGAGATTATAGATTATAGTTTTTGATGTATTTATTTTATTATAAGGTTCTAAACTCATCTAATGGAAATGATGAGCAGTGGTGAGCGATTTCAGAAGTCCAATGTGAGTTAGTCCTTCCTAAATACAAGCATGTGTGACTACACATTTCAGCAGATGATTTTGGTGCTTAGTGGCTCTACAGGTACGCTCACACTAGAGAAAGGGAGAGAATCCTTATAATTTTTTAATCGGGCAGTTACTAGAGGTTAGAAGAGAGAGAAAAAGGTTCATATTCACAATTTACTTCAGCCTCCATTCGAACTAGAGAGAGAGAAACTAACTGAGAGTGTTGAAAGAAAGTTGAGTGCTCTGCTGTCCATAGTTTCAAATCAAGGTCTCACCACAAGGGTAAGTGTTTTCATCACTCTCTCTTCCTTAGTTTCAGTTTCTATTAAAAATCTAAGACCACTTTGATCTCATATAGAATGTTTTAAGAATTTGAGGAGAAGAACATCACTAGTTTTGGGTTTGCTAAGACAACATCAAGATGTAAGTTTTGATAATGTCTTCCTCTTTGATTTCATGTTCGAAATGTTCATAGAGGTTTTGTTTCTATTTCTAGAGCGTTACAAACTCTAAAAGAGGAAGAGAAATCTCTCACAAAGGGCCTGGATACAAGGGTAAGAGTTTCTACTTTTTCTCTTGGTCATTTTTTTTCGAAATTCGTATTTATTTTAGTTTGGTTTGGTATAAAAATTCTGGGATGTTTTAGATAAGTCCAGAACTGAGTTTGGTGTTTAATGTGTTGGAAATTGAAGTTAATTTTTTCTCTTAAGGTCCTAGAGGTTTAGATCTAAGTTTAGGAAGAGATCTATGGGGTGGTTACTGTTGGGAAAACTTATACAGGATCTTAATTATTTTCATGTAAATCTTATATTAAACAAATTAATATAAGATAACCTAGAACATATTTCTATAATTGACTTTAGACAGAAATAATGATAAGAACACTTACATTATATGCAGCGGAATGTATTAGTCATTATTTCATTTCCTCTAACCCTTGAATCCTTTTTGTCGCAGGGTATCACCAAGAAACTGAACCGATCTTCAAATTTCTTCAGAGCCTTCCAAAGTATCCTTAGAGTCATCTAGACTAGAGTGGGCAATTCTCAACACATGAGATAGATACAAAGAGAAGAAGAGAATAAAATATTGAGGCATAGAAAAGGACTTTTGCTAGAGAGAGTCTAAAACCCTAAAGCGTCAAGAATAGATCTTCTGATCATCTGTCAGATAGTGTTATGATCATCTGTTTTCAACACTTACTTAGCATTCCTTTTATAGGATCAATTATGTCTTTTATTGTAATTAAAAAAATCAATAAAATAATAGATAATATTAGCCATTAGGGCTTTAGGCCCGTGAAATTTCTCATTTGATTATAATCCTATTGGACTTAAAATCAAGGCCTTAATTAATTAAATAATTATTGAAATCCTTTATCAAATTAATTATTTATAATTTGAACCTTGATTTAAACTTATTTATTAATTTAGATACCAATTTATCTTAATTAATAAATCTGCCCTAAAATCTATTTTCTTCTCTAAATTGCAGAATCCTGTGAAACTATCCAAAATTGACATGGTCAACTTTGATAATTCTAATTGTTAATTAAATCAATTAATTGATACTACCTAGATGATTTTATCCAAGGTATAGTGGGGACCATGGGCCTATGAAATCAATCATCAATAAGTTATCATAAATTTAACAAATAAATTTACTAACTTATTAAATCCTCGTGACTCAACTAAAGACTCAAATTGCACTCTTGAATTCGTAGAAGACTCTATAACCCATATAGATACGTTATTAGTTATCTGTTGTTATTACCATCATTATCACTCAATCCTCTATAGACGGTCTACAATGTGATGGGACTAAAAATACCGTTTTACCCCTCATTGTATTTTATCCTTAAAACACTTAATTCCTTGTGAATGATATTTTAGTAAACTAATATTAATTACTAAAATGAGATCTCTATCATTTATCACCCTGAACCAAACTAAAAGGAAACCATCGGTTTTTTTTCTTCGTTAGAAGCTATAGATGTTCATATCTATGATTAACACTCCCACTCAATTGTACTACTCAATTGATTAACACTCCCACTCAATTGTACTGCCGACTTCCCAAGATGTAAGTATAGGCTAGTCTGTAGAGTAAGCTGGTAACGAACAAGTCAAAGAACTCAAATAATACAATTAGTTAGAATACTAACCACTATATGATATGACTAGAATAGATAATAACGGTATGTTTACTTATCCTATCTACTGTCAATATCAGCCAAGTCCGATATAACAAATACATCCGATCTTATCTACTTTGCTAATGTCATGGAAAGAACATAACACTGCAATGTGTAAGTAGATCATATCGTAGATTGGCAAGTCAGTGTAAATCTTGTGCACTGACTAATCTTAGGACTAACTAATGTTTGAACATATAATCATATTTATATTCCATTGTGATTACGCCACTATAAATATGATTAGCTACATGCTTGAGATTTAACAAAAGTTTATATTAAACAAATAATCATGAAAATAAAACATGTGAGCAAAGTGATTGACCAAGTCAAAAAGGATTTCTATTCTTTTATTGATAATAAAATAAGATTACAAACATATTGAGTTTTAATTAGGGCATAAAACCCCAACAAACTCCCACTTGCACTAATTGAAACTAATGCCTTAATTCTACTAATCCTATTTCCTTGATATGCATATCAAATGTAGCTTATGGTAGTGTTATCCAAAAAATTAGCATTGATGACATGGCAAGTGATCCCTGGTCATGCGGCTGACACCTGGAAAAGCTCTGCTAGAGTATCGACCAGAAGACACATTAGAAGCAGTAAGCAGCCTAGTCTTACCTGCGACCAGTCTGGTCGATAGTTCCGCATACAAAGCAACATTAATGAGAAGATCTTTGTAAATCCTGAATTTAACTCACACAATCTCTTGAGTATTCGATTATTCAAGAAAGAATATCTGTAACAATCTTTTGTAATCCCCCTTGAGCCTATAAATAGCAAAAGATAGCTCAAGGAAGGGACTTTTGGCTTTTGAATCATTTGAGACTAATGTAATTCTCCAAGTGATATTGTATTGTTCTTGAGAGGTTAGTGAAACTCATTGAACCCTTGTTCTTTGATCACTCCTTTGGTTCTCATATCAATAACAATTTAAGTGGACGTAGGTTATTACCATATCCTGGGGTCGAACCACTATAAAAATATCGTGTTATTATTATTTTTCGTCATTACGTTCTTCTCTACATAATCATTCATATCAAGCATATTCTGACTCCGTGTCAGTTGGCCAAATCCTTGGTCAACATTCTGTTGCTTTCATTGAGAGCTTGACTAATCATTGTTGAGAAAACTAATGGCAAAAACTGGAAGGAAAGCTGGACAGGCGGCCGCTGCTACGCCATCAAATCCACCTCCTCCTCCCCCTGCAAGTGTGGCGGAGGATGAGCCACATCTGGACTTTGAGGAGGAAGAAATGGATGATGCAACGCCAAAGAGTACCCTGGGCGCGTTGCAGGAAGAGCTGGCTAATCTGAGAGCCAGTCAGGAGACTGCTGCCGGAGTTGTGGCACGGCAGCAGTAGGAGATTGAACGGCAATGCGCGGAACTAAGCAAAAGGCAGGCGGAGATGGACCGCCGCCAGAGCGAAGCCATGGCAGCCCTCGAGGTGGCCTTGCAGCTGGAAAGGAATCAGGCCGCACCTGTTTCGCAACCTGACCAACCTGGCAATGGGCCACCCTAGAGGGGTCCTAATCCAAGCCCACCGATCCAGCCTTCAAGTCCACAAAGGCCCATGACGACGTCCCGCCAGACCCTGAGGCGCAGCCACCATCCCATGCTGCTCGAGGTATTCCCCCGCAACAGAGGCAGAATAGGGTCGAGCATCAGCCTCGCAGTCCTAGACGCCGTAGGGATGATGGGCAAAACCTACCGAACAGAGGTCAGTACCCTCCTGGTAACAGGAGGGACTCAGAGTTAGGCTCTGCGGTCCGGGGTCCCCCACGGCATGATAATGCACGGGGACACCACGACCAGCGCAGGCCGTCCTCTAACGCTCGGGACGTTTCGGCCAGAGACGGGAATAGAGGAAACAGTCGATCCCACCATAGCCAGTCGAGGTTTAGAGATGGCCATGGATATGATGAGGCTGACTCAGGCAAGGGGAACGCTGGCCGAAGGAATGAAGAAAGAGGTAAAAGCAGGAGCCAGGTACCTCAGGATGACTAACCCAATAGATGGGATGCTGGGGGGCAGCCCAAACAAAATAATGTCTTCAACCAGCTCGGGGGTAGCGAGCAGCGAAGAAGAGACGAGGATTTGCGTGACGTACTTAACGATCGCCGTGAGCGTCATGGCGAGATCGTCCCCCCAGCGACAGAGGCCACAGCGATTCCTGCCGCTGTCAGGCCCAGATAGACGCCCTCAACCAGGCAGTGCAACAGCTAGTCGGGGGAAGGACATCTTACATCGACCACGATAGGAGGAAAGGCACTCCTTTCGTACAGAGGATAGCTAATGCCGAAACTCCAAGGAAGTTCAAAATGCCTACACTCCCAAACTTTGACGGGTATGGAGACCCAGTGTCTCATGTCAACAAGTTTGAAATTCAAATGGACATTCAGAAAGTGTCCGAAGACCCTCGGTGCAGGATATCTTCCCTGCAACACTTTCTGAAGATGCGCAGGAATGGTTTTTTAAGTTCCCTCCTGCAAGCATAGTTTCTTGGGAAATGTTCGTAAGGGAGTTTTACGGACAGTTCTATGCAGGTCGTGTGCATCCAACCGAAGCAAACCAGCTGGTCGAAATTCGCCAGCAGGATGGGGAGTCAGTAAAGGACTACATCCAGCGCTTTATGCGAGCGGCGGCTGGAGCAAAAACGGTGGGGGACGAAGGCAAAATGATGGCCATTACTCCAAAAGGAAGGAGTGAGAACTACCCAAGAATTTTTGGACTGGGCTGATCGCTACATCAAGCTCGAAGAAGCCATCGCTGACGACGGAAAGCCCTCAAGCAAGGATAAGAAGGCTTCCGAACCTGCCAAAGCCGCCAATGGTACCAAACCTAATGGCAACAGCAAAGGCAACGGAAACGGCAACAGCAATGGCAAGAATGGTGGAAAACGGTCGTATAACAAGCCTTCCACCTCCGACAACAAACGAGCCAAGGGTAATAGTTATGAACCTCAGTTCCCTAACTACACTGCCCTCGTTGAGTCTCGGGGAGAGGTTTATCAGGCCACAAGTGCTAGTGTGCCTTACAAAAAACCTGGCCCCATTCGGAAGGATATTTCGAAGAGAGACACTACCAATTTCTGTCGTTATCATAACGACTACGGACATGACACCAATGAATGCAACCAGTTGAAAGACGAAATCGAGTTCCTTATTAGACAAGGACACTTGAGAAGATACGTACGGGCCTCGGGAAATTCCCAACGAGAAGCTTCGGGTGGCAACGAGCAAGCGCCCACGCGCCAACGCTCGCCACCCTTACAGCCTGCCCCCGTGACTGGCACACTCTTAACCATCTGTGGAGGCCCGCACCTCGCGGGAAATAGCGGAAAGGCCAGGGAACGATATGCTCGAACTCTATGCCACGACCAGGACATCGAGATGATGACTGTGGAGGACCATGCACCAAAAAAGGCTCGGTCAGAGGAAGGTGAGATAACCTTCTCTGATGGCGACGCCCAACACGTCCAGTTCCCACATTTCGATCCGCTGGTCGTGGACATCCAGATGGCCAACATGATGGTGAAGAGAGTACTAGTCGATACAGGAAGTTCAGTGAATATCCTGTATAAATCAACACTGGAACGCATGAAATTGTCCGTTAAGGACTTGGAGCCCTGCAACCAAACAATATACGGCTTCTCTGGAGAAGGACTCACCCCCGCCGGATTGATCAAGCTCCCAGTAACGACGGGTACAGCGCCTGCAATAAGGACATTACTCGCCACTTTTGTAGTGTTCGATTGTCCCTCGGCGTACAATGCCGTTATTGGAAGGCCCATAATGGTTGATCTGCGGGCCGTCATCTCTATGTGGCACTTGGCCATGAAGTTCCCAACAGACGCGGGGGTAGGACACGTGTTGGGAAACCAGAGGGAAGCCAGGGAGTGCTACAACACCTCAATCACAAAGGCGAAGAGTGGAACATCGAAGAGCGCTACCTCATATAGGTTGCAGATGGGAGTTGATACACAAGCCCAATCTGGTGATGAAGTCACCAAATAGGGTGTTGCCCAAAGTGAGGACAGAGATTTGGATCCTCGCTTTGGGGATTTTGAAGAGAATGTTGGACCCGTCGAGGACCTGGAGGAGGTCCAACTCGACAAAGAAGACCCGACCAGAGTCATAAAAGTTGGGAAAAACTTAGAGCCTACCACGAAGAACGCACTGGTGGAATTTTTGCGAAAGAACCAAGAGGTTTTTTCCTGGTCGCATAAAGACATGGCTGGGATAGATCCTGCAGTTATCAGCCATGTCCTGAATATAGACAAGACCTTCCCAACCATGCAACAAAAGAGAAGGCTGCTCGATAAAGATAGATCAAGAGCCTTAAAAGAAGAAGTCGAAAGACTAAAGGAGAATGGGTTCATCAGGGTGGCATTTTATCCATCGTGGGTCTCAAATCCAGTGCTGGTTCCCAAGCCTAACGGCAAATGGTGGACCTGCGTGGATTTTATGGACCTCAATAAAGCCTGCCCGAAAGATTGCTTCCCACTCCCAAGAATCGACCAGCTGGTCGATGCAACTGCAGGGCATGAGGTCCTCTCGTTCATGGATGCATATTCAGGCTACAACCAGATTAGCATGCACCCCCCTGATGAGGATCACACCAGCCTTCGGACAGATACGGGCTTATACTGTTACAAAGTAATGCCCTTCGGACTGAAAAACGCAGGTGCGACTTACCAACGGCTAGTCAACCACATGTTTAAGGAGCTAATCGGAGTAAACATGGAGGTATACGTGGATGACATGCTGGTAAAGTCTAAGAGGGCAGAAGGACATGTGAGGGATTTACAAGAGTGCTTTAGTGTATTGAACAAATACCAGATGAAGTTAAACCCCCTCAAATGTTCCTTCGGAGTTGGATCAGGGAAGTTTTTGGGGTTCATTGTAAATTCAAGGGGAATCGAGGCCAACCCTGACAAGATAAAAGCCCTGATCGACATGAAGTCGCCAGAAAGGATCAAGGATGTACAAAGTTTAACTGGGAGAATCGCAGCCCTAAGTAGATTCATTTCAAAATCAACAGAAAAGTGTGTCCCTTTTTTCAATCTACTTAGAGGAAATAAGAAGTTTGAATGGACGGGAGACTGCGAGCAAGCATTCCAGGCCTTGAAAGCCCATATGGCACAGCCTCCCATCTTATCAAAGCCAATTGAAGGAGAAACTTTGTTTATTTACCTGGCGATTACTGAAGTTGCTGTTAGCGCGGTACTAGGGCGAGAGGAGGAAGGAGTACAAAAGGCAGTCTACTATGTCAGCAAGAGGCTGATCGGGGCAGAATTAAGATATCCACCAATCGCGAGGTTAGCATATTGCTTAATCCTGGCCTCTAGGAAGCTACGCCCCTACTTTCAAGCCCATCCTATTACAGTTCTAACTGACCAGCACCTTCGGCAAGTCCTCCAAAAACCAGAAGCGGCTGGACGATTATTAAAATGGGCAGTCGAACTGGGGCAGTTCGATATAACTTATTCACCGCGAGCAGCAGTCAAGGGACAAGTCTTGGCCGACCTTATTGCAGAGTTCACCGAACTCCCAGACAGCGAGCAGTACGAACAGCCTGAAGCGCCTGAGCCTCAAGACAAAGCTCCTTCGTGGAGGTTATTCACGGATGGTTCATCCAACGAAGCCCACGCTGGAGCGGGAGTGATATTGATAACGCCGGAAGGGCATCGATTTCACTACGCCATCAGGTTCGACTTCACCGCGTCAAATAATGAAGCGGAATACGAAGCACTCCTCGCTGGGTTGAGAATGGCGAAGGATATGAGCATAAGTACGCTTGATATCTACAGTGACTCATAGCTGGTGGTGAATCAGGTCCTAGGAGAATATCAAGCGCGAGGCTTGAAAATGATGGCCTACTTAAATAAAACAAAAGACCTGCTAGCCCAGTTCACGAAGTACACACTCCAGCAAATCCCGCGAGATCAGAATTCAAACGCAGATGCCTTAGCCAAACTCGCGAGCGCGAAGGATGCTGACACTTTGAACATCGTACCAGTAAAGAGACTGAGCAAGCCAAGCATTCAAACAATTGAATCCAGTATGGAGATACGGATGGAAGATACATGGATGGCACCTTATTTGGAGTATCTGACAAATGGTACGCTGCCAACAGATAGGAACAAAGCCAGAACCCTACAAAGGCGAGCCGCTAGGTACATACTGGTCGATGGTGTTATGTACCGAAGAGGATATTCAATGCCACTACTCTGGTGCGTTACACCAGAAAAAGCTAAGGAACTCATGAAAGAGGTGCATGAAGGCTTCTACGGGGATCACGCTGGGGGGCAGTGTTCAGCAAAGAAGATTCTAAGGCAAGGCTACTTCTGGCCAACTATGAACGAGGATTCGATGGAGTTTGTACGAAGATGTGATAAATGTCAAAGATTCACCAAGATTCCACGAGCAGCTCCAAACGAATTAAAACAGATGCAAAGTCCGTGGCCTTTTGCAGTATGGGGGATAGATTTGATTGAATCCCTACCTACAGGGAAAGGCAGAGTAAAGTACGCAGTCGTGGCAGTCGATTACTTCACCAAATGGGTCGAAGCTGAACCGCTCGCTACCATCACGACCAAGAAAATCCTTGACTTCGTTATCAAGAACATTGTCTGTCAATATGGTTTGCCTAGGAAGATAGTTTCAGACAACGGAACCCAGTTTGACAGCGATTTATTCACCGATTTCTGTGAAAGACATGGAGTCATTAAAAGCTTTTCTTCAGTTGCACACCCCCAGGCGAATGGGCAGGTCGAAGCCGTGAATAAAACTCTTAAAGACACCCTGAAGAAGAGGCTCAAAGAAGCTAAGGGAGCGTGGCCAGAGCAATTGCCTGAAGTCCTCTGGTCGTATAGAACGTCTCACCGAACAGCGACAGGACATACCCCATTTTCCTTGGCCTACGGATATGAGGCGATGTTGCCTGTCGAATTAGATCCCCCCTCACATCGACGTCTAACATACGACCAGGACCAGAACACACAACTAATGATTGAATCCCTAGACTCGGTTGATGAGATACAGGAGAAGGCCCAACTCCGAGTTGCTGCATACCAACAAAAAGTAGCCCGGTACTTTAACTCCAAAGTTAAAGAAAGAAAATTCAACGTCAGAGACTTGGTGCTACGACGAGTTTTCTTAAATACCCGCGACCCTACTGCTGGAGTGCTCGGACCTAATTGGGAAGGACCTTACCAAATTGAAGAAGTCCTTCATCCGGGCACCTACAAACTTGCACGCTTAAACGGAGATCTCGTTCCGCGTTATTGGAATGGAGAACACCTGTGCAAGTATTATCAGTGAACAGTTCTTCTTAAAGGACTGGCTTGTATTAATTTTTCTGTTTATAAGTTTAGCAAAGAGGGTTAGCCACACTATATGGCTAATTGCTCGTATTTGTAAGATTCTATTTCAGAATCACTCGTAAAGACATGTTTAGTCCATTTTTAATACGAGATTATAAGGGACTGTGCGCAGCCAGTCATTCTTGCCAACCTTTGTGAATTTATATTTGCAAGTATTTGTTCATTACGTGTGTTGTTTTGCTGTATTACAAGTATTATTTTTACACACGAACAGGAATGTTCGAACAGGTCATGGTCAAGGCAAGTGACCAAGGACCTAAAGCTCCTCGATCACTTGGGGGGCATATAAGGCACATCGATAGCAAAGCATACCATGAGGTATGTAAACACATGAACAAAATGAGTGAAAGCATGCTAAGGTACTTAGAGTATTTTTCAAAATTTATATTTTGTTAAATCATGCCAAAGTACTATGCTAAGTTCGGTCATACGGACAAATGTTATAATAAATGAAAATGTTATAGCATCATGCAATCTTTTACACCGCAAGCATCACTGCTTGGATGTAACTGTTCAAATAAAAGAAAAAGATTTACTGCCCGTGCAGCAAAGTTTAAAATGAAAATATTGTCTTTACATCATGACCCGTGGGTCATGTAATCAAAAAGAAAGAAAAAATAATGGAAAAGCTCAAGAGGAATTTGGGGCCGGAGGGTCATTAGCAGCATTCTGGTTGACAGCATCCTCAACAGCCCCTTCTTCTTCACCACCAGCCAGGCTTGGGGAAGCAGGGATCCTCGCCCTCGCCTCCTCTTTAGCCAGTTGGGCAGCACAGCGAGCCAGCTCGGCAGCCCTGATATCCTCTGAAAGATGGCTGAAGTCGGCTCCCTGATTGTGTTTCCAGAAGTTGTAGAAACATCGGAGCGTCGTCTTCTTGTACCTTTCCAGGTTTTTGGAGTTGTCAAGCTCCATTTGCTTTACTTTGCCCTCGAGAGTGGCGATGGCCTCGTCCTTGGGTTTGAGCACCTCTTCCAATCTTCTGATTTCGCGAAGGTGGGTGTGGCTGGCATCCTGATAATCCAGCCTCGACTTTATCGCAGCTTCCTTCACAGCTTCAGCCTCTGACAACTTTGTCCCCACAACATCCCTTTGTTGGACCAACGCCTCCAACTCCTTGGCGTGCCTGGCCTCAGCGGCCGAAAGGTCCTCGGCGGCCTTCACTTGGTACCCCTCAATGGCCTTTGCCCTAGCCTGCTCGATGGTGGCTTGGGTGCGGGTGCGAGCAGTGGTGGCAGACAGCAAAGCCTGAAGACAAAGGATAAGAGTTAGAACCTGTGACAAAGACTAAATGACTAAGGCCAAAAGGATTAAAGAAGTACTTATGCTGGCTATTTCGTTCAAGGTCCTGTTCAGGATCAGGTCGACCGTCATATTTTCTGCCTCAACCATTGCATCCTTGACGCGGTCATTTTTCTCGATGAACGTAATGCGGTCTTTTGCTACTCGTACGGCACGGCTCGAGAGTTTGGCCCCAAGGGTCTCTTCCCGCCTATCTTGTTCCCTGCTGGGTGCAGCCGGAGGAGGGTTCTTTGGAGCCGGAGGAGGGATCTTTGGAGTGGGAGGAGTCTCTTTCTCGGCAGGGGCCAGAGGATGAATAGAAGTTTGCCCAGCTGGCACGTCCCTGGGAGGGTCCTCTGTTCGACTTTTCTTGGCCGGTCTCTGGCTTGTTTCGCCAGTTTGTCTCCGCGATGACTTCCTTCGGAGTTGAGGAACTTCTTCTTCCTCCTCAGCATTGTATAAATCGAAGACGTTGGGAGTGGCCATATCTGTACACAAGAAAAAACATGCTGTGGGTAAAGATAAAAGCAGATGAAGACTATCTATCAAAATGAAAAAGAAGGTCACAAAGTTAGTAGCCGAGCTACAACTACTGGTCGGTATACTATTGACTTTATTAGTCATACACTCATTATCTGGCATGAAGAACTCTGGCCCTAAATTTGGAGTATATGTAAAGTGCCTTCCCCGTCAAACAAATGACAGGGAATTGGCAAACTATTTAAAAGTAAAATAATTTTACCGTTCTCATCAGAAGATTCGCCCAAGTCCACAACAGGCTCTTTGGCTTTTTGTTTCCCCTTGCCTTGGGGAGCATAAAGCCTTTCTGCGGATGGATTGCCCGTGGGCTCCCTGATTGTAACCCCTGTTGGCCTCCCCCGAGGAGGAGACGCAGGCGGTTGCTGCTCGGGAACCCCCTCGGCAGTGGCATCGTCTACCACGGACCCTCTCGTTTCATGGCGAGGAGCCAGGAGGCCAGACAGCCTTAAGTTTTCATCGGTAACCAAGGACTTGACGCTTTTTTCTGCGTCTGTCATCCTGGCCAGTCTATTGGACCTCAACACCATGTCTGGTGTTGGGGTGGGACGTAACCATGGGCCTGAAAGATAGATTACAGTTTGAGAAAAATGAAAGGAGACACCTTGATTAAAAGTATCGACCAGTCAAAAGCAAGCACTTACGTCCTCGAGCGAAGGCCAGGTTGTTGCTGGTTATGTCCGGTGTAAGGAAGTACTCCTTACTGTACTGCCCCACGTTCGATATATGCGTGGTGTCACTCAGGAACGTCCGGTTGGTCTCCTGGTGACAGAAGTGGAAGAAACCCGTTCCATATTGTTGTGGGTTGGATTTAAGGTCAAAAAGATAGTTGACCTCATGAGGGGTAGTTTCTGGCCATTTCTTGAGTTTATACAGGATATAAAGTGCGGCCAGCATTCTATATCCATTTGGAGTAATTTGGAAAGGGGCGACACCGAAATAATTGGCCACCCCCTCATAAAAAGGATGTAGAGGGAGGTAAGCCCTCGCCTCTAAGTGATACCGAGACCAGGCACTGTATATGCCCCCAGAGAGGTTAGCCCTTTGGTCTGCGGCAGGAATTGTAATGGAAACCCCTGTAAGAGGGTATTTCCTGAAGTAGTTAGCTACCATCCGCATGGTCACTGAGCTGGTCGGAGAAGTATACCACTCGACATCAGGCAAATTCTGATGGTGAGGGCGGGCCCTGGTTTGGATATTAGGGTCGGGAATAGGATTTTCTTGACCACTGGTCGAGGGAGCCCTAGCCTGGGAATCAGGCTGGGGAGGAAGGTTTGGACTATTTTCAGACTCAGGTCTTTTCTTGCCTACAGATTTGGAACTGGCCATTTGAGGAGGAGAAGGACGAGGTCTAGTGGAGGATCGTGAGAAGGGAATCTCGTGGACTCGGTCGGCCGGTGGTTCTTCGCCCTCGAGCAGCTGGGCGAGAAGGTCGTCGTCGATGGGCCGTTCACCTCCCCACAAATCTGGCATCAATGTCTGCAAACAGAAGAATGGGGAGGTGAGGATAAAGAAATTTCAAAGGCTTCTTAGAATGACGTTGGTCGAGTATAAAAGCCAAGCTTTTATACAACAGCATTCTAACAAAAAGCTAAGTGTTCCATACGAACAGTTTGAAAGACGGATCAAAGGGTGAAAGTAAAAAGTTTTTCAAAAAATCTTTTTCGACTCCCCTTAGGGCAAGAAAAACCTATTTTCCAACTAGCCTAAAGATCGAATTTTTACTTCGATCTTACGTCCTAAAAGTATGATCCTGACTATTAAACTAACTCGTAACCCCTTTTTTGCCTACAAAAACATTCTACTCACAAGCATCTCGAACCAAAAACAGATAAACTCATACAGTCAACATACAGAAGCATGCACCACAAAAATTTGAAGCATAAGAATTCGAAAACTTACCAAGAAAATGATCGTGGAGATGGAAAAAGGGCCTTCGGAGATCAAGGAACTCTCGGTCTGAGTCTTGGAAATACAAAAGAAATGGTCTCCGGGGACAATTAAAGTTCTGGTTTTTAGGGTTTCTTGAGAAGACAATGGCGTACGTAAAAAGAAAAGGAAGATTTCGAAGGTATTATATAAGTTTGTCTGTGGCATTAAAAAGGTGTAATCATCAGTTTCCCTTTTTCGAAGTATGGCGAAGCGGAATGGCAGTCGAATTATTTCTGGGGAGTCGAAAAGACATGATTAGATAGAAGTAGGTTACTTTTTCCAAGAACACACGAAGGGTTCTGACACGTAAGGCGGGGTTACCGAAGAGTCGTTCGTCCAAAAGTTTATTTATTGCTCGTGATAAATAAACTTGGGGGGCAAATGTTATCCAAAAAATTAGCATTGATGACGTGGCAAGTGATCCCTGGTCACGTGGCTGACACCTGGAAAAGCTCTGCTAGAGTATCGACCAGAAGACGCATTAGAAGCAGTAAGCAGCCTAGTCTTACCTGCGACGAGTCTGGTCGATAGTTCCGCATACAAAGCAACATTAATGAGAAGATCTTTGTAAATCTCGAATTTAACTCACACAATCTCCTGAGTATCCGATTATTCAGGAAAGAATATCTGTAACAATCTTTTGTAATCCCCCTTGAGCCTATAAATAGCAAAAGATAGCTCAAGGAAGGGACTTTTGGCTTTTGAATCATTTGAGACTAAAGTAATTCTCCTAGTGATATTGTATTGTTCTTGAGAGGTTAGTGAAACTCATTGAACCCTTGTTCTTTGATCACTCCTTTGGTTCTCATATCAATAACAATTTAAGTGGACGTACGTTATTACCAGATCCTGGGGCCGAACCACTATAAAAATATCGTGTTGTTATTATTTTTCGTCATTACGTTCTTCTCTACATAATCATTCATATCAAGCATATTCTGACTCCGTGTCAGTTGGCCAAATCCTGGGTCAACAGGTAGTGTCTTTGTAAATGGATCCGCAAGATTTTCTTCACATGCAATCTTCATAACCTTCACATCTGCCCTGGCCACATATTCTCAAATTATGTAAGACATATTATATACACATTTCGATTTTTATTAATGAAAAATCACAATTTAAATTTGCATATATAATTTATAATTTTTCAATTATATAATATAATAATTCATTTAATTATATTAATTAATACAATAAAAATAATTATTTAATTATTTAGAAAAATAAAAAAACCAATGATGTCTCGCGTAAGCAGACATTGAATGTATTCTAAGTCTTTCCATGGGAGATATTGTAGGTACCCTACGATGACTCCCACGGGGAGACTTTGTAGGCATTGAACGTCTCCCCTTGGGAGTCATCGTAGAGTACTTTTTTACACCATACAATGACTCCAAGGGTGAGACGTTGAATGTCTACAAAGTCTCCCCATGGGAGTCATTGTAGGGACACTTATGATGGCGCCTCCAACAACGTCTCCCCTAGGGGGAGACATTGAAAGTGTACAATGTCTCCCCCATATAGCCATTAAAATCCTATTTGGGTGTAGTGAATTACCACTGTTGTTGGCCGGTTACCACATAATTTTTTCACCACCACCGAATTCCATGGACGATGACCGGTGGTGTGGTTCCATGTATCCATGAGCTGGGGTGGTTAGCAACCTACGGGGCTCTTGTCTTCGTGTGGGTTCTTAAGAAGTAGTATCACACCAGCCCCTTTGGCTTTGGTGCTTTGGTTGAGGGGGTGGTGATGATGATAATGGGGATAGTGATGATGTTGTTGGTGGTGTGAGAAGGACTTGTGTGAGTCCAAATGGTTAGGGCGAAAGTCACAAAAACCAAATAAGTGCTCGGGGGCATGTATTGTTATGTACGTGCACCCAAGGGACACAAAAGGTAATTTAGTCCTAAGACTTTTTATATTTAATGTAGGGCTCGTGTTTAGTAACCCCAAGGCCTGAGAATTATTCTTTTGGGAATTGAATTATTTTAAGAAGTAAAGTTTAATAATTTAATGAGCACAAGGCTCGGGAAATTATTACTTGACTTTCAAGTCATGGTTTAGACTCAGGATTTTGTCTGAATTTCAAGATTGACAATCTAAGATTCGGGAAAATATTTTTAAAAGTGTAGAAAATATTTTAAGATTGCAAAATCACCCATTAGAGCTTACGGCTCAAGATATGGGCTAGGGACTCGGGATTTGGGCGCAGGGCTCAAGATTTGGGCTCAAAGCACGATAATTTAAATTTGGAGAAACACTTCGAATTAGAACTCAAAATTTCAGGCACAGATTAAGATTAAATTATTACTGGGAGTAATAATTTTCTAAGCTAATTTTGGGTTTCTGGAGGGGTATTTTGGTTATTTAAACTCGAGGGCTTTTGTTTAATTCAAATTGTCAGGAATTTAGGATTTTGTTTCTTCAATTCATATGCTTATTTTAAGATATTATTAAATCATCTTGTCCCAATATGTTTATAGGATCTAAAAGCGATCGAAAACACTTACCAGAGCACTTTTCAAGAAAAGTTAAGGACAAGAGGAAAGGAAGCATACAACAGGAGTAACTTAGCTTTGTGAAAGGTTTGCTATGAATTTTTTGTTAGGAAAACTTATACAGGATCTTTATTTATTTTCATGTATATCTAATATTAAACAAATTAATATGAGATAGCCTAAAACATGTTTCTAAAATTGAATTCAAAGAGAAACAAAGATTAGAATACATACAGTATACGCAGCGGAATTAAAGAGTCATTCCTTCAGTTTCTCTAACTCTTGTATCCTCTCTGTCGCAGAGTATTATCAAGAAACTAAACCGATCTTCTATTCTCTTCATAGTCTTCCAATGTATCCTTAGAACCACCTAGACTAGTGTGGCAAATTCTCATCACATGAGATAGATACAGAGAAGAAGAAGAGAAAATAATCGAAGAGTCTTAGAAAAGGACTTGTGTTTAGAGAGAATCTAAAACTATCAGAAAACCATTGATTAAACTTCTGTTTTGACTTCTCTCTAACCACTCCTTTTATAGAGTCAATTAAGCCATTTAATTTAATTAAAAAATCAATAAAATAATAGCCATTTTAAAGCCCTAGGTCGAAATTATCATGAGGTTTAGGCACGTGAAATTTCCCATGTGATTATAAGCCCATTGGACTTAAAATCAAGGTCTGTATTATTTTCTATTGATTTAATTATTTAAATCCTTTATCAAATTAATTATTTATAAATTGAACATTGATTTAAACTTATTTATTAATTTAGATACCAATTTATCTTAATTAAAAAATCTGCCATAATTTCTCTTTTCTTCTCAAAATTACACAACTCTGTGAAACTATCCAAAATTGATATCCAAAATTGACTTGGTCAACTTTGATAATTCTAATTGATAATTAAGTCAATTAATTGAGACTATCTAGATGATTTTTTCCAAGGTACAATGGGGACCATGGCCCTATGAAATCAAGTTCTAATAAGTTATCATTAATCTAACAAATAAATTTACTAACTTATTAATTCCTCGTGACTCCACTATAGACTCGGAATTGCACTCTATAACAAATATAGATACGTTATTAATTATCCATTGTTACAACCATAATTGTCACTCAATCCTATATAGACGGTCTACAATGAGAAAGGACTAAAATACTGTTTTACCCCTCATTGTATTTTATCCTTAAAACACTTAGTTCCTTGTAAATGATATTTCAGTAACTAATTTAATTACTGAAATGAGATCTCTATCATTTAACACCTTGAACCAAACTAAAAGGAAACCATCATTTCGCTTCTTCATCACAAGCTATAGATGTTCATATCTATGATTAACAC
Source organism: Humulus lupulus (assembly GCF_963169125.1). Lineage (NCBI taxonomy): Eukaryota > Viridiplantae > Streptophyta > Magnoliopsida > Rosales > Cannabaceae > Humulus > Humulus lupulus. Next base: position 84,734,948 of record NC_084796.1, on the reverse strand, counting down.
TCCCACTCAATTACACTACCGAGTTCCCAAGACGTAAGTATGGGCTAGTCCGTAGGGTAAGCTGGTAACGAACAAGTCAAAGAACTCAAATAATACAATCAGTTAGAATACTAACCACTCAGAATTGAGATTGAATTGACTTATGGTCAACGATATGATATGACTAGAATAGATAATAACGGTATGTTTACTTATCTTATCAACTGTCAATATCGATCTTGCCCGATGTAACAAATACATCTGATCTTATCTACTTTGCTAATGTTCTGGAACGAACATAACACTGTAATGTGTAAGTAGATCATATCGTAGATTGGCAAGTCAGTGTTAATCCGGTGCACTGACTAATCTTAAGACTAACTTATTTTGAACATATAATCATATTTTGAACATAAATACGATTAGCTATATGCTCGGGATTTAATAGAAGTTTATATTAAACAAATAATCATGAAAATAAAACATGTGAGCAAAGTGATTAACCAAGTCAAGAAATGATTTCTATTCTTTTATTGATAATAAAATGAGATTACAAAGAATTTGGGTTTTATTTAGGGCATAAAACCCCAACAAACTCCCACTTGCACTAATTGAAACTAATGTCTTAATTCTACTAATCTCATTTCCTTGATATGCTTATCAAATGTAGCTTCTAGTAGTGTCTTTGTAAACGGATCCGCAAGATTGTCTTCAGTTGCAATCTTCATAACCTTCACATCTCCCCTGGCCACATATTCTTGAATAATGTGATACTTCCTTTCTATATGCTTGCTTCTCTTGTGACTTCGAGGTTCTTTCGAGTTGGCTATCGCTCCTGTATTGTCACAAAACAACACAAGCGGTTTATCCATTTCTGGAATAACACCAAGATACGAATAGAACTTCTTTAGCTAGACTATTTCCTTAGCTGCTTCTAACACAGCTATGTACTCAGCCTCCATGGTGGAATCTGAGATTGCAGACTACTTTACACTTCTCCAAATCACAGCTCCACCCCAAAGAGTAAACACCATTCCAAAAGTAGACTTCCTGTCATCGACGTCAGTCCGAAAATCTGAATCGGTGTAACCTACAGGGTTCAGAACACCACCCTTGTAGACTAAGATATAATCCCTAATCTGTCTCAAATACTTTAGGATATGCTTAACTGCTATCCAATGTTCCGGTCCTGGGTTTGACTGATACCTGCTCACAACTCCCACTGCATAGCAGATATCTAGTTTAGTACCTAACAAGGCATACATCAGACTTCCAACTACAGGTGCGTAAGGAACTTTTCTCATTGCATCTTCCTCTTCGTGAGTCTAGGGAGATTGCTTCTTTGAAAGATGAATTCCATGGCGGGAAGGCAAATATCCTTTCTTGGAATTTGTCATTGAGAAATGCTCAAGCACTTTATCTATGTAAGCTCCTTGAGATAGAGCTAAGAGCCTGTTCTTTCTATCCCTGATGATCTGGATACCTAGAACATAACTTGCTTCACCCAAATCCTTCATCTGGAATTGAGTGCTCAGCCAATTCTTCACATCTGATAATTTCTTAACATTGTTTCCATTGAGTAAGATATCATCTACATAAAGAACCAGGAATACCACTATTTGATTTGCCTTCAGTTGGTAAACACAAGGTTCATCAATATTTTGTTCAAAGCCATAGGTTTTGATTATTTCATCAAACCTAAGATTCCAGGAACGAGAAGCTTGCTTAAGTCCATAGATGGACCTATTCAACTTGCAAACTTTTACTTCTTGTCCAGATACTTTAAATCCTTCTGGCTGATCCATATAATTGACTTCGTCAGGCTTTCCATTAAGAAAAGCTATCTTGACGTCCATTTGCCAGATCTCATAGTCAAGAGCGGCTGCTATGGATAGGAGGATGCGAATGGATTTGAGCATGGCTACCGGACTAAAAGTTTCCTCATAGTCCACACCTTCTCTTTGGGTAACCCTTTGCAATTAATCGAGCTTTATAAGTCTCGATGTTTCCATCAACACCTCATTTCTTCTTGTAGATCCACTTGCACCCAATGGCCCTAAATTCACTAGGAGCTTCCACAAGATCCCAGACGGAATTTGAGTACATGGACACCATTTCCTGTTTCATGGCTTCGAGCCATAGTTCATTTTTAGGGCTAGCCATTGCCTGTTTGAAAGACAATGGATCATCATCACTAGTGTTACCAACAACCATATTGGTTTCACCATCCAAACCATAGCGAACTGGGTTCATAGAAATCCTCCCACTACGACGAGGCTCCATGACTGTTTGCTCAGGAACAGTGCTACTTTCTTCATTTAAATCGACTTATGTCGGTTGGACGTGAAAAGTGGGAATTTCATCATCGACTCATGTTGATGACGATGGAACATTGGTTGGAGTCAATTCTTTAACCATCTCCTCTAAAACTACTTTGCTGCGAGGTTTAAAGTTCTGGACATAGTAATTTTCCAGAAAAGTAGCATTTGTAGAAGTAAACACTTTCTTTTCTGAATGGCTATAGAAAATTCCACCCCGAGTACCTTTAGGATAGCCAACAAACATGCAAACTTTAGTTCACAGTTCTAGCTTTCGCTCATTTTTCCTCAGGTCGTGAGTGGGACACCCCAGCTTCTATAATGGCGTAAACTAGGTTCATGATCATTCCAGCGTTCTAAAGGTGTTTTGGGGATTGATTTAGATGGTACGACATTGAGAATGTCGTTCGCGGTTTCAATTGCGTGTCCCCAGAACGATGTTGGTAGAGTTGAGTAACTAAGCATGCATCTAACCATTTCCAATAAAGTTCTGTTCTGGCGTTCCGCTACACCATTTCGTTGCGGAGTACCTGGGGCAGTAAGTTGTGATAAAATCTCAATTTCCATTAAATGATTTTTGAACTGCATATCCAAATATTCTCCACCCCTATCAGATTGCAAGATCTTTAACGTTTTACCTAATTGGTTCTGAGCCATTCCTAGGAATTCCTGAAACTTTGAAAATGTTTCCGATTTCCTATGCATTAGGGAAAGACATGAGTATCTAGAGTAATCATCAATGAAAGTGATGAAATACTCAAAACCACCCTTGGCTTGTACATTCAAAGGTCCACAAACATCTGAATGCACAAGACCAAGTGGTTTCTTTGGTCCTATCACCCTTTGCAGAGAATGGACGCTTGGTCCGTTTGCCTTCTAGACTAGATTCACAGACAAGTGATTCACCTAAGGTGAGTTCCCTCAAAGGTCTGTCCTTGTAAGTCTTTGAATCCTATCATAGCCAATGTGACCTAGTCTCATGTGCCATAAATACGTCATATTATCGTTATCGGTCTTTTGACGTTTATTGGTCCTAGGTTTAGCTACTTTGATTAAATCATTATTAAGAGCGAGGGGTTCGTTAGGTCACAGAATATAAAACCTGTTCTCCAAACATGCAATACACAATTGTGATCCATTGAAGAAAATAGATATATTAAAACTTGTGAAAGTCATAACAAATCATTCTAATTGCAACATGGACATTGATATTAAATTTCTACTAAAATCTTGAATAAAAAATACATCATTTAAAATTAAGTATTTATTTCCGAACTTCAGACGAGCTATTCCTCTAGCTTGGACCTTAACGAACACTCCGTTCCCAACTCTAAGCTTTAAGCCGCCTTCCTTCACTTCCTCCCACGATTCAAGAAGCTGTAAAGAGTTGCAAACATGGTTGGTAGATCCAGAATCAATAATCCAAACGGATTTATCATTCTCTAAAACACATGTTTCTAAGATAAATAAACTATAATCATTACCTTTGTTTTTATATGCTAGAAGCTTGGGGCAATCTTGTTTCCAATGCCCCTTCTCTTTGCAGTGAAAGAACTTATATTTACCTTTCTTGTTCTTCCCCTTAGGCGTCTGTGCATATGGTTGTGCACTCGTCTTTGCAGCCTTTGTAGGCTTGGGGTTGTTTCTTTGTCCACCTTTCCTTTTGTTTCCAGCTTTCGAAGACGAAGCTGGGTTAGCTTCAGCCTTAGCTAGATCAACAACAACATCAGTAGTCTTATTTTCTCCTCCTTTACTAGGTCCACCCATGATGGGCTCAAAAGTCTGAAGCTCGTTCATGATCTGCGTCAAACCATAGTTGACTTGATCATGAACGTGTAGACACGGTGCCATCCGAGAATTCACGATGTCATGACGTATGTGTGGAGACGGTGTTATCCAAGTATTTACGGTGCTATCAAGAACATGCGTTGACGATGCTCGTTCTGGGGATTCCTTAATCATGACGAACTCGGAGTTGTCACCAATCAACTCTATGTTGATATCCTGCTTCCAATATAGGAAGTTTTCTCCAGTGAGTTTCTCCATCGAAAGTTGAGAAAGGATGGGAGTAGACACTACTTAACTTAAAACTACAAATTACCAATAAAATAGAAATCAATCACATTTTCTCAATAAAACTTCTATTCACACATGTTTCAAGAAATAGCACAACATATACCAAAAAATATGTAAGATATGAGAAAAAAATACCAAAAACAATCATATCTCTATTTCTTTAGGTTTTTAACTAATCTATGATATCCTTGTCCCGGTTGGCGAGAGTGAAAAATACCACTAATTAAATAGAGTTGTAAAATCATTTAATAATGGACACCACTACTAACAACCTACTATTCGATCAAAATAAGAAAACAAAATCACTTATTTTATGAGCTAGACCCACAGTTTCAATAATCATAGATTTAGTCTAGTAGTCACCGTAGGGGTGAGTCTAGTAGAATTTGACCTATAATTATCTATCTTTCGAAATCTAACCATGTCAAAATAACTAATGAACACCTTCCGTAGGGGGACAAATCAAAGCGCCTTGAGGCCCCATTAAGCTATTGACTATGTTAAACCAACGGTGGAGATCGAATAAAATTCTTAAAATAAGCACATTATAAAATTAAACATAGTATTTTATTATTTAATTTCAGAAAATTAATGACTATGGTTTTCCCAAAAAAAATTAAACAGATTAAATTTTTTAAAACCAAAGTCCTATAATTTCCTATTAATTCTAAAGTGTCACATTGAAACAAATTCAATTAATTTAGAATTAATTTGTTGCTAATCAATATTTAGGTTTAACTAATATAATGAACCTATACAATTAAGTCCAACTCAGGTAAATGGGCCTTAACAATTGGGCTTGTATGAAGGAGGGCTGGGTCCAGAATGTCGTTCCCACTACAAAGGCCCCCTATCTTCCATACAAGGTCCGAAAGACAGGAATTTAAACCTTCGTTTTATTAATTGTTATTAATTAATTAGGACCACTATAGTCATGCAAAACAAATGGGCCTTCACAAGTGGAATCACCCACAAGAGAGGAATTTAAACTTTACATTTTCTAATGGGCCCAAATAAAACCTATCATTTTATGAATATTTTATTTGGAAAAATACCATATATTTACAAACATATGGGCCACTATATGCATCTAAGCCCAATTACAAAAATACCACATATAGTGCAAACAGACATGTTATAATTGGATGGGCCTAATCATGTTACTATATGAGCAATTCTATGAATTTATGAAAAAATACCACAATTTATTTCATTTGAAAAAATACCACAATTAATTATCTAGAATTTATCAAAAAAATCAAATTTATTAAATTTTTACAAAAAATAAGTCAATTTAAATGAAATTTATCAACAATTAACAATAGTTAATTTACATTTCATTTATCAACAATCAACTTGGTTTAGGTTAATTTGAAAAAAATATTAATTTAATTTAAATAGGATTTATCAACAATTAACCAAAGTTAATTTAAATCTCATTTAAATATTTTATTAATTGGCTGAAAAAAATGATATTTTTCAAAATTTAACCAATTTTAAATTTTAAAATCAATATCTTAACTATATTCCAAAAATATTTTGTGTTGTTATAACTATTAGCTAATATTTTAACCATTTAAAAAATATATATAAATAGTTATAACAACCCTAAAATATCTGAAAACAGTTAAACAAATTCAAATATCCATAAAAATATCTAACTAACAATATTCAAATTTCAAATAATTTAAATATTAAAAACTATAGAATAAAAAGATATTTATATTTTCATATAAAGATTTAATAAAGAAATCAAGAATTTAAATGAAAATATCTTAAATATCTGATATCATAATTCTAATATTTTAATATATTAAAAGATTTAAAATTAAGTTGTTAGTCTATTTTTAAATTTGAATTTGAATCTTTGTAGAAAATTTCAAATTATTTAAATCCCAACTAACAAAAATATCTTATTTTAAAAGAAATTAAATGAAAAACAAAAAATATATTTTTGGTTTTGATTATAAATCATTTATTTCAACAAATGTTATTTTTGTTTTAATTTTTTTAAAAAAATATTTGGATGAACAGTACCACGGGGTACTGTTCATCGCTGCTGGTGCTGGCTGGGCGTGCGCGTGCGGCTGCAAGGGTGTGCGCGGGGCGCGTGGGTGGCACGCGGGTGTGCGCGCACGGCAGCCAGTGCAAAAAAATTTCATAAAAATTTTAAGCAATTTTTCAAACCGAAACAATTTTCTAATTAATTTTTAACATGTTTTATACAAAATAAAGCATATATGAAAATTAATACCATAAAAAATACAACAAAATAACCTAAAAAAATGCTAATAATCACATAAAATCAATATGCTTCATAAAAACATGAAAACTATCCAATTATTCAAACATATCAAATAATCCAATTTTAAACATGTTCATGCATGAAAATAAAGATTACCAAAGGCTCTGAGGCCAGTTGTTGGATTAGCTCATACAGGATCTTTATTTATTTTCATGTATATCTAATATTAAACAAATTAATACGTGATAGCCTAAAACATGTTTCTAAAATTGAATTCAAAGAGAAACAAAGATTAGAATACTTACAGTATAAGCAACAGAATTAAAGAGTCCTTCCTTCAGTTTCTCTAACTCTTGTACCCTCTCTCTGTCGCACAGTATTATCAAGAAACTAAATCGATCTTCTATTTTCTTCATAGTCTTCCAATGTATCCTTAGAACCACGTAGACTAGTGTGGGAAATTCTCAACACGTGAGATAGATACAGAGAAGAAGAATAGAAAATAATCAAGGATTCTTAGAAAATGACTTGTGTTTAGAGAGAATCTAAAACTATCACAAAACTAGTGATTAAACTTCTATTTTGACTTCTCTCTAAGCACTCATTTTATAGACTCAATTAGGCCATTTAATTTAATTAAAAAAATCAATAAAATAATCGCCATTTTAAAGCCCTAGGTCGAAATTATCATGGGGTTTAGGCTCGTGAAATTTCCCACGTGATTATAAGCCTATTGGACTTAAAATCAGGGCCTGTGTTGTTTTCTATTGATTTAATTAATTAAATAATTATTTAAATCCTTTATCAAATTAATTATTTATAATTTTAACATTGATTTAAACTTATTTATTAATTTAGATACCAATTTATCTTAATTAATAAATTTGCCATAATTTCTCTTTTCTTCTCAAAATTACACAACTCTGTGAAACTATCCAAAATTGACCTGGTCAACTTTGATAATTCTAATTGATAATTAAATCAATTAATTGAGACTATCTAAATGATTTTATCCAATGTACAATGGGGAACATGGGCATATGAAATCAAGCTCTAATAAGTTACCATAAATCTAACAAATAAATTTACTAACTTATTAATTCCTCATGACTCCACTATAGACTCGGAATTGCACTTTTGAATTCATAGAACGCTCTATAACAAATATAGATACACTATTAATTATCCATTGTTACAACCATAATTTTCACTCAATCGTCTATAGATGGTATACAATGAGATAGGACAAAAATATCGTTTTATCCCTCATTGTATTTTATCCTTAAAACACTTAGATCCTTGTAAATGATATTTCAGTAAACTAATTTAATTACTGAAATGAGATCTCTATCATTTAGCACCTTGAACCATACTAAATGGAAACCATCATTTTACTTCTTCATCGGAAGCTATAGATGTTCATATATTTGATAAACACTACCACTCAATTATTTTTACTAGATCCCAAGATGTAAGTATGGGCTAGTCCGTAGGGTAAGCTGGCAACGAACAAGTCAAAGAACTCAAATAATACAATCAGTTAGAATACTTACCACTCAGAATTGAGATTGAATTGACCTATGGTCAACTATATGATATGACTAGAATAGATAATAACGGTATGTTTACTTATCTTATCAACTGTCAATTTCGGTCCTGCCCGATGTAACAAATACATCCGATCTTATCTACTTTGCTAATGTTCTTTCAAGAACATAACACTGTAATGTGTAAGTAGATCATATCGTAGATTGGTAAGTCAGTGTAAATCCGGTGCAATGACTAATCTTAGGACTAACTTATTTTGAACATATAATCATATTTATATTCCAATGTGATTACGTCACTATAAATACAATTAGCTATATGCTCGGGATTTAATAGAAGTTTATATTAAACAAATAATCATGAAAATAAAACATGTGAGCAAAGTGATTAACCATGTCAAAAAATGATTTCTATTCTTTTATTGATAATAAAATGAGATTACAAAGAATTTGTGTTTTTATTACGGCATAAAACCCCAACATTTTTGCATGTTATGAATGATGCTAGATTAAATGTGTTGATGTATACCTGAATTATATGGCTAGGAACGTGTATGATAGTACCCATCTATTGGGGTTGAATGCATTAGTTATGTTTGAATGATGTAAGTACCAATGTTGTGATTTTGTGCTTGCTATGTGAACTCTTTAAATGTGGTTCCCATAAAGTCGTATAGTGGAACTAACCAAAATACATGTACCGTTATCGTGGAATTAGCGAAGTGTGCCATTTGGTATGGGAGGTAAGTATTCTCCGGGTCGCAGATGCCGCGAGGCTCATGACCTCTATGTTGAACTCGATGGCCAGGAAATTGTTTATGATGAATGAATGTTATTTATGATAAAATACTTGACTTGTTAATGTTTGAGATGTATTGCTAGTTAATTAAAGTTTACACTGCATTATGTTTATGCCATGATTTTGAGACTTGTGTTCTCTAGTATGTACTTAGCTTCCTTACTGGGTGTTATAGCTCATCAGTTACTATGTGTGTGTAGGTAAGGGCAAAGCTTATAAGGCGTGCTGGCAGTTGGAGGGGACTCTATCTGAAGTATGCATATTGTGAATCAACTGATCTGCGAGGTGGATAGGGTTTTCTCAAGTATTTCACTAAGTTTCAAGCCATGTCTTTTATGTTTTCTCTTCAAGTTTGTGTCTAGAAGGCCCTATGGCCAAATACTCTATTTTAAGTCTATTATTTAACTGTGTTTTGTTTTAAAACTACTAAGATCTCAGATTCGTTTATATTTTTAAACTTGTTTTCCGATGTAAACTCTTTATTATGCTTACAAAAGTAACTTAAGGCCTCTAACGACCCGTTTTTACAAAATTTGACCGTAACGGTCGAGTTGACCACTAGGACTTCGTTGTCGTTTGCCAGTGAGTCTAGTCTTATAAAATGTTGTCGTTATAAATAAAATCCACATAACCTATGTTACTCTTGGTACAAAACTTCCTTACCTTTGGTCCTTAGTTTCTCTTTTCCATTTTGTGAGTTGAATCGCTTCTGGGTCCAATAAATCCAAACAAGATTCATAACTTTCCTTTTAATCATACTATGTCTTATAATAAAAGAATTTAAAGGGAAAACTTATCCCAAAATCCTATTCCCGATACTTCGCCCTAACCTAAGCCCTCATGGTAAAATGACCAAAATATCCCTATCAAATCTGTACTATACTTAGAAAATTATAATGCCCAATAATATCTTATTCTTAATCTATGCCTGAAATTTCAAGTTCAAACTCCAATTATATCTCAAGTTATGAATTTCCGATTCCCGAGCCCTCGGTCCAATTCCCAAGCCCTAAAGTAAAATTGATCCCCAAACATAATTATTTCCATAAATTAATCATTAAAGTATTTTATAGTCCTTGAAAATACTTTCTAAATCCTCGGAAACCAAATTAAATCTCAAATGACATCTTCGAGCCTTGAGCGAAAATTCTGAGCCCTGAGCTCTACTTGAATATCATACATAGTGTTAAATATTTTATAATCTTTGAATCTATCACGAGCCTTAATTTCTAAATCTGAGCCTTATACTTAAATTTCCAAGCCAAAACTAATGTTCTAAGTCAGATGGTTCACGTGAGCCATATGCATGGCCCATGCATGGCTCACGCATGGCTTGATCATAGAGCCATTCCATTTCTTACCTGAGCATATGATCTCAAAACGTCACCATTCTCATCATCTTCATTATCCTCATCATATCATCATCAACATCAACATTGGCGACAACACCACCACCCATGGTCACAACCACCACCATCATAACCACCCTATGGTGATTTTGTAACTGCCCAAATGCACGCACCACATCCCCAAGGGGCTGGTGCTCTCTTAGATCTCAGCTACACGCACATACACCACCATGTTTGGGGTGCTTTTCACCCATATTCATACACAACACAGCCCCCACAACTGACCACCCACCACGGAAGCTGGCAGGTTGCTTCTAAAACCAAAACTGCCCCTATTTTTCAATAACCACCTCAAGATTTCATCAACAATTAGATCTAAACGTCAAACAACCATAATTCTATTTCCTATCATCTATAATCATAAAATATTAGATCAACCTTTAACAACTATGCACCAGAATTTTTTGAGAAAATAATCACAAACTTTCATAGAAAACATAAGAGATTATTTTACCTTTTGTTGGGGGAGTCTATGGCGGTTCCCTTTCCTCCTTTTCAGCATCAAAGTCTACAACACAACAATGGACCTTAAGTTACAAGCTACAATTAAAACTAAGACGAGTAACATGATCAATCCTTACCCTTGGTGTAGATCTTGTCAAACACAAAACTATGGTGGCTTCTCTTTCCAAGTCTGCTCTCCAAACTCTACATCACACAAAGGCTCCTATCCTTCATTTTGAAACTCAAATCCATAGTAAAGAAGAACTACAAACTCACCAACAGTGTAGTCTTTTCACTTGGTCTAACCCTTAGAGCCAAAGCCTCTTTTTTGGCTCTTCTTCCTTTTCACCATTTTCTCTTCTTCCTTTGCCACTAGAAGTTTCCGAAAATGGGTTGTGTGTAATGAAGGGGATCGCCCCCTGCCAGCCACATATCATCAAAATAACTCTCTTAATTTAAAATGAGAGTCTTCCCTCCAATTCCCATAAGCGACGAGTATAGTATGCTTAATGGCACAAATCTTTTGCTCAATGACGTTTTGACCACTTAACCATTATTAAGCAACACTAATACTCTATTAACTTCCACCAACTACCTATTATCTACCCATTAGTCCAAAAACGAGTGTTAATAAACCATAAAATAATTAAGCCTAGAATTATAGACTAAACTTAATAATAGATGATATATATCGGCACACACTCTAAGGTAAAATTTTATAATATTTTATATGATTTTATTGTGTACATCCAACACATAAAATCATAAACCAAAGTACTTATATGGTTTTTTATATGTATCCCCAACATATAAAATCATAAGCTAAGGTCTCCAAATAAATTCTAAGACAACCAAATCTAAAATTATTCTAAGGCTCTAGACATAATTCCCATCCTTATCATATTCTTATAAAATTAATATTTCTTTTAATATTTTTTTTTACACAAAAGTTTTTGAAGACTCTATCTAAGTGATCCACTCATCTTATCATATAATTACAATAATTTTTCTCATAATTATTGTAATTCTAATAACATGTTTCATAACATAACTTATCATATCATTTTTCAATTAAAATAATTTAAAAAATAAATAAACTTATACCGAGTATTACAATACTAATGGAGAATCATTAGGTAATATAAAGTTAAATATTAGCATTAATTCATTATTTTATTCATGATACTTACTTGATTTTCTGAGATCATATTTATCTTTATAAATAAGGGTCAATTCCTATTAAAATAATACACAAGACTTTACTCCTCTCTTTATATCTCTTTATTACTCTGTCTATTTCTTATCCTTATACTTTATATTTCAGTATTCTTAATAGTTTTATAACACTATATTTTATATTTACATATAAGTTTTGACGTGTGAATTTTTCAAGCAAAGGTGCACAAACTTCTAGGAGAAGATTTGGGCGAGAAAAAGAATCAATGAAGCAAAATATTTGTGAAAAATAAATGAAGAACACAAGCAATTTATAGTGGTTCATCCATAATCTCGAGCCTACATCCACTATTTTCACTACAGAGAAAATTAATTACAAACTGAGAGAGAATATTCTCTCTTAGAATTAGAATTTATGTTATGTTGTACAAATGAACTTCAACTCTATTTATAGTGAAGCATAGGGTTAGACTTGGTAGTGTAGGAGATGTATATATTATAAATATCTTCTATTTTTTTTACAATATAAAAATCATTTAAATTCAAATATAAACATATTTGAATTAATGTAATAAGAATATTAATGGTATAATACACGGAATCATGTAGAATAATCTTGCTGACTCATCCATGCAACGTCTATAAATGTGATTTTTATCACATAATAATTTTCCCCTAACTTTTGAGTTTAATTATGAATTCAAAAGCTTTACTAGTAGAACCTGCTAGAGAGTGTTGTTGAAGTAGAAGTTTATGGAGATGAAATTCTTGAGATAAATATGATGTAGATTGGATCTTCTGAAGTAGAGTTATAGACCTTTTCTAGTGCACCAAATTTTTTTTTAGTTTAATTAATTTTGTACTTTTTATTAATTATTGTTAAATGCTAAGAAATTATTTTTAATTGTTTGGTATAAATTATGTGAATTTACTTTGTTAATTGTTTTATTTACATATTTTTAAATTGCAAGTTCATGAATTTTGGTTGTATGCACCAAGGTGCATGGTTAGCAGAGATGCACTTGAGCACTTGTGTGTGTGCATGTGCATGTGCATGGTTGCATGGTGAGCATGCAATAGTTTTCCCATGCATATTTTTCTTTTTATTTTATTAATTTAAGAAATTAAACAGGAAAAAACTAGAGAGATAGGGGCGTGTAGTGTGGAAGGGAAAAGTTGGAAGAGTTCAAACTTTCATTTTTCCTCATTTTTCATCTTTTCTCCATTTAAGATTTATAGAAAAAAAAACTATATTTTTAAAAGAAATGGACTTTATTACATTAAGGAAAATGGCAATCTTGTCTTATTATTATCTGGGTAAGTAAATGAGGATTGATGGAGTGTTAACAAGCCTTCTTTTGCCGAGTATGGGAGGAAAGAGGGTGATTGGGTTCGGTCAAGAGTAGTGTGTGTGCATAGGGAGAGTTTCCATTTTGTTCACAAATTAATTAGGCCATAGATGAAAATCACATGAATTGGGGAGAAGGAATTAAGGGGAAATTGAGGCTTAATTTGGGCAAGTGAGTTAAGGGTTCGACCAGGTTAAGTTAGGGAAAACAAGTGAGGATGGACGCTCATTTGTTGTGGAGGCACCCAAATTTTAGAGTGAGAAGGAGAAGATAACTTGAAGGAGAAAGAGAAGGAGACGAGAAAGAAGAGGCCAAGGCTAGGGATCCTAAGGAATAGGTTGAGGTTCATATCATTACATTTTTTTTCTCTTCATCTTGATTCCAAGCAAGGAAAAATGATGGTGATGATAGATTTGGTTTTGTTGCAAGAACTTAGGGGATTGGAGGCTAGGGTTCTAAATCCCAAGGGTAAGTATTTGGTTCCTAGTGTTTTTGTTATTTTCCACCTCTTCTTGAATCTAAGATCGTGTTTTGTTTTTTCTCTCTTTTGTGTGGTGTATTAAAAAATCCCTAGGGGGTTTGATCAAGGTGGTGGCCATTGTTTGGGTCCTTGAGTGCTATCAAGAGATGTAATGGATTCCTCCCTCAATCTATAATTGTTTTGATTTCCTGGTGATGTTGTAGTTCGAATGTGGGTTGGTGTTCGGCAGGAATATTTTGTTTTGTTTTGTGTTGTTATTGATTTGCTTTGATGATAGAAATATGAACATTTTCTTGATGTTGTGACACCTAGGGTTGTCCTATGTTATGTTGCTATGATATAATATATTTTAATGGTTTATGTAAAAGCGTGCAAAGATTATGGTAGATGCATGCTAGAGTTTTGCTTTTAGTCTACTAATACATGTTGATGGTTGTCTTTTATATTTTTAAACATGAAAAAGATTTGTTGCTTTTTGACTATGTAGGTTTTGGCCTAGGGACTTTTTTTTAGCATGTTTTGTTCTCTTTATTTTTTTTTTTGTTGTCACTTATCATCTTAGAGACATGTTAGGTTATTTTTAAGATTGAAATTGGTATCAAGTTCTTTACAAATGTTAATTTGGTCTTGTATATATAGTTTTGATTCTTGAAGCTTTAGCTAAGTTTTGTTCTTGGAATGCATGAGATGGTAAAAACATGCTAGGGAGTGGTGTAAACATGATTAAGATGTATTTTTACATAAGTATTACTTTATGTTTTTATTTATGTTGTGCTAATTAATTTAGGGATTTAAAATATACAAGTTTTGCCCAAATTAATATTTTATAACAAATGTAATCAAAAGATCATTTTTCTATCATTTTAATGGGACTTTTTAACTAATTAAAACAAAAAGTTTTTTTATGTATTTTATGAAAGAAAATATGGTTTATAATTCAAGTACGTGATTTTAATTAAATAAAATTGCTTCCTGGAATTTTTGGCTATTAAGAGAAAATTTCTTTTTAATTAAGATAAGTAAGACATACACTCCAATAAATTGTCTTAGATTTTATATATGAAAAAATGAAAATTTTCCACACCTTATTTATGTATTTTCACACTTATAAATGTGCAATATTTTTATGACAAGTAAAAAAATTATTTTTCTAAAAGCAATCAAGAAATTCATATAGTCATTATAAGTAACTACAAATTTTGTCACAATCATTTAATTGTTATTTAAATAATAGACGAGAATATTATTTCATGAGAAATTAAAAAGCTAAATGAATTATTTTAGAAAATTAAACTTTTAATAAAGTTTTGTGTAACGCCCTACTGCCTTAGAGCCATTACTATGCAGGTTAAAAATGTGTCATTGGCTCGCTAATCGAGGTTTTAGGTTAAATTGAAATAAAACTCGTTTAATGACGTAAAATATCAAGATTTGGACGTTCATTGAAATCATAAAAGGTTATACAGTTGGGATCCCAAAAAATACTGTTTATAAAATGTATTACAACTCAAAAATATAATTACAGTCAACCTAAGCCACAAAAGCAATCATTACAATATTTTTCCCAAAATAACTCCGGTCGTGGTAGCCAGGTAGGCCGAACATGTACTCGTCACTCCATATTCTCCGTATTCATGGTTGGTTGACCTTTCCTTTGTCGTTACCTGCACCATAGAGCACTTGTGAGTCGAAGCCCATCAAGAAAACTCAATGCATAACAATTCACACATGAATCAATCCAAAATACACAGCAAAACAGCCAAAAAACTAAACGCATAGTAGCCTACACCGACCCAGGTGATATACCAGGCTCTAGATTTGCAATCTTCACCGAGCGGCTGGATACAACACCTTTGCAAGGTCTCGCCCTAGCGACCTACACTCAGCGTGCTCAACGCAGATCCCTGCCTTCTTGCCGTACCCAGCTGCTTGCCGTTCTCGGCCTTTGTTCTTTCCACCCCTTGGCACTCATTAACAAACATGCATAACATTCACAGATATTAATAAGTATATTAAACATAAATACTAGGGTCGTACCCTGAAACACAAACAATAGGGTTGTGCCCTGCTTTACGGGCACAACAGTTCTCTTACCTATGTCCCGAGCTGTCTGAGTACCTCGATCCTGAGCACAGTCCTCTAACCCGAGCCTCGTTGAAAACCTAGTCACAATGCATTCATAATAACAATCCATCAAGCCTTAAACCAATTAATAACTTCGGAATATTAATCTAGCCTCCAGGACCTTGGATTCTACGAAATCGGGTAGTAGAATCCTTCTTGACCCTTAACATTCGAGTTCCCAAGCATAAAACCTCCATTTCCCCTTTCTTTCCATGTTGAGTCGTGGCCTGCTACAAGTCAGATGGCAAAGCCCTCTCTACTGACGCTCTCAACAAAACTAGAATCCAATTCCTATGCAAGCTTAAAGTTAACAGCAGAATTAAGTAGAATCAATAACTGAAATCCTTACCTCAGTGATATCTCCAATCCCTGAGCTGAATCCCAAACTCAACAAACCTTCAATCCTTTACTTCCTTAGCCTAGGATCCTCAAAATTCTTCAACTTCTAAGTGCTCAAGAGAGGGAGAGAGCTGGGTAAGAGAGATTGAGAGAATTTCTCTTGTTTGTCTTTTTCTTAATTCTAGAGTCCCACTGCCTAATGTCTAAGTTCAGATTTATCCCTCAGCCTCCAAAGTGTCTAGAATACCCTTTAAGTCTATCTTAAGCCTATAGTGTCACCAAGGGCAATTCCACCAATTGCCACATCCCGCTTAATCCTCGAGTGTTCCTATAAATCCTCATTTAACCCCGACATGCCCAAATAATTGCTAAATTACTACCTGTTACCCAGTAATTCCCAAGCTCATACTATATTCCCAAAATACCCATAGGCTCCTCTCGAGCCGGGTATTCGACACCGTTGTGACTATTTAACTATTCCACTCCCTAGGACTATCTCGGATTGCACATGACAAATATATCACCACATACCCGTGGTATCAGTCACAACACACACATATATTGCATTTATGCCCTCAACGGGCCAAAATTACAAATATGCCCCTATTTACCAAATGGGGCCCACATGCATATTTAATTCACCGAAACATGCACTTCTAATCACATAATCATTTAATTCACATAGTAGCATAATTAAATCATTTATTGCCCTCCCGACCTGCTAATCAAGGCTCTAAGCCGTTCAACGAATTTGGGACGCTACAACTATCCCCTCCTTACAGAAATTTCGTCCTCAAAATTTACCTGAATAACTCGGGATACAAATCCCATATATCAGTCTCAAGCTCCCAAGTCGCCTCTTCCACTCTGGTGTTCCTCCACAACACTTTCACTAAGGCGACGGTCTTGCTCCACAAGACATTATCTTTTCAATCTAGAATCTGAAGCGACTTCTCTTCATATGATAAATCTTGATTCAACTCCAAGTTCTCATAACTCAGCAAGTGTATAATCAGACACATACTTTCAGAGCATGGACACATGAAACACATTGTGAACCCCTGATAGAGCTGGAGGCATCGCCAACCTGTAGGCTACCTCTCCAACCTATTCTAGAATCTGAAAGGAGCAAACAAACCTAGGGCTCAGCTTGCACCTTACCCCAAATCGTTTCACCCCTCTCAAGGGAGAAACTCTGAGAAACACGTGATTGCCGACCTGAAACTCTACTCTCCTCCATCTCAAGTCTGAGTAACTCTTCTGTCGACTCTGGGACATGAGCATTTGAGCTTTAATCTTCCCAATTGCCTATTTGCTCCTATGAGCAACCTCAGGACCTAACTACCTCCTCTCACCCGTCTCATCCCAATGGATGGGTGATCTACAATTCCTCCAATAAAGAATCTCATACGGAGCCACTCTGATAGTCGTCTGATAACTATTGTTGTACGAAAACTCAATCAAGGGGAGATACTTACTCCAAAATCCCCCAAAATCTAGCACATAGGCTCATAGCATGTCCTCCAGTATCTGAATCTTCCTCTCAGACTGCCCATTCGTTTGAGAATGATAGGCAGTACTGAACTGCAACTGTGTACCCATAGCCTTTTGTAGGCTCTCCAAAAACTTGGAGGTGAAGGTAGGGTCCCTGTAGGATACTATCTACCTCAGAGCCCCATGTAGTCGCACAATTTCCTTCACATACAAATCAACATAATGCTCCACTGTATAAGTTGTCTTAACAAGTAAAAAGTGGTTGATTTGGTGTACCTATCAACAATCACCCACACCAAATCTTACCGTCCCACAGTCTTCAGTAATCCAACCACAAAATCCATGGTGATATCCTCCCATTTCCACTGTGGAATCCCTAAAGGTTGTAGCAACCCTGCCAGCCTCTGGTGTTCAACCTTTCCCTCCTTACAAGTCAAACAATTCGCCACATAATTCACCACATCCCTCTTCATTCCCGGACACCAATACAAGGTTCTCAAATCTTGGTACATCTTCTTCATACCGGAATGTAAGGAAAAGGGAGTGGTATGAGACTCTTCTAAAATCTCTTTCTGGATACCAGAATCCATCGAAATGTGAATCTGACCTTTGTACCTCAATAAACCCATCTCTAAAATTGAAAATTCATTATCTGCTCTGGCTAAGATGCCATTTGCGTGTGTCCCTTAACTGGGGATCCTCCCCTTGTGCCTCCTTGATCCTCTCAAGGAGCGTAGACTGAAGAGTGATGTTGTCTAGCTTACCAACTACCAACTCAATACATGCTCTAGTCATCTCTTCAACTAACCTATCTCATATCTGTCGCAAATCGAATAACTGTCCTGGGCCCTTCCGACTTAATGCGTCAGCCACCACATTGGCCTTCCCACGATGGTATTGAATATAACAGTTGTAATCCTTTACCAATTTCAGCCAATGCCTCTGGCGCATATTCAGATCCTTCTGAGTAAAGAAGTATTTCAAACTCTTATGGTCGGTGTATAATTCGCACTTCTTGCCATAAAAATAATGCCTCCAAACGTTTAGTGAAAATACCATTGTAGTCAACTATAGATCATGTGTAGGATATCTATGGTCATACTCCTTTAGCTGTCTCGACACGTAGGCTATCACCTTTCCAGCTTGCATCAATACACACCCCAAACCTTATCGGGAAGCATTGAAGTAGACTACAAACTTCTCATTGTCTGACGGCAGACTCAATACTGGAGCAGTGATTAGTCGCCGCTTCAACTCCTTGAAAATGTTCTTGTAACAATCAGAATCCCATGATCTGTAAGGGGAAAGACCAGGTAAAGTTGTGCAATCCCACACTGCCTGGGGAAGGTCAAGTGTGATGATTCTAAGACTGTGTAGGTATGGGACTACACAGTTGAAGAGGGCTTAAATGGATTGATGGGTACTACCTATATCAACAAGATACATCTTCGTTTCGGTATCCCATCACTTGAAAACTCCAAAGTTAAGCGTGCTTGACCTGGACTAATCTCAAGATGGGGTACCTCCTAGGAAGTTTTCCCAAGAAGCGTGCAAGTGAGGACAAAGCACGCTGGAAAGACTCGTGTTGGTTTGTAGGGTCAGTCATCATTCTAGGAAGCAACCATAGTGATGTGGGGTGTTGCAGTTGTAACACTAGTCTGTCCACACATACTTAGTCTTCTTATGCGTCAGTTCAGTCAATGGTGTGGCTATTCTGGAGAATCCCTCAACAAACCGCTGATAGTACCCTTCCAATCCCAAGAAGCTCCTAACCCCTGGTACATTGCTCGGCCTGGGCCAATCCCTCACTACCACAATCTTACTTGGGTCCACCAGAATCCCCTCGTTACCGACAATATGGCCCAAAAATGTTACTTGAGGTAACCAAAAGTCACACTTGCTGAACTTAGCATATAACTTGTGCTCTCTCAACCGTTGTAGTACCAGGTGAAGATGTTGCTCGCTCCACCTCTAAGTTAAATTACACCAATATGTCATCAAGGAATACGATCACAAACTTGTCTAGATAATCTTGGAAGACCATAGTCATCGAGTCCATAAAGGCTGCTAGGGCATTGGTTGATCCAAAGGACATGACCAGGAATTCATTGTGTCCAAACCTCGTGCGAAATGCGGTCTTTGGTATGTCCTCCTCTTTAATCCTTAATTGGTGATAACTTGACCGATGGTCAATCTTGGAGAACACTGTCTTCCTTTGTAGCTGATCAAACAAGTCGTCAATCCTAAGTAGTGGGTACTTGTTCTTAATGGTTAACTTGTTCAACTCTCTGTAATCAATACACATCCTTAAGGATCCATTCTTCTTCTTGACAAACAACACTGGAGCACCTCATGGCAAAAAATTTCAGTCAGATGAATCCCAAATCCAGTAACTCTTGCAGCTGAATCTTCAGTTCCTTCAACTCTGTTGGAGCCATTCTATAAGGTGTCCTAGATAATGGCTCCTTCCCTGGCGCAAACTCTATGATGAACTTGATCTCTCGGTGTGGTGGAAACCTTGGCAAGTCTGCTGCGAACACATCATGAAATTCACATACTAATCTGGTGTCATTTGGTCCAACAGAAACAACTCTAGAAACATCCACAATGTTCGCTAGGAATCCTATGCAACCCTCTTGCATTATCTCTCTAGCCTTCAATGCCAAAATTATAGGTACTTGCGGTCCACAGACTATTCCTACAAATAGAAAGGGTACCTCCCCTTCCAATTCAAAAGTCACCATCCTGCACTTATAGTCAATCGTCGCCCCGTACTTTGATAACCAATCTATCCCTAGGATCTTATCAAATTCATCAATCACTAACTCAATCAGCTCCACAAATAACTCTCTATTGTCTATCTCTACTGGTAATGTGCTAACCCATCTCTTAGAGACTACTAGTTCCCCGATCAACAAAAAAGTTATGAATCCCCTAGCATACAAATCACTAGGTTTGCACAAATGATCTATCGCCCTAGCATATACAAATGAATGAGTAGCCCCTCAATCAATCAATGCAGTAAATTAAGAATCGACACTAGAAATCTGACATGTCATGAAAGAAGGACTAGCCTCGACCTCAGTGTAGGTCGAGGTACATACTCTGGCAGGAATGAGGTTGTGGCTCGACTTCAGTTCTTCTTTCCTTGCTTTTGGGCAGTTCTTCCTCAGGTGACTAATGCTCCCACAAGTAAAGTAGGCCTTGACCCTACACTCTCCCTGATGTCGCCATCTGCACCGGGGACAAATTGGGAAACTCCTCCAGTTGTCTCCCCCGCCCTGACGGCCACTGAAAGCACCCCGTGCCCTCCTATTTGAGCTAGAAGGAACAAAATAATCAGAGGATTTTCTCTTCTACCCACTATGTCCACTTCCCCAGCTAGATCCAGTAAAAGGAGGCACCGTCCTCCAGGCATCTCGCCTAGTGGCGCCCTCTCTCCATATCTGATCCTCGGCCCCCTCAGCTATAAAGGCCTTGTAACGTTCTCCTAATCAAGGACTATTATAGTGTGTATTTTAAATTGTGTCAGACACGCTAATCAAGTCATTTGGTTATAAATGTGTAACTAAGGTTAATGTCAAGGGCTAGGGTTCAAAACTTTGGTCAAAGGAATTGTTGACTTTTATTTAAAAAGTTTATACATACATGGGATGCCAGAATATTACACTTCAAAATTACAATTGGCCGACCTAAGTGACAAAATCAGGGCTACAACCCTAGTTCCTCTGAGATATACTCGGTCGTGGTGGACGAGCAGCCGCATATGTACACACCACCACCGAAGCACTACAACTTATGGCTGGTCAAGCTTTCCTTTACCCTTACCTGTACTACAAAGCACCTGTGATCCAAGGCTCAGCAAGAAAACTAAAACATGTGCATAAACAGAAAATACAGATTCCCAGATACTTATATATCTTGTCCAACAGTAATAACCTACTCATACAGTCATTCAATTACAAATAAATGGTCATTGGACCAATTTGGGGCCGGTGCCCTGGACAGTTGACCATAGAGTCAACCCCGGGGTCCTATGCGCAAGCTAAGTGACCAAGAGTCACCTGGGGTCCTCGTCCTCAGCTTTGAGTAACTAGCCATAGAGCTATCCAAACACCTTTGGTTTTCCAACGACCATATGGTCGACCAACGTAATAGTATGTTTCTGATTTAGGCCTAAGCCTTTCGACTAGTGCACAGTGCGCTATTGCCATCCTTGACTAATAAGTCAAGCCCTGAACCAGATATTCGAATATCAATATAGAAGCAGATATGGATAGGCATACCCGAACAAGATAAACACGCATTTCTTTTAATCACATAACATCATCAGGTAACCATAATCATAATAATCATTATTATTTAACAGGACCATGCCCTAGCCATGCAAACCATGCGAACAGTCATGCAACACTTAAGCAAGTAAGAATATTCAAGTGCGTTTAACCAATAAGTGAAATAATAACTTAAACATAAACGTTCTTAGGGGCCTAAGCCCAAGCCCAAGCCCCAGCCCATGCCCTAATCATAATTATTATTAATAGTCGGGCCAAGCCCTGATCACATATAATACGTATTGGGTGTAGTTTTCTTACCTCAGTTCCGAGTATAGCATAAAATGAGAACGAACCTCGAGCACGATCCCTGTTCTGAGCCCCTAGCAATAACCTAGTCACAACCATAATTTAGTATTCAATCAATAATTATAAAATAAAGGCTTCCAGACTGAGTCCTAGCCTCCAGGATCTCGAACTCTACTAAACTAGGTAGTAGATTCGATCCCCAGCCCTAAGAAAAGATTTTTGTTACTAAAAACTTACCATGGCTAACACAACCTAGGCGGGCCGCGACCTGCCCTTTGAGGATCGCATTGTGCCCTTCAAGTTAGAAGGCCCCTCCTTTGGTAATGGACACGGGCCATGACCTGACCCTCGAGGGTCGCGACGCGCCTCCCAAATAGAAGATGCCCAGGGCCCTAGGTTCGGTTGGGTCGCAGCCCCTCAAGAACAGGGCCACGACTTGGCCCTGCGAACCTAGATTTCCTCCATTTTTCATCAGCCAAATCCAACCAAAACTATCCCAATTTCACCCTCAAAAAATTATTCAATCCATATAACAGTTTTAATATCTTCCCAGCAACAAAACCAAACTAGAACCTAGATGAAAACTCATCAAAACTTCCAATTAAACACTTGAGCTACAAGGCTCAAGAACACAACATGAACAACCAACTAAACAGAAAAATTAATGGAAATCAAGGTCCAAAGCTTACCTCAACTGTGATTTGAGTCTCTCTAGCTGTAACTAATCCAATCCCAAGCTTAAGCCTTCAATCCCTCAAGCTTCACCCAATAATTTCCCCTTAATTCTAAAAGAATTCCCTTTGAAGAGTAGAGAAAATTAGGGAGGGAGAAAGAGGGAGAGTCGGTTGGTGAGCTGCTAGAAGTGTGTTTTTGAGTGTTTTTTTTTTTTTATCTTAAGGCTTAAGTTTAGTTAAGCTAATCCCGAGGCTCGGGGTACCAAAAACTTCCCTGAGGGAAAAATGCTCAAAATGCCTAGTATTCCCTCCTAATCTCGCTAAGTCCAAATATATCCTCAATTATTCATTCCCATTACCGGATAACTAGATTTAATGCCAAATACCTAAAATACCCCTTGACTCACCCTGAGTCGGGTATTGGGTCCCGTTGTAACTTTCCTGCTAAGTTGCTCCTTAGGATCGTCTCATGTCGAGTAACCCAAATAAACCCACATAATAATGTGGTCTCTCACATATATCATATATATGAATATATATACAATCATTCCCATAACAGGCCAAATTACGAAAATTTCCCTTCTAATATCCTTAAACATGTATAACCAACTATATTATCATATAACTCACATAATCACAATCAAATATATCAAATAAACATATCGCCATCCTGGACCCCTAATCAAGGCCCTAATCCTTATTAGGTAATTTTGTGACGTTACAACTATCCCCTCCTTACAGAAATTTCGTCCTCGAAATTTTACCTGAACAGCTCGGGATACTGGGTCTGCATATCTGCTTCCAGCTCCCAGGTCGCTTCCTCGACCTTACTATTCCTCCCTAATACCTCAACTAATGGTATAGTCTTGTTCCTCAAGAACTTGTCCTTCCTGTCTAAAATCTAAATCAGTTGCTCCTCATAGGACAAGTCTGCCTCCAGTTGTAGATCCTCGTAACTCAGTACATGAGTTCCATCTGACATATATTTCCTCAGCATGGAAAGACGGAAAAGATTATGCACACTAGACAATGCAGGGGGTAAGGCAAACCTATAGGCCACTTGACCGATCCTTTCTAGGATCTCAAATGGTCCTACAAACCTAGGGCTCAACTTGCCCTTCTTCCCGAACCTCTTCATCCCTCTCAAAGGTGAAACCCTAAGGAAGACATAGTCTACCACCTGGAACTCCACGTTCCTCCCCCTTGGGTCTGAATAACTCTTCTATCTACTCTGAGATGCGAGCATCCGAGCTCTAATCTTCTCAATAGCCTTAGTGGTCCTCTTAACTGCTTCAAGACCTAAATATGTCCTCTCACCCATGTCATAGTAGTGGATAGACGATCTGCACTTCCTACCCATAAAACATCTCATAAGGTGCCACTCTAATGGTAGACTGGTAGCTGTCGTTATAGGAAAATTCTATTAGAGGCAAATATTTACTCCAGGACCATTCAAGGTCCAACACACATGCTTCTCAGCATGCCCTCCAATATCTGAATAGTCATCTCAGAATGACCATTGGTCTGAGGATGATAAGCTGAACTAAACTTCATCTGTGTACCCATCAGTCTCTGTAAACTTCCTCAAAATATGGAAGTAAAGATAGGGTCCTTATTTGACAAGATACACCTCAAGGTCCCATGAAGGCGAACTATCTCTCTCACATAGAGATCTGCATACTAGTCAACCGTGTAATTCGTCCTCACTGGTAGAAAATGAGTTGATTTCGTATATCGATCCATGATGACCCAAATAGAACCATGCTGGCCCACTGTATTGGGCAACCTTACCACGAAATCAATCGTGATGTCCTCTCACTTCCACTCTGGGATATCCATAGGCTATAATAGCCCTGCTGGCCTCTGATGGTCATCCTTGACCTACTGACAGGTCAGGCACCTTGCCACATACTTAGTCACGTCCCTCTTCATCCCAAACCACCAATATAAAACATTCAGATCTTGGTACATCTTCGTGGTCTCCAGATATAGAGAATAAGGGGTAGTATGAGATTTATCCAGAATCTTCCGTCTGATCCTGGTGTCCATCGGAACGCAGATTTGATCCTTGTATCTCAACAAGCCCATGATTGATACCATATAGTCCTTAGCTACTCAAGCTAGGACGTTCCCTCTAATCTGCCCCAACTTTGGATCATCAAACTTCTTCTCCTTAATCCTCTCCAAAAGAGTAGACTGTACGATGATGTTGGCTAGCTAGCCCACCACTAACTCAATTCCTACTCTAGCCATATCATCAGCCAATTCCCTTGATATCTGCCTGACACTATTTAACTGTCCCAAACCCTTCCAGCTTAAGGTATCTGCTACCACGTTGGCTTTCCAAGGGTGATAGAGGATCTGACAATCATAATCCTTTACTAGCTCTAACCAACGTTTTTGTCTCATGTTCAGATCCTTTTAGGTGAAGAAGTATTTTAAACTCTTGTGGTCAATGTATATCTCACACTTCTCACCATACAAGTAGTGTTGCCACACCTTCAGTGCAAAAACCACTGCTGCAAGTTCTAAGTCATGTGTGGGTATCTCTGTTCATACTCCTTCAACTGGCGTGATGCGTAGGCAATCACCTACCATGTCTACATAAGAACACAACCCAGACCCTACCTCAAGGCGTCACAATAAACTACAAACTTGTCCTGATCTGTAGGAAGGATCAAAATCGGAGCCGTGATCAAACTCTTCTTGAGCTTCTGGAAGCTGTCATCACAATTGTCTGGCCATATTAAATTTTGATTCTTTCGTGTTAACTCTGTCAGTGATGATGCAATCCTTGAAAACCCCTCCACAAAGTGTCTGCAATACAATGCCAATTTCAAGAAACTCCTGATCTCAGAAGCGTTCTTCCGTCTTTGCCAATCTCTAACCGCCTCAGTCTTCACTAGATCCACCTTAATTCCAACATTACTTACTATGTGACCTAAGAAAGTCACCTGTTGCAACCATAACTCGCATTTATCGAATTTCTCAGACAGCCTGTGTTTTCTCAACATCTATAGTGCCAATCTAAGGTGTTGTTCGTATTCTCTCTCTGACAGAGAGTATATCAATATATCATCAATAAAGACGATCACAAATCGGTCCAGGTAATCTTTGAACACCCTTTTCATCAGATCCAGAAATGCTACTAGGGCATTAGTCAATCCAGCGTTAACCTTCATCTGGTTCTGAGTCAAATTAACGAACTCGTCCACTTCTGCATCTCGAACTGCAACACTATAATATTGTAAAATGCCCTAGTCTAATACTTTGTAAAATATTTACATCCTCATAAGTTTATAGAAGAAAATCCACTTATTTTAAAATTCCCAGTGGGGCCTTGCTAAAAACATGCAAGTTGGGCCCAATAGTTTAAAAAGAAATAATAGTTTTTATGCAACATTTTAAAAATAATTAAAGTTCACGTCCCACTGATTAGTTCTAAAAGTTAAAAAAAAACATAACAGTATTCTTTAGAAATTGGCGTTAAACTGGTCGTTTTCTCGTCCATAGGATGCCCCCACGCCATACACACCCCGACGTTGGAACTTCCCACATCACACGAGAAATCATATTTCTACCTGGAAGGGAAAGGGGGGGTGAGCTAAAAGCCCAATAAGGAAGTACAAATAACACACAAGTATACACACAAAACATATTCATATTCATACACTGTTACACATCATAAATATTCTTATCATATTAATCATCATCATAAGCATAATCATCATAATCATAACCATTATAAGCATTATCATCATAAACATCATCATCATATACATTTTTTCATAACATTATCATCATAAGCATCATCATCATATACATGTGAACATGGCCCGCTATCTTGTCCATGTCACATCTTGAGGTAAACAGGATATCTGGTCATCAAATAACCTCGGCGCATCCGCCCTATGAGTTATGTCTTTATATCCTTAGTAACTCGAGTTACGTCAGCACATCCTTACTAACTCCTTTGTTGTGTCGCGTTCATCACGCTAACAACCATTACAAATCATACAACATACAGAAATACATTCAAATCAGTCATATCAAAGCCAAGGAAAAATACATGATTCCTTACATTCATCATCAGATCATAACAACATTTCACACACCATATCACATGGTACATTTTCATATATATCATTTATCCTTAAACAAACCAATCTTACCATTCATAGGATAAACAAACAAAATTCTATCTAACTTCCTTACCTCAGGTCCAAGCAAAGCTAAACTGACAAACTTCACAACAAGCCTATACCATAATCAAATAACATTATTTAGTATCACATAAGACTTTCTTGTGCCCAACTCATATATCCCATGTGTGCATGGGCCATGCACACATTGTGAAAACTATTCAAAATTTCCAAACAGGCATAATTACACATAAAATCACCAAAAGAATAATGCAAATTATACTTATGTTACATGCATGGTTTTTAAATAAAAATCATATTGTTGAATATTAGACATATTTTTTTAACATAAAAGTGCATTTTCATGCCACATGTATACGTGGGAATGTTGTTAAAAAGTGACGTAAAAAACGATAATTCCTACACACTTATTTCTATCATTTTCAAAACAAGGATTTAGTAACATACTTTTATTATCATTATTTATCTCTTTAAAATCACTATGTTGATTAAACCTCTAAAATATTATTTTTATTTCATAAAATAATTTATTTATCCATTTAAAAATATAATAATTCCATTATTTATTTTGAAATTTACATAAAAATAATAAATGCTAGAAATTATGTGAAATACTTATAATTAGCATGTTTCCTTAGAAACTAACAATTTAATTTAAATTAAGAAAATTACAAACTTGGTGTGAGAAAAATATAATTTTTAGGTGTGAGAAAAATACATTTTATTTGTATTATTTTAAGACTTAATTTTAAGTAAAATAAAATCATAAGTGATAATCCAATAATTATTTTTAAATTATTAAATTAAACTTTCAGCCACTATTAAATTTATTTAAAAATCACAATTGAATTATGTTATACCCAGATTTCGAGCCATGTTAAATGTGACCTCGAAAGCTGGATTCCTAGCGAATGAACTCGTAAAGTTTGAAGTATGTTTCAAGACTAGACATCGAGCCTGCAAAGCTGAGACGACTTCGAATATGGTGGCCTTGAAATCCACACGATCTCGAAGGGTAGCACCCGAGATGCACCTATCCTCAGGGATGACCTCGGATCAGAGGATCTGAGCCTGACGCGAGTACGATCTCGAAAGCCATGTGACCTCGGGAGATGTCATTAGCTCGAAAGTTGATGTGAGACCTGGGAGAATAAGGCCTTGGAGATATATGATAATAACCTTGAACATCTTCAAGCATTGTCCATAAGAGACGTGGTCTACATTTATTAATGTAAATCCCCTGAAATCATGGGATATTATTTGATTAGTTATACGCTCCCTGGTCTTCAGGGGACGTTTCCATTTATATCGGATTACAGGCATTTAAAGCCATTTGATTTATTTGCAAATAAAGAGTAACTACCCAAAATATGTGGGATAGTATTCTCCATTCCTCTCTATAAATAGAGAAGTCATGCACCATTGTGAAGGACCGAATGTCTGGATCTTGGGAGAAATCTCTAAAGAATTCATGTTTGAAGAATTTTCAGAGATCATCTTGAGTTTAATAACAAAGACTCGTGGACTAGGCAGATTTAACTGCTGAACCACGTAAAAATCATGTTTTGTATTATCATATTTATATTGGCCATCACTGTTTATTGTTTACGTGCTCTTCTTTCATTGTTGATGAAAAACGGCGTCAACAGTTTGGTGCTTTCATTGAGAGCCTTAAGCATTCATCCCTAAGTAAGTCATGGCCACTAATAATCAGAATACACATGAAGAGAATTATCCAAGACGTCCTGGGAAACAGCCAATGGAGAACCCAGATGTCGAAGAAAGAAGTGGATCTTCCGATTCCTGGGGACCACCTACTCCACCAAGGGATGAGGATATGTATTACAATCCTGAGCGGTATGTTCCCATTGTGGAACTTGAAAACCGGCAGTTGAAACAACAGTTGGCAGAGGCCAACAAACGGAATGAGGAGTTGACAAGGATAGCCGCAGAGGCGCAGGTGGCTCAGCCCCCGCCTCCGCGCGAAAACCAAGTCCCTCCTCCGAGGGACGTACACGTTCCTCCCCGTAGACCCCGTTGGCGTCCACGAAAAGATGCTGCCACAAAGAGGCCGGCTCAACCTCCGGCACCAGCAGAGCCATCTGCTCCACCTAGGCCCCAGAGGAGTACTCGGGCTCGGGCCCCGGCTAACCCGCCTGTGGAAGTACCTGCAGGGACTGAGAACAACCGGACCCCTGCAGAGGCTCGGACTCAGATACCTGGGAGCGCACCAAATGCGACCGACCCATCTCGGGCAAATTCTGGATCGTCTAGGTCGCGACATGGATGGCAGCCACCGTCGCCTATACGGTTTCCTCCATCACCTATAAGATATCCTTCGCCTCCCCGCAGGAATGCTCAACCCATTCGAGATCAGGGCGAAAAGCGTGCGGGAGGAAGACAAGGAAACGGGGAGGCTTTCCAGGAGTGGAGAGGCGCCCCATCTGAAAAAATTCAAACATCTCGGTCTCGCACGGCGGAGATGAGGCGACATGGAAAGAATCCATCATGAAATAACCAGGCGACGAGTTTTACCAGTGATGAATCTGGAGATACCAGGTTGGTCAGCAAGCACGATCGAGGTCGTAATAATATTGGGAACCGCAGAAATCGTCCCGACCTGCGAGAGCACCTAAACCAAAGTCGAGGTAATGATGACCCAATAAATTCGGACCTGAGGGATCGCTTGAATAAGCATAGAGATCCCTTGCGGAGACGCGAGCCTGGGATTATGATCGATGACAACCGATTCCAGACAGTGCCTCTTGCGGACCCAGTCCAAGAAAGAATCGACCAGCTTGAAAAGGCTTTTAGGCTTTTGAAAAACGGGCAAAGGAATGATCGATATGAAGACTCTGACGAGGAGCTCGAACCGTTTGCTCCCCATATTTCCAATACTCCATTTCCTCAAGGGTTTCAGATCCCTCACGTCCCGACGTTTGAAGGAAAGACCGACCCATGTAGTCATCTGAGCACGTTCAACACCATAATGAGAGCCATTAACGTGGGTTACGAGCTCAGATGCATCTTGTTTTTAGCATCATTGACAGGACCTGCCAAAAGTTGGTTCAAAAAATATAAGAGACACTCAATAACTTCTTGGGAGTAGTTGTCTAAAGACTTTAAGAAGCAGTTCAGAGCAACGATGGGGGTCAGACCAGAGGCATCAACCTTAACTAACGTTCGACAACAGCCGGGCGAAACACTAAAAAGTTACTTAACAAGGTTTAATCTGGAAGTCGCCCGAGCTCGGAATGTGGATGACAGTGGGCACCTAATGGCTGTCCGAGCCGGCGTAATGTCGGGAAGTGCCCTTTGGGACGACATGCAAAGAAAACCAATAAGGTCCATAACCGAGTTTAACAGACGAGCGCAGAGGTTTGTCAATGTAGAGGAAGTGAGGTCGATACTTAATGCGACTTCCCAGCCCAAAACTACAACGATAAACGTCAACTCTGCCTCAACCTTGGCGGACCCAGCAGCTCCAAAGCCTGTCGCGGAAAACTCCTCCAAGAGGAAAAAGAACGAAGGAAGTAACCCTGAAGCCGAGGGAGGAAAGAAAAAGAAGGGGGAGAGATATTTCTCCGTGTATAGAGTATACACCGAGCTCAATGAGTCTCGGGAGAACATATACCTGGCTAATGAAAACCAGGTCCCCTTTAGGCGTTCGGACCCGATGAGAAATCAAAAATCCAAGAGGGACTCCAGTAAATATTGCCGATTTCACAGACACCGGGCATACAACCGATGAATGTCGACAACTGAAGGACGAGATCGAAGGATTGATCTCAAGAGGTTACTTCCGGCAATATGTCAAAAACCAGAGTACTAGTCAGGCGGCCGCGACCCAGAGAGTAGCCGCACCCCCGACGGCACAAAACAATAATTCCCGAGCTCGGGAAGAAGACAGGCCCCCGCCGATAGATGGAGAGGATGTAATAACCATCTCGGGAGGGCCTCATCCCGCAGGAGCAGGCAGGAATGCCCAAAAGAGATACGTTAACGAGCTGAAAACTGGGGATGGGTCCCCTTATGAACCCGAACCTAGGGATCCAAAAAGCCAGAGGATTGAAACACAACCAATAACCTTCACTGAGGAAGACGTGTCCCATGTCCAGTTTCCTCACCATGACCCACTGGTCATCACCCTCCAGCTGGCCAATAAAAGGGTCCACCGAGTTCTCATAGACAATGGGAGCTCAGTCAACATTCTCTATAAAGCTACCCTCGAAAAGATGGGACTCTCCCTTCGCGACCTGAAAGCATGTGCAACTACTTTGTACGGCTTTTCAGGAGAAGGGACCGCCTGCATGGGATCCATCAAGCTCCCTGTGACCTTGGGAGACTACCCAGTCTCGGCAACCAAGATGATGGAGTTCGTGGTAGTAGACTTACCATCAGCCTAGAATGTGCTGCTCGGGAGACCCGCCCTGGTCGGGCTGGGGGTAGTTTCATCAGTAAGGCATCTGGCCCTTCAGTTCCCGACCCCTAGCGGAGTCGGAACATTGAAGGGAGACCAATTAGCAGGGAGGGAATGCTACAGCATCTCCTTGAGAGGAAAGAAACAGACGAGCGCACAAGCACTCGCCATCATTCAAAACAAAGACGAAACGGTCTTAGAGATTGACGATGAGATTGATCCAAGGATTGAGGAGAAAGTTGACCTCGAACCTTTAGAGGAGCTCGAAGAAATTCAGCTCGAGGAAACCGATCCCTCGAAAAAGGTGAAGGTCAAAAAACACCTCCGAGATGAGACAAAATAGCAATTAATTTGCTTTTTGAAGAAAAACCAGGATGTCTTCGCGTGGTCGCACTCGGACATGGTGGGAATAAGTCCGAATATAGCAAGCCACGCACTGAATATAGACAAGAGCTTCCCCCTGAAGCGACAAAAGCGAAGACAGCTGGACGAAGATAGAAAGAAAGCTCTAGAGGAAGAGGTTGACAAGTTAAAGGCAAACCGATTCATTAGGGATGCCTTTTACCCTGACTGGGTAACCAATCCGATGTTGGTCCCAAAGCCCAATGGGACGTGGCGAACCTGTATTGACTACTCAGATCTCAACAAAGCTTGCCCGAAAGACTGTTTTCCGTTGCTAAGGATTGACCAGCTCGTAGATGCCACGACGGGGCATGGCCTGATGTCCTTCATGGATGCTTATTCTGGATATAACCAGATTCCCATGCATGCCCCCGACCAAGAACATACGAGCTTCATCACAGATAAGGGGCTATACTGCTATAATGTCATGCCATTCGGGCTCAAGAATGCTAGGGCCACATACCAGCGGCTCGTGAACATGATGTTTTCAGAACAAATAGGGAACAACATGGAGGTTTATGTTGATGACATGCTTGTCAAGTCTCAACTCAACAAGAACCACGTTGATGACCTCGAAGAGTGCTTCGGCGTGCTCCGAAAGTTTAACATGAAGCTAAATCCTCAGAAGTGCACTTTCGGGGTATCTTCAGGAAAATTTATGGGCTTTATTGTGAACTCTCGTGGAATCGAGGCTAACCCCGACAAGATCAAGGCCCTGATTGACATGCCCTCACCTCGAAGG
This sequence comes from Humulus lupulus, assembly GCF_963169125.1. Classification (NCBI taxonomy): domain Eukaryota; kingdom Viridiplantae; phylum Streptophyta; class Magnoliopsida; order Rosales; family Cannabaceae; genus Humulus; species Humulus lupulus. Next base: position 84,702,184 of record NC_084796.1, on the reverse strand, counting down.
CACAAAGATGTCCAAAGTTTGACTGGCAGGATGGCAGCCCTAAGCAGATTCATCTCAAAATCTACGGACCGTGGTCTTCCATTTTTCAACTTATTGAGAGGAGGAAAGAAATTCGAATGGATGGAGGAATGCGAGCTGGCCTTTCAGGAGCTCAAAAAGCACCTTGCAGAACCACCCATCCTGTCAAAACCTGAAATGGGAGAAATACTGTACCCATACCTTTCAACCACCGAACACGCAATAAGCGTAGTGCTCGTTCGAGAAGAAGAGAAGGTGCAAAGACCCGTTTATTACATCAGTAAAAGATTACTGGGGGCAGAGTCAAGATATCCATTGATGGAGAAACTCACGCTCAGTTTGATTCATTCGTCTCGTAAACTCCGCCCCTACTTTCAGGCGCATCCCATCCTTGTGCTGACTGATCAACCACTTAGGCAAGTCTTGTCTAAACCAGAAGCTTCAGGTCGACTTCTTAAATGGGCTGTTGAGCTCGGACAGTTCGAGATCACCTACCACCCGAGAACGACCATTAAGGCACAGGCGTTGGCAGACTTCATAGTGGAATGTACTGGCATAGCCGACGACGAGGTAATAACCCCGGCCCACGAGCTGTGGAAACTTTACGTCGACGGCTCATCAAATGAAAATAGAGCGGGGGTAGGGGTCATTTTGGTTACCCCCGCAGGGAGCAGATTTCATTCTTCCTTAAGATTTTGGCTTCAAAGCATCGAATAATGAGGCCGAATACGAGGCTTTACTCATGGGTTTTCATATAGAAAAGGAGCTCAAAGCTAGAGCTATACATTGCTACAGTGACTCCCAGCTCGTGGTTAATCAAATCCTGGGAGAATACTAGGCTCGCGGCACGAGAATGGCAGCTTATTTGGAGAAGGAAAAATCCGCATTAGAGTGTTTCGAATTTTATACAATCGAACAGGTTCCCCGCGAGCGGAACTCAAATGCAGATGCCTTAGCTCGGCTTGCCACATCCGCTGAAAATGAAGAACTGAACGCCATGCCCATAGAACACCTTTTAGCACCTAGCATTAATGAGCCAGAGGAGGAAGATGTATGTATGATCGACACAGAGCCTACCTGGATGATCCCAATAGTTGAATATCTCGAGAATGGAGTCCTTCCAAGAGACCGGAACTAGGCTCGAAAGTTGAAGTATCAACTTCCCCGCTACATCATTTTGGACGGGACGCTGTACAGGAGGGGATATTCCATGCCGTTACTTAGGTGCGTAACCCCTCCCGAAGCTAAGAAGATCCTTGAATAAATTCATGAAGGGTTCTGTGGAGATCACACCGGGGGGCATAGCCTGTCCAAGAAGATCATACGCCAAGGATATTTCTGGCCAACCATTAAAACGGATTCTTTCAAGTACGTGAAGAAATGCGACAAATGCCAGAGATTCGCCATGATACCCCGAGCTCCACCATCCGAGCTGACCATGTTGATTTCCCCATGGCCCTTCGCGGTATGGGGCATCGACCTCATAGGCTCTCTCCCGACTGGCAAAGGCGGAGTAAAATATGATGTGGTCGCCGTGGATTACTTCACGAAATGGACGGAGGCTGAACCATTGGCAACCATAACTTCAAAAAAGATCCTTGATTTCGTAATAAAAAGCATCGTGTGCCGATATGGGGTGCCGAGGAAGATCGTATCCGACAACGGAACCTAGTTCGATTGCGACTTGTTCACCAAATTTTGTGAAAAGAACGGCATAATAAAGAGTTTTTCATCAGTAGCTCCCCCTCAAGCGAATGGCCAGGTCGAAGCTGTGAACAAAACTCTCAAAAGTTATCTGAAGAAAAAGTTGGAGGAGGCGAAGGGACGGTGACCCGAAGAATTGCCCCAAGTCCTATGGGGATATAAGACCACAGCTCGAACGTCAACAGGACATACCCCGTTCTCTCTAGCATACGGTTGCGAGGCAATGTTGCCCATTGAGGTCGAAATCCCAACGATCGGAACTCAGATTTACGATCAAAGTTCAAACCACACTCAGCTCCAGGAGACCTTAGACTTGATTGAAGAAAAACGAGAAGAGGCCCAGTTAAGGAACGTTGCCTACCAGCAGCGAGCTACCAGGTATTTCAACAAAAGGGTTCGAGATCGAAGATTCGGTGTGGGAGATCTGGTGTTAAGACGCGTGTTTTTGGCAACACGAGATTCGACAGCTGGTGTGCTCGGACCGAATTGGGAAGGACCATACCAAATAGAGTCAGTCATCCAGACCGATGTTTACAAGCTGGCGAGATTGGATGGGAGCCTGGTGCCGTGAGCATGGAATGGCGAACACCTTAGACCTTACTATCAGTAGTGTAGGAAAAGTGTTGCCTGTAACCATGACTTTCTATTTGTATTAGTTTGTTTGCTTTTGAATTCCATCAAATAAAGATCTATTTCGTTCAATATATTATCCCTTTTTATTTTTTGCAATCTCTCTTAATTTAATAACCTAAGGTCACACTCATAGGATATTAAGGGGGCATCATCGGTATATATACCATTGATTTAAAAAATAAAAATAAAGTATTTGGATGTAACCAGATACGCGAGCTTAGATAGTTTGGACAACCGAATTATCAAAAACATAAAGTATTTGGATGTAACCAGATACGCGAGCTTAGACAGTTTGGACATAACCGAATTATCAAAAACATAAAGTATTTGGATGTAACCAGATACATGAGCTTAGATAGTTTAGACATAACAAAATTATCAAAAAACATAAGTATTTGGATTTAACCAGATACGCAAGCTTAGATAGTTTGGACGCAACCGAACTATCAAAAGATAATAACGTTTGGATTTAACCAGATGTGCAAACTTAATAGGTTTGGAGCAAACCAGCCAAAAAACTAATCGACGATAAGTAAGAACCTAAACCTACTCCGAGATAAGTCGAGATCGAGGCTGGAATATCTTAAAGAAAAATAGTTTCGAACTCATAACCTGGGAGTAAAAACCGAGGACGAGAAAAAAGTAACTAAGTAAAAAGATATAATTAAACCATTCACATTACATACCGTATAAGTACTTTCAGGTTCGTGGTTAAAGTAATATCCGACCTTGATAAATAACGAGATTAGAAGCAGATAATTCGAGCAAACGATGCATGAATGCATCGAGTCTCGATCCTAAATCCACACTATGTTTGTATGGATAAATAAACATAAATGATTCATCAATATAAAATGTGCAAAATATTTCGAGCTGAGAAATGTAAAGCATATATAGGTCAATAATAAAAGAAATTGTATCAGCCCTGTGGGCATAAATTAAAGTAATTACAAGAAATAAGGGGACGCAGCCCCAAGATAAGATTTTCCCGAGATCAGATTCAAGAAGGAGGAGTCTTCTTGGCCTTCTCAGCATCAGCAGCACCGGACCCCTCAGGACGAATAGCATGACTATCCTTCTGGGCTCCCTCCGAAACAGCCTCCCGAGCAGCCTCTTCCGCCTCAAGCCGAGCATTCCACTTGTCAAGAAGCTTCGCCTCGAGAGGACCTAAGAAGCTGGTGTCCAGGTCTTCCTTGTTGGCCCACATTCTGTACATGGCCGAATCAACCACCTGGTCCTTCTTCTCCTTATACTCAGCGAGGAGACGAGCCTTTTCACCCTCAATGATATCAAAGGTGGCGGCCTTTTCCTCTTTGAGCTTCTTGTTGGCCTCCTGGAGCCGAGCATTCTCCTTCTTAAGATCTGCGAGCTCGGCATTCTCCTTTTCAAGCTCCTCGAGCCTAGCTTTTAGCTTCCCAAGATCGGTGGCCATGTCCTCAAGTTCCTTAGCTCCTGCATCAAGCTTTGCATTTGCTACCTTCAGGTCATCGCTTGCTTTGAGGTGGAGATCCTTCGCCTCCTGAGCATAATACTTGCTCGAATGGATCTCGTTGTTCAACTTATAGTTGAGCTGGGCAGTAAAGGCAAGAGACTGACAAAGGAAGAAATCATCATTAGCACCAGGTCAGTGTGATAATAACCAAGAAGTAGGACTGTAGAAGGAAACTTACCGCGGCAGCGAGCTCGATACTCTTCTCATAGAGGATAGTGCAGTCTTGGGTATCGTTCAAGCATTGCCATTGGGGAGCTTAGAGACTGCCAAAGCTCTGGCCAATTTGGGACATAACATCCGAGACCATCGTAGACCCATGGGACCCAGCAGCATTGTCGACCACATATGCATCCATGTGGGTAGAAACTGACAGCTTCTGAGCTCAAGAAGCAGGAGGTTTTCTTGAAGGTGGACCAAGTGTCGATCGAACCACTATAGGAAGTTGGGGCTCGGTCATGTTGGAAGTATCGACCTGCGAAGACGGCGCCGTGATGGAGCTGGTAACAAGAGGAGATGGGGGAGGAGGTGTCTTCTCGGTCCTTTTGGGAACTTTGGTGGGCCGATCCACCTTTCGTGACCCTGCCCTGGGACGCTTGCTCCTTTTGGCGCCACCACTCTCGATGATATTGTCGAGTTCGGAGTCCATGGCATCTGCACAGTTCCAGTCAGAGTTAGACATAATGATAATAAGCTTGGAAAATAAAAAAGAAAAAAAAACCAAGTAAAGAAAAAACCTAACTGGAACTCTCCCCCGAACTAGAGCTTGGGGACCATGAAATTCCCCCATCTTCAGAAGAGGCTGGGGGAGTACCTTCCCTATAGGTGGATGTCAACCTCGAAAGGTCCCTATAATCATTGGTCCCATATTGGACAGCTATCCCGTTCCACACCTCGACTGAAGTATACATGGTGTCACACTTCCCGAGCCAACTATCAAACCTATGAACACAAGCGTCTACCCAACTCCATATGTAGAAGTGGTATCTATCATGCGGGCATGAAACTAACCTATCGAGCTTATGCTTTAGTAAGGTGGGGGACCACATTCACGAGGTAAGGATGGCTTTACCTTCATCCGAGTCTAAACTCGAGGCTTCGTCATTAGCCTCATTCCCCGATGGCGGACTCCTTCTGCGAAGTGGAAGTGGGGGCCTCACCTCTCTCCTCGGAGGGAGGACGCCTGTGAACAAAGGCACCTACTCCCAATGTTCATACTTTTTATTGGACCAGTCAAAGGTGGACTGGCCCTCTCCCAAAAGTCCGCAATTTCGGAGCTTATCTTCATGCAAAAGGTACAAGAGAGACCTCCTGCCATGAGGGAGTTCGAGCAGGGTATCTCTATACCTCTTCATTGCCTCATCACGAGTAGGACACTGAAAATTGGCTGGAAAGCAAGAGACATTTTAACTAAGTATGGGTCTTACAGCTAAAATCCTGAGCACAGAGATAAAGAAAATTGGAATACTTACAAATCCGCCTGAATGAGTAATATCGAGACGGGGCCAGGCCATCTGTCCAGAAGAAGGCTTTTTTGAAATCAGGTGGATGATTAGGGAGATCTTCAAAGACCTTTTTCTCTTTGGGATAGCTCGAAAGGTAGTAAAAACCATCTCCTCCCTGAGCTCGGGAGGGGTTTCTTTTCAGACAAAAGAGATATAAAATCTCCTGAGGTGAAGGCCCTTCCCACTTCAGCTCGTGGTATAGCGACCTCAGGGCAGATAAAACCCTGTAAGAATTGGTGTTGAGCTGGAACGGAGCCAACCCAACAAAATCCGTGAAGTCCTTGAAAAAAGCCTTCAAAGGCAATAGCGCTCCCGCCTTCATGTGTTCCTGGCTCCATGCCGCGTATCTCAGCCTGTTGTCACGATCCCCGGGGGCGTAACAGCTTGGTTCGTGAGCGGCCGGAGCTCGACACTTCAAAGAACCTGACAACCTGAGGCCATGGAGGGCCATAATGTCAGTTATCTGACTTGTCGAGGTAACCGAGCTCCAATAGTGCTCGGCCTCGAAGATTTCTTTCCTCGGCTGCGAGGAAGAAGGCTCCCCCATCAGTGAAAATTGAAGTTCTCCTGGACTATACGCGATAGTGACCTTTAATGCGGGGTCGAGGGGAATCAGCCTAGGCCCTGAATTGGACTCTGGATAAAGGGCCTCCCGAAGAGTTCTCCTCTTCTTCTCTATGACCTCGTCAATTTGGCGGTGGTAATGAGCTCGAATATCCTCTTGCTCGCGTAAAAGCTCGTACTCACGGATTCGACGTTGATTCCGAGCAAACAACGATTCCGGGCTCAGGGTTTTTGGCGAGTAAGGGATTGCCAGCAACGACCCCCACCGTCTTTCCAGATTCTGTGACATCTAGCGAGAAAGAAAAAATGGTGAGGGCCATGCATGTAAGAATTACGAGCTCGATAGGACGAGCTCGGAGTTTAGGAACAAAACAAGCTCGATACTAAGACCATTATTAAAGAGTCAGAACGTGCGTTCCACAAGAAAGGGAGGAGAGTAGACAATTTTTTTTTAGAATACCAAAAATCAGGGGAAAAAGAGTGGCGGATAACCAGAAAAGGTAACCTTGGGTATCGTGCATTTGTCAAAGCCAAGGTTTTATACCCGATATCTTGGTGTACAAGAAACGTCTTTTAAAATTTTAAAAACCCAGAAAACAGGAATCTTGTTCAAACATCAAAACTGGATATGAACCAGTGATATAAACCTAGTATGGGAACTTAAAACATAAAAGCCTATCGGACAAAAATTCCCTCACGAATTGTACTATGAAAATAAACTAGTACATTCACAGAGATAACAAGAACAATATGAACAAAAACTGGGATAAGGGAAAACAAAGATTGGACACTTACACAATAATGGCAATTGCAGAGAAATTACTGACTGAAGGAGAGGCTGCAAATATGAGCTCACGGACTCGAACAAACCGGAGGTCCGTTGTTTTTTCGGCTGAGAGAACATGCACGAGAAAGAGGTTCTCTGGGATGGCCTCTGGTTTCGTCCCTTCCCTTTTTTTGTTTCTGATGCGTGTAAAATAAGAGGAAGAAGAAGATCTTGAATATATAAAGGGAGAAAAGTGATAAAAAGGATTAATCTGGGCCATTGGCCAGAATCCTCGTGAAATCCAACAGTCAGGGGTCAATGACATGATGGTACCGAAAAGGTGGCAGGCGAATGATCGTGGGCAGGTTTCCAAGGTACTCAAGTACCATAAATGAGCAATACCCAAATGACGCGTGTCCATTTTCAAGTATATGACGGTACGGTTCCCGAAGAAAGTAGTTCAAAAGTTTCCTTCTCTTAGGATTCGAACAAATACTTTTGAGGGGGCAAGATGTTATACCCAGATTTCGAGCCATGTTAAATGTGACCTCGAAAGCTGGATTCCCAGCGAATGAACTCGTAAAGTCTGAAGTATGTTTCAAGACTAGACATCGAGCTTGCAAAGCTGAGACGACTTCGAATATGGGGGCCTCGAAATCCACACGATCTCGAAGGGTAGCACCCGAGATGCATCTATCCTCAGGGATGACCTCGGATCAGGGGTTCCGAGCCTGACGCGAGTACGATCTCGAAAGCCATGTGACCTTGGGAGATGTCATTAGCTCGAAAGGTTATGTGAGACCTGGGAAAATAAGGCCTTGGAGATATATGATAATAACCTTGAACATCTTCAAGTGTTGTCCATAAGAGACGTGGTCTACATTTATTAATGTAAATCCCCTTAAATCATGGGATATTATTTGATTAGTTATACGCTCCATGGTCTTCAGGGGACGTTTCCATTTATATCGGATTACAGGCATTTAAAGCCATTTGATTTATTTGCAAATAAAGAGTAACTACCCAAAATATGTGGGATAGTATTCTGCATTCCTCTCTATAAATAGAGAAGTCATGCACCATTGTGAAGGACCGAAGTTCTGGATCTTGGGAGAAATCTCTGAAGAATTCATGCTTGAAGAATTTTCAGAGATCATCTTGAGTTTAATAACAAAGACTCGTGGACTAGGCAGATTTAACTGCTGAACCACGTAAAAATCGTGTTTTGTATTATCATATTTATATTGGCCATCACTGTTTATTGTTTACGTGCTCTTCTTTCACTGTTGACGAAAAACGGCGTCAACAAATTAATCTCATCATTTTTCTTAATTAAAATAAAGAAAATTCATCTCTATTAAAATGAACACTCATTGATACATTTAAAAATACAATTTTTAATATTGACATAACATAGGGTTATATTATTTCACAAACACACAAATTTTCCTTTCATAAAAAAAAAAAAACGTTCCAATATTTTACCAAAAATTCCAGCAACCATATACCCTCTCAAAAATCACCATATTGAATTTAAAACCTCATATTTTCTCTAAAAATATATAAAAATCTGTAGGTATTTATTTGAGTAAAAATCGCATTTTAATGTATATTAAAGTTCCATTTAATTTCTTGAGAACATCATAGCACTTGCAAAATTATTTAAGCATGTAAAAACATTATTTTCATTATATTCTAAACCATTTAAACACAAAAATTAGCAAGCTTAACAAATCAAATATCCATCTTTTACATCATGCTTCACAAAAATTTACATCATTACCATACATGTTTAAATCTATAAATATTAATTCACAAACCCTAGAATGTTCCTAATATGCATGGGTGACACAAAATCAAACAACTCATCATGCATTACACCCTTATAGCCAAAACCCTCATGAATTACACATAAATATAAAACAAAATTCTCATTTACATTCACATGCATCCTAGCATGTTTCTATCATCATTCATGAATCATCATTCATGCATACAATAACCTATTGATACATAATCTCATAAACCTATTCATCAAATTTCATGGATTCGATAACAAGAGTCCAAATTATTTATTATACCAAAAATTATATAGGGTCCTATAACATGGATCTAACAAAAAACACAACAAAAATATCAAAATATAAAGGGGATCCCTAGACATGTGTTGATGCGGTTTTTCGCCAACAGTGAATGAAGAAAATAACAAGGTTGAATTAATGCTTTATAATAAACCAAAATAAGAAATTAACTCTCAAGAACACAGATCTTTTTACGTGGTTCACTGGTTAAAATCCACCTAGTCCACGAGTCTATATTATTACTTCATTTCTCTCACTATTTTGGCAAAGTTTCAATATTACAGAATAATCGTCCCTCTTCCTATCCAATATACTCAGTATTTATAGAGAAATACCTTGGACAGGTTTGGGTAACCACGTGAGTCAATCACAGAGTTACATATTTATTACATTTAATATGAAATATTCCTATTAATACCAGGATAAGATCTTATCACGAAATAAATAGTCTCCTAATATATGGGACATTAAATATTATAGGCTGGCCATAAATGATCATATAAAATATCTGGGTCTTTGGGGATCCGCGGATACGCCATATATTCAAGTTACGATGAACTGGATATGTCTTCGACCTCGTACTATGGAAGCCATACCTTATGAATATCATAAGCTCGTGCTTCGTAACTTATGCATCCCTAACTCGTATAACCAATCGTGAAAATCATGCTGTCCACGTGGATAATAAATGGATTCCTTGGCTATTTCTTCCATGTATTTATTTGCCAACTATACACGAGCTGAGTGAAAGACTCGTGCTAAAATTAGGTTACACATTTGCCCCCCAAGTCCCTGCTCGTGATTCATGATGTCACCTTCTGATCTACACAGTAGGGACTTTTAAACTTCTGTTGCAATAAACCATGCCTGCCCACTACTCGAGTACTGGACACGTGGAATACTACAATTGGCGTCTGTTCATGTTTCAAGGACTGCAATAATTCTCTTGTCACCTCTTTGCCACTGTTTTGTCTTTTGAAACATAGCCCTTGGATCTTGTACTGACCAAATCGAATGACTCAAATTGATCTATGACGTTTACGTATAAATAGGGTAGGAAATTTCCACAGTTCACCACCTTTTATTCGAAATCTTTCTACATCTTCTCTCTTTTGCATTTTCAAACCCTCCTTCATTCTCAGAGAAACCCAAAAACCATCTGTTACAAAAACTCTCAGAACTCTTCCAGGAACTCTCCCCTGCAAAATCTACTTCTTTTATCGACGAACACATTGTCAGTCTTTTTGTTTCGAAGAAACTTTTCTTTTACTGATTTCTGTGCTTTCTTTAGCATGCTCATCCACACTTCACCGTAGTCAATATTAGGTTGTTTTCTAAATGTTTTTGGCACATAGGCTTCAACTTAGGTTTACTGAGTATGTCTTAAAATATCTCTTAAAACTATGATATTCATAAAAATCAATAATTTTTAGGTAAATCTGGGTAATTTATAGAAAATTTTAGGAAATACCCATTCGGGATATAGAAGATGAAAATTTTTAGGGTTCGAAACCAGGTTGCTTAGGGGACATGCCTCTTGGGTGGTTTTTCTCTTAACTGCCCCCCAAGGATAGTAGTGGGCTGATTTTCTGACACACGGATCCCTAAACATTAGGGGCCTGTTAGGAAACCAAGGCGCGTAGCGTAAAGTAGTGCATGGAATCACCCAAGGGGCTGAGACTAACTTAGCTCGTATATAGAAGACGTCATTCTCCTCCATACTTTCATGTCATAACCTTTACAAACTCTTAGGTCACCTACTAAGTAACTCGTCATTCTTGTTAATTAGGCGATCGGATGGCACCCAAGAAAAACGCACCAGAGAAGAATGCACCCAGCTCATCTGCTCAACAAACGAACAAGGGGAAAGAGATCGCCTCAGAATCTCCCCTTCATCACTTCGGCCTAGTGGTGGAGAGGGAAGTCGTGGTTGACCCCAACGCTTTCATCGAGGCAGAGTGAAATCACATCCAAGATTACGAACCAAGTAAGGGTCAACAAAATTAAGCTGAGCCATAATATCAAGGTCGGATCCAGAGTCCTTATTGCCCGACCTTTGTTCGACGGGGAATGGAGTTGCTCCCCTCTCCAAGATGACTTCGCGGCTTGGAGTGATGAGCATTTGAAGGCGGGGGCCTTTCATCCCCTGGACCAATATTTTGTCGACATCTTGAATTATGTGAAGTTGGCACCTTTTTAGCTCCCCCCAAATTCTTACAGGCTTTTGGCGGGGCTGAAATACTTATTTTTGAAGCACGAGTGGGAGGTCCCTACTCCGACAAATATTATGTACTTTTTTTGCCTTAAAGCCAGCCCAGAGCAAAAGGGTCGAGGTGACGGATTCTACTACCTCACCAGATTCCCAAACTCTACTTCGGTCATCGAGCTCCCAAGCCACCCCAATGACTTTAAGGACCAGTTCTTTATGTCGAAGGAGTACCAAAACTGTGAGGATAGATACTTCAACCGTCCTCGTAAGTTTTCTTTTCTCTGATATCAGCTCGTAAAATTATTCTCTTTTCGAGACATTTTCTTTGTGCATGTGCTAATTGAGTTTATTTTTTGTTCAGCCATATTCGTGAGGACAGGGAAGTCAGTGACCCTCGGGGGTCATATTGAAATGTTGTCTGGGCTTCCACCCAGCAAGAAGGATTATCGCCAACTCGTGAATGCTGTCACGATGATTGGCAAAGGCTAGAAGTTGGCCTTAAGAAGGACTCGGGCTACCCTTCCGGTAGACCACGAGCTCCCGCCTTCTCAAGAAGACGACTCACTAGCTACCTAAGGTGAGGAGCAACAAGAGGACGAGGTGCCTCTTGTGCGGAAGAGGCAGGTTGCTGAGGCTGTTCGGGAACCTGATTTAGAATGAGCTGCATCAGGGGCAGCAGCCGGCCCATCTGGCCAAGGTAACCTCTATCCTTATAGGGAACTAGATAGGGTTCTTGCTGATTTTAGGTTAGTTAGATTCAACCCAAATCAGCTCGTTCACCGTTACCCTAATAATCAAGACCGTAATATCACCCTTTTCCAATGTGTGGATCTCTTAGTGTTGCGCCATGATACTAGCTACCCTAAGGTCACCATTGTTGTAGATAACACCTTACATTTTAGGTCCACCATTTTTTAGGAGTATGGGACCAATCGTAGGTCCTGGCCTTCTTTGCTCCAGGGCGCCTTTGCCCTTAGATTTGGGCAGTATGTAGATGAGTCTAGCCCTGAGGTAGAACCTGAGCCCAAACCTCCTAGGGTCCAAGAAATATTAGAGTTAGATTCTCCTTCTCCTACAGCAGTCCCAAGGCCAGAGGTCATGATAATAGACTCCTGCCCCAGCTCGGAGGGTATGACCTTTATTTATTTCCTTTGTGCATGTTTTTGACATTACTTGACAACTAATCCCCTTTTTTCTCTTTTCAGGCGACGAGATGGAAAAACCCAGAGCTCCTAGCCTCTGTACGACTTTCTAGGGCAGGAAGTTCGGCTCGGGCCATGTCATGAAGAGGCCCCGATTTACAAAGAAAGCCCCACCTGCAACACGAAATACTTCAAAATCCTCTGCTAAGGGGAAAGGCATGAGCTTGACAACTCCGGCGTCAACCATCATTGAGAGGAGGATTCCTCCTCCTCCACATTGGTTCGTGCCTCCTCGGGATCAGGTAATACAAGTTGATTCTCCAGCTCCTCCTGCCTCAGTTGCTATTGTTTGCATACCAGTTGATCCCCAGGATCTGGAGAAGATCCTCGAAGACTTTCGGGGAATCCTTTACGTGACGGCGAGCCACATGGTGGGGCACGCTTATAGAGCCAACTCGAGGGACTTGAGGACGATTGAGGAACGGAGCCCGGAGAACGTCCTGGAGTCAGCTTTGGGGATGACCCTAACACTAAGATATCATTCCATAGTGACATTTTTCTTTTTATTTTGCCAAAGGATACATCTAAATTTCCTTGTTCTTTTGCCAAAGGATACATATAGCTCGAGCTAGGGTTAGAAATGCCGAGCTCCAGGCCAAACTCAATGCCGCCAAGACCGCCCTGACCGCTGCTCATGAAGGTGAGCAAGTTGCCAAAGCTGCCTTTGTGGCCGCTTAAAAGAGCGAGTAGGATGCCAAGATCCCCCTTGCCTCGTCTCAACAAAGCAAGCAGGTCGCAAAGATTGCCTTGGCTACTCTCCAGGCCCAAACTGCCCAGCTCCAAGCTCAGGTTGCTGAGGCCGAGGCTACAGTTAAAGAAGAGATGGCGGCCTCACTGTCCTCCATGGAAGATATGTTGTACCATTTCTGGGCTTTTAACCAGGATGGCAATTTTTCTTTCATGGCTCCCGAGCTGTGGGATCCATACCTTGAAAAATTCAAGGCCCGGATCTTGCAAGAGCATTCAGAAATGAGGGATGCTTCTACAGCGGGCGATCAGGAAATTGAGAAGGTCATGTCTCAGAGCATCGTGGAGGGGCTCAATGAAGTCTTTTTGTTTTTTTATATTTGTTTGTAATCAATTGCCCTTGGGCTTAGTTCAAGGTTTTTCTCCTCGGGACAAATTTAATTTCATTTTATATATCTAACTTTTACTCTATTTGTCTTTTTCTTGATTACCTCTCATGTTTATGCCTTCTTAGACTTGTACATTCGAGACTTTAGGATTCAATTTTTAGATCGGGATAGATATTTTAAGCTCTGTTATATCAAAATTTAAGGTGTTGATTTATATCATACTTGTTTAGTATCAGGCCTTCGACCTGGTTATATCCAGGATTTTAAATATTTTAAACTGAGTTCGTAGGTTTATTGACATCTCAAGCTTTTAGAAAAGCCATCGAAAATTCAATTTTGATGACTTCTAAGTTTTGGACTTGGTTGTATCCAGGGTTTTAAGTGATTTAAACCTAGTTCGTGCTAGGTTTATTAACATCTCGACCTCTTGATAAAGTCGTCGAATAATCAATTTTCCAAGCTTCTAAGTTTCTGACTTGGTTATATCCAAGATAGTTTTGATCCTGGTTGTATCCAGTATTTTAAGTAATTTAATCTCATCTGGCAACCTTATTCTGATCCATCTCGGGTTATATGCCCCCTAAGTAACGAAAATGCAAAGACTTTCTTGGTTGCTTTTACAAACATCAATACACGAGCTAATTTATAAACAACCTTATAAAGAAAAATTATTTAAAATCACTTTAACAAGAAAAATTACATAATAATCCCCTGTTATTTAATTAGATGGCTTTTATAATTAAGCCTTACATAGATGGATACTTATTTTGGTGCATGGCATTCCAGGTCCGTGGGAATGTATCTCCACTAACCCTAGCTAACTTGAAAGTTCCCTCACACAAAACTTCCACGATCAGATATGGTCCTTCCCACTTCGGGCCTAAAGCGCTGTCCTTGGGATCCTTGTTTGCCAAAAGACCCTTCGGAGAACCAGGTCGCCCAATCCCAAACTACGTCTCTTTACCTTACAATTAAAGTAACGAGTGATATTTTGTGTGTAATGTGCGAGTTGTAACTGTGAATCCTCTCGTTTCTCATCAATCAGGTCGAGAGACACGTTAAGTAGCTCATCATTCCGCTCCTAGCTGAAAGCCCTTAGTCTGTGCGTGGCTACCATTGCTTCGATGGGAAGGACAACCTCGCTTGTGAAGGTCAAGGAGAAAGGAGTGTGTCCTATCGAGGTCTTGTGGGAGTTTTATATGCCCAAAGAACTTGCGAGAGCTGTTCAGGCCAGACTCATTTGGCCTCATTTAACCATTTTTTAAGTATCGCCTTTAGGGTCTTATTCACAACCTCGACCTGTCCATTGGCATGTGGATATGCTACCGAAGAAAAACTCTTGATAACACCGTACTTTTCACAGAAGTCAGTGAAGAGATCACTGTCAAACTGGGTCCCATTATCTGACACGGTTGTTTTAGGAAGCCCAAATCGACATACAATGTTTTTCTCCACATAGTCCAGGAATCTCTTTGATGTTATGGTTGCCAAAGGGTCGGCATCTACCCACTTCGTAAAATAATCAATTGCAACTACCACTTAGGACAAGCTTTGTTCAGGTCAGAGAAATCGATGCAGGTCCTCCATTTTCTATTTAGCTTGGGACCAGGAAAGGATTCACAACCCAGATCGGATATTTTGCTTCATGAATAAACCCACACTTTAACAGTCGAGCTACTTCTTTTTCCAATGCTTCAGCTCGGATTGTTCCCACACGTCTTTGTTTTTGGGATTTTGGAGGCGCACTTTTTTCCAAGTTTAAAGTGTGTATGATCACACTCGTGATTATTCCCACCATGTCTTCATGCGACCTGGCAAAAAAATCTAGATTCCCTTGTAAAAATTTATCCAGCTCTTTTTCCTACCATCACCAAGATTTTTCCCAATCTTAAATACTCTTAAAGTGTCTTTGGGATCTATGTTTACTTCCTTGAGCACCTCAATAACTTGGAGCTATGATCTATCTCGTCCATTCGTCGGTCGATATCATCATTTGGGGTGATATCACTATCCTTTGTTTCTTGAGGTTCTTTCGTCTCACAGGCAACTTCCACTTCTTGGGACTCCTCACCTCCATCACTTATGGCCATCACTTGCTGCCCTGGCAGCGAGTTGATCACCTCTGATGGTGCATATTTCCGCAGATGAGGGGAATTTGATTGCTAGGAGGCGGATAGAGGTTGTGGCTTCAAACACCATCAATGCAAGTCGACCCAATATCGCATTGTACGCAGCTGGACATTCGATGACCATGAACTCAAGCAGCTTGGAGAAAGTTCGTGGACCTTCACCCAATGTTACCACTAATTCGATCGTTTCGATAGGAGCTGACCCTTCACCAGAAAAACCATATAGGATCATTGAGGTTTCCATCATCTTGGTAAAAGACAATCCCATTTTTTCTAAGGTGGACCTAAAAAGTAGATTCACATAACTTCCGTTGTCTACTAGCATCCTCCGAACTCTCTGGTTGGCAAGCTGAATTGTTATAACCAGAGGATCGTTATGTGGGAACAGGACATGGCTGGCATCTTCCTCCGTAAAAATGATTGGTTGTCTTTCCAATCATTGCTGCTTTGATAACCGTTGTTCCGGGATGAACTCCACTCCGCTATGGGACTTTAGTTCGTTGATATACCTCTTTTGGGCACCTCTGCTCTTACCTTCCAGATGAGGTCCTCCTGAAATAGTTGCTATATCTTATCCTATTATTGGAGGAGGATTGTCCTGATTCATTTGAGCTCCGACTTGATTCATTGGAGCTTCAGGAGCTGACGGAGGGTTCTGAATAGCGGGTTGAATCGGAGTCGCTCGATTCCGTGCGTACTGGGCCAAAGGTCCTGCCCTGATGAGAGTCTCGATCTCATCCTTCAACTATCTATAATCATCACTATTATGACCAATATCATTGTGGAATTGGCAAAACTTCAAAGGATCTCTCTTCGCTCTTTGGTTTTTTAGTGGTGGTGGTTTCTTCCATGGAAGGCGAGTAGAATTAGCTAAGAAGATGTGTTCTCTATTATTCGTGAGATCGGTATATGATGTGTAAACCGGTTTAAATTTCTCCACTGGCTTATTTTTCTTTGTTCCGCTGTAGTTGCCTTCACCATTTCCCTTTCTCTTATTATTCCTTTCTTTGTTATTCTGGGCAACGGTTTGAGCCGTAGCTACAACATCCGTTATCGCTCCAACGGGCTAGACAGGGACTTGACTGGTTCCTGCGATGGAAGTTCGCTCCTCTTCTAGGTTAACCCACCTTGGAAAGTTCGTCGGCATCTCTAGCTCGCGCACCAACATTGGCAAACCTAGTTAGATATGATTTCAATGGTTCACCGGGCTGTTGCTTTACATTATCCATGGAGTTAGCCTTAATCTAAGCTACTTGGAAGGCCCTGAATGCACTCTTAAAATCAGTGGAAGAACTCTTCCATGAGCCAATTGAATGCCTCTTGTATTGTTTGAACCATTTCCTAGCGAGCTCAATCAGACACGAGGAGAATATAAGGCATCTTAGCTGGGGCCCGATGTTGTGGGCCATCATTATGGTGTTGAACATCTCTAGGTGATTAGACGGATATCAATTTGCATCAAACTTTGACAAATGTGGCATCCTAAAACCCACTAGATGTGTAGTCGCCACAATATTCAAGGCAAAAAGCTCAAGCTCATACTCTGATTCACACTCATCTTTCTCTTTTTCCAATAGAAGCTGCTTCATTAGCTCCTCCATCTGGGCTAGCCTTTTGAGGGTTTGCTCCCTGGTTCCTAGGTTATTCTGGGGCTATTCAACAGCTCCCTTCCTATTGTACGCATTCGGTGGGTTGTTGTCCCTCCATGTTTGGGCTTTGTTTTGTGGGACATTCCCGTTATCACGTACTTCATTTCGGGTTGAATTTTAGGCTGCTCAGGTGATCTCGTAGATCAAGTTGTGTATCATACCAAGGACTTTGTGCTGAACTTAGATGGTTTCTCATATTGCCCTCGGACCTACCACTTTGATAACTTTCAGTCCAATAACTTCCATTTGAAAAGCTTATTGCTCGCAGTTGAGGTTGAGGATCTGGATTATTGACACGTGTCCGCGGGGCATAGGTATGGGCAGACGGAGGAGGATTCCTCCTGCTTTCTCCATAAGGAATGTCCCGTGCAGGATGAGGCAATGTCAGATGTCTTATGGGTGATGGGGGATGGCTAACTGGTGAGGTAATAATTCTTGTCCGACCAAGGCGAACTAAATTAGCCCGTGCTCGTTTCGCGCCACCATTTCTAGCTCTCTGCGCCTGGCGATCCGATCGTGACACAGGAGGGTTGGCTGGAACATTTTGTCTCTGTGCACCTGCTCCGCCCCCTCCTCGTGGGTTTCCATGTGTATTTCCAAGAGCGTGCGACCGAGGTACCAAACTTCAGGTGGCGGTTCTAACCGATCGACTAACGTGTCGATGACCCCTAGGAGGGCCACTAGGTTGACCATTTTGGCAATCTCGCGTTATAGGCATAGAACTTGGGGTGGCAGTTCTGACTGACTGACTTGGTTCGGATCGGTTATTCCTGTGAGACTTATGAGACTCACTTTTCCTCTTTCCAACATTAACGTCAGTTGCAAGAGGGGGTAACCGAGCCAAAACCTCCTCAATTTGCCTGTTTGCCTGTTTTCCTTAGCAAGATGGCTTCTTAACTGCATGTTTTCCATTTCTAACGCAATTAAGTAGTCTGGTTTTGGATTCGTTGGCAATGACGTCAAACTCCCAGTATCGCCGTGGCCCACCGGTTGCTTTCCCAGTCATTGCTAAACTTCAGGGCCATGCTCATTTGTCGTGCATTGAACGAGTGACCACCATGATGAGATTTGATTGGGATTTTGATGAAAGCACTAATCTAAACTCTCAATAAAAGCACCAAACTGTTGACACGGTTTTTTTCCAACAGTGAATGAAGAGAATAACAAGGTTTAATTAGTGCTTGATAATAAACCGAAATAAGATATTAACTCTCAAGAACATAGATCTTTATACGTGGTTCAGTGGTTAAAATCCACCTAGTCCACGAGTTATATTATTGCTATTTTTCTCTCTATTTTGGCAGAGTTTCAGTATTAAAGAATAATCGTCCATCTTCCTGTCCATTATTCTCAGTATTTATAGAGAAATTCATTTGACAGGTTTGGGTAACCGCATGAGTCAATCACAGATTTACATATTTATTACATTTAATATGAAATGTTCCTATTTATACTAGGATATGATCTGATCACTAAATAAATGGTCTCCTAATATCTAGGACATTAAATAATACAGGTTGGCCATAAATGATCGTATAAAATATCCAGGTCTTTGGGAACCCGCAGATATGATATATATTCAAGTTACCACGAACTGGATATGTCTTCGTGCTCGTACTATGGATGTCATGCCTTATGAATATCATATGCTCGCGCTTCAAAACTTATGCATCCCTAGCTCGTATAACCAATCGTGAAAATCGTGCTATCCATGTGGATAATAAATGGATTCCTTGGCTATTTCTTCCATGTATTTATTTGCCAGCTGTACACGAGCTGAGTGAAAGACTCGTGCTGAAATTTGGGTACACAACATGCATAGGCCGAAACCCACATATACACAAACATAAAACATCATCAATCATCATACTTAGCAAATCAAAAAGCAAATCCCTTCATGCATGAAACCACAAAACCCTTCATGCATGATGAAAATAACATACCACAAACAAAATAAAAGGAAAACAAAACAACATATTATTACAATTCATAAATCCTTAATCTCCCCAAGAAAACAAAATCAACATAAGGTTGAGGGAGGAATCCAATACCTTCCATGAGAGAACACAAGAACCAACTATGGTCACCACCTTGCTCAAATCCTAGGGATTTTAGAACACCACAAGAACATGAGAAGAGAAAATCAAATACTTAGAAATCATGGAGAGGATATAAACTCAAGAATCAACCAAACCAAGATAATTTTTATCTATAGAGAGATTCAGTCCTCTCTTCTTTCTTTCTTTCTTTATTCTTATTCTTCTTCTTCTTCTTCTTTCTCTCCTTGTCTCTCTAGAAAACCCTACTCTCTCTCTCCTTCCCTCTAGGCTGACGGTCCCAAATGAGCATAACACTCTCTTCCTTTTTCCTTCCCTCTTTATTCTAATCTATCCATAATATCCTAAGGAAAAGAAGTGGTAAGTTTCCTAATTGTGCTTATTTTCTTTTAATTCTAATTTATTTGATTGGAGGAAAAAAAATATAAATGGACAACTCTCATTCCCTCTTTTCCCACTTGCTGTCCACACTACTTCTTGTTACCCTTTCTTTTATTTTTTTTAAATTAAATAATCTAAATAAATCTAATAAAAGGAAATAATGAAGTGTATACAAAATTCTACACAAGTGCACCATGCAACCATGCACATGCACACACTCAATAACTAGGGTGTATCACTACTTACCATGCACCTTGGTGCAATCAACCAACACTCAATTATTAACATATTAAAAATAAATAAATAAATAAACAATTAACAATTAAATTCACAAAATTCTACCAAACAATTCTAACAATTAATTTGAACAAATAAATAAAGTAATTCGCAACACTTAACAATTAAATAAATTAAAGCAAAAAATTCGAATAAATAAAATTAAAAATAAAAATTTGGTCCGCTACAAATATTTCTCGTTAAAGATGTTTCTGAATTCTTCAAAGGTAATAACTGCCACATTCCTCCTCTGGGACACAACATCCCACCAGATGCGGGCGTCCTTTCTCAACATGTAGCTGGCGCAGGCTACTCTCTCATTCCCTTTCACCATCATAAAATCCAGGATGGAAGAAATCATGTTCATCCACTGCTCTTCCCGCAGTGGGTTTGAACCACCGTCAAAGGTGGGAGGATGCTGCTTCGTGAACCTCTCATATAGGGGTTCCCACCTAATTTCCATCGCAGGCTTGGCTAGCGCTGGTGCCACAGTCTGTGGAACCTGTAACCTAGTACCCCGAGGATGAGCCTATTGCCTCAACTTTCAAAGCTCTTCTTCCGTTTGATGAAGTCTAGCATCCCTACTCCCATGAAGCCGTTACTATGTGGGTTAAAAATGTGCCATTAGCTTGCTAATCGAGGTTTTAGGTTAACAGTGTGACTAAGTTAAAATAAAACTCGTTTATTGATGTAAAACATCAAGATTTGGATGTTCATTGAAATCATAAAAGGTTATCTAGTTGGGATCAACAAAAATACTGTTTAGAAAATGTATTACTACTCAGAAATATAATTACGGTCAACCTCAGCGACAAAAGCAATCATTACAATATTTTTCCCAAAATAAATCTGGTCGTGGCAACCAGGTAGGCCGAACATCTACCCGTCACTCCACGCTCTCCGTACTCATGGTTGGTCGACCTTTCCTTTGCCCTTACCTGCACCATAGAGCACCTGTGATTCGAAGCCCAGCCAGAAAAATCAATGCATAACAATTCACACATAAATCAATCCACAATTCATAGCAAAACACTCAACTAACTAAACGCATAGCGGCCTACGACGACCTAGGTGCTTTACCGGGCCCTGGGTTCGCAGTTTTCATCGAGCGGATGGATACAACACCCTTGGAGGGTCTCTCCCTAGCAGCCTGCACTGAGCATGCTCAACATTGATACCGCTCCCCTTTCTGTACCCTGCTGCTTGCCGTACTCGGCCTTTGTCATTTCTAGCCCACACCGTTCATTCACAAACATGCATAACATTCACAGATATTTACATGTATATTAAACATAAACAATAGGGTCGCGCCTTGAAACACAAACAATAGGGTCGTGTCCTGCTCTATGGATACAACAGTTCTCTTACTTGTGTCCCGAGCTGTCTAAGTACCGCGATCCTGAGCATAGTCGTCTAACCTGAGCCTCATTCAAAACCTAGTCACAATGCATTCATAATCACCATCCATGATGCCTTAAACCAAATAATAACTTCGGAATAATAATCTAGCTTCCGGGACCTTGGATTATACTAATACGGGTAGTAGAATCCTTCCCGAGCCTTAATATTCGAGTTCCTAATCTTAAAACCTCCATTTCCCTTCTCTTTCCATTTTGAGCCGTGACATGCCCTCTAGGTTTGCATCCCCGCTACAAGTCAGAGGGCAAAGCCCTCTCTACTGGAGGACACGGATGCAGTGCGCCTTGCCATGTGCTGCGACGCCTGGGTAAATTTCTGAGGCACCCAAGCCTCAATGTTCAAACAGACCACAGCGCCTCATGAATAAGGCTAAGGCTCGAGCCCCAAAACACAGAATTTCCCCAAGAATTTTACAAGCTAACCTCCCTGAAACTCACCAATTTCGAGCCTTAATCCTTTTATTCAGCCTAGGATTCATATCCAAACAACAAAATTGATATAAGAATCCAAAAACTCAACAAAAAACCTCACCATACACTCTAAACCAAACTAGAATCCAATTCCCATGAAAGCTTAAATTTAACAGCAAAATTAAGCAGAATCAATAAATGAAATCCATACCTCTGTGATTTCTCAAATCCCTGAGTTGAATCCCAAACTCAGCACACCTTCAATCATTTACTTCCTTAACATAGGATCCTCAAAATTCTTCAACTTCTAAGTGTGCAAGAGAGGGAGAGCGAGACGAGTAAGATAGATTGAGAGAATTTCTCTTGTTTATCTTTTTCTTAATTCTAGAATCCCACTGCCTAATGTCTAAGTTCAGACTTATCCCTCAGCCTCCAAAGTGTCTAGAATACCTTTTAAATCAATCTTAATCCTATAGTGCCACCAAGGGAAATTCCGTCAATTGCCACATCCCGCTAAATTCTCGAGTGTTCCTATAAATCCCCATTTAACTCTGACATGCCCAAATAATTGCTAAATTACTAACTGTTTCCCGGTAATTCCTGATCATATACTATATTCCCAAATACCCCTAGGCTCCTCCCAAGCTGGGTATTCAACCTCGTTGTGACTATTTAACTCTTCCGCTTCCTAGGACTATCTTGAATTGCATATGAAAAAAATATCACCACACACTCGTGGTATCAGTCACAACACACATATATTGCACTTATGCCCTAAATAGGCCAAAATTACAAATATGCCCCTAAATACCAAATGGGACCCACATGCATAATTAATTCACCTAAATATGCATTTCTAATCACATAATTGTTTAATTCACATATTAGCATAATTAAATCACTTATTACCCTCCCGGAATACTAATCAAGGCCCTAAGCCTTATGAACAAATTTGGGACGCTACATTTTCAATGACAAATATATGGTTAAAGAAATGATGAAGTAATAACTAAGTGGTAAATAAATTACGCTTGATCAATTTTTAAGAAAAGGTAATGAGATAAGCATGTAGATATTATCGACTTTAAATGTTAAATTTTAAGAACACTCTCACGTATGCATGTTACATGCAAGAGTATTTTTGCGTTAAAAAATACGCCTATTATTCAAATGTATGGTTTTTATTTTGTATCCATGAAGGATTGATGGGTAGAATTTGCATCATTCTTTTATGATTTTATGTGAAATTATTGTATGTTTGTAATTGTAGTGCAACTTGTGCCACGTGTGCATGGCCCATCCACACGTGGGGTATGTATGTTGGGCATGCGTATTCTTACGTGATTTTAAAGACAAATGTTTAATTATGATTATAGGCTCATTGTGACGTTTTCGCACTTTATCTTGCTTGGACCTGAGGTAAGGAAGTTAGATCGAATTGTATATGTTTTGTGCCATGGAAAGTGTAAGTTCTATTTTTGATATGTCATGATAAGCCAAGCATTATTTTTGACACAGTTTTTCACCAACAGTGAATGAAGAAAATAACAAAGGTTTATTAGTGCTTGACAATAAACCAAAAATAAGAAATGAACTCTCAAGAACACAGATCCTTTTTACGTGGTTCAGTGGTTAAAATCCACCTAGTCCACGAGTTTATATTATTACTATTTTTCTCTCTCTATTTTGGCAGAGTTTCTAAATTACAGAACAATCGTCCCTCTTCCTGTCCAATATTCTCATTATTTATAGAGAAATTCCTTGGACAGGTTTGGGTAACCGCGTGAGACAATCATGGATTTACATATTTATTACATTTAATATGAAATATTCCCATTTATAATACGATATGATCTGATCACGAAATAAATGGTCTCCTAATATTTGAGACATTAAATATTACAGGCTGCCCATAAATGATCGTATAAAATACTCGTGTCTTTGGGGATCTGCGGATACGCCATGTATTCGAGTTACCACGAACTGGATATGTCATCGAGCTCATAATATGGAGGTCGTGCCGTATGAATAGCATAAGCTCGCACTTCGCAACTTATGCATCCCTAGCTCGTATAACCATTGGGAAAATTGTGCCGTCCACGTGGATATAAATGGATTCCTTGGCTATTTCATCCATGTATTTATTTGCCAGTTGTACCCGAGCTGAGTGAAAGACTCGTGCTGAAATTAAGTTACACATTTGCCCCCCAAGTCTCTGCTCATGGTTCATGACGTCACCTTCTGACCTACACAGTAGGGACTTTTAGACTTCTACCACATTAAACCATGCGTGCCAACTACTCGAGTACTGGACATGTGGAATACTAAAATTGGTGTATGTTCGGGTTTCGAGGACTGCAATAATTGTCTTGTCACCTTTTTGCCATCGTTTTGTCTTTTGAAACATAGCCCTTGGATTTTGTACTAATCAAATCGGATGGCTCAAATTGATCTATGTCGTTTACGTATAAATAAGGAAGGCAGTTTCCACGGTTCACCACGTTTTAGTCGAAATCTTTCTAGATCTTCTCTCTTCTGCATTATCAGACCCTTTTTCATTCTCAGAAAAAAACAAAATCCATCTGTTGAAAAAATCCTCAGAAACCCAGTTACTCAGGAGTCTTCCAAGAACTTTCCCCTGGAAAGTCTACTTCTTTTATCGAAGAACACACTGTAAGCATTTTGGTTTCGAAGAAACTTTTCTTTAGCTGATTTCTTTTTTTTTTTTATCATGCTCATCTACACTTCACTGTAGTCAATATTAGGTTGTTTTCTAAATGTTTTTGGCACATAGGATTCGACTTAGGTTTACCGAGTAGGTCTTAAATAATCTCTAGAATTATGATATTCATAAAACTAGGTAATTTATGGGTAAATCTGGGTAATTTATGGAAAATTTTAGGAAATACCCATTCGGGATATGGAGGATGAAAATATTTTACGGTTCGACGCCAGGTTGGTTAGGGGACACGCTTCTTGGGTGATTTTTCTCTAAATCGCCCCCCAAGGATAGTAGTGGCCTGATCTTCTGACACACAGATCCCTAAACATCAGGGGTCTATTAGGAAACTGAGGCGTGTAGCGTAGGGTATCGTGTGGCCTCACGGAATGGGATGAGACTAACTTAGGTCGTATAACATAGACCTCATTCTCCTCTGTACTTCCATGCCATAACCTTTACAAACTCTTAGGTCGCATAGTAAGTAACTCGTCATTCTTGTTCATTAGGCGATCTGATGGCACCCAAGAAGAACGCACCAAAGAAGAATGCACCCAACTCGCCTGCTCAACAACGAACAAAGGGAAAGAGATCGCCTCAGAATCTCCCCTTCCTCACTTCGGCCCCGTGGTGGAGAGGGAAGTTGTGGTTGATCCCAACGCATTCTTTGAGGCAGAGACAATCGCTTCAAAGATTACGACCCAAGGAAGGATCAACAAAATTAAGCTGAGCCATAATATTGAGGTCGGGTACGGATTGCTTATTTCCCGACCTCCATTAGAAGGGGAACGGAACTGCTCCCCTCTCCAGGATGACTTCACAGCCTGGAGTGATGAGCATTTGAAGGTGGTGGCCTTCCTTCCCGTGGATCAATATTTTGCCGACTTCCTAAGGTATGTGAAGTTGGCACCTTTTCAGCTCCCCCCAAATTTTTACAGGCTTTTGGCAGGGCTGAAATACTTATTTTTGAAGCACGAGTGTGAGGTCCCCACTCCAAAAAATATACTTTGCTTTTTCTGCCTTAAAGCCAGCCCGTAACAAAAGGGTCGAGGTGACAGATTCTACTACCTCACTAGATTCCCAAACTCTACTTCGGTCATCAAGCTCCCAAGCCACCCCAATGACTACAAAGACCAGTTCTTTATGTCGAACGGGTTCTGAAACTATGAGCATTGATACTTCAACTGTCCTCGAAAGTTTTTTTTTCTCTAATCTCAGCTTGTAAATTTTTTTCTCTTTTCAAGTCATTTTCCTTATGCATGTGCTAATTGAGTTTTTTTTTTTGCTGCCATATTTGCGAGGACGGGGAAGTCAGTGACCCTCGGGAGTTAGTATGAAACATTGTCTGGGCTCCCATTCAGCAAGAAGGATTACCTCCAGCTCGTGAATGACACCACAATGCTGGCGTGTAAGTTGATTGGCAACGGCCAGACGTTAGCCTTAAGAAGGACCCGGGATACCCTTCCGGTAATCCACGAGCTCCCGCCTTCTCAAGAAGAGGACTCACCGGATACCGAAGGCAAGGAGCAAGAAGAGGATGAGGTGCCTCTTGTGTTGAAGAGACGGGTTCTGAGGTTGTTCGGGAACCCAATTTAGAACGAGCTGCGTCAGGGGCAGTAGCCTACCTCTCTGACCAAGGTAACCCATACCCTTATAGGGAACTAGATAGGGTTGTTGCTGATTTTAGGTTAGTTAGATTTAAGTCAAATCAGCTCATCCACCGTCACCCTAACAATCCAAACTGTAATGTCACCGTGCTCCAGTGTGTGGATCACTTATTGTTGCGTCATGATAATAGCTACCCTAAGGGCACCATTATTGTAGATAACACCTGAAATTTTAGGTCCGCCAACTTTGAGGAGTATGAGACCAATCGTAGGAGCTGGCCTTCTTTGCTCCAGGGCGCCTTTGCCCCTGGATTTAAACAGTATGTAGATGAGTCCATCCCCAAGGTTTAACTTGAGCCCGAACCTCCTAGAGTCCAAGAATTATGAGACTTAGATTCTCCTTCTCCTCCAGTAGTCCCAAGGCCGAAGGTCGTGATAATAGACTCCTCCCCCAGCCCGGAGGGTCGGACCTTTATTTATTTCCTTGGTGTACGTTTTTTACTTTGCTTGTGAACTAATCCCCTTTTTGTTCTTTTCAGGTGACGAGATGGAACAACCCGGAGCCCCTGACCTCCGTATGGCTTTTTAGGGAGGGAAATCCGGCTCGGGCCCTATCATGAAGAGGCCCCGATATACAAAGAAAGCCCCTCCTGCAACAGGAAATAACTCAAAATCCCCTACTAAGGGAATAGGCACAAGCTCGACAGCTCCGGCGTCAACAGTCACTAAGAGGAGGATTCCTCCTCCTCCACCTCGGTTCGCGCCTACTCGGGATCAGGTAATACAAGTTGATCCTCTAGCTCCTCCTGCTCCAGTCACTACTGCCTGCATACTAGTTGATCCCCAGGATCTAGAGAAGATCCCCGAAGCCTTTCGAAGAATCCTCTATGAGACAGCGAGACATATGGTTTGGTATGCTGACAAAGCCAGCTCGAGGGACATGAGGATGATCGAGGAGCGTAGCTCGGAAAATTTCATGAAGCCGACCCTGGGGATGACCCTCACAGTAAGTTATCATTCCTTGGTAACATTTTTCTCTTTATCTCGCCAAAGGATACATCTAAATTTCCTTGTTATTTTGTAGTCTGCCCTGGCTAAGCACCACAGCATAGCCCGAGCTAGGGCAAGAAATGATGAGCTATAGGCCAAACTAGATGCTTCCAAGACCGCCCTGACTGCTGCTCAAGAAGGCGAGGAAGTCGCCAAAGCTTCCTTTGCGGCTGCTCAAAAGAGCGAGTACGTTGACAAGTTTTCCCTTGCCTCATCTTAGGAAAGCGAGCAGGCCGCAAAGATTTCTTTGGCTACTCTCCAGGTGCAAACTGCACAACTCTAGGCCGAGGTTGCTGAGGCCAAAGCAAAATAGCTAGAGGCCGAGGCTGCAGTTAAAGAAGAGAAGGTGGCCTCACTGTCCTCCATGAAAGATATGTTGTACCATTGCTGGGCTTTTAACCAGGATGTCAACTTTTCTTTCATGGGTCTCATGCAATGGGATCCATACCTTGAAAAATTCAAGGCCCAGATCTTGCAAGAGCCATCAGAAACAGGGGATCCTTCTACAGCAGGTGAGCAGGAAGGTCAGGAGGTCACGTCCTTAGACCATCCTGGAGGGGCTTAATGACAGTCTTTTTTTTTTATATTTGTTTGTAAACAATTTACCTTGGGCTTAGTTTGAGGTTTTTCTCCTTGAGAAAAATTTAATTTCAATTTATATATTTAACTTTTAATCTATTTGTGTTTTCCTTGATTATCTCTCATGTTTATGCCTTCTTAGAGTTGTATATTCGAGCTTTTAGGAATCGACTTTTAGATCGGGATAGATATATTAAGTTCAATTATATCAAAACTTAATTTGTTGATTTATATCATACCTGTTAAGAATCAGGCCTTAGACCCCATTATATCTGGGATTTTAAATATTTTAAACTTAGTCCATGTTAGGTTTATTGATAACTCAAGTTTTTAAAGCCCTTGATTTAAACAATTTTCTCAACTTTCAAAGTTTTGGACCTGGTTGTATCCAGGGCTTTTAGTGATTTAAACTTAGTTCGTGCTAGGCTCTTCGACATCTCAGGCTCATAGAAAGCCGTTGAATAATCAATTTTCCCAGCTTCTAAGTTTCTGACCTGGTTGTATCTAGGATAGTTTTGTACTTGGTTGTGTCTAGGATTTTAAATGATTTATACTCATCCAGCGATCTTATTCTGATCCACTTCGGGTTATATGCCCCGCAAGTAACCTGAATGTATACTTTCTTGGTTGCTTTTATAGACATTAACACACGAGCTAATACAACTTTATCAAGAAAAAAATTCTTTAAAACCATTTCAACAAGAAAAATCATTGAATAATCCATATGTTATTTAACTAAGTGGCATTTTATATTTAAGCCTTACATGGATGACAGTATTATTGATACGTGCGGTCTTCATCTCGAACTAACACGGCACTGACTGCACTTTTTGTCACAGCCGAATAAAGAAAAAGAGGTTCTCCAGACATAGGCTTAGACAATACTGGGGGCTCGGCTAAGTGCATTTTTAGGTCGAGGAATGCCTGCTTGCACTCCTCAGTCCATTGGAATTTCTTGTTTCCTCTGAGCAAGTGGTAGAAAGGCAAGCACTTGTCAGTGGATTTTGAAATAAAATGGTTCAGGGCTGCCACCTTTCCAGTCACGCTCTGAACTTCTTAATGCGACCTACATGAGGGCATTTCCAACAATGATCTGGTTCTATTACGGTTCACCTCTATCCCCCTTGTATTGACTACGAATCCAAGAAATTTTCCCAATGCCACTCCGAAAGTACACTTCTGAGGATTCAGTCTCATATTATGCCTCCTTAAGATCTCAAAACATTCAGTTAGATCAGATACATGGTTATCGATAGTCTTGGATTTGAATAGCATATCGTCGACATACACTTCCATATTTTTCCCGATCTGACCAATGAAAATTATGTCGACTAACCGTTGGTAGGTTGCTCCGGAATTCTTCAGCCAAAGGGCATAACTTTGTAATAATATACATTAGTTGGAGTCATAAAGCTAGTATACTCTTTGTCCGCAAGATTCATCAAGATCTGGTTATATCCAGAAATTGCATCCATGAAGGACATGAGCTCGTGTCCCGCGGTGGAATCGACCAACTGATCAATTCTCGACAATGGAAAGCAATCTTTAGGAAAAGCTTTGTTCAGGTTAGAGAAATTGATGTAGGTCATCCACTTTCTGTTTGGCTTCGGGACCAGCACAGGATTCGCAACCCAGATCAGATATTTTGCTTCACGAATAAACCCACACTTTAATAGCTGAGCTACTTCTTCTTCCAATGCTTTAGCTCGGACTGTTCCCAAACGTCTCTGTTTTTGGGATTTTGCAGGCACGCTTTTGTCCAAGTTTAGAGTGTGCATGATCACACTCGGGCTTATTCCCACCATGTCTTCATGCGACCAGGCGAAAACATCCAGACTCCCTTGTAAAAATTTAACCAGTTCCTTTTTCCTTTCATCACCAAGATTTTTCCCAATCTTAATTACTCTTGAAGCATCTTTGGGATCTATGTTTATTTCCTCAAGCTCCTCAATAGCTTGGAGCTCTGATTTGTCCTCGCCTATTCGTGGGTCGATATCATCACTTGGAGCAATGTCACTATCCTTTGTTTCTTGAGGTTCTTCCGTCCCGCAAGCAACTTCCAATTCCTGGGACTCCTCACCTCCGTCACTTATGGCCATTTCTTGCTGCCCGGGTTGTGATTTTCCCTTCATAGAAATGCTATATGATTCCTTGGTAGCGAGCTAAACGCCTCTGACGGTGCATATTCCCACAGAATAGGGGAATTTTATTGCTAGGTGGTGGATAGAGGTTATGGCTTGAAACGCCATCAACGAAGGTCGCCCAAAAATCGCATTGTACACGGTTTGAAATTCAATGACCACAAACTCAAACAGCTTGGAGATAGTTCATAGACCTTCACCCAATGTTACCACTAATTCGATCGTTCCGATGGTCGCCGACCCTTCACCAGAAAAACCATATGGAATCATCGAGGTTGCCTTTAGCTCAGTTATAGACAATCCCATTTTTTCTAAGGTGGACCTAAAAAGTATATTCACAGAACGTCCATTGTCTACTAGTGTCCTTTGAACTCTCCGGTTGGCGAGCTGAACTGTTATGACTAAAGGATCGTTATGTGGGAACTAGACATGGCTGGCATCTTCCTCCGTAAAAATGATTGCCTGTTTTTCCAATCGCTGCTGCTTTGATAACCGCTGTTTCGGGATGAACTCCACTCCATTATGGGACTTCAGTTCATTGATGTACCTCTTCTGGGTGCCTCTGCTCATGCTTGCCAGATGAGGTCCTCCCGAAATGGTTGTTATATCTTCTCCTATTATCAGAGGAGGGGCGTCCTGAGTCGCTCGGACTCCGGCTTGATTCATTGGAGCCTTAGGAACTCACGGAGGATTTTGTCCAATGGGCTGACTAGGAGTTGATCGATTCCGGGCGTTCTGGGCCAAAGGTCCTGCCCTGATGAGAGTCTCGATCTCATCCTTCAACTATCTACAGTCATTAGTATTATGGCCGATATCATTGTGGAATCGCCAAAACTTCGAAGGATCTCTCTTCACTCTTTGGTTTTTTAGCGGTTCTGGCTTCTTCCATGGAAGGCAAGTAGAATTAGCTAAGAAGATGCGTTCTCTAGTATCCGTGAGATTGGTACATGTTATGTAGACCGGTTTAAATTTTTCCACGGACTTGTTTTTCTTTATTCCACTCTGGTCGCCCTCATCATTTCCCTTCCTCTTATTATTTCCCCCTTGGTTATTCTAGGCAACGGTTTGAGCCTTAGCTGCAACATCCGTTACCGCTCCAACGGGCTGGACAGAGACTTGGCTTGTTCTTGCGATAGAAGCTCGCGCCTCTTCTAGGTTAACCTACCATTGAGCTCGTTTCAAGAACTCATCAACATTTTTAACTCCTTTCCTCTGTAGCTCTTGCCACAGGCCACCTCCAACAAGAAATCCCATCCTCATTGCCATGAGCTTGGAGCTTTCATTAACATCTCTAGCTCGCGCAGCAACATTGGCAAACCTACTTTTATATGCTTTCAAAAGTTCACCAAGCTGCTGCTTTACATTAGCCAAAGAGTCAGCCTTAATCCAAGCTTCCTGGGAAGCCCTGAATGCTCTCTTAAAATCAGTGGAAAAACTCTTCCACGAGCTAATTAAATTCCTCTTGTATTGCTTGAACCACTGCCTGGCTAGCGCAATTAGAGTCGAAGGGAATATAAGGCACCTTAGCTCGAGCTCGATGTTGTGGGCCATCATTATGGTGTTGAACATCCCCAGGTGATCAGACGAATCCCTATCTCCATCAAACTTTGACAAATGTGGCATCCTGAAACCCGCTGGATATGTAGTAGCCGCAAAATTCAGGGCGAAAAGCTCAAGCTCATCGTCTGAGTTACACTCATCTTTCTCTTTCTCTGATAGAAGCTTCTTCATTAGCTCCTCCATCTAGGCTAGCCTTTCGAGGGTTTGGTCCTTGGTTCTTAGGTTATTCTGGGGCTGTTCAATAGCTCCCATCCTATCGTACGTGTTTTGGCAGGTTGTTGTCCCTCCAAGTTCGGGCTTGGTTTTGTGGGACATTTCCGTTATCACGTACTTTGGAAGGACCTCCCTCTTGATGAGTGTAACTATCTCCTTCATTTCGGGCTGAATTTCTTCTCTGTGAATTCTGGCGATCTCACAGATCAAGTTATGGATCGTATCAAGGAATCTGTGCCGAACTTAGATGGTTTCTTAGATCACCCTCAGACCTACCACTTCGATGACTTTCAGTCCAATAACTTCCATTTGCGAAGCTTACTGCTTGTGGTTGAGGTCGAGGATCTGGATTATCGACACCTGTCCACGAGACATAAGTATGGGTAGACGGAGGAGGGTTTCTCCTACTGTCTCCATAAGCAGGAATATCCCATGTAGGACAAGGCAGTGTCTTATGGGTGATGGGGGATGCCTAACTGGCGAGGCAATTCTTGTCCCATTTGGGTGAACCAAATTAGCTCGCCTCTGTTCCGCCCCATCATTTCTAGCTCTCTGTGCCTGGCGATCCGATCATGACACAGGAGGGTTGCCTGGAACATTTTGTCTCTGTGACCTTGTTCCAGCTTTTCCCCTTGGATTGCCATGGGTACCTTAAGGCGCTGGAGAAGGAGGTACCGTGTGGATTGTCTCTATGAACATTTTGTCTCTGACTTGCTTGTGTCCTCTTCGAGGGCCACTAGGTTGAGCATTTTGGCAGTCTTCCACCGTAGGCACAGAACTTGAGGTGGCAGTTCTGACTGATCAACTTGGTTAGGATTGGTTATTCCTGCGGGACTTATGAGACCCACTTTGCCTCTTTCTGACATTAACATCGGTTGCAAGAGGGCATAACTGAGACAAAACGACCTCAATTTGCTTATTTTCCTTGGCAAGATGGATTCTTAACAGCATGTTTTCCAACTCAACTACAGTCAAGTAGTCTGACTTTGGATTTAGTGGTAATGATGCCGAACTCTCAGTATCACCGTGGCCCGCCGGTTACTTTCCCGGGCATTGCTGAACTTCAGGGCCATGCTCATTTGAAACAGCAGTATGATGGGCCCCCTGCCCACCAGGTTGTTCCATCTCATTGTCATGCATTGATCGAGTGACCACCATGATGAGATTTGACTGGGATTTTGATGAAAGCACGAATCTCTCCTCTCAATGATAGCACCAAACTATTGACGTGGTTTTTCTCCAACAGTTAATGAAGAAAATAACAAAGGTTGATTAGTGCTTGACAATAAACCTGTAATGACCCAACCAATTCTAAGACTTTGGACCATTAAAACTAGTATACATAAACACTATTTTCGAGAAAACGTACATAAGAAAGATTCATAACTTTATTAAAAACTCTAAAGTAAATGTTGAAATACATAAATTCGGGGTATGGGATCCCATTGTTTGAAAATAAAACATAACTTTAAACTTAAATGAAATTTTTTACAAAGCTAAGTGCGGAAATTACATAAAAACATAAAAAAAAAAACTAAAAATAACGTCGTCCTCGAATCGTTCGCGTAGTCCATCGAATCCCTTCATCCTTAATACACAAACCAAGCTACTACGAATCCTTTCGTCGCCAAATCTATTTTCCTGCATCACATAAAAATAAAGGAATGAGCCTAATGCCCAGCAAGGAAAATCTACAAACAACATATATACATAAACTATATCATAAACTATATCATAAACATATACTATAAACATATGTCATATAATACTACAATGACCATCATACCTCTTGGGGCTTGTTAACTAAGCAAGTCATATGCCCAATATAATTGTGGGGCTTGCTAGCCAAGCAATTCATATGCCCATAAATTACTGGGGCTTGCTAGCTAGACAAATCATATGCCCAAGGACTATATACTATACATATCATAAACATAAGATAACATAACATAAGCATAGCATATCATATAAGATATAAAATTCTATCTGTTTTCCTTACCGATTCCGGGATTTATGAGAACAAGGACTGGAATTGGAACACTCCTAAAATCCAACAATAAGAACGTGAGTATTTCTAAAGAAAGAGATGATAAAGAAATGAACTAAACCACCAAGAAGAAGCTTACCGAAAAGAAAACTTAAGTTCAAAGAACTTAAATACCTAACCAAGAATGGAAAACAACAAGTTAGGATTTGAGTAAAGAAAACTAAAGGAAACTAAAGAAACATACATAAATGAACTTTAGATTAGGAATACCTTTGAATGTACTAGAACCGAACTACACCTCGATATTGGAAACACATTATTTATCTTACTTCTGAAGTGTTTATAAAGCTTATACCCCAACCCAAGTGTTTATCACTCTATAGTAACCCTAGTAGCTTGAAGGCTTTGAACACGGCTTGAAGAATGAGAGAAATGGCTGGATACTAGTACATATTTATAGAGTTCAAGGAGTGAGCTACCTCCTTTTAGCTTGAATAAAAATAGTGAGTATTAATTGAAAAATATTTGAATCAACATGTGCTGAAGACTCGGTCAAAACGTTCAGAGGCTAGTCAAGAGGATGAGGAATGAAACAAGCTCGATTTAACCAACGTTTAAAAATATGGCGCTAAGGCCGATATACTGCCCATCATAGGTGATATATCGCTTGGGCTTATGTCTCCAGTGCTCGTCGTTTCGTTTGTGCGAAGTTCACGTGTTTCTTCATATTCCCCGTGTGGTGACATATCGGCTCCTAGGCTGCGATATATCGGCAGACGTGAATATATTAAACACGTAATGGCACATTTCAGGATAATTGAATTGATTAATCAGGTTTGATTGAGTAATACGAGATTCCAGCAAGTTTTGGAATGGTTTAGAGCTTCTAGAAACTTCTATTTTTGAATTATTCAGTTAAAAATGCTTAAATCCTCAAATAAAGAAGATTGTGACAAATGTTATTATCTTAATGGTCTTGGAAGGTTCTATAGTTTTCTAGAACTTTTTTTTTAAACTATAGTTAAATCCTTAAATAAACTTGCACACGACAAGTGTCGTGATCTTATTAATTCTATCTAAACCTTATAGTATAATAAATGACATCTTTATAATTAGCTATATTAATCAAACCTTATGTTATAATTAATATTATCGATTAGCAATTTTTTTCTCTGCTTGCTCAGTCTTGTCTTGAAGATCTTTCTCATACTTGGTAAGGTTTTCACTCTTCATTTGAGATTCCACCAACTGATCATTCAAGACCTTGATCAACTCTTTATAGTCGACTGCTCTGCGTTGGGAATGACTAACAATGATAAGACCCTGGAATAGATAACAGGGAAATATTAAGATACGAGTGATTAATAATAAAGTAAATATTTTTGATAAGATGCTTACACTCATGATCTGAGCAAGGCCTTTGTGAAGGACAACTTTGATGCTTTGACAAGGTAGAGTCTCGAAAGTCTTAGTTGTAGTTGCATGGTGAAGGTTATGGTCTAGTATCTCTTTGTCATATTCACCAACAATGTGAAGAGGCTCACTTAAGAAAGTTGACTGAGTAGTTTGCAGAGTAGCAGAAAAGGGAATTGATGAAGGAGCCAAGCATGGGAGAATGACTAACTGGTCGGATAATTTTCCCTGGCTAGATGGTGTAGTCTTTATAACCTTGCTGGGAGGAGTTGAGTTGCTGCCTTCACCAGTTTTCCACTTTTGGGCAGAGGGGGTGTTGAATTCTTGAACATGGTCGGATTTGCGTAAAAGTGAAGAAAAAGATGGGTAAGTAGAAACAATAAATAAATATAGGTAAAAAAAAATTCAATAAATTCATCACAAAATGCAATAACGATTACTGTCAGCAAAACCTGAGTTCAGAATTTCGTTAAAAAACTCGTCTTCGCCCTCCAATGATGAGTTGTCCTCTCTATCGAGCTCAATACTTTTGCCTTTGCCAGGGCTGACAGGGAAGGTGGGTCGGTGAGAATTTTCACAAGGAGGCTCTCTAATAATGGGACCACCTGGTTAGCGTGGATGAAAGGGTGGCACAGGAGAAAACTGGTCGGTCACTACTTCAGTATTAGCGTTGGACTGATCAGTCGTGTCTGTTTCATCAGTCGTACTACCCGCAACAATATATTGATTGTTCGGTAACAATCCCACCAGTCGAAGATTTTCCAAGAAGACTAACTGTTCAACGTCCTTTTTGTCTAGAGGCATGTTGGCAAGTTCTTCTGCTCGAGCATACATTTCCCTGGTTGGGAGAGGTTGATCAAAAGGGTTGGCATGTGTAAAAGCCAGGTTGTTGGCTTTAATTTCTGTAGTTAGGAAGCATTCCGTGTAATACTTCCCAGGATTCGATTTATGGGCTATACCATGAAAGTACTTTACCCTTTTTTTTCCTATGAAAGAGGTGGAAAAAACTTGTGCTCTTGTGGCTTGGGTTAGTCCTACAATCGAATAAATAATGTACCTCAAGAGAAATAGGTGGGCTCCAGCCCTGGAAGTAGTAATCTACTATTGATATGAAGAAAGGATGCAAGGGGATTTTTGCTCTTGCATATATATGATACTTAGACCAGGAACAGTAGGCCCCACGAGGATTATTGGCTCTTTGGTTAGGGCATGGACATAACACATTCACTCCTTCGAGACCCAAAGTCTCGATATGCTTATCAAACATTTTGGTTTCGAGCTTGGCAAGGGGGTTTTGAAGAAGCATCAGTCTTGGCTTCTCCTAATAAATTTTCTCCCACACAGGGTACTCGTTCTACCATCTTTTGTGTTGCTCTAAGAGCAACTTGAGGATCTTGTTCTTGAGGGAGTCGATTAGACTTATTCACCGTCATTGGTTGGTGTTTGTGTTGTTGCTTAAGGAACTGATCTTCGTGAAGAAAATACAAAGTTGACCAAGGAAGGATTTTCTTGAGATGACGGAGACAGTCTTCAAGAGTTCATTTGCTGGGAGATTCGGAAGACGAATCACTACTCGAAAAGGTGTCTCTTGAACTGGGAACTGAAGAATCAGAGTATGTTTGGTCTTCACCTCCCTTGTAGTCAAAGTGATTCATCTACAAAAGATAAGGGGCGGTGAGTAAACAAAACATAGAGTGAATGAAAAACAAAAACAAATATATATAAACAGTGCCCTGTGAAAACAATTTTTTTGAGAGGAAAGATAAATTTTCCCTAGATAAATACATTTATTCTTTTGGGAAATAATAGTAATTTTGAGAGATTCACACAAGTTTTTTTGAGTGTCGAATGGTGTTCGGAGGAATAAGGCCTAAGCTGGGGTGTCCAAGTGGTTCGGGCATGTGTTCAAGGGGCCGTACAATACCCCCGAGTGGCTGGGGTACATGTCCGAGCGGCTGTGTCGCGTGCTCGAGCTTCTGGGGGAGCCGCGTGTCCGAGCGGCTTGAGAAGCACATCGAAGAGCTGCGCGCCCGAGGGTCTGGGTGTCCTACCGAATAGCCGTACATCCGAGGAGCTGTGTGTCCACTGGGCTGGGCATCCAAGGAATTGATGCATCCGAGGAGCAGCGTGTTCGAATAGCCATGCATCCGAGGAGCTGCTGGGCTGGGCATCCGAGGATCTAGTGCGTCCGAGGAGAAGCATATCCGAGAGGCTGGGCGTGTTCGAGGAGTGGTCCGAGAGGCTGGCATGCCCGAGGAGTAGTGTCTGAGGAGTAGTGTCCGAGGATCAAGGGCATGCATTCAGGTAGTCCGATCGGCTATGAATGGCCAAGGCCACTGGTTTTATGGCTAAAGGGTAAGGAGCATGATGCATAAACATATTTTCTTGATCTTGGACTATGAAACTAGATGAAAAAGTGGGATTCTAAGAGTTCAACAAATCTCAAGGAAATATCTCATGCTCTTCTTAAACTCATAAACCTAAAGTTAAAATGTGTAGTGGGAAATTATTTTTCTTGCAAAATTTCATGAAATTGAAAGAAAAATTGACTAACCCAAAGCCTAAACTACAGTATATCAGCAACAAAGTCTTTATCCTACCAAGATTCATCATGAAAAAAATCCAAGAGTACGTTTCAAAATGGGGGTTTCAACATGGTGTATTCTAAACAGGTTTTGTGTAGACTTTTAAGTTCACAAAGCTTAAATATAAATATGAAGAAGGAGAAGCCTACTGAAATGTATTGAAGAGCGTTTGATTCCTTGAGAAAGCTTGGATTTGCTTGGAGAAGTTGAAACACCTTGGAAGTATGTAGAGGATTTGACCAAGAGAAGAAATGAAGAAATGTTTTGCTTATGGAGTATTGGGCAGCCGTGAGTCTATTTAAAGGAGAGAAAGGGAGACTCCCTTTCACCTTGAAGGCTCTTGGTATTCTCTCTCCCAGGATTTGAAACGAGTAACTGCCATTTCATGATATAGAAATTAAATTATTTATAAAAGGTGGGAGAAGACCAAATATCATTTTTGAAATTTTGGGAAACAGTAATTTTTAAATTTACTACGGATCCTTGCAGAGAGTAGGAAAAGTTTATCATATGAGAAAATCATATAATAAACTTGGGGGGCAAATGTTATCCCCAAAAATTTTGTTCAATGACGTGGCAATCAGATGGACAAGTGGCAGGGCATGGTCAATAAATGACACATTAATAGTCAATAAGTGGGTTATATGAAGATGTGTGCTTTGTCATGCTGACCAGTGTGCTTGCCTATGCCGACCGGTGTGCTTGCCTATGTCGACTGGTGTGCTTGTCTATGCTGACCGGTGGTGTGTTTTCCCATGTCGACCGGTGCTTGCCCATGCTGACCAGTAGTGTGGTTTGGCCAACTCGTGAGTTGTCTTGGCCAACCAGTCACTTCGGAGATAGATTTGGTTGGTCGAAGGATGAGAATTTAAGAAGTTACAGTCTAGTGACTCTTCAGTAAAGCCTCAGTAATAGCTTTAACCCGAATCATTCGCAACTGCCGCGGGAATATCTTAGATATACCATAATAATAGCTATATTGTTGTAATTTGAATTTATTTATATTTAATTATGTTGACCCTGATTTTGGCCAACTGACACGGAGTCAAATTTACTTGATGTGGACAAACACGTTGGAAAGAATGTGATGACAAAATAATAAAGAAGACAAGAGTTTATAGTGGTTCGGCCCCAGAATCTGGTAATAACCTACGTCCACTTGAATTGTTATTGATATAGGATTCAAAGGAGTGATCAAAGAACTAGGGTTCAATGAATTTCACCAACCTCTGAAGAACAATACAATATATCAAATAGGATAACTCTAATCTCTAGTGATTAGAAAGCAAGAAAGAAGAAGAAGATCCTTTTCCCTTGAGCCCTCCTTCTCTATTTATAGGCTCAAGGAGGATTTTTCATTAATTTATTACAGATATCATTTCCTAAATAACCGGATACTCAGGATATCATGGGAGATAATTTCGGATACTATCATAACTGCATAAGATCTTTTTCGCGCATAGCATTCGTACGACCAGGCTGGTCGTATGAAGAGATCGAACGTCGTGACACTAGATGTCTTCCTGGTCGATAGTCGAGCACGAATTCTGCCAGATGTTAGCCACGTGTACTAAATGTTTGCCATGTCATCCATGCTTGTTTTTTGGATAACAAATTAATCAAAGTTGGTTGAAACAACCAACCTGTCAAATGGGATATTTCTCATGTACGATCCATGAGCCTATAAATAAATGGCTCATGGCATCATTTAGGGCGATCGAATCTTGGGAGAGTAAAAAAGCATTCTCTACTTTGGAGATTTCGGGACGATCATTTGGGGCATTCTGGGAGTATTTACTGAGAGTTTAGAGAGAGAAACACTATATCTTTTTACTTACACTTGAGAAACTCAGTTGACTCAGGTTCATCTGATCTTAAGTGTAGGCTAAATATATCACAACTCCAAGTGGATTAGGTTATTATCAACAAATTGGGGCTTAACCACTATAAAAACTACTGGTGTTATTTACTTTCTATTCAAGGTTCTTGTCGTTTTTGCGTCTACTCACAGTTGGCCAAAATCGTGGCCAACACCTTCTAATTACCTCTTGATCCTTAAGTACCATTAATTCACCAGCAAATAATTAATCTGTATTTAAATTATAGATTTTAGCTCAATAACTATTCACTTCCAGAATTTATCCTTAATGGAACCAATATTCGATCCGTTAGGAAAGTATGGATTCCATTATTTTAATTCTTGTTCCCAGCCATTCATGAAGTTGAATCTCCAAAACAAAAGCAATTAGCCTCATTATACTAAGAAACCTTAACAAGTCAATCAAAAGATCCAATAAACACAAAAAGGAGTTCATGAATTCTCAAGATTTAGAATGATCTACAAATGATCATCTTTAATGTAAGAATCAAAATTTTATGTTAAACGGTAAGTTTATAAGGATAATTAATTCGTATCCGTCCAGTCATATATAATTTGTATTATATACAACACCTTTACTAAGATGTCTATCCACATCAGTCCTCTGCATCTAGATCACTTGCATCCAGTATGCTTAGTAAACCGCACTAGTAACCATTCATTAAAGATTCCTTACTTTAATATATTACTGACTATTTTATTCATTATATATGATCTTAATTCTCTCTTACTAATACAAGATCATATTCTTATGAATGAATAAGGAATTTTCTTGATATTATCATATAATAAATTCAAAAAATAATTACAATAATAAATTATATAATAAAATTGTTCTTTTTATTTAATTCAATAAAAGGTCTTTACATGCTTTTAGGGCATTAATCCTAACAATTTCATACTATGTTTTTTTTTTGTTCTCAGCATACCATAATTGAGTAATATTGGTTTCTATTGTAGTTCGAATCTAATGAAGAAAGGTGTCACGTAGCTTCATTGATTGTATGCTCAAATTTTAACAAGAATAGAGCAAAATTATTGAAAGAAGTTCGAGAGATCATTTCAAGAAGAGGAATATAGTATCAGAGAAAGGGATCTTTTGTTATGAAGTAGCTTTTGTTATTCTCATTCAAGTTATGTAAAAAAATGAAATTTTTATTATTATTTATCAATTTCGAGAAATTAGAAGATGATCAATATTTCAAAGAATTTGAATAGTTTACTTATGAGTTACTTATTTATTAAGAAGATTTAAAACACACTTTAAATTTTATCATTTTCATAGTCGTTGTTGATGTTTATTGGAAGTTTAAGATGGTAGTTGTAGATGTTAATATCATATATAATAAACAAAAATAAAATTATATACGTTAATTTCGAATTTAATGATTAATAAATCAACCAATAAGAATTAGAGCATGATGTTATGGAATTTGATGGATTTATGGAAACATGCATTTAATGAAATTAGCTGGCACGATCTTAATTATACACATTTTTTATGAGAAATTTTATTAATTTTTTTTTTTTGCACACACTAAACTGATATTTATTGGAACTTTACAATGGTAGTCGTAGACAATTAATATCAATTTTGTTGACCGCGTTTTTGGCCAACGACGTGTAGACGTCAAAAACGATAAAAACCTTCAAGAGAAATAAACGACACAGACGATTTTTATAGTGGTTCTGCCCCAATGTGTTGGTAATAGCCTAATCCACTTAGAGTTGTGATTATAGATCTGCACCCAAGATCAGATGAACCTGAGTCAACTGAGTTTCTTCATTGCAGATTACAAGAATACAAGAATTCTTTCAAATACAAGTACTCTCTCTATCTCTAGAAAATTAAAATTATAATAAAAAGTTCCCCTTTATGATGCCATAAGCCTTGTATTTATAGGCTCAGGATCGTACAGATGATATCTTCCCATAATCGGGATATTTTGTTATTCTCATTATATTCAATTTACAATAATATTCAAAATATAAAAGTACACTATATTCGTGGGATAAATGAGGGATTCCCACGCAAGCCAAGACCGATTCTTGTTAAAGCCGTTTCTGGGATCTCTTGCGTAGCCCGGCTCTATCTAGTCCATCCATATCTCATTCAGGCTGGTTGAACACACCTTCACTGGGCAGACATGCACTTAACTGGGCAGACATGCACTTGACTGGGCAGACATGCACTTGGCTGGTCGGACATGGTCATGACCGATTGGCCAAGGTCATGCCTGGGCAGACAAACATGTGACTGGTCGGACAAGGTCATGTCTGGGCAGACAAGGTCATGCCTGGGCAGACAAGGTCATGTCTGGGTAGACAAACATGTGACTAGTCGGACAAGGTCATGCCTGGTCGGCTATGACACTTCTCTGGCAGTCAAAATTCTTCATCGGTCTACTGGGTCACTCCTAAGCCAGGTCACCCAACCATTCCTTGCCATTTTTCATTTCTGTTGCCACGTCATCGTTTTCAAATTTTGGGGATAACATTTGACCCCCAAGTTTATTATATGATTTCTCACATAATAAAATTTTTCTCCACAGCTGACGACACTATTAAAAAATCAACTGTTCATCTTCCCCCCATGCAATAGACCACGACTCTACAGACCACGATCACTGCAATTAACTGCTCATAATCGTGGGGAGAAAATATATCTCAGGAATTCCAAGGGCCCAAAAATAAGTGGTAATTCCCACTTTTTTCCTTTAAATAGACCACGATACTCCCACAACTTCACACACACAAGAAAGCAAAAAATCAAAAAACCCTCTCATCTTCTTCTTCTTCTTTGGCCGAAACCTCTATTTCCCTTCTCTTGGCCGAAAGTGCAAAGATCTTCAAGGAGGAGCTCTTCATTTCTTCAAGCATTCTCCAAGGTCTCTTCAAGATTGGGTAAGTCTTCTCCTCCATGCTCTTATAATGTTGTTATTTTTTTCAAAAACTCCATGAAAAATGCATGAGATGGCCGAAACCCTCCTAGGGAATTTTTTCTTGAGTTTGTCTATGAATCATAGAGATACAATGTATTTGGTGGCTGTTTTGATGTTGTTTAGGTTATGGGTAACCCAATTTTACCTTCAATTTCATAGAAATTTAAAGAAAAATGAGTCATTTTAACCTAAATCATGAATATGAGTTTTTGGATATTTGATGGCATATATGGTCTCAAGAAGATTGGAAAACCTTTCAATTTCCCCATTTTGATCTTGTGGTTGTGTGTTTTAGATGAGAAATAGTGTTTGTGCTAGGGATTTTGGGTTTTGTTTTTCTGCTTAGGGTTTATGGTGAGGTTCGGGTATGAGACATGGGGTATGGCCGAGTGGCCATTGCTCTTTCTTTTGTAAAAAGTATGGTCCGATCGGACCATACAATAGCCAATCGGTCCAAGATGCATCCGATCGGATGCTGGCTGTGGGTTGGACTAGATCCCTCGGACAGCATTGACTCCTCGGCACCACGGCTCCTCGGATAGCATACGCGCCCCTCGGCATCACGGCTCCTCAGACCCCAGGTGCGCAGCTCCGAGCGGACACCACACGGCAGGCACGCATCTCCTCGGACCAAGCGCACCCGAGTGGACACCACACGGCAGGCACGCATCCCCTCGGACCAGGCGCACCCGATCGGACCCTCACGCTGCTCGGCATTTCTTGGCTCCTCGGACCAGGTGCGGCCCCTTGGACACAAGGGTCCGCTCGGTCATAGCATGGGCTCCTCCAACAGCTCCTTAGGCACGCACACACGGACCAAATTTTTTGCCTATTTCCAAAACTTTTAGCTCATGTTCATTCCAGGAACCTTAAGCACTTTTTAGGCACTTTTAAACACTTTTGGGCACAAATTTTATTTTTTCTCCATGCATGCTAAATTTTCACTACTTAGATAAATTTTTTCTAAGTAGAAAAACTAAACACTGCTCTTGTTGATTTATATTTGTATGGTTACTCACCTCCCCATTTTTATTTTTTGTAGATGAATCACTTTGACTATAGGGGAGGTGACAACCACACGAATTCTGATACATTCGTCCCGCAGTCAATCGACACCCCTCAAAGCAGCGACTCCTTGTCAAAGTTTCCTGACAGTCGCACTCCTGAGGATCGCCTCCGCCACTTTAAGAAGATTCTCCCCCATTCAGCTATATACTTTGTTCACAAGGAGGAGTTCCTTCATCAAGCTGAATAGTCGACAATGAGGGTAAAGAAGTCCAACAGACTCCCGCAAGACCAGGATCCTCAAGTATCCCATAGAGCGATACAAAAAGTGGTGGAACTCAGTGAGATCCACACTGCGGCTTCTTCGAGACCACCCCAGACGCCAAAACCAAACAAGCCTCGGAGAAAGATCACCCAGAAATTTGCTACCGACATCCAGCATCTAGCTGTCCAAAAACCAAGGAAGGAAGGAGAGGAAACACCTTCTTGGTTTACTGCCAAGCCCACGAAGCTTAACCCTGGGATGTTTGACAAACACATCCACGCATTGGGCTTGAGAGGAATGTCATATGTCCGCGCCCTCATCACAGAACCAACAAGCTTGGCAGACCGTATTGTGCCTGGTCGAGGCACCATATATATGCAGGAGCGACTATCTCGCTGCACCCCTTCTTCCGATCAGTAGCGGATTACTTCAACGTCTCCCCTTTCCAGATTACTCCTAACGGGATTCAGGCGTTGTCTGCCCTGTTCATTCTTTACTACATGCAAGGCTAGGATGAGCCTACTCCTCACGAGATACATTACTTGTTCTACTTCAGAACCAACCCAAGCCATAAGAACACAGGTTTTTTCCACCTCTTTCACAAGCATAAAGGGGTTAAATACCTTTGTGACATCACTCACAAGTCGAACCCTGGGAAATACTATACAGAGTATTTTCTCACCTTGGACATCAAAGCCAACAACCTGGCTTTTACGCATGCGGGTCCATTCCAGCAACCCTCGCCCACAAAAGATATGTTTAAGCGAGCAGAGGAGTTGGCCAACATGTGTATCAAGGAGAAGGATGTGAAAAAATTGGTTACTGTAAACAATCTTCAAATAGTGGAACTGCTACCATGTAACCAAAACATCACAGTGGAGAGCACTACTGAGGAAAATAATGCAACTGATCAGTCCAACGTCGGTACTGAGGTAGTGACTGATAAGTTCTCTCCTGGACCATCTCCTCACTCCCACAGACCAGGCGATCTCGTCATTAGGGAGCCTCAGCCAGAGGATCAGCACAGACCTGCTATTCCCACCCAGCTTGGGAAGGGAAAGGCCATCCAGCCTGAGAGGGTCTTGAGCTCATCATCCGATGACGAGGACGACTTCCTCGGCCAGATCCTTAACTCAGGTCTAGTAGCTATAGTGGGATGTTGAATAACTTAGTCATATGGGATTTATAGAACTGTCTAGTAGTAGTAATGTACCTCATCCACATATTGCTTTATTGTTATTATTTTTGTTTTACTAACAAATCTTGTGCTTTCTCTTTTGCAGATTCAGAGATGTTCAGGCATTACAACGCCCCTCCTGCCTCGAAGAGGAAGTCCGGAGAAGGGAGTGGCTCCACCCCTCCGAGCAAAGTCCCGAGGATAGTACCGCCCAGCCAAGGGAGACAACCCGAGGGGCCGATTGCAATCCTGTAATTGACTCCTT
Source organism: Humulus lupulus (assembly GCF_963169125.1). Classification (NCBI taxonomy): domain Eukaryota; kingdom Viridiplantae; phylum Streptophyta; class Magnoliopsida; order Rosales; family Cannabaceae; genus Humulus; species Humulus lupulus. Next base: position 84,657,229 of record NC_084796.1, on the reverse strand, counting down.
CCTCGCTTCCTCCCTCTGCGAGCCTAACTCTTACTCGCTCGGCTAGCTCGAGTGAGGTCCTCTGCACTGCTAGTGGCCTCGAAAAGGAACTACTTGAGGAGACTGTCCATGATACTTCAATGCTTCAAAGCTTCGAATCCTTTCCTCGGCTTAGTGTTGAAGTCGTCTTAAGAAGAGGGCTTGCTCAGTTGATGAATGTAAGTGTTTTATCTTAAGACAATTTTTTATTAATATTTTCACTTGTAATAACCCTCGGTTTTCCATGTAGTCGCTTGTCACCATCAATCACGCTCAGCTCCGAGTAGTTGATTATAAGGAGTTGATCAAGGTCCTAAATGATCAACTGGTGAACGCCCAAGCTAAAGTGGAGACTCTAACTGCTTTGGAGAAAGACTCCAAATCCAAGCTAGAGCAGGTAGAGAGAACCGTGGCTGAGCGGGATGAGTCTCTTAGGAGACTGTCTGATGAGAATCAACAGCAAATTCAAACCAACAAGTCCTTGACTGATCAACTGGAGAATCTGGCTCGTGAGAACGAGGAGCTAAGGCGGGAGAAAGAAGCCGATCTCGTTCGCTATGAGGACATCTGTTTCAACCGCTTTTACCAGGTGTAGAAGCTGAACAAGCCTCTCAACCTCGACTTTCTCATGGAGGAGGTTAAGGCAGAGGAGCTGGTTAAATGTGAGGCCAGGGCTGCTGAGGAAGCAGCTAATCCTGCCAGCACCACATCTGCTTCTCCCACGCTTTCATTCCGATCGGAAGGAGCAGCTGAAGTTGAGGAAGGGGTTGACCAACCTGCCAGAGTCGACTAGTGACCCCTCATCCGATCAGAGAAGCCTTTGTTTTGTATTTTGTTATATACTTGTGCTCGTATGATCGAGTTGTTGGCATTTATACTTTGCTTTTTCTTGGCTAACTTGAAACATTCTAAGTCTTTTGTGAATAGCAAAGTCACTTTGATGTATGCCTTATATTTTCGCATGAGTACTTAGTTTTCTATCTTAGAAATTCTAGACATTTCATAAGTCCATACTAAGTATTCTTTCTCACACTCTTATTGCTCTAACATTTTATGAGCATAATGTTTATTGTCACACGAATATCTACTTCTAACTTAAAATTTTAAAAAATTCCAAGTTACTTAAGCTTTGTCAAACAAGTTGGCTTAATGGCCTTTTTGGACTTCGAAAATTTACAAGTCAGCCTAAAAATAGATATCTTAACTCGTGCTCTTATTGCCTGTATTAGATTATATACCGATATACCCTATGTGCCCCCCAAGTGATTGAGGGTTGAGAGATCCTTAGTCATTTTCTACTTGACCGAATCTGTTCGAGCAGTTTATCACTCGTGAAACACATAGAATATATGGAGAATATTCGAGCAGTTGAACACTCCTTGAATGTATCGACCAGTTGAACACTATCTGATTTTACCGACTAGTTGAGCACTGTTCGGATAATTAACACACATGCACATTTGTAGCAAGAATCGACCATGCTGCGCGTAGTCTCTTTTATTACTAGTAAATTAAAAAGGACAAAACGTGTCTAATAACGAGTCTTAAACAAAAAAAATTGTTCAAAAATAGATGGCTGGTCAGCAAATAACCAGCTCATAATCCAAATTTAAATAACAAGTTACACAACTTGAAATTAAACTACCACTCTGAAAGCGATATTTAGAAATAATATATTCATAGACGCTCGCCACTCTAGTGGCTCCTGATCCTAGCACTCCCAATCAGCATGCTTCTCCCTTGCTCCGTTGCTTTCCTCAGCCAAGTGTGGACCTCCACATATACTGTCTAAGGTAAAGTCCACAGGTCCGGGCTGCAAGGGTGGAGATCTTTGTCGTTTGAAACCAGGATTGCTACTGCCTCCTTCTCGTTGGGGTGTCTCTGCTTGGTATTTCCTCAGCTTGCCCGACCGGAGAAGAAATTCTATTTCATCTTTGAGGTGATTGCATTAGTTTGTTTCATGGCCATAATCTCGATGAAACCGAAAAAATTTGTACATGTCCCTCTTAGATGTCTCTTTCCTCATCGGTGGGGGTTTCTTATAGGGAACTTCCTAATGACTAGCGAGATAGATTTCTGCCCAGCTTGCTGAAAGAGTTGTGTAGTTTGTGAATCGGGGCTCATACTTGGTTGGCTTATCGTTCGGATTTGACTTAGCTTTCTTTTCATCATGGCGGTCACACCCGCTATTCCCACGTTTCTTTCCGCCATTTTGACCATTTTCTCCGTTCTTGGGGAGATCAGTCGATCTGCCCGGAGTGTTTAGACCTTTCTCTCCTTTCTCAATTACGTCGTCCAATTTCATATATTTATCTGCCCGGTCAAGAAACTGTTGTAACGTTGAAATTGGGTTGCGATGAATGCTGTCCAACAAAGGACTCCGATAGATTATGCCGGAAGAAATTTCCACCATCTTCCCTTCATCTCCAACTGCAGTAGCTCAGTTAGCTTCTCTCCTGAACCTTTGTATGTAGTTTTTGAGAGACTCGTCCTTCCCTTGTTTAATACCCTCCAAGTGATTGGCATAAATTGGAGGGGTCTGGGCAGCACTGAACTGCCTGCAAAACTCCTTTCTAAAACTTTCCCAAGAAGTGATAGAGTTAGGCTTAAACTTCCAATACCACTCCTGGGCAGTGTTGGACAATGTGGTGGGGAAGACTCTACACCGATAGTCATCACTCACTCCGAGCAGCTCCATCTGGTCTTCGAATTTCCCTACGTGCCTTATCGGGTCTGCCTTTTCTGTATAAACTGGCAGTACCGGTGCTTTGTATTTCGCTGGTGGTTGGGCTGCTCTAATTCGAGCCCAGAACGGGCTGCCACTCCTGTGGTCTACCGAATCGATCGCAGAGGGTCGTTTCGACAAACCCTGAACTGTTGCTGCCAGAGCATCAAGTTGGGCTTGGATGCCTGGGGCCACTGCTTGGGACTCATTTTCGGGACCGCCTGGTCGAGCGCTCCTATCCGGCAGACCATCATCAAGTATTTCTACTTGACTGGTAGGTCGGATTGGATCTCTCCTTTCGACCGTAACGGTCCTTCTCCTATCAGTGATGTAGTCTCTTAAATCCTTCTGGGAGGTATGTCTCCCTAACCGATCGAACACCGTACTCCGAGTCTTTTCGGAAGGCTTGTCGTGCGGAACATGCTCCTTGCCACTGCGCTGGTTGGAATGCAGTGGTGGCCTTCTTGTCTGAGCTGGGCGATCTCATCCTCCTCGATGGTTGTTATCATTTTTCTCCTTCGACTGGTCAGTGTGATGACTATCAGCTTCATTACGACCATGCCCATCTTTGAAGTGGGAAGTTTCTTTACCTCGAGGAGCTTTATTGTGCTCCTGCTCAGGTGGAGTTTTCTTGCTACCTGATTTATGACTTCCAGACCTAGAAGTCTCTGATCGGTGGCTCCATGAGGGGGTTCTGGAGTTCCCCCTTTGAGTTGAGGCAGTGCCCGACCGGACCCCATCTTCCTCCCGGCCAGGTGGGTTACTACCACTCCTGTTTGGCCCTCGAGAATAGGGTCTATCAATGTTCTTATGACCAGCTTCTGTGGTCCTTGCTCCTGGGGTGGCTGCCACTCCTGCTGCAGTTTGGGCATTGGCCCGTGTCAGCTGTGTAGCTGCCTCCAGAGCGAGTGTAGCCTCGCGATGTCGCCTATCAGCCTCCTCCTGCTATCGCTAGATCTCCTCACTCCTAGCGTCCATCTCCCGTCTTTGCTGCTCGAATGCAGCCTTCTGCCTGGCCATTTCTTCAGCGAACGCCTCCTGTCTGGCGTTGACTTGTGCCATCTCCTCCTAGAAGGCGCTCATGGCTTCCTGGAGCTCTTCAACTTCTAGAGTTACGTCCTCGAGCACGACTCTAGGCTCAGTCTCACGGTCTTGTGGGCCAGGACCTTCTGATCTGGCAGGCTCTTTAGAGGAGCCTGTCTTGTCGGAGGCCGTATTGGTGTTCTTAGGCGCCATAATACTTCAGGGACCGTCTGTCTTTCTCTTCAAGCTATCAATGAAAGCACCAAAATGTTGACCGCATTTTTTGCCAACGACGTGTAGACGTCAAAAACGATAAAAACCTTCAAGAGAAATAAACGACAATGTGTTGGTAATAGCCTAATCCACTTAGAGTTGTGATTATAGATCTGCACCCAAGATCAGATGAACCTGAGTCAACTGAGTTTCTTCAGTGCAGATTACAAGAATACAAGAATTCTCTCAAATACAAGTACTCTCTCTCTCTCTCTCTAGAAAATTAGAATTTGAATCAAAAGTTCCCCTTTATGATGCCATAATCGGGATATTTTGTTATTCTCGTTATATTCAAAATATAACAATACTCTATATTCGTGGGATAAATGAGAGATTCCCGCGCAAGCCAAGACCGATTCTTGTTGAAGCCGTTTTTGGAATCTCTTGCATAGCCCGACTCTGTCTAGTCGATCCATATCTCATTCAGGCTAGTCGAACACACCTTCATTGGGCAGACATGCACTTGACTGGGCAGGCATGCACTTGACTGGTCGGACATGGTCATGACCGATCGGCCAAGGTCATGCCTGGTCGGCCAAGGTCATGCCTGGGCAGACAAACATGTGACTGGTCACACAAGGTCATGCCTGGGCAGACAAGGTCATGCCTGGGCAGACAAACATGTGACTGGTCGGACAAGGTCATGCCTGGGCAGACAAACATGTGACTGGTCGGACAAGGTCATGCCTGGTCGGCCATGACACTTCTCTAGCAGTCAAAATTCTTCATCGGTCTACTGGGTCACTCCTAAGCTAGGTCACCCAACCATTCCTTGCCATTTGTCATTTCTGTTGCCACGTCATCGTTTTCAAATTTTGGGGATAACAAATTTCGCTAATTAAAAATAAAATAAAATTATGTATAGGTTAATTTCAAATTTAATGATTAATAACTTAACCAATCAGAATTAGAGCATGATGTTAGGGTATTGGAATGAATTTATGAATACATATATTTAATGAAATTAGTTGGCATTTTTTAAAATTAATTGCACACTTTTTTTAAGAGATACCTTAAATAAATAGATAAATAACACTTATTCAGCATTACAAATTTCACCAAAAAGATTATTAATAGCATCTTCAAAATCCACAAGATTTATGCGAGTTTCAAAATTATTTCCTTCATCGAGAAAATCATGCAATTCTTTAGTTCTTCTACACAAGTCTTTTGCTTTCACGAGAATGTTGTAGAAACCCTTCGAGTTTAGAAAGGTTTTGGTAGAAGAAGTGATGTTATCTACCTCGACATCATCGTTTCTTCCAAGCTCCTTATAATATTCATTCGAATTCGTACATATTGTTGATGAACCATTGATATTTTTCATGAACTGGATAACATCTATTTCCCTGTCAGTTACGCTTGATTCAACATCAAAAATGTTGTCCGAAAACTCCATATCGAGTAATGCTTGAGGCCATTTTCTAATTACGTGAAAATGTTGTTCTTCCTTAACTTGATTGATTGTATTGCTACTTTCTCCTTCAAGAACGATGTTTTTATCTCTTTCACATGAGACATTATCTTGACATTCAATCCCACTCTCTGCATCTTTGACTTCATAGTTGGATTCGCTTTTTGTTTCATTATTACCACTATCTTCATCAACAAATGCTTCATGAAAACTCCATTCAACTAACTCAATTCTTCTAGGCTCCATAGTGATCTCTATCTTGGAAATTCTACTATTTTTTATGTTATATTTAAAAATTGATGAGAAAAAATAAAAAACATTTATAAAATGTTGTTAGGAATATGAATAATTATCTTTTAAAAAATTTAAACAAATTTAAAAAAAAGAACTATAATTGGAAGTTGAATAAGTGTCTTTTTAATAATTATGTATAATTTTTTAAACAAATTTTGAAAAAAAAATATTAAATTTAAGAGTTGTGTTTGTTTAATGGGAAGTTGAACATGTGTCTTTTTAATAATTATGTATAATTTTTATAAATTAATTTCGAACAAAATACAATGGTAAATTGAAAAGTTGAGTCAGTTTAATGGGAAGTTGAACATGTGTATTTTTAATAATTATGTAAACATTTTTAAATTAATTTCGAAAAAATAGAATATTAAAATTGAACAGTCGTGTTTGTTTAATGTGAAGTTGAATATGCTTTTTTTTTTAATAATTATGTATAAATTTCGAAAAAAATAGAACAGTAAATTTAAGAGTTGTGTTTGCTTAATGGGAAGTTGAACATGTATCTTTTAAATAATTATGCATAGATTTTTAAATTAATTTTGTAATAATAGAATATTACAATTGAAATGTTGTGTTTGTTTAATGGAAGTTGAACCAATGTCTTTTTTTTTTAAATGACAAGTATTTTTTTAATAATTATGTATAATTTTTTTAAATGAATTAAATAAAATTTGAAATGAAATAGGATATAGTATTAAACTTAATATGTTTGACATAAATGTGTTTTTAATATAAAATAAATAGGGCCGAAATTTTTGGAAATTTTTATAAAATTTATTATGAAATATGAAATTAATAAGTTTTATTTGAATAGTTGTCTTTTGAATAATTCATAGAGTGTAATAAATGTATAAAATATTGAATTAATTAAGAAAATATGTCTAGGTTCTTTGAACATAATAAATGTGATTTAATCAATTTTTAAAAATATATAACTATTAACTTTTCTTAATTAGTATTGGGAAGATGAATAGGTGTATCGACAACTAAATATGTGATGTAACAAATGTGTAGAAATTTATGTGAATCAATTCCTTTTTTGAAAACACCAGTTTTTTTAATTTATATTAATAAATTAAAAAAAATCATAGAGAATCTCAATTGGTGTTATTCATATTAATTTGATAAGATGTCATATTTGTTAACTGCACCATTGAATGATAAGTATCAAAATTATTTATAAACAATTCATTACAAACATTACATGAAATACAAGATTGAGTTTATTGTGATTAATAAAAAAAATGGCCAAAGAGAAGGAAAGAATGGAAGATGTGAAGAAAACAAAAAAGCAGAAGCCAAAAAATAAAGACATGAAAAGAAAAACGATAAAGGAAAGTTGAAAATGGAAGACCTGAAGAAAATAGGGAAAAAGAAATAGAAGAATGAGGATATAAACACACGTCTTCTTAGCATTAGTAGTAAAATAAATACTATTCAACAACTCTTGTTGTTAGGTAGCATATATACTATTCTTAACTGAATTCCAGCTCGTGAGCTCTAAATACTCCAAACTGAAACCTGTCAAAAGCTCATCCATCCTCTAGAGAAGGAAGATTACTACATGCGCATTGAACTTGTCAAGCTTGAATGTGACATTACTTTTCAAAATTGGTGCTTGAAAAATTGAATCAATGATTGATGAATGTTGTCTCTTTTTATAATTTTCAATTATATGATTGTACTCTTTCCATGTTTTTTTTTGGTTAGATGGATGCTGAATTAAACATATTATTATTATTAAATAGAAATTTGAAGTTTTCTAATGGTTATAATTATTATTATATTTTGTAATATGTCTATTTTTTTTTATCTTTATATTTCGTTATAAAAAATAAAATAAAATATTAGAGTTAAAACTAAATAAAAGAAGAATCTGAGTAGTCAACAATGACATTTATGAATTTAATTGTATTTAATACAATTATCCTCATATATAATTAATAGTTATATTTGGTAAAACTAATTAAATGTCTTTCTCTATCAAAAAAAAAATTCTTAATAATTGGAATAAACTCCTCGTATGACTCATCAATCATTAATACTCCTCATGCCTTGTCTACTTTACTAATAACTATGTATTATTGCTAATTCATTATATATATATATATGTCTATGATATTTTTTATCATCATAAATATTGTTCATTTAGACATAAAAAAACCAATAGAGAGAAAATGGACAATAAAAAGATAGAGGAGATAATTCTTACTAGTTCACTCTCGAAATTAAAAGAAAAATTCTTAAGTGGAGAGTTGTATAGTTTCATGGAAGAGATTAATTTGTGCCTTATGAGATCACTTGAAGAAAGAAATACAATGAGAAAGGTAATAATAGATCAAGCATTTGGAGAATGGAGTGGAGAAAGTCCTAAACTACGTGAGATTCGACGCATTCAGAATAAATTATTCTGAAAGTTCATCGATGCTTCTGAGCAGGAAGAAATTGAAGGGTGAAACAAAGAACTTGTTAAAATGAAGAAGACTCGTGAAAGCATCAAGAAGAAGATAATGGATGATATTTGAGAAAAGAGGCAGGGAAATGAAGAGTAGATTTAAGTTACCGAATTAGTTATTTGTATTATATTTTTATTTTTTGTTCAATTTTTTATAAGAAGAAATATATTAAATTTCTCAATAAAATGTTTAAAATTTATGTTTTTCTTATTATTATTTAACAAATTTAAAAATTATATTTAATATAATAAGCTTCGAAAAAAAAGAATGAAAATATATTTTTTTAAATTATTCTTGTCATGTAAATAATGAAAAATGCTTTTTTACCAAAAAATAATTACAGAATATTATTTAATATTCAATTAATATATGACCATTCTTCAACACATGAACTTATTAAATTATAAATTGGCAATAATTAACTTATAAATTGTTACAATAATCAAATTATAAATTGTTAACAGTAAATTATCATAATAATTTCTCACTAAACTCTAATATATTTTAAGGAACTATAATTATTTATTAATAATAATTTTTGAGAATATAAATAAAATTTAGTAATTTATTTAATATTTTTTAGAATTCAAAAACTTTTAAAATCAATCAAAAATTAAAATTTTAAATAAAATAAAATAAAATAAATACTATATGATTATTTATTAATAATAATTTTTGAAAAAATATACTTAATATAAAATTTTATAATTTAGTTAATATATTTTTAAAGATTTCAAAAGCTATAAAAATTATTAAAAAAATAAAAAATATTACATAATACTAAAACACACATGCCACAACTATAATTCTTGGATATGTAAAATATTTTTTTCGAAATTATCAACTTACATTTAATCACTACAATAATTGTAAGGACAAATGCTATAGCAACTATAATAAAAGCCTATCTTAATTACTTATCTTTTTTTTAATATATATTTATATATTTTGCTTCGGATATGTAAATAGATTTTCAAAATTACCAATTGAATATTTATTTTTTATATGTTGGAACATGTTACATCTCTTTATAATCAATGTAATCATTTTAATGAGAAATGCATTAAACTCCCATCATCCATTATTAATTATGAATAGTAAAAACAAACACTATATAAGTGAGAACATTATTCATTATTGAAAATGACATATCTAGATGATTCACAACATAATGCAAAAAAAATTATGGTGGAAATAGTTTGCCATCATTCCCTTTCCAAATGCAAAGAAAAATTCATCACTAGAGACTTACATGCTTTGTGGGATGATATTCAGTCGCTCCTCTTCCAAAATTTTCATGAAAGAACTGCAATAAAGATGATCTTGGCAGATCATGTAATCCAACAATACTTGACGCCTCTTTTGGATGTGAAGATATGGAACAAGCTCAAAAATATTTAGCATTATTTTTTATCGAAGGTTTGGAGAAGATAGACTTGTTTTGGAGGCAACATCTGTTTGATGTTGAATATGAAATTAATTATCGTGAGTCTTTGTTTTTCATTCATATGCTTGGTTCAAATACAAAATAACCATATGTTCTATTTTTATTTTCATTAGGGAATCAAGAATACTTGACTCTAGTAGAAGGAATGATTGAGAATCTTCAATCCTTGATGACCATTGCCGAAACTTTTCCTACCTTACCAATCACCATGGTTGGAGACGGTACAAATGTTGGAGAAGGTGGGCGTATTCCGTATCAATTTCCATTGCACAAAAAAAATCAGAAGGGAACTAAGCAACTTATATGTTCAAAACTTGAAGGTGGAAATAAAGAAATGGCAAATTGAACTAGCAAGGATAAAGAGAACTTGCGAACACATTAACAAGGTGCCACATGAAGAACACAAAGAGGTAACTATGGAATTTCTTCATCGTTTCAACAAAAGTCAAATAATGAAGATGATGAACGAAGAAGATCACGCCTATAAGAAGAGGAAGATTGAACATGAGTAGTTTTGTTTAATATATTTTTTTGTTTCCACACATTTTTTATGTTTAATTTTGTTGGTTTTATTGTTATTATTGTGCCCTTTTATTAAAAATATATTGTCTTGAACAATGTTATTATTATTTCAAAGGAGAGTTCTTGAATTTTAACATGTGCAATTATTTTAAATTTTATATCTTCAAAAAATTCAATATTAATTGTAAATCATAATTCTCATAGCCGAAATTAGGGTTTAAAAAAAACAATTTAATAAATTTTTATTTAATGCTAGGACATAGATAGTTGCTTAGAGCCTTTGATTATGAAGATGCGCATTTAGTATTTAAGATATATTTAATATTTAATTGTTCAAAATAGTAATTAGTTTAAACCCTAATTATACAAATTAATTAAACTTTCCAAATTCTCAATAATATATATTTTAAAAAAAAAAACAATTATTCTCTCTAATAAATGTAGTAGCCGAAACATGGGTTTAAAAAGATTAATTTAATAAATTTTTATTAAATGCTAGGATATAGATAGTTTGTTAGAGTCTTTGAATATGAACAAGTGCATTTAATATTTAAGATATATTCAATATTTAATTATTTAAAATAATAATTAGTATAAACCCTAATTATCTAAATTAATTGAACTTTCAAAATTCTCAATACTATATTTAATTTTTTTTTAAAATGACTATGCTCTCTAATATTATGTTGTAACAAAAATATGCGTTTGAATATGAATAGTTGGTTAGAATCTTTGAATATGAAGAGGTGTATTTAATATTTAATATATATTCCATATTTATTATCTTACTTCATATTCTAAATTTATTTTAAAAAATAATAATGACTTTAATACTTAATTATGCTAACTAACTAAATTTCCCAACTCTCAATAGCTTATTTAAGATATTGCCCAAAAAAATCCATCAATTTATTATTAAAACTAAAATTAATTAAGATTAATTAATTTTAAATAATTTTTATTTTGAAAATGATGCATTGCTTTATAATACATTTGTATTAGCCTATATACTCTACATTTAAAAAACAGATAGAAAAAAAAACATCATTATATTTCGTTAGAATTAGAATAGCCATGAACATTGAAGATTTCATTACCTTTGAATTATCAATTATAGTAATGAACGATCTATTGAGGGGGAGATTGTCAACAGTAGAAACCTTGGCCAAAGAAAAAGACTACCTTGTCCCACAGAGCAACATTTGTGATCTCATTGACTTCTCCATCGTCCAACAGGAGAAAAGAGCGGAGTTAACGAGAGTTATGGTCAAAAACTTGATGTTGGAGATCAAAATTTGGAATGATGAAATGGAAAAAGTTAACATTGGTCAACAACGAGTCTACAAAGTCTTAACAGGCGGTGACAAAAAACACTTTGAAAAGCATATGAAGATGCTAAGAGAAGAACAAAAAATAAATTTTTCTTGATGTATTTTTTTAAATGTTTTTTGTTTAATTTATGATTAATATAATATTGTTGAACAATGCTTTCTAGTTTGTTATACATATTTCAATTCCAAAGTTCGAACATTTAACTTTTTATTAAGAATTTTGAATAGATTTTGTTTCATAAAATTGATGTAGTTGAATTTTGTTATTTTAATGTAGGTAAAATTTGTTATTTTAATGGCCAAACCCTACTAATCCTAATATCACAAATTTCTCAATTCCCAATAGAAAATTAATAATTTTGAAAAGAAAATTAATAACGCACGAAAAAGAAATAAAAAAAAATTAGTCACTAAATGGATAGTTAAATCAGTGCAAACCTTAATTATTGCAACTGAATTAACTTTTTCAATTTTCATTAACTTTTATCCCTCAAAATTCAAGAAATGATGTGGCGAATGAGAAAGCGACATGTGGCATCTCAAGTCATGGAAAAAATGACGAAGTATTGAAAAATACCGATGAACAAAGATAGATAGGTCCAGGACCTATAGGGAAGTCGACTAGGCCTAAACTACCTTAAGGTGGTCGGCCTAGCCCTAGCCCCCTAGGAGTGGTCGGCTTGGCCCTAGCCCCCAAGGGGTGGTCAACCTCACCCCAACCCCTAGGGGTGGTCAGCCTAGCATGATCTAAGAACCACATGTGGTGGTCGGCCCACCCTATTCTTCATAGGGTGGTCAGCCTAAACTCCCAAATACACTTCGTTGGATAAAGTTCACGCTCATTAACGCTTAAATCAACAGGCCTAGCACCCAAGCTCTAAAGGGTCATCAGGCCTAGAACCTAAGTCTCATAGACCAACCAAGACATATCGTTTCCCAAAAGGTTTCAATTGTGCATAGTCAACCATGATCCAGAGAAACAACGAGAAGACCCGCGATCTCATAATCATGGGAAGGTTGACATGTATCTCCACTCCAAATGATCATCTACCAAACCTTGATCCCCAGTCTTGCTTATCATGTAACAGGCCCTGGGTACTATAAATAAAGGCACCATGGCTTCATTTGAGGGGGGCACGGGGGAGGATGGATTGAGAGACTTTTGGATCGATCATTTGGATTAACTTTTGGAAAAATATGTGATGAGTGAACTCTTCAGCTCATCTTTGTAATTGTCAATTGAGTGATTAAATACTAAATACTAAGTGGATTAGGTTATTACTCTTCATCAGAACAGGGCTGAACCACTATAAATTTCTGTGTGTTTTGTTTAGATATTTGTACTTTGTCCTATATTTCTATTTATATCGTTCAAAAGGTTTCGTATATCATACATACGACTGTTGGCCAATTTCACAGGTCAACATTTTGGTGCTTTCATGTAACGCCCTGGATAGCCAAGACCGTTACACTGTGTACTTATAAAGGTGCAAGACTCGCTAATCAAGTCTATAATTTAAAAATGTGTCACTAAACATGTAAGAGCTAGGGTTAAAACGGTTTTGGTCTCAAAAGACTCATTTCAAATATTTAAGCTGTATTAAACACGGGATCCCATAGTAAAGTAGAGTTAAAGTAAGTTTACAGACTCCCAAAAATACATGAGTATTCTCTAGCCGTACTAAGGCAAAACAAACAAACTTCAGGTTTCATGTCCTTGCCCAAACCTCAACCGTGGCGGTCGAGCACCAGGCTATGTACATTCCGCTCACTGAGCTCTCCAGTCAAGGCTGGTCCAATTTGCCATTGCCTTTACCTGCACCACGTAGCACCCGTGAGCCAAGGCCCAGCAAGAAAACATCTTAAGCAACTCAGTCAATAATAACAGACAGTCCACTTATTAGGCAAGTAATTTCTATCAGATAACTCACAACAGATATTCAGCACATACATTCAGATTCAAGATACAATCTATCACATATTACATTCATGTCACATAGTATTCAGGGCCGACGACTTAGGCCGCACCCTCTGTTTAACCCACTGACTCCGGCCCGCTTAAACCGAGCTCAGTGCATAATATGCTGTCCTCGGCTACCAGTGGCCAAGCCGCGCCCTGTGCGCTAGTGGAACCCTTGGTACCCTTAGGCCGTTGGTTCACTAAATGGCTTGCATGGCATAATACCATCTTTTCAAGCATTTACAATAGGGAGCCCTTAGTCTCGTCACATATATTCAACCAGGTGCAGTTTTCTTACCTTTAGTCTGTACGATTATTGAATTACGAGCAACGCCTCTCAAGCATGATCTGTTCCCGAGCCTAAGCCTTTATCACCTAGTCACAACCAAAGTATAGGGTTCCATTAATACTCCAATTTAGGTTTCTAGTTATAAAACTAACTCCCGGAAATCCAGGTTCCACAAAGCACGGTGGTGGAACCAATCCCGAGCACACTAGACCACTTCCCCGTGCCTAAAACCCTTAAAGACTCATGTGTGCTACCAAGGGCTGCGGCCCCTAAAGCCTAGCCGTGACCCTTGCCTTGGGCACCGCGGCGCTTGCCTTTGGCCGAGCCTCCTTGATTCCTTTGCATGCTAGGGCCGCAGCGCTCTAGAACAGAGCCGCGGCCCTCCCCTTTGAACCCAGAATTTACACCATTTCTAAGCCTGAAACCTCACCTTAAACCATCCCAAAGCTCCCCAACTTCTAACCAATTAATCCCAACTCCTTTAGCATGATCTAACCAACATAATTCCACAGAAAACACAGCCTAGCACATACTAATCTTCTCTTTTTAATTTCTGAAACTCAAGAGCTATAAACACTCAAACCAGTCATTCAAACCCAATTTAAGACCTCTAAACCATGAGTTGAAGCTTACCTCTTCTATTGAATCATCTCACCAAGCCAAAGCCAAGCTAAATCTCCAAGTTTCCTTCTTAATTCTGCCTTAAGACATCGAAACTATGTTTGCTTCAAAACTTGACCAAAACCCAGCTAGAACTCAGAATTCAACCACAGAAAAGAAGTTTAGATGCTTACCTTAATCCCTGTTTTAGTTCTTGATTTACTCCTGAGCTAAACCTCCAAATCCTCACCACAAATCCCAGAAATTCCAGCTTGTTCCCCTTAGTTTTTTGTGTTTCCTTCCTTCCCTTTGTTTTCCTTGAGCGTGGGAGAAAACTGAGGTAAAAGTGTTTAGTCGGTTTGTGCTTCCTAAAGGCTTCCTTATGTTTATCTCACTCATTAAGTTAATCTCGAGGCTCGGGGTGCCGAAACCGTCCCCGAGGCCAAAATGGTAAAATCCCCCAATATTCCCGCCTAGACATCCTAACTGCAAATATATCTCAATATATTTATTTTCATGACCCGATACCCCAGATCACTACCCGCTATCTATAAATACCCCCGACTTATCCAAAGTCATATCTTAAGTCCCGTTGTGACTTTCCCCGCTATCTGACCCTAGAATCGTCTCGAGTCGTGCTCTACGAACCTGTCCACATAATAATGTGGTTCCCACATATACCACATATTTATTTCATATCACATTAACACATAATATCATCAATTATTATATAAACATTACTAAACATATAATTACTCCTTTAAATCACAATTATTCCATTATTTCCCTCCTAGCACACTAATCAAGACCCTTAAGCCTTATTAGCGATTTTGGGTCGTTACATTTCATTGAGAGTACGAAATCAAAAAATGCACTTTCATCAGTATTACGATGCCTCCAAAACCTAGTTAGACGAAGAAGACGACTCACAGGGATTCCACCACTTAGGATCCCATTGATCCCATTAACGAACCTCTAGTGGAGGATGGAGATCAACATGATGCAGAGAATCTATAGAACGCTCACCAAGAAAAGATGGCGCAATTTCTGGCGAGGTAGGAGGCCTTTGCTGCAGAAATTTCTCTCCAGAGGGCGACAAAGGAACGACAACAATGAGAGATAGATGAGCAGGTCTAGAGGATGATCCAGAGGCAGCAGGAAGCTGACATGAGGCACCAGAAGGCTGCTGTGGACCTGGAGGCAGCTACCTAGTTAGCCCGAGCTAACGCTGAAGCTGCATCTCAGGTGATGAGGGAGGCTCAGGCCAGAGCAGCAGGGATGCGTGACAGTAGTAACAGGGAGTCCCAAGGGAGGAGTCGAACCACAAGGATGCTCTCAGAGCCAATTTCCCAGAGACAGGATGATGAGGGGCAGTCCAAGATTGTCTCCTCCATGACTAAGAAGAATAACACTTCCTCACGAAGTAAGGGTGTTACAAACCTAATGGTCCCCTCTCAGGGGGACAGACGAAACGACACAGGAGAGGAAGGTCAGACATCTGAGAGGCGTGACAGGAACCGAAATGGTCGCTAAAAGTCTCAAAGTCAGGTAGAGGCTCGGGGGTAGGATCGCACCGGCAAGAGCAAGGCGGACCTGCCACCCCTACACCCTCATTCTTACAAGGGAAAGGAACCGATGAAAAACACCAATACCGTGTTTGATAGGCTCCGAAAAAATGAACAACCTCAGGATTTGAGGGAATTCATCAACAGGAGAACCAACACTCAGGAAAGGGTACCGGGGACGTCTACCCCACCTGGAGCAGCGCTCCCACTAGGAGTACAGGCTTAGATAGAAGCACTCACCACGACTATTCAGGACCTGACAAAGAAACTTTCCGATATCGAGCTGGCTCATTGAAGTAGGAGTCCCTTCAGTGCCAAGATCCAAACTACTCAACCACCACAAAAGTACAAGACCCCGAAACATCCAACATACACTGGGAAGGAGGACCCAGTGTGACACATTTGAAAGTTAGAGGATCATATGGAGTTACTCAGTTTGGGGCATGATTCTAGGTGCAGGGTATTCCCTACCACTCCATCTGACTCAGCACAAGAATGGTATTGGAAATTCAAACCTGGATCCATCACTTCATGGGGGAAATTCATGAAGGAATTTTGCAAGGACATCAGTGCTAGATAGATCAACCAGTTTATGCCAATCAGCTAGCTGACATCAAGCAAGGGAAGGATGAATCCATGAAGGACTACATCCAAAGATTCATTAGAGAAGCAAACCGAGCATCCACGATAAGAGATGAAGGGAAGTTCAATTCCATCTTGGCAGGAATCATTTATGGGCACCCCATCAACACCTGGCAAAAGTTCCTGGACCGAGTAGACAAATACATGAAGCTAGATGATGCTATCAAGAAGGAAGAAAAAGACATAAACCATCCAATCACTATCAAGGCAAACCCTTAGGGCAGCAGTGGGAGCAACGGTAAGAAGAGTATTACCTCAGGGGCTGAGCAGAGTGGAGAAAAGAAGGCTAAGTCAGCATCAACTAACAAACAACCTAAGCACCAGCCCTACCAGCCCAGGTTAACAAACTATACTATCCTGAATGCACCAATGGCTGAGATTTACTTGGAAACATACCAAGAGGTACCATACAAAAAGCCACCACCCTTCCACTGAGAAGGAAAGAGGGACAAGAACAAGTTTTGTCGGTTCCATAATGATTATGGGCACAACACAAACAAGTGCAAACAACTGAAGGATAGGATAGAGTTTCTCCTCCGATCAAGAAAACTCTCGAGGTACCGAGTCAAGACCAAAACCCCAAGCAGGAATCCAGAGTTCCAAAGGCAATGGAGTCCACCACAGGAGCCAGCATCTTGGACTTCACATTGGACATCATATGTGGGAGGCCCCACATAGCAGGCAACAGTAACAATGCTCATGAGCGATATGCAAGGACCGTAAGATATGAGGTAGGGGAGTCTTCCCAGTGCATGGCAGTTGGGGAGCGCTCTCCTAAATATCTGAAGTATAAAAATGAAACTCTCACTTTTACAAAGGATGACGTCAGGCACATAAGGTACCCCCACAATGACCCTCTGGCCCTTACCATTCAAATCACCAATGCCTGAGTGAAGAGATGCTTTGTGGATACAGGAAGCTCAGTAAATATCATCTACAAATCATCCCTTGAGAAGATGAAACTCACGGTCAAGGACTTGACACCTTGTTCCCAAGTGATATATGGTTCATAGGAGAATGCCTAGCACCAATAGGATCTATCAAACTACCAGTCACTGTGGGGGATGCCCCTAGGCACGAGACTATAATGATAGAGTTCTTGGTGGTAGAATGCTCATCGGCTTACAAAGTAGTGATTTGGAGACCCCTTTGGATGGCATTACACGTAGTAGTGTATATCTGGCATCTGTCTTTGAAGTTCCCCACAAGTGCAAGGCAAGGATGCGTACATGGTAACCAAAGGGAGGCACAGGAATGATATAACGTATTAGTGGTAAAAGCAATGAAAGGACCATGCATAAAAAACATGGTGTTGACTTGTTGCAAAGGAAATGAAGAAACCGATGAGGTTGTCAACATGGATGTTGATGTTGAAGGAAACACTCTACTGGAGCTGGAGGTTCCTTTCAACAAAGATTTGTTATTGTAACATGTTTCCCAATGCGAGGGAAATGATGTCAATCCTCACTTTGGGGATGACATCATGGGGGTAGGACCAGTCGAAGATCTTGACGAAGTCCTACTAGATGAGGGGACCCGACTAGAGTAATCAAAGTCAGGAAGAAAGTAAAAGGGGAAATTAAAGAAGGTTGGTAGAATTTTTGAAGAAGAATCAGGACACCTTTGCCTGGTCACATAAGGACATGGTTGGAATTTCTCCATTCGTGATAAGCCATGTCCTCAATGTGGACAATTCTACCCACCCGTGCAAGAAAAGAGGAGACTACTTGACAAAGACTGATCTTAAGCCCTGATGAGGTGGTCAAGCGGCTGAAGGAAAATAATTTCATAAGGGAGGCCTACTACCCACACTGGGTATCAAACCCCGTGCTGGTCCCAAAACCAAACGGGAAGTGGAGGACATGCGTGGACTTCACAGATCTAAACAAGGCCTGCCCCAAAGACTGCTTTCCACTACCAAGAATAGACGAACTAGTCAATGCAACTGCCGGTCATTAAATACTCTCATTCATGAATGCGTATTATGGGTATAATCAGATAAGTATGCACCCTCCCGATGAGGAACATACCAGCTTCCGGATAGACAAGGGATTGTGATATTATAAGGTAATGCCATTCGACTTGAAGAATGTAGGAGCCACCTTCCCGCATTTAGTAAATGGAATATTCTGAGACTTGATCAACAAAAATATGGAGGTATATATCGATCACCTGTTGATCAAGTCCAAAGAAACTGGAGGGCATGTTTAAGACTTGGAGGAATGCTTTGCAATACTTAGAAAGTATCGCATGAAGTTAAATCCTCTGAAGTGCTCGTTTGGAGTTGGTTCTGGTAAGTTTCTCGGATACATAGTCAATTCATAAGGAATCGAGGCTAACCTTGAGAAGATCAAAACATTGATCGACATGAAGTCACCTAACACAATTAAAGAAGTGCAAATTTTAACAAGGTGAGTTGCTGCACTCAGTAGGTTCATATCAAAGTCTACGAACGAGTGTGCCCCATTCTTTAACTTACTAAGGGACAGCAATATGATCCAATGGACCAAGGAATGCAAGAAATCTTTGCAAGCCTTTAAGGAGAATCTTGTTCAACCTCCCGTCCTAGTGAGGCCAATAGATGGTGAAGTGATATTCATCTATTTGGCAATCACCGAGCATGCAATCAACGCTACTTTGGTGAAAGAAGAGAACAAGGTACAACACCCTGTGTACTATATCAGTAAAAGGCTAGTAGGTGCGGAGTCTAGGTATCCCCCTCTTGAAAATCTAGCCTATTATTTAGTAATCGCCTCTCAGAAGCTGCATCCATACTTCCAAACTCACTCGATTCGAGTCCAAACTGATCAATCGCTACAACAAGTTCTTCAGAAGCCAGAGGCCTTGGGACGGTTACTTAAATGGGCAGTGGAGTTAGGACAGTTTGATATCACTTATCATCAGAGGATGGCGATGAAAGGACAAGCATTGGAAGACTTCATAGCCGAGGGCACCAACCTTGAAGACACTTCTTACCAATGGCGTATGGAGATACCGAGAAGGAAAAGGATGCTCCCGTACGGAAGCTATATGTTGATGGAGCATCCAATGACCACAACTCAAGCGCAGGAATCATACTAATCACTCCAGAGAATCATCGAATCCACTACGCTCTCGGATTTTGATTCAATGCTTCAAACAATGAGGCTGGGTACGAGGCATTGCTAGCAGGAATATGCTTATCTCGGGATGTGCATCCACAATCCCTAGAGATATTCAGTGATTTCCAACTAGTAATGTACCAGGTACTGGGGGAGTATCAAGCCAAGGGACTTAGGATGGTGCAATACCTGAACAAGGTGAAGGACTTGTTGGCACATTTCAAGAGATACTCGATTAGACAAGTCCGAAAGGAGTAGAATGCCAATACTGATCCCTTAGCCAAGTTTTCCAATGCCAAAGAGGTGGACACTCTGAATGTCGTTCTTGTCGAATATTTGGCAGAAAGAAGCATAACCGAGCAGGAGGCACTACCTGTTGATTAGGAGATACATGGATGACCCATATTATTAACTATCTCAACCAAGGAGTAGTACCCAATGATCGGAACAAAGTAAGGAAGTTGGTGAGACAAGTTGCACGATATATGATAGTCGAAGGGGTCCTGTACCGACTAGGGTACTCCCTACCACTGCTAAGGTGCGTTACACCAGACCAGTCAAAGTTGTTAATGATCGAGGTACACGATGGGTTTTTTGGAGATCATGCTGGGGGCAAAGCCTATCAAAGAAAATCTTAAGGCAAGGATACTTCTGGCTGACGATGACGAAGACTCGATGGAGTATGTTAGAAGATTCCATAAGTGTCAAATGATCTCCAAGATACCCCGGGCAACACCTAATGAATTAACACAAATGCAAAGCCCTTTTCCCTGCGTTGTATGGGGAATCGACCTGATCGGGAAGCTACCCACCGGAAGGGGTGGAGTCCAATTTGTTTTTGTAGCCATAGACTACTTCACCAAATGGACTGAAGCAGAACCGCTCGCCACCATCACCTCAAAGAAAGTCTTAGATTTTGTGGTGAAGAATATCATATGTCGATTCAGTCTACTGAAGAAGATAGTCTCAAAAAATGGGACTCAACTCGACAGTGATATGTTCGCCAACTTTTGTACGAGGCATGGAATCAAAAGAGCTTTTCCTCAACAACACACCCCCTAGCCAATGGTCAAGTACAAGCAGTGAACAAGACTATCAAAGATACTCTAAAGAAATGCCTTGTACAAGCCAAAGGAGCCTAGCCAGAATACTTCTGGAGGTCCTATGGTCACATTGAACAACAGCTCGAATACCAACAGGCCATACATCATTCTCTTTGGCGTTTGGGTATGAAGCCATGTTGCCAGTTGAACTCACTCCTACATCACATAGACGAGAGGCATACAATTAAGGGAGAATCCATCAACTAATAGAAGAGTCGCTCGATTTAATCAAAGAAAGGCGAGAAAAGGCAATTCTTAGAGTAGTAGCACACAAGCGAAAAGTGGTCAGATACTTCAACTCCAGGGTGAAAGATAAAAAATTCCAAGTTGGGGACTTAGTATTAAGGAGGGTGTTCCTAAACACTAAGGACACTGCAACAGGGGTACTATGACCTAATTGGGAAGGGCCATACCTTATTGAGGAGGTGATCCAACCAGGGACATACAAGATAGCTCGACTGAATGGAGAACTAATAAAAAACTATTGGAATGGCGAACACCTCTGCTGGTACTATTAGTGACGCTATTCAGCGGCGACACAAAGTTTAATTTACAAAGGTATTGTTTTTGAATTATCAATGTAATAGCCATTGTGCTTATGATGAATGAATGAATAAATTTAATTTCTTAAGTTTCACATAATTCTATAAATTTATTTCAACAAGGGATTGTTCACTTTAGACCTATCAACCCCATTAGATCATGTTCGATTATGGTCCTTGAGGGACTTATCGACTCATAAGATCCAAACAAGAGATTGGTCCGATGACTTGTCGCCATTATTGATCATGTTTGATTCTGGTCCTTGAGGGACCTATCGACCCATAAGATCCAAACAAGAGACTGGTCCGAGGACCTGTCTCTATTATGGATCATGTTCGATCTTGGTTCTTGAAGAGCCTATCGACACATACGATTCAAAAGAGAAACTGGTCCTAGGACCTTGCCACCAAATTATTTGATCATGTTCGATCTTGGTTCTTGAGGAACCTATCAACCCACACGATCAACAAGAGAGACCAGTCTTGGACCTTGTCGCCAAATTATTTGATCATGTTCAGTCATGGTTCTTGAGGAACCTATTGACCCATACGATCAACAAAATAGACTGGTTCGAGGACCAGTCGCCTTCATTTGATCATGTTTGATCATGGTTCTTGAGGAACCTATTGACCCATACAATCAAAAAAGAGACTGGTCCGAAGACCAGTCGCCATCATCAGATCATAATTGAATCTTGTCCTTGACAGACCGATCGATAATTTGATCTAAGCCTCATTACAGGCTCGATTAGTCCATCAAGTCCTGATTGGTCCATTTTAGAAACTTTTATCTAGAATCATTATAACGAGTACACGAGAGATTACGTAGATCGTGATCGACACTTGCTACACAATCTACATCAGTGTATGGGACTACTAAGTATGAAACCATCACCTGAATACTAATGAGGGACAAGCATTTGCTGCTTGAATCATTGGGTGAAAATGATAGTATTGTGTTTAAATGCTTGAAGCAAGTCATGGTCAAGTAACAAGTGACCAAGGTTTTTAAACCCATGATCACTTTGGGGGGGGGGGGGGGGGGGGGCATATATTACATATTGATCGGGGTATACACAAGCAATGAGGAGGGGACCCTAAGTTTTAAGCAAGCTCATGTTTTTCTAGGACATTTGTTCAACATGTGTTCTGAAAGCACAAAAAACAAAAACAAAAAAGGCATTGGTAAGGAGACTCCTAGCCATGTCCCTTATAGGTTGGTCGACCAGACCATAAACTCTATAGAGCTGTCAGCCTATATCCCTTATGGGGTGGTCGACCAGACCATTTTTTTCATGGTACTTGGTGAAGTATCGTACTACTCACATTACCATGGTTGTTAGCATGAAAAATGTAAAGGAGTAAGGTTAGTATGGCCTGTGAAAAACATGTGTTCAGAGTATACTGATGCCTAAACCAATGAGGGTTATGATATGATATACATATTAAGCATTGGAAATAAAAAAATTCAATCAATACTCTGAGTTTTCATAACAAAAAAGCATAAACGCATAAAATGTCATATGTAAAAACTGTCAAGTACAAGGTGCCCCACCAATGACACAAAAGGAAAGACAAATAATAAAAGACCAAAAGAAGACTAACTATGGCAAGGAGTATCATCTGAAAGACCACCCTGAGCCTCAGCAGCCTCACGAGCCAGACACTTCTTAAGCTCCTTCGCTCGCGTCTTCTCGAAGAGGAAATCCAAGAGAAGGCAGTCTCTGAATACTCCTCTTGTGCCTTGTCCCGGGCATCCTTGACTTCTTGCTCCTTCTCGACAAGACCATCCTTCCGCAATTGGTCCATTTCAGCAATTAGCTTTTCTTTCTGAGCTTCAGACTGTTTAAGTTGATCGACAACTTTCCCCTCCACCTGGTTTTACCCTGAGAGTCAGCTTGGTCACTTCCTGTTGTTTGAGCTCCGCTGTACTGCAAAGAGTTGACCTCTTCATATTTCAAAGCAATGTCCTCATCCCTAGAGACAAGAACGCGCCTAAGGTCCAGTACCTCTTGGTGGACAGCTTCAAACTCAGAGCAAAGTTTGGAAAACGTAGAGGTATACTTCACAGACATGTGAGACCAACATCAATGCCTGCAAAAAACATACAAGTGTTATATAACATCAACACACAAGCTAACCAGACAAAAAGAAAATTTTAGAGCTCTTACACTCAGAATGTCAAGGAGTAACTTTGGGAGGATGGTTCTCAAGTCCTCATTCTTAATCCCATTAAATGTCATTGTCGTCTGCTCTAGATGGGACACCTGGTCCGTAATGGCACCTAAATTCTTTATGCCACATTGGTGTGGCTCAGATAAAGGAGTAGGTGCAGAAGAGGACGCACCCACATTAGTGATACAAGGAGGAGTTGGAATGGGCAAGGATGGCTCTACTTCTGCGACAGGACTAGACGCCAGTGCAGCCAAAGGAGGCGCCTCGGGAGGGACCTCCTTATCGGCTCTGGCTCAACCTTGGCCCTCTTGGTCGCTTGAATGGAAGGTGTAGTCTTGGTTGGAGTCGACTTTTTGTTGGGTGTGAACAAAGCTGAACATATATTAACCTACAAAAGAAGATATATTATTAGCAGGATATCAAACATAGATGAAACATAAAGTAAAGATGATAGAAGTGTTGAACCTTCTTAATGAGATTCAGGTTCAAACACGGCTTCTTCAAAGTCATCTGAAGCAAGCTGTAAGTCAGCGGATGCACCCACCTCATCACCCTCTTGTCAAGCTAACATGAGCGAAGAGGGTACCTCCTCGATATGAATAGGTCTCGAGGAGTCTATGGTGTTCACGGTCTCGTTATCATCTTCATGCGGAACATCAGCGACAGTAGAAGGAAACAACCCGACCTTCATAAGGTTCTCTAAAGTAACGAGAACCCTGACGTTATTTTCCTCAGGGGTCATAGCAATCAATGCCTTGGCCCTAATGGTCATGGCATGGGTCAGGAGTGGTATATAAAAAAGCCCGACGTGCTTGAACTTGGAGTAATTTTCCTTTGCATATTTAGTGAAGAAATAGTTGTGGCATATCTAAACGTCTTGCTATTTCCCGAAATCTCTTCCAAGAAGGTGTCGGTACCCTCGCTCGTATAGTGGTTGAAGTGGAAGGTCCCTGAGTTGCATTGAGAAGGGTTCGTCTTCAAATCAAACAAATAGTGGATCTCATGATGTACTAGAGCAACCCATTTTCTACGATGATAAATAATGTACAATGTAGATAACACTAAGATAACGTTGGAGCAAACTAAGAGGGACTAATACTAAATTAATATTCCATTCTCCAAAAATACGGATGAAGAGAAAGTAGGGTGCCAGACATAATGGCAGAATGTGTCCAAATGTACATACCCAAAGGGGGCGCCTCAACTCTGTCGTTTGGACCAGGGATAATGATGAAAATGCCAAAAAGGTCGAAGGCCTTCCTTAAGTTCTCTACCTTCTCTTCAGACATGTCATAGGCAGCCCCTTTGAACGAAATTACCTCATAATAAGTATGACAAGGCTTCTCAAATAATTTCCATATGATCTCTCTAGCAAAGGTGGCCCCAGAATCTGATGGATAGAACTCTTTCTATCATCTCTTCTTCTGTTGCGCTGCTGGTGAGACTATCTTACTTTTGGGAGAAGTACGAGCCACCTTAGGCCAGAACTTGTGAATAGAATGTTCCTGAGGGTGAGTAGCCTGGGGAGGATAGCCCTTTGTATACTATCGTTGAGAAGAGAGTGATGGGGAACCCAACTGGTATCCGGATGAGAAGGGCGTTGCAAGGAGTCTTGCTGACCAGACAAACTCCGAAGAGAAGAATGACCTCGATGCACAAAAGTTCCACTAAGAAGAGTGGTACCAGGTTAGAGAGCCTGAGATGCACCTCGATGAGATGTCCCCTGAGAGCCATGGGGAGTACTATGCTGAGAAGAGACCTGAGAAGAGCAAGGCAAAGAGCCCTGAGTGATATGTCTGGCAATGTGAGGATCATCTTTGTAGGTGCTGAGTTGTCAATTTTACTCTCGCCATTGGGCTATACCTTTTTGAGAAATCTTCTTCACTAAATAAATATAGAGCGAAATAAGGAAGAGTCATTTTCACCCTTTCCAACAACTCTTTTGGAGTATACTCGCTCAAAGACTTATCTGACAAAAAGGAGCTGGACATTTGCAACAAAGAAAGGATACTAAGAAAAGTTAGTATATCGATGTAATGAAGCTCCCTACCACAAACCATATAGGTCAGTAGCTGGGGGCATGTCTGTTATTAGAGAAAAAGTGAAGAAGTCAAAGGAAAAATTTATCGAAGTCACAAAGGAGGGTCGACCTAGGCCCTAAGCTTACAAAACGAGAATGAAATGTCATAGGTGGTCGGCCTACCACCTTAGGCCGACCATCCTAGGAAGCAAACTTCAGAAAACTGCCATAGGGCTAAGGTTCACGTCTCCAATAAATCATACAGAACAAGGGAAACCCTAAGGAGATCAATAAAAAGGGAAAAAAAATTAATGGTCCCGGCTAGTCGGCCTATGATTGGGCCGACCACCCTAGATTTTGGGTCCCTAGAAATCACCCAGGCCTGGGAAACCTGGAAATCGCACAAGGCATAGGAAATGCTTCCTAGGCTTGGATTTGAGACCTTGGAAAATGCCTATGCCAAGATCTGAAACCTTAGAAATCGCCCAATCATAGGGATTTTAAGTCTGGATATAACCCAGGCTAGGGAAACCCTAAGGTGGTCGACCTATGAAGGTATTTGTAGGCCTTGAAATCGTCTAGGCTAGGGAAACCCTAGGGGTGGTTGGCCTTGTTAGGAAAACATATACATGATCTTTATTTAGTTTCATGTAGATCTAATATTAAATAGGTTAATATGAGACAACCTAGAACATGTTTCTAAAATTGAATTCAAAGAGAAATAATGATAAGAATACTTACATTATACGCAGTGGAATAAAAGAGTCCTTCCTTCAATCTCTCTAACCCTTGTATCCTTTCTGTCGCAAAGTATTACCAAGAAACTGAACCGATCTTCAATTTTCTTCAGAGCCTTCCAAAGTATCCTTAGAATCACCTAGACTAGAGTGGGTATTCTCAAGAAAGAGATAGATACAGAGAGAATAAGAGAAAAGAACAATGAGGCTTAGAAAAAGACTTATTATGTTTAGAGAGAATCTAAAACCTATCAGAAACTTGTGTTTCATAAATCTAAACTTGTGTTTCAATCTCTCACTTAACCTTCCTTTTATAGACTCAATTACGTCATTTATTTAATTAAAAAATCAATAAAATAATAGCCAATAAACAGCCCTAGGTCGAAATTGTCATGGGCTTTAGGCCCGTGAAATTTCCCATTTGATTATAAGCCCATTGGACTTAAAATGAATGCCTGTATTATTTTCTATTGATTTAATTAATTAAATAATTGTTCAAATCCTTTATTAAATTAATTATTTATAATTTGAACCTTGATTTAAACTTATTTATTAATTTAGATAACAATTTATCTTAATTAATAAATTTGCCCTAATTTCTCTTTTCTTCTCTAAATTGTACAACTCTGTGAAATTATCCAAAATTGACATGGTCAAGTTTGATAATTCTAATTGATAATTAAATCAATTGATTGAGACTATCTAGATGATTTTATCCAAGGTATAGTGGGGACCATGGGCATATGAAATCAAGTTCCAATAAGTTATCATTAATCTAACAAATAAATTTACTAACTTATTAATTCCTTGTGACTCCACTAAAGACTCAGAATTGCACTCTTGATGTAATGACCCACTAATCTAGACTTTTGGACCATTAACGAAACTATACATAAAATCCTAAATAGAACTTACATTTGCGAAAATACCATAATTTTATTAAGTAACTTGTAAGAATAAGAGTTACTTACAAAATAAAATACTAAGAAGGATATGGGATCCCATTGTCTTTAAAAACAAAACATGATTTAATAAAAAGACATTACATAAGAAATGCGGAAAATACATGTAAAACCATAAAAAGACATAAAACAGTAACTACATCCTCGAATCGAATAACGCTCGACCCCTTGACTCCATTCACCATCGATACACATCCTCTAAGCGTCCACGAATCTTACCGCCTCTTAAAGCTATTTTCCTGCACATAAAACAAAAAGGAATGAGCCTAATGCCCAGCAAGGAAAATCTAACACATAGTCATAAACATAATTTCATAAGTAACATAACGACTTAACATAATACTTATAACATACACTTATTATAATGGCCATTATTACTTGGGGTCCCATAGACTAAACAAGCATATGCCCATGGGATTAGTGGGGTCCTACTAGCTATGTAGGTCATATGCCCATAACCCATTTGGGGTCTTGTTAGCCATATGGGTCATATTCCCAAGCCTACAAACATACATACATACATATCATAACATATTAATAACATAACACATAAGCATAAAACATATAGATTCTAGCCTATTTTCCTTACCAAAGTTACCGGGATATGTGGACTGAGTTAGGACTTTTTGGAACACTCCTAATAACCATTAGAAAGAGTGAGTCTAAAGAAGAAAAGAGATGAAATGAAAGGGATGGAAAGACTAAACCATTTGAAAAGCATGCTTACCGAAACTTATGTGCTCAAGAACTTAGTTTTCCTAACCAAAATAAGAATGAGGTTAGGGAACTGAATAGAAGGCTATGAGAAAGAAAATAACATAAAACAATGAGCTAGAGTTTTGGTTTACCTTAAAGACTTGAAAGACCAATCTACACCACAACCGAAATACTATAGAACCTCACTTCCCAAAGTGTTTGATAAGCTTATGATTTTCCCAAACCAGGTGTTTACACTCTCACACTCACTTAACACTAGCAGCTTCTGAACTTAGAGCAAAAGGTGAATAATGGCTGGGTACTAGGTCCTATTTATAGAGTTTGGGAATGAAAGTATCTTGATTTTACTTGAATAAAAATAATGGCTTTTTAGGTGAAAATAATTTGAATAATCGTTCAGCAGAGGCTGAAGACTCGTTCAAAAGATGCTGGACTTATGAAGGAGTTTGAATGGCTGAAAGGAAAAGAATTCAAAAATGTTTGAAAACATGCTGGAGGAGGCGATATATCGCCCCCTGTAGGCGATATATCGCCTGGGCCAGTATGCCCGAGGCGACCGTGCATCGTCTCGTGTTTTTCGTATCTACGTGCTGCGATATATCGGCACACGCTGAATATTTAAACACGAAATTACACATTTTTAGCTAAGTTTGAATGGGGTAAACAGCCTTGACTAAGCCCTCAACGTATTCAAAGCTGCTGACTGACCCTATAACATTCAACTTTACCCTTATTTAATTTAATCCTCAAAAATACTTAATCCTTAATTACCCATTCATAACATGTGCTTAAAATCCTATTGGTTGATATCTAAACCTTATAATATAACAAATATTATCCTTAATATCAGTCATATAATCAAACCTTAGGTTATACTTAATATTCTTAAACTATAGGTTAAACTTAGAAAATCTATAAGTACTACTATGAGTGTCCAAAAATTCCCGGTCTGAACCAAAAATCCACAGTAACAAAGATAATACTATACATACTATAATACTACTAAATAATTAGCTAAGTAAAGTTCTTGGACTCTATAAGCAATATGGATACATTATTAATTGTCCATTGTTACAACCGTAATCGTCACTCAATCCTCTATAGACGCTCTACAAGTAGATGGGACTAAAATACTGTTTTTTCCCTCATTGTATTTTATCCTTAAAACACTAAGATCTTTGTAAATGATATTTTTGTAAACTAATATTAATTACTGAAATGAGATCTCTATCATTTAACACCTTGAACCAAACTAAAAGGAAACAATCATTTCAATTCTTCATCAAAAGCTATAGATGTTCATATCTAAGATTAACACTCCCACTAAATTATACTATCGAGTTCCTAAGATGTAAGTATGGGCTACTCCGTAGGGTAAGATGGTAATGAACAAGTCAAAGAACTCAAATAGTACAATCAGTTAGAATGCTAATCATTCAGAATTGAGATTGAATTGACCTATGGTCAACTATATGATATGACTAGAATAGATAAAAAAAGTATGTTTAGTTATCATATCAATTGTCAATATCGGTCCTTTCCAATGTAATAAATACATCTGATCTTATCTACATTGCTAATGTTCTGGAAAGAACATAACACTACAATGTGTAAGTAGATCATATCGTAGATTGGCAAGTCAATGTAAATCATGTGCACTGACTAATCTTAGGACTAACTTATATTTGAACATATAATCATATTTATATTCCACTGTGATTACGTCACTATAAATACGATTATTTATATTCTCGAGATTTAATATAAGTTTATATTAAACAAATAATCATGAAAATAAAACATGTGAGCAAAGTGATTAACCAAGTGAAAAAAATGATTTCTATTTTTTATTAATAATAAATGAGATTACAAAGAAATTGGGTTTTAATTAGGGCATAAAAACCATAACAAACTCCCACTTGCACTAATTAAAACTAATGCCTTAATTCTAGTAATCCCATTTCCTTGATATGATTATCAACTGTATCTTCTGGTAGTGTTTTTGTAAATGGATCTGCAAGATTGTCTTCAGATGCAATCTTCATAACCTTCACATCTCCCTTGGCCACATATTCACGAATAAAGTGATACTTCCTTTCTATATGCTTACTCATCTTGTGACCACGAGGTTCTTTTGAGTTGGATATCGCTCTTGTATTGTCACAAAACAACACAAGCGGTTTATCCATTTCTAGAATAACACCAAGATCCAAATAGATCTTCTTTAGCCAGACTATTTTCTTAGCCGCTTTTAACACAGCTATGTACTCAGCATCCATAGTGGAATCTGAGATTGCAGACTGCTTTACGCTTCTCTATATCACAGCTCCACCCCTAAGAGTAAACATCATTCCAGAAGTAGACTTCCTATCATTGGCATTAGTCTGAAAATCTGAATCGCTGTAGCCTACAGGGTTCAAAACACCACCCTTGTAGACTAACATATAATCCCTAGTTCACCTTAAATACTTCAGGATATGCTTAACTGATATCCAATGTTTCGGTCCTGGGTTTGACTGATGCTTGCTCACTACTCCTACTGCATAGCAGGTATCTGGTCTAGTACACAACATAGCATACATCAGACTTCCAATTGCAGAT
Organism: Humulus lupulus; assembly: GCF_963169125.1. Lineage (NCBI taxonomy): Eukaryota > Viridiplantae > Streptophyta > Magnoliopsida > Rosales > Cannabaceae > Humulus > Humulus lupulus. The sequence continues at coordinate 84,626,712 of NC_084796.1, read as the reverse complement.
GCGTAAGGAACTTTTCTCATTGCATCTTCCTCTTAAGGAGTCTGGGGAGACTACTTCTTTGAAAGATCAATTCCATGGCGGGATGGTAAATGTCCTTTCTTAGAATTTGTCAATGAAAAACTTTCAAGCACTTTATCTATGTAAGTTGGTTGAGATAGAGCTAAGAGTCTGTTCTTTCTATCCCTAATGATCTGGATACCTAGAACATAATTTGCTTCACCCAAATACTTCATATGAAATTGAGTGCTCAGCCAATTATTCACATCTGATAATTTCTTAACATTGTTTCCAATGAGTAAGATATCATCTACATAAAGAACCAAGAATACCATTATTTTATTTGCCTTCAGTTGGTAAACACAAGGCTCATCAATATTTTGTTCAAAGCCATAGGTTTTGATTATTTCATCAAACCTAAGGTTCTAGAAACGAGAAGCTTTCTTAAGTCCATAGATGGACCTGTTCAACTTGAAAACTTTTCTTTCTTGTCCAGCCACTTTAAATCCTTCTGGCTGATCCAAATAAATGACTTCGTCAAGATTTCCATTAAGAAAAGCTGTCTTGACATCCATTTGCCAGATCTCATAGTCGAGAGTGGTTGCCATGGATAGGAGGATGCGAATGGACTTGAGCATGGCTATCGGACTAAAAGTTTCCTCATAGTCCACACGCCTTCTCTTTGGGTATAACTCTTTGCCACTAATCGAGCTTTATAAGTCTCGACATTTTTATCAACACCTTGTTTCTTCTTGCAGATCCACTTACACCTAATGGCCCTAAAGTCACTAGGTGCTTCCACAAGATCCCAGATGGAATTTGAGTACATGGACTCCATTACCTGTTTCATGGCTTCGAGCCATAGTTCATTTTCAGGGCTTCCCATTGCTTGTTTGAAAGACAACGGATCATCATCATTAGTGTCACCAATAACCATATTGGTTTAACCATCCAAACCATAGCGAACTGGGTTCCTAGAAACCCCCCACTACAACGAGGCTCCGTGACTGTTTGTTTAGGAACAGTGGTACTTTCTTCATTTAAATCGACTTGCGTTGGTTGGACATGAAGAGTGGGAATTTCATCATCAACTCGCGTTGATGATGGTTGTACACTGGTAGGAGTCAATTCTATAACCATCTCCTCTAAAACTACTATTATGTGTGGTTTGAAGTTTTGGACATAGTCATTTTCCATAAAATTAGCATTCGTAGAAGTAAACACTTTCTTTTCTAAATGACTATAGAAAAGTCCACCCCAAGAACCTTTAAGATAGCTAACGAACATGCAAACTTCCATTCGCGATTCTAGCTTTCCTTCCCTTTTCTTCAGGATGTGGGCAGAACACCCCCAGATTCTATAATGGTGTAAATTAGGTTCACGACCATTCCAGCATTCTAAAGGTCTTTCGGGATTGATTCAGATGACACAACATTGAGAATGTCATTTGCAGTTTCAATTGCATGCCTCGAAATGAAGTTGGTAGAGTTGAGTAACTAAGCATGCATCTAACCATTTCCAATAAAGTTCTGTTTCGGCATTCCGCTACACCATTTTGTTGCGGCGTACCTGGGGCAATAAGTTGTGATAAAATGCCAAGTTCAATTAAATGATCTTGGAATTGCATATCCAAATATTCTCCACCCCTATCAGATTGCAAGATCTTTAAATTTTTACCTAATTGGTTCTGAGCCATTTCTAAGAATTCCTTAGTCTTTGAATTTTTTTTTTGATTCCCTATGCTTTAGGTAAAGACATGAGTATCTAGAGTAATCGTCAATGAAAGTGACGAAATACTCAAAACCACCCCTAGCTTGTACATTCAAAGGTCCACAAACATCTAAATGCACAAGTCAAAGGGGTTGTTTGGCCCTATCACCCTTTACAGAGAATGGACGCTTGGTCAGTTTGCCTTCTAGACAAGATTCACAGACAGGTAATTCACCTAAGGTGAGTTCCCTCAAAGGCCCATCCTGGGTAAGTGCTTGAATCCTATCATAGCCAATGTGACCTAGTCTCAAGTGCCATAAATATGCCATATTATCGTTATCGGTCTTTTGCAATTTATTGGTCCTAAATTTAGCTACTTTGAATAAATCATTAGGTCACAGAATATAAAGCCCATTTTCCAAACATGCAATACACAATTGTGATCCATTGAAAGAAATAGATATATTAGAACTTGTGAAAGTCACAACAAATTGTTCTAATTGCAACATGGAAACTGAAATTAAATTTCTACTAAAATTCAGAATAAAAAATACATCATTTAAGATTAAAAATTTATTTCCGAACTTCAGACGAGCTCTTCCTCTAGCTTGGACCGCAACGAACGCTCTGTTCCCAACTCTAAGCTTTAAGCCACCTTCGTCCACTTCCTCCCACGATTCAAGAAGCTGTAAAAAGTTGCAAACATGGTTAATAGATCCAAAAACAATAATCCAAATAGATTTATCATTCCCTAAAACACACGTTTCTAAGATAAATGAAATATAATCATTACCTTTATTTTTCGATGCTAGAAACTTGGGGCAATCTAGGTTCCAATTCCCCTTCTCTTTGCAGTGAAAGCACTTGTCTTTACGCTTCTTGTTATTCCCTTTAGGCGTCTGTGCATTTGGTTGTGCCTTTCAAGACTTGGGTTGTTGTTTTGTTAACTTTTCCTCTTGTTTCCAGCTTTCGAAGATGAAGCTTGGTTAGCTTCAGCCTTAGCTGAATCAGCAGCAACAACAGTAGTCTTATTTTCTCCTCCCTTACTAGGTCCACCCATGACATGCTCAATAATCTGAAGCTCGTTCATGAGTTGGGCCAGACCATAGTTTAGTTGCTCACGAATGTGCAGACACGGTGCCATCCGAGCATTTACGGTGCCATCACGAAGGTGCGGAGACGGTGCTATCCAAGCATTTACGGTGCCATGAAGAACGTGCAGAGACGGTGCTCATTCTAGGGATTTCTCGGTCATGACGAATTCAGAGTTGTCACCAATCAACTCTATGTTGATATTCTTCTTTCACTTAAGGAAGTTTTCTCCAGTGAGTTTCTCCATCAAAAGTTGAGAAAGGATGGGAGTAGACACAACCATACTTAAAACTACCGATTACCAAAATTTTTGCTCAATAGAACTTCAATTCACACAAAACTTAAAGAAATAGTACAACATATACCAAAAATATGTAAGATATGAGAAAAATACCAAAATAATCATATCTTTATTTCTTTAGGTTTTTAACTAATCTATGATATCTTTGTCCCGGTTGGCGAGAGTAAAAAATACCACTAGTTAAATAAAGTTGTAAATTTATTTAATAATGGACACCATTATTAACAACCTACTATTCGATCAAAATAAAAAAAAATAAAAAAACCTCTTATTTTATGAGCTAGACCCACGGTTTCGATAATCAATAGATTTAGTCCTAGTTGTCACCATAGGGGTGAGTCTAGTATAATTTGACCTATAATTATTTATCTTTCGAAATCTAACCTTGTCAAAATAACTAATGAACACCTTCCAAAGGGGGATGAATCAAAGCGTCTCGAGGCCCCATTAAGCTATTAATGTTGTTAAACCAACGGTGTAGATCGAATATAATTCTTAAGATAAACTCATTATAAAATTTAAAATAATATTTTTATTATTTATTTTTAGAAAATTAATTACTATGGTTCTCCAAAAAATTGAAAAGATTAAATTTTTAAAACCAAAGTCCTATAATTTCCTATTAATTCTAAAGTGTCACGTTAAAACAAATTCAATTAATTTAAAATTAAGTTGTTGCTAATCAATATTTAGGTTTAACTAATATAATGAACCTATACAATTAAGTTCAACTCAGGTAAATGGGCCTTAATAATTGGGCTTGTATAGAAGAGGGCTAGGTCCAGTATGTCGTACCCACTACAAAGGCCCCCATACTTCCATACAAGGTCCAAAAGACAAGAATTTAAATCTTCGTTTCATTAATTGTTATTAATTGATTATGTCCACTATAGTCATGCAAAGCAAATGAGCATTCACAATTAGAATAACCCACAAGAAAGGAATTTAATCTTTACATTTTCTAATGGGCCCAAATAAAACCTATAATTTTATGAATATTTTATTTGGCAAAAATCCATATGTCTAACAAACATATGGGCCACTATATGTATCTAAGCCCAATTGCAAAAATACCACATATAGTGCAAAGAGACATGTTATAATTAGATGGGCCTAATCATATTACTATATGAGCAAGTCTATGAATTTATGCAAAAATACCGCAATTTATTTCATTTGCAAAAATACCACAATTAGTTATCTAGAATTTAACAAAAAATTGACTTAATTAAATTTTTACAAAATGTAAGTTAATTTAAATGAAATTTATCAACAATTAACAAAAGTTAATTTAAATTTCATTTATCAACAATCAACTTGATTTACGTTAATTTAAAAAATATTAATTTAATTTATATAGGATTTATCAACAATTAACCAAAGTTAATTTATATCTAATTTATTAAAAAATATTTTTTTAATCGATTTGAAAAAAAAAGAAGATATTTCTCAAAATTTAACCAATTTTAAACTTTAAAATCAATATCTTAACTGTTTTTGAAAAAATATCTTGTATTGTTACAACTATAAGCTAATATTTTAACCAATAAAAAATATATATTAATACTTATAAAAACCCTACAATGACTCAAAACAGTTAAACAAATTCAAATATCCATGAAAATATCTAGCTAACAAATTTTAAATTTCAAATAATTCAAATATTAAAAACTATAGAATAAATAGATATTTTTATTTTCAAATAAAGATTTGATAAAAATATCAAGTATTTAAAAGAAAATATCTTAAATATATGATATCTTAATTCTAATATTTTAATATATTAAAATATTTAAATTTAAGTTGTTAGTCTATTTTTAAATTTGAATTTGAATCTTTGTATAAAATATCTAATTATTTAAATCCCAACCAGCAAAAATATATTATTTAAAAAAAATATTTTTAAATGATAAAATAAATCTGATATTTTTGGTTTTGATTATAAATAATCAATTTTCACATTTTATTTTCTTTAATTTAAAAAATAAAATTGATGAACAGTACTTGAAACTGGTACTATTCACCTGCCTGTTGGGTGGTGACGAGCGCGCGCGCACAGTAGGTGGCTGCCGAGTGACACTTGGGGCGTCTGTAGAAGGATGCGCGTATGCGGTGCTGCTACACCCGAGCAACGCGCGCACAGGAGGGTGCGATGCCGAGGGATGGTTGTACGGGCTTCCAGGTGATGTGCGCATGTGCGCACGCAACTGGCAGCCAGAGGAAAAAAAAATCGAAATTTTTTTTTTAGCAATTTTTCAAACCAAAAACGTTTTCTAATTAATTTTTACCATGTTTAACACAAAATAAAGCATATATAAAAAATAATGGCTTAGAAAACACAAAAAAATAACCTAAAAATTGCTAATAATCACATAGAATTCAATATGGTTCATAAAATCATGAAATCCATCCAATTATTCAAACACATTAAATAATTCAATTTTTAACATGTTCATGCATGAAAATAAAGATTACCAAAGGCTCTGAGGCCAATTATTAGGAAAACTTATACATGATCTTTATTTATTTTCATGTAGATCTAATAGTAAACAAGTTAATATGAGACAACCTAGAACATGTTTCTAAAATTGAATTCAAAGAGAAATAATGATAAGAATACTTACATTATACACGATGGAATAATAGAGTCATTCCTTCAGTTTCTCTAACACTAGTATCCTTTCTGTCGCAAAGTATTACCAAGAAACTGAACCGATCTTCAATTTTCTTCACATCCTTCCAAAGTATCCTTAGAATCACCTAGACTAGAGTGAGCGATTCTCAACATAGAGATAGATACAGAGAGAAGAAGAGAAAATAACAATGAGGCTTAGAAAATGACATGTTTAGAGAGAATCTAAAACCTATCAGAAACTTGGTGTTTCAGAAATCTAAACTTGTGTTTCAATCTCTCACTTAGCCTTCCTTTTATAGACTTAATTAAGTCATTTATTTAATGAAAAAATCAATAAAATAATAGCCAATAAACAACCCTAGGTCGAAATTATCATGGGCTTTAGGCCTGTGAAATTTCCCATTTGATTATAAGCCCAATGAACTTAAAATCAAGGCTTGTATTATTTTCTATTGATTTAATTAATTAAATAATTATTCAAATCCTTTATCAAATTAATTATTTATAATTTGAACCTTGATTTAAACATATTTATTAATTTAGATACCAATTTATCTTAATTAATAAATCTTCCCTAAATTCTCTTTTCTTCTCTAAATTGTATAACTCTTTGAAACTATCCAAAATTAACCTGGTCAATATTGATAATTCTAATTGATAATTAAATAAATTAATTGAGACTATCTAGATGATTTTATCCAAGGTATAGTGGGGACCACGCGCCTATGAAATCAAGCTCCAATAAGTTATCATAAATCTAACAAATAAATTTACTAACTTATTAATTCCTCATGACTCCACTAAAGACTCAGAATTGCACTTTTGAATTCATAGTACGCTCTATGAACAATATAGAAATGTTATTAATTATCCATTGTTACAACCATAATTGTCACTCAATCATCTATGAATGATCTAAAATGAGTTGGGACTAAAATACCATTTTACCCCTCATTGTACTTTATCCTTACAATACTTAGTTCCTTGTAAATGATATTTCAGTAAACTAATATTAATTACTGAAATGAGATCTTTATCATTTAGCATCTTGATCCAAACTAAAAGGAAACCATCGTTTCACTTCTTCATCAGAAGCTATAGATGTTCATATCTATGATTAACACTCCCACTCAATTATACTACAGAGTTCCCACGATGTAAGGGCTAGTCTGTTGGGTAAGCTGGTAATGAACAAGTAAAAGAACTCAAATAATACAATCAGTTAGAATACTAACCACTCATAAATTAGATTGAATTGATATGTGGTCAACTATATGATATGACTAGAATAGATAATAACAATATGTTTTCTTATCCTATCAACTGTCAATATCGGTCCTGTCCGATGTAACAAATACATCTGATCTTATCTACTTTGCTAATGTTCTAGAAAGATCATAACACTACAATGTGTAAGTAGATCATATCGTAGATCTCCAAATTAGTATAAACCCTGTGCATTGACTAATCTTAGGACTAACTTATATTTGAACATATATTCAAATTTATATTCCAATGTGACTACATCACTATAAATACGATTAGCTATATGCTCGGGATTTAATAGATGTTTATATTAAACAAATAATTATGAAGAGAAAACATGTGAGCAAAGTGACTGACCAAGTCAAAAAAATCATTTCTATTTTTTATTGATAATAAATGAGATTACAAAGAAATTGAGTTTTAATTAGGGTATAAAAACCCCAACAGACCTATGATGAGATTTGTAGGTCTGGAAATTTCCCAGGCTATGGAAACCCTAGGGGTGTCGGCCTATGATGGGATTTGTAGGCCTGGAAATCGCCTAGGCTAAGGAAAATCTAAGGGTGGTCGGCCAACATACCTCTAAACCCTAAAGCATCACGCAAAAAGAAACAAGGTTCAAGCCAATCTTTGATTGAAAATAAGTTTTTTGATTCAAACAATTCAGTTGTATTAAATCGAAATAGAGCAAAGCAATGAAATTCAGACAGATTCATCAAAGATGTAAATATTAGGAGAGAATAATCACCCAAGAGAAGATACGCATAGTTGATGAAATGTTGGAGAACTTCACAGCTCATAATTTCCTGAAGTATGCGCATAGGTCAGGGATATGATGAGTGAGTCCCTACTTATAGCCTCTAAGGCTAACAATATTTTTAGGAATTCAAATTCCTTGAAAAATATATTGTATTTTTAGGAATTCAAATTCCCATGAAAAATATATTTTATTTTTAGGAATTCAAAATTCCTTGAAAATTATTTTGTATTATTAGGGATTAATATCCTGGAAAAATATATTATATTTTTAGGAATTCAAAATTCCTTGAAAAATATATTAGATTTTTAGGAAATTAATTTTCCTTTAAAAATATGATTATTTTTAGGAATTACAATTTTCCTTGAAAAATATTACCGCTCTTAAGAATTAAAAAAAAATTCCTTCAAAAATAGATTATGTTTTAATGAGTTGAATTCTTTGAAAAATGTAGCTATTTTTAGGATTACAATCCTTGAAAAATATGTGCTGAGAAAATTATCGATAATTGATAAACTACTACGTAATGTCTCGAGGTACCTTTTTGTTAAAGTAATGCTACGATATGTTTGTCGAGCCATATCAAGTTTACCGTAATGTTGGACACAGTACGACAAACTTGGAGAGCAAATGTTATCCCTCAAAATTCAAGAGATGACGTAGCGAATGAGAAAGTGACACATGGAATCCGAAGTAATGGTAAAAACAACAGAGTATTGAAAAGACCTATGAACAAAGATTGACAAGTCTAGGACTTATATGGAAGTTGACCATGCCTATACCATCTTGGGGTGGTCGCCCTGGCCCTAGCCCCCTAGGGGTGGTCGGCTTGACCCCAACCCTTAGGGGTGGTCGGCCTAGCATGATCTAAGAACCACATGGGGTGGTCGGCCCACCCTATTCTTCATAGGGTGGTTGGCCTAAACTCCCAAATACACTTTGCTAGATAAAGTTCATGCTCGTTCAAGTTGAAATGAACAGGCCAAGCACCTAAGCTCTAAAGGGTCATCGGGTCTAACACCTAAGTCTTATAGAGCAACCAAGACTTAGCATTTTCCCGAAGGTTTCAATTGTGCATGGTCAACCACGATCCAGAGAAACGATGAGAAGACCCACGATCTCATAATCATGGGAAGGTGGACACGTATCTCCACTCCCAATGATCATATACCAAATCATGATCCTCAGTCTTGCTGATCATGTAACAACCCCTGGGTACTATAAGTAAAGGACCCAAAGCCTCATTTGAAGGGGGGAGGACGGATTGAGAGACTTTTGGGTCAATCATTTGGATTAACTTCTGAGCAAATCTGTGATGAGTGAACTCTTCAGTTAATTATCAATTGAGTGATTCAATACTAAATACTAAGTGAATTAGGTTATTCCTGTTCATCAGAACTCGGCTGAACCACTATAAATTTATGTGTGTTTTGTTTAGATATTTGTACCATGTCGTATAGTTACATTTATATCATTTAAAAAGTGTCGTATATCGTACATAAGATTGTTGGCCAATTTCATAGGTCAACTATAACCTATTTAAAAAAAATTAAAAAAATAAAATAATTACCCCCAATTTTTCGTAATACCTTAAATTAATTAAATGTAATAAATTTTTATTAAATGCTAGGATATACATAGTTGGTTAGAGTCTTTGAATTTAAAGAAGTGCATGTAATGCAGAATAATAAGTTAGGCTATATTATAATTTTATTATTCAAAATTATAATGAGTGCAAACCCTAATTACACAAATGAATTAACTTTCCAGATTCTTAATACCATATTTAAAAATTATTTAAAAAAAACAATAATCAGCCCTATTTTGTTGTTGTAGCTGAAATTAATTAAAAATATATATAATTTTAGATAATGCATTGTAAATAAATGCTAGGATATATAAAGTTGGTTAGATTCTTTGAATTTAAAGTGATTCATTAAGAATTCTCAATTCTCAATACCATATTTAAACTATTTTTCTCCTATTTCGAAATATATTTTTAAAAATTAATAATAATTACTTAAAAACCTTAGTAATTTTTAATGAAATTTTTTTTAATAATTTTTTTTTCAAAATTATAGGATATACATAGTTGGTTAGGTCTTTGACTTTGAAGAGGTGCACTTAATATTTCATTGTTCCAATTTTATTGTTCATGATAATAATGAGTGCAAACTTTAATTATGCAATTGAATTAACTTCCCAATTCTCAATACCATATTTAAAATATTTTAAACATTAATAATTATCCCTAATTATTTGTAGTAGCTTAAATTAATTAAAAAAATAATTTCATATAATGAATTTTTATTAAATACTGGAATAAAGCCCAGTACTTTAAATGGACGATTTTAGTTTTAAATTAATAATATATAGACTTATTATTAATAATAATATTAATAAATGGGAGAAATTAGGTAATAGTTCTTCTTGGAAATTAAAATTACAATGTAAAATGTGTTTACAAACCATTATATAAAAGACAACACTAGTCATGGATTGATTTTTTTCTTCTTCTTTGAAGAACCTTTTTTCTTGGTAGTTTACTTTGGCTCCTTAGGAAAAATCCTTGAATCATGTCCAACCTCACCACAATTTTGCAATGTAATGGCGATTTTTTTGGTTTTCTCTTCTTTGCACCTCCAGGGAATAATTTCAACAAACTAGCTGTAGTTGGTCTGCCTTTTGTCTTTTAATTCTAAGAATCCAAAATATTATTAGGAAACACTCCTTCGTCATTTTGAAGATGTTTTAACTCTTCATCAGGTGGCATTTTTTTCCAACTCTTCTCCTTCGTCATTTTTTTCGTGATCTTGTAGCAAGGTACGATGTGATCGTAGTTTGTGTGGCTACACCACCATACCTAGAATTTTCAATAAGTCCAGGATGAGGACACTTTCTTTCGTTTCCTTGAGTTAATAATTAAACTTCTTTAACATATTTTAGCCAATGAATATTTACCAAACAAATTTGCAAACTTCTTCTCTCCAAATTCTTCAATGAAATAAAAATATGTCTACATGGAATTCCTTTTGTCTCAAAAGAAATGCAATCACATCGCACATCATCCCCATCATTGGAGATTAAAACTTTGTGCTTTAATCAAGAACCAATGTATTTTTTGACCAAACAAAGAGTGTAATCTGATAACTTATCGTCCTTCACGACAATATAATTATCTCCATGTCGTATCTTCTTTCTTATCCTTGTAAAAGTTGAAGAAATTTCATCCTCCACACACGGCATAGTTGTTTGGTTCAATGTTGGCTCAGTAAAATTAGTTTTGTAGTGTTCTTTTGTCTCGTTGTAATGTAACAAAATAGATCATGGTCAAAGTGTCATATAAACATCCACCATGGTATTTTATTTTGCAAACCTCTTTTCAAAAATGCATTCATAGACTCGCATCTACTGGTAGTTGTAGCTCCACCAAAATAAATACCAAGAAGATAAGTATCTTCCTACTGCTTTCTTGTGCCATATTTTTCTTCCACCCATGTGTTTCCTGGAAATTTATATTTCTTCATAGTCACTTTCCAATTACCCTCCCATTCTTCCTCCTTTTAATACCTATATATTTGTAAAAAAATGATTTCATATTATAATTGACAGAAGAAGATAAAACATCATTTAATGTATTACCTGAAAATCAAAATTTTCAACTCTTGATGGAATGCTATATCGTGTACATGGTGCATTGAATTTTTTAGTATGTCCCACGAGCAAATACGATGTCAAACACCAGGCATAATATTATCTAGTACTTTGTTCATTGCTTTGCAACCGTCCGTCAAAACTGCTGAAGGCATCTTACCACCCATGCACTCTAAATTTTTTTCAATACCCAATCATGCGTGGTCGATGTCTTATTCTTATTAGAGCACGAGCTTCTTTACACCTATTATCAAGATTACAATATTTTTTTTTTCTAAAACCTTCGTTTGAACACACCCAACTTCTAATATGTAAAATTATTTTTTTCTCCTCCTTTGGTTTTTTTCTAACACTAAACCCCATAATTTTTGCATACAAAAAATAAAAAGATTATGCTTGTTCAATACTTACAAAGTCCTTCCATTGGAAGTCCGAAGACTGTATATGTTCTGGTTCTTTGTTAATATTCAAAAATTGAAGCAAGCTCCTCCATTGCGCAATATTATGTTTGGTCCATTCTTCGTTAACGCCACATTCAACATTGTCTTCTGGTACATATTCATCATTTGTCTCTTCCAAACATGTTCCCCCAACAGCATCTACTTCATGTTCAGAAGATAAGGATTTTGTATCTTCTTGTTCAATTTCAAAACAATTTTCGTAACTAGTCATTTCTCCAACCTATTCCTTCTACTTTTTTTTCTTTAGAATGGCGTGTAGCACTATTCAATATTTTGTATATTTAAACTGATTAGATTAATATTGGAATGAAGGAAGACATTAACACACATGAGATGAAAAGTCATTAAAATAATTGAATCACTACGTGTGCCAAGGAGAAACCTTATTTTTTACCTAAAAGGGGGAAAGTAAGGTGGTGAGCTAAAAACACAGTATGGAAGTGCAATAAATACAACAATATAAAAGAAAACGCAAGAAGAACATATATCTTAACTCAGAGCAAAACATGTTATCTTCATACTCATAGTTTATGTGGATGCTCAAAATTCCATTCTTGTGATAGGTCCAAAACATGCACATTTGGGTCTCTAGCAAGCGCCTCGCGCGCCCATGGCATCCCAGACGGCCTTACCTCGCCTCGGCCGTGTCACCAGGGCCTCGCAAAGGATGGCCTCGCCTCGCCCAGGCCAGTGCCCCACGCACCCGTGGCATCCAAGACAACCTTGCCTCGTCTCGGCCGTGTCACCAAGGCCTCGTGAAGGATGTCCCCGCCTCGCCTCGGCCGTGCCACCAGGGCCTCCTGAGGGATCACTCCACCTCGCCTCAGCCGTGCTACCAGGGCCTCGTGAAGGGCCTCGCGCAACTCAGCACACCTCACCCAGGCCAGCGCCTCGCGCGCCCATGGCCTCCCAGACGGCCTTGCCTCGCCTCGGCCGTGTCACCAGGGCCTCGCGCAGCTGGGCACACCTCGCCCAGGCTAGCACCTCGCGTGCTCATGGCATCCCAGACGACCTTGCCTCACCTCAGTCGTGTCAACAGGGCCTCGCGAAGGATGGCCGCGCCGCGCCCAGGCCAGTGTCTCGCACGCCCATGGTATCCCAGACGGCCTTGCCTCTCCTTGGCCATGCAACCAGGGCCTCGCAAGGGATGGCCTCGCCTCGCCTTGGCCGTGCTACCAGGCCAGCACGAGGGATCACTCCGCCTCGCCTCAGTCGCGCCACGAGGACCTCACGAGGGATGTCCTCGGAGGCCCACGAACGTCTCGCGCGCCAACAGGCGCTTTGCTAGGAGTGGCATCTTGCACATCTATCACCCATATCTCATGGGAGGCCTTGAGGTGTTTTGGAGCGTCTCGCGATGAGGGGCCAATCTTGCGCCAAGGGCCCAAGAACCCTGTCTCGCGCTGCGACCCATACATACATCAGGTATCTCGCGCTCTCCTCCTCAAGATGGTGTCTCCTATGAGGACCTGCAGAAACTCCAACATTTAGAAGTAAAAGAACAAATATAATTCGAAAAGATCGTACAAGTACGGAGCTCATATGGGGTACGACCTGTAAGATCCCATATGTCTGATCCAAATACTCATGCCAGATAAGTAGTGGGAGTGTCAGAGTCAACACCACCACCAGCACCACTACGCCTGGTGCCATTCCTCTCACACTTGTACCAAATAAGTAGTGGAGTCATCCCCACGGAATCTAACCCTATACTGGAGCCAACACCACTACCCCTGAGACCACTCTCTTGACACTATACTTGTGTACCATTTGGTCCCCTAGACCACAATGTATCAGGGGCCATTAAAGCCCGCTATAAAAGGAATCCCACTTCCACATGGAAGGGGGTTGGAAAAAACACTGTAGCATCATACCACAAGAAATACAAGTTATTTTCACCATTTTCTTTCTGCAACAATTCTCTAAGTTTCTGTTTAGATTTTTGAAGTTATTCATTGATAAGCTCTATACTTTGAGTTTTCTAACTTAACTTCGTTGACGAGTTCTCACCGTCAACAGTTTGGCGCCGTCTGTGAGAAGAATAAGTGTCAAGCGACTATTCTTTCGTCGATTTCGATAAGAAAGAGATGCCACGACGTTTGAAAGGATTGAGAGAGCCGTGAAAGGTGGACGTCCATCTTGACGGAGATCTGCTAAAAACCTCTATGAAGGATCCCCCTCCACCCGCAAACATGTAGGCCCCAAAGGAGCTTGAGGTCCACGGAGATGAAAGGGAAGCCCCATCTCCGGCAGTCCTACCTGAGCAGGATCGTCCAAGGCCAACAGTTACCCCATCGAGGGATATTGGTGAGTTTCTACCTCCAAGGCCGTCGCAGGTGCCAAACTCCAGCCGACAGGATCCAGGCCAGCGCCTCGTGCGCCCGTAGCATCCTATACGTCCTTGCCTCATCTCGGCCGTATCACTAGGGCCTCGCGAAGGATGGCCCCACCTCCCCTCGATCGTGCCACCAGGCCCTCGTGAGGGATCACTCCGCCTCGCCTCGGTCATGCCAACAGGGCCTCGCGAAGGGCCTCGCACAATTGGCACACCTCACCTAGGCTAGTGCCTCGCGCACCCGTGGCATCCCCGATGGCCTTGCCTCGCCTTGGCCGTGTCACCAGGACCTCGCGCAGCTAGGCACACCTCACCCAGGATAGCGCCTCACGCTCCCGTGGCATCTTAAATTACCTTGCTTTGCCTCAGCTGTGTCACCAGAGCCTCACGAAGGATGGCCTTGCCGCGCCCAGGCCAGTGCCTCGCGCGCCCTTGGCATCCTAGATGGCCTTGCCTCGCCTCGACCGTGCCATTAGGGCCTCGCGAGGGATGGCCTTGCCTCGCCTTGACCGTACCACTAGGGCCTCACGAGGGAGCACTTCACCTTACCTCGGCCGCGCCACCAGGACCTCGCGAGGGATGGCCTCGGACGCCCACGAACGTCTCGCACGGCAACAGGCGCTTCGCTAGGAGTGGCGTCTCACATGTCTATCACCCGCATCTCATGGGAGGCCTTGAGGTGTTTTGGAGCATCTCGCGATGAGGGGCCCATCTTGTGCCAAGAACCCTGTCTTGCGCCATGACCCATACATGCATTAGGTGTCTTGCGCTCTGCACCTCAAGATGGTGTTTCCTATGAGGACCTGCGAAAACTCCAACGTTTAGAGGTCAAAGAACAAATGTAATTCGAAAAGATCATATAAGTACGGAGCTCATACGGGGTACGACTTGTAAGACCCCGTATGTCTGATCCAAATACTCATGCCAGACAAGTAGTGGGAATGTCAGAGTCGACACCACCACCAGCACCACTACGCCTGGTGCCATTCCTCTGACACTTGTACCAAATAAGTAGTGGAGACATCCCCATGGAATCTGACCCTGTACTGGAGCCAACACCACTACTCCTGTGACCACTCTCCTGACACTGTACTTGTGTACCATCTGGTCCCCTGGACCACAATGTATCAGGGGCCATTAGAGCCCACTATAAAAGGAATCCCACTTCCACATGGAAGGGGGTTGGAAAAAACACTGTAGCATCATAACACAAGAAATACAAGTTCTTTCCACCATTTTCTTTATGCAACAATTCTCTAAGTTTCTGTTTAGATTTTTGAAGTTCTTCATTGATGAGCTCTATACTTTGAGTTTTCTAACTTAACTTCGTTGACGAGTTCTCACCGTCAACAGTTTATAATCATAAAAGTAATCATCATCATACATCACAATCACACATCATAAGCATACTCTTTGTGATCATGGAACTTCTGTTGTCCATGTCACATCTTGAGGTAACGAGTAAAACATAGGCTGGTAAGACCTCCTCTATGCGGTAAACAGGATCTCAGGTCCTTGAATAACCTCGGCGCATCTTCCTTTTAAGTTATGTCATATCATTAGTAACTCCTTTGTTGTGTCGCGTTCAGCACACTAGCAACCTTTTCTTTTCATTCATTATACAAGCGCATGTGTCACAGTTCACATCAAAACATAGAAATTATGCATTCCATAGCACTTGTCTTATCATAACATATCAAACATAGAATTTCACCTTTCATAACACTTGGCTATCATGACATATCAAAACATAGATCTTACACTTTCTATAACACTATATTTCTTGCAACATAACAAGTCATACCTTTCATAGCATAAGACATAGAAAATTCTATTTAACTTCCTTACCTGAGGTCTAACCAAAGTAAAGTGCGAATATGTCACAACGAGCCTCTAATCATAATCAAACGTTCGTCTTTAAAATCACGTAAGAATACTCATGCCTAACATACATACCCCACGTGTGCATGGGCTATGGACACGTGGCACACGTTGCACCACAATTTCAAACATACAATAATTCCACATAAAATCATAAAAGAATAATACTAATTCTACCAATTAATCATTCATGGTTACAACATAAGAATCATATGTTTGAATAATAGGCATATGTTTTAACGTAAAAATACACTTGCATGTAACATGCATACGTGGGAGTGTTCTGAAAATTTAACTTTTCAATTTGATAATTTCTACATGCTTATCTCATTGCCTTTTCTTAAAAATTCAGCAAGCATAATTTATTCACCGCTTATTTATTACTTCATCATTTCTTTTAAGCACTTATTTGTCATTCAAAAACTTTATTACAAAAATCTAATTTTTTTTTCTAAAATAATTCATTAGCCTTTTAATTCCAAAAAAGAAAACAAATAATCGCATTTATTATTAAATAAAAATTAAAAGAACTTATAATAACTAAATGGATTTCCTGATTACTTTTAGAAAAATAATCTTACTTTTAAAAAAAAAAAACTGCATGTTTATAAGTGTGAAAATACATTTTTAAAATGTGGAAAAATCACATTTTTCATATATAAAATCTAAGACATAATTTATTTGAGCATGTATTTTACTTATCTCATTTAAAAGTATTTTTCTCTTAACAAACCGAAAATTCCAGCAAAATTGAAATCACAAAATTGAATTTAAACCATATTCTTTTCACAAATTAAATAAATAAAAAAGTGCATGTTAATTATTTTGAATAAAAGATTATTATTATGTGAAATAAAATGCTCCTTACTTATATAAAATCAAAATATCATTTTGAGGCTTCATTTGTGCATTTTAAAAATCATTCAATATCAACACTGCCAAATAATAAAAAAAAAAACTTATAATTATCAAAAATGCACCTTTAATCATGCTACACATAACCTAACATGTTTCTACACTTGAACAATTCAAGAATACAAGCATGCAAAACCATCATCAAAACAAACTTACACCATAATGCATGCTCATGTTGAATCCTATACAACCCAATAACATGAATTGTTCCAATTAACAACATGCTCATTACCCCAAAATTTAAATGTAGGGTCAAGAAAATCAACAAAATTCACAAACCTTTAAATAAGCACTAGGCCGAAACCTTCATGAACAAGCATCTCAAATCTCCTTTTAATTATCACAAGAATATTTAAGAGACAACATCAAGATAAAATAGGACAAACCAAAACTTAAGCCCTAACATGTATCTATTAAAATTCTTTCATTTTTTTTACTGAAATTATTAGATT
Organism: Humulus lupulus; assembly: GCF_963169125.1. Classification (NCBI taxonomy): domain Eukaryota; kingdom Viridiplantae; phylum Streptophyta; class Magnoliopsida; order Rosales; family Cannabaceae; genus Humulus; species Humulus lupulus. The sequence goes on along the minus strand of NC_084796.1, from coordinate 84,609,256 downwards.
TAAAATAATCATGGAAACATAACCATATTATCTCATTAACCTCATACATCATGTAAGCCCAAAGTTTTCTTCATGCTTGCCTAAATACCCATACTTTCCTACCGAAAAGAATCACACACCCATACACATATACATATATATGTCAATAATTGCATTCATTCATAAAAAGTGAACCACACACACAACCCTAGCATGTTGCTATGAACTTGAACAAGATAAAAAGATATGGTAAAACAACCACCAACTCATATAAGAGACAATAACCAAGACATCAATCATCAATAAATCAACAATCATAAACTAGAATAGATATCACAACAATGACAATAAGGCTATATTCATGACCTCATTTGATAGAAATCAAAAGTCAAAATGGCCACCACCTCTGAACACATACCTAGGGATTTCAAAAATAACAAAGATGAAAAAGAAAACTTAGTGATGAGAAGAGGACTAATCTTAAGGAATCAAACCTAAATAAAAAACCAAGTCAAGGCCATCCCTATCAAGAATTCAAAACCCCTCCTCTTTTTCTTTCTCTTCTTCTTTTTCACGATCCCTCTCTCTCTTTCTCTCTTTCTTTCTTTCTTTGTCTCCTTCTCTCTCTAAGCATCACAAGCTTCTCTTCCTGTCTCTCTCTGTGGAGCAGTCGGCACACAAAAAGGGCAACAATGTTACAAAAAATGCTTTTTAGGGCCTACGGGGCACGATCCCTCTATTTGAGAGCCTTCAAAACTGAGTTTTTTAGGGCTCGCATCGCGTGCCCTAAAAGAATGTGTTTATGACTACCAATGCGTGCCCTTAAAAGTTATATTTTCATTTTTTTTTAAATTATTTATTTTTATTTTAAATTAAAAATTATGATTAAATTAAACATTTATATACAAATCTGAAAACTTATAGATTAAAATAACATAACTTAAACAAATCTAATAAAAAAAAAAATTAAGGTGGCCAGATTTTGCTCGGAAAGCTCATGGTGGCGGTGACTTCAGGCGGCTCGTTAACTAGGCTAGGCGGCGCGTGAGGGTGGCTGCTTGCAGGGGTGGGGGTTTCAGCGACCTGTGAAGCTGCCTGTGCGGCGCGTGTTGTCTGAGAAGCAAGGGGCGGCAGCCATCGGGCCTGGCAGAGAGAAGACGCGAGTGAAAGAGAGAGAGGAGCTAACATGAGAGAGAAAGAGGGAATGCTTTTTTTTTTTTTGGGGGGGGGGGGGATACGAAATTTCTGGGCTTTTAAAAAAAACCCTACATTTCTTTATTTACTCATTTGTCTAATTATTTACTTATTTAGTTTTTAATTATTTTATCAATTAATCACTTAATTTGTAAGAAGAAATCCTTTAAAATTTATACTTTTAATTGACTACAATGTATTAGTCATTTATATTTTCTAAGTTTCCTATTACAATTTAAATCATATTTTGGTCTAACTAAAATGACTAAGACTATTTATTTCATTAATTTCCCCCAACTATTATAAATTTAACTTTATAATATAATTATGTCATAATTTTTTTACTCTCAAAATTTAAAAACTATGAAATAATTAATATATAATTATTAATTAATATATAATTTAAAAATAACATTTAAATATAAAACAAATATAAATAATGATCAATAAAAAAAGATCTTTACCAAAAAAAGACATGCAATACATGTATTTATTTATTTATTTTTAAAATAAATAAATATTATATATCAAACAAATTCCTTTAAATTTGAATTTTAAACGCATGTCCCAATACTTTTTAGGGCCCACTTTGAGAACCCTTAATACTCTTCTAGGACACCCAAAGTGTACCCTTAAAAGTTTTCACTAACTCAAATGATCTCATAGTCTTTTAGAACACACATTTGTTTTTAGGGCTCCTTCCACGAGTCCTAAAAGATATTCTTTAAGGACTCGCAACGCAAGGCCAAAAAAGTTCAGGAGCTGTTTTTAGGACTTGCATCTAGGTGAGTGCCCTAAAAATGTATCATAAAAGGGTATTTTTGTAGTAGTGCAAGTAAAAGGTCCTCTTTCCTTTTATCTCCCAAAGCCTAACCCTAAGGAGTTAACCACAAAACTAATAGGAAAAGGTAAGTCCAAAAATCCTAATTTCCTTTATTTTTTATTTTTCTTAAGTTAAAAGGAATTGATAAATTAAATAAAAGAGATGTCAACCATTTGTAGGAAAATCAATTGGAGTGAACAGTGAAATGGCATGATGGCCCATTTTTTAAAACAAAAAAAAATCATCTCTCATATAAACAGTTTATATGTTCAAGAAAACCATCAGACAGGAAACATTAATATGCAATATCATTAATCATGAAACATATATATAATTGTACACATAATTATATATATATGCACATGTATACAAATATTGAAGAACTGAAACATTTACCTCTTTAAGCCTATCAAGTGTCCTAGAGTCTTTTCGTATATATAACGATCTTCCTATCCAACGCTTTGAGTACTCAAACCACGATCTTCCGGAGTGTTCTCTACACCTCAAGATGTGTGTGGTCATATAGAGAACAAAGGTTTGTAATTTAGAAATCACAAGTTTATCTTAGCACATGAGAACTTGGATTATGGCTTGAGAAATGTTAGAATAAAAGAAGAAGATGACAATCTCTTGTCTGACAAATTCTTAAACTTTTTCTGAAATTACCACTCTATGTTTTTTCTTGTTATCACATAATATATATAGAGAGATTATATATTACCTTATTATTAATAATAATAATAATACAATCATAATGATGATATGAATTGATTTAGGTAATATATAACTTACCAAATTTGAAAAAATCAATTTTCAAATTATTAATTAAATAAATAAATAAAATAAAAACAATAATGATACTTGATCAGTACTCTCTTACATGTAAAGCATAATCCCTGGACTTTGTCATGCGTGTAGCAGTGCTCCCTTTCAGGGATTATTGCATTTTTCTTTTATTTATTTAAAATCAATCCTTCCAAAAAATATGATATTATCTCTTTTAAGGAAAATATCACAACCATATTTTAAAATTTAAATTTTAAATTCAAAATCCAAAATTCAAATTGATGATCATCATTATCATCATCTTTTTAAAATTCAATAAATCAAAACTATTTTGAATTACGAATTGTAACGCCCCACGTCACTATGGCTGCTTCCTGGAATGATGACTGGCCCTACGAACCAACACGAGTCTTTCCAGCGTGCTTTGTCCTCACTCGCACGCTTCCTGGTAAAACTTCCCAGGAGGTCACCCATCATGAGACTAATCCAGGTCAAACACGTTTAACTTTGGAGTTCTCAAGTGATGGGCTACCGAAAAGAAGACGCATCCTGTTGGCATAGGTTGTACACATCAATCCATTTAGGTCATCTTCAACTGTGTAGTCCCATACATACACAGTCTTAGAATCATCGCACTTGACCTTCCCCAGGTGATGTGGGATTGCACAAATTTTACCCAGTGTTTCCCCCTACGGATAAAGGGATTCTGACTATCACAATAACCCCCTTAGGGGTCTGACGTCCTAGTCAGCCACACTTCCAGCTGGGTCAAGGCTCTGATACAATTTTGTAACGCCCCACGTCACTATCGCTGCTTCCTGGAATGATTACTGGCCCTACAAACAAACAAGAGTCTTTTCAGCGTGTTTTGTCCTCACTCGCACTCTTCCTGGGAAAACTTCCGAGGAGGTCACCCATCATGAGACTAATCCAGTTCAAGCATGCTTAACTTTGGAGTTCTCAAGTGATGAACTACCGAAAAGAAGATGCATCTTGTTTTCGGTAGCCCATCACATGAGAACTCCAAATTTAAACATGCTTGACCTAGAGTAGTCTCAAGATGGGTGACCTCCTGGGAAGTTTTCCGAGGAAGTGTGCGAGTGAGGACAAAGCACGCTGGAAAGACTCGTGTTGGTTTGCAGAGCCAGTCGTCTTTCCAGGAAGCAGCCATAGATATGTGGGGCGTTACAAATGGTATCAGATCCTTGACCCAACCAGAAGTGTGGCCGATGGTGACGTCGAATCCGTAAGGGGGGTGGGGGTGATTGTGACAGTCAAAATCCCATGATCAGTAGGGGGAAAGATTGGATAAAAGTTGTGCAATCCTTGTTGGGAAAACTTATACATGATCTTTATTTATTTTCATGTTGATCTAATATTAAACAAGTTAATATAGATAAACTAAAACATATATCTAAAATTTAATTCATAAAGAAATAATGATAAGAGTACTTACATTATACGCTGTGGAATAATAGTCTTTCCTTCAGTTTCTCCAACCCTTGTATCCTTTATGTCGCAGAGTATTACCAAGAAACTGAACCGATCTTCAATTTTCTTCACAGCCATCCAAATTATCCTTAGAATAACCTAGACTAGAGTGGGAAATTCTCAACACACGAGATATATACAGAGAGAAGAAGAGAAAAGAACAATGAGGCTTAGAAAAAGATTTATGTTTAGACAGAATCTAAAACCTATTAGAAACTTGTGTTTCAGAAATCTGAACTTGTGTTTTGACTTATGTTTTCTACTCTCTCTTAGCATTCCTTTTATAGACTCAATTAGGCCATTTATTTAGTTAAAAAATGAATAAGTAATAGCCAAATAACAGCTCTAGGTCAAAATTATCCTGGGATTTAGGCCCGTGAAATTTCCCATTATATAATAACCCTGTTGGACATAAAATCAAGACATGTATTATATTCTATTGATTTAATTAATTAAATAATTATTTAAATCTTTTATCAAATTAATTATTTATAATTTCAACTTTGATTTAAACTTATTTATTAATTTGGATACCAATTTATCTTAATTAATAAATCTGCCCTAATTTCTCTTTTCTTCTCAAAATTGTATAACTCTGTAAAACTATCCAAAATTTACCTAGTCAACTTTGATAATTCTAATTGATAATTAAAACAATTAATTGAGACTATCTAGATGATTTTATCCGAGGTACAGTGGGGACCATGGGACTATGAAATCAAACTCCAATAAGTTATCATAAATCTAACAAATAAATTTACTAACTTATTAATTCCTTGTGACTCCACTAAAGACTCGAAATTGCACATTTGAATTCATAGAACGCTCTATAAAAAATATAAATACGCTATTAATTATCCATTGTTACAACCATAATTGTTACGCAATCCTCTGTAGACGGTCTACAATGAGATGGGACTAAAATACCGTTTTACCCCTCATTGTATTTGATCCTTAAAACAATTAGTTCCTTGTAAATGATATTTTAGTAAACTAATATTAATTACTGAAATGAGATCTCTATCATTTAGCACCTTGAACCAAACTAAAAGGAAACAACTATTTCACTTAATCATCAGAAGCTATAGATGTTCATATCTATGATTAACACTCCCACTCAATTCTACTACCGAGTTCGCAAGATGTTAGTATGGGCTAGTCCGTAGGGTAAGCTGGTAACGAACAATCAAAGAACTCAAATAATATACTCAGTTAGAATACTAACCACTCAGAATTGAGATTGAATTGACCTATGGTCAACTATATGATGACTAAAATAAATAATAATGGTATGTTTACTTATCCTATCTACTTTCAATATCGGTCAAGTCCGATGTAACAAATACATCCGATCTTATCTACTTTGCTAATGTTCTGGAAAGAACATAACACTACAATGTGTAAGTAGATCATATCGTAGATTGGCAAGTCAGTGTAAATCATGTGCACTGACTAATCTTAGGACTAACTTATTTTGAACATATAATCATATTTATATTCCACTGTGATTACGTCACTATAAATACGATTAGCTATATGCTCGGGATTGAATAGAAGTTTATATTAAATAAATAATCTTAAAAATAAAACATTTGAGCATAGTGATTGACTGAGTCAAAAAATGATTTATATTCTTTTATTAAAAATATATGAGATTACAAAGAAATTGGGTTTTAATTAGGGCATAAAACCCCAACAATCCCACACCGCTTGGGGAAGGTCAAGTGTTATGATTCTAAGACTATGTAGGTATGGGACTGCATAGTTGAAGAAGGCTTAAATGGATTGATGGGTGCTCCCTATGCCAACAAGATGCATTTTCTTTTCGGTAGCCCATCACTTGAGAACTCCAAAGTTAAGCGTTCTTAACCTCGAGTAGTCTCATGATGGGTGACCTCCTAGGATATTTTCCTAGGAAGCATGTGAGTGAGGACAAAGCACACTAGAAAGACTCGTGCTAGTTTGCAGGGCCAATCGTCATTCCAGGAATCAGGCATAGTGACGTGGGGCATTACACCAATTTTATTTTCTCCCACTCAAATAAAATAATTAATTTCAAAAATTAATTATTTTATTTATATATATTTCAAAATTCTATAATTAAATAAATAAATATATTTTTCAAAAATTTAAAAATTAATTCCAAATTAATTATTCAACCTCAATTATCATATAATTGTATATTTGACTCGAAAAATAAAATTCTTCTCAAATTTCCAAACTACAGTTTTACCCTTGTATTAACTCTTACATTGATATGGTGTTGGTAGAACCACCCTGGTGACCTATGGACCTATAATATCAAGCTCCAATAAATATTAGATTATTAATCAAAGCTCTTTGATTAAATAATCATATTTATTAATCTCATGATTACTCCATTGTAAATATGAGATTGAACTCTTGATAATTATAGACATATATTACAGAGTACTTTACTAAACAATAAAGTGTCCATTAATATAATCATTACATACAACGTTAATCCTCTATTAATGGTTCATAATTAAATTGGAATAAAATTACGGTTTTACACTTTTAACTATATCTTGTTCCTAGTGTACCATTGACTTTACTAGTGAAGGTTGTGTCACAACAAGTATGCGACGTGAGCGCTCATAACCTTTTCAGTTCAAAAAGTCAACCCAATAGGGAACCATTATTCAATCTATAAGAAGGTATAGATTCCATATCTATTAAACTATGTCCTCAGCCATATATATCACTGAGTTCCCAAAATAATTGTTCTTAGCCTGATCATTCTGACAAACCTTAACACATGAATCAAAGGCTCAGATGACATATATAGGAGTTCATAGTAACCTCATGACTAAGATCATCGTGTGTATGATCATCGTTTGATGTGTTTGATTAATACTATGCAACAATGTTTAAACAACTATTAAAAAATCACATCTGGTCCAGTTCTATATATCACTATATATAAAGTACTTTCACTAAAGTGTCCCACTATACTAGTGACCTGGATCTAGGTCACTTGTATTCATAATACTAGCGAATCGTACTTGCAGTAATTAAACTAAAGATTTCATAACTTTTTTTTACTATGAATTGTTTCAAGTTTATTATCTTCATCTCGATCTTCTCATACCAATATGAGATTAAGACCACATAAATAAACTTTGGAATTTTCTGATATTTACTTAATATTATCAACATAATATCAGACATAGTCTATATATATATAATAATTCAATTCAATTATTTATTTCATTTAAAACATTTGTCAACTACAATTGCTTTAGGGCACTATTCCCAATAATCTCCCGCTTGCCCTAAAGCAAATTGAAACATATCTCTCAATGAGTCAATCGCATTATCCTGAACGAATTTGTCTAACAAAGTCTGTGTAAAAAGTTTTGTTTGAAACTGTTTTGAAGCTATGTTCAAAATCATTACATCAATTATGTAAAATTGTCTTGAATTAAATGATTCTTCATTTCATGTGCTTTACCCTCTTATGATTTCTAGTTCTTCTAGAGTAGTTACATCTCCATTGTTTTCGCAATGAGATACTAGTAGTTTATTCAAGTCTGAAACCCTTTCTAGAATGGCAAAGAACTGAACTAAATCATTTAACTGCTCGTAGCTTCTACATTTCGACTTCTATGGTGAAACATAACATTTTTTAAATGTCCAATACATTTCCAGATTAATGTCTTTTCTCCATAGTTATGGAAACTAATTATGATATAACTCTTTGAAGATTTCTATCTGGTATAAAATCAGTTCATCCTTTGGGATTTTAGGTCACTGCATAAATACACAAATGTATAATCTCCATTATATTCAAGATACTTAAAAATTTAAGTCCTTATAATTATTCAATGACTCAATCCATCATTGGATTGACAATTGCTGAGTATTCCCATCGTTTAACAAATGTCAATTTGAAGACATAACATTCTATACATTAAACAGCCTATCAATGAGTTGTAGGAATACTGTCTCATGTTCTTCTTTTCTAGTAAAAGAATAAATGGAGATTATTATTTAGATAACACATCCTCCTGACCGGGAAGGCAAAAAGCCTTTCTTGGACTTTTGTAAACTAAAATATTTAAGCTTCTTTTCTATATAAGTCGCTTGAGGCAGTGCCAACAGATTATTCTTTCAATCTTTATAGACTTGAATGTGTACCGTGCCAATTTTTTTTATTATTATTTATTTAATTTTGTGCTTTGTTTTATTTAATTGTTAAGTGTTGTGAATTATTTTATTTATTTTTTAAAATTGAATGTTAGAAATTGTTTGAATTTAATTGCTAATTGTTTATTTATTTAATTTGTGAATAATTGAGTTTTGGTTGAATGCACCAAGGTGCATGGTAGGTAGTGATGCACCCTAGTGATCAAGTGTATGAATGTGCATGGTTACATGGTGCATTTGTATAGAGTTTTGTACACTTTTATTGTTTACTTTTATTAGATTTATTTTTTAATTTAATTAGAAAAAAAATAAAAAAAAAAGGTAAAGGAAGAGAGGTGGACGGCAAGAGTGGGAAAGGGATAAGGAGATTTACCTTTTTAATATTAAGCTAATTTCTTTGATTAATTGGCAATTGATATTGAATTGTTTATGATAGAAAAATGGGACAATTTAGGGCAAGCATTAGGGGATTGGGTTTGGGAAAGTTCACATTCCCACTATTGGTATCTAGGTTTGGCCAAGGGAGTTTAAAAGAGAGAGAAGGGAAGCCTTTTGGCTCATTTGGATGGCTGCCAAATTCTAGAGAGAGAAGGAGAAGAAAAAATGTGAAGAAGGAGAAAAGGATAGAAAGAAAGAGGAGAAGAGGAAGAAGGGCATTCGAAGTCTCTAAGGTATGGGTTCGGGTTGTGATTTTCTTTTCCTCTTCATCTTGGTTCTAAGTTTAATGGTGTTGACGCTGTTTTTCGTCAAACAATAAACGAAGAGCACATAAACAATGAATGACAATGGCCAAATGAAATAAAACAAATCAAACACATGATTTTTACGTGGTTCAGCAGTTAAATCTGCCTAGTCCACGAGTCTCTGTTATTAATCTCAAGATTATCTCTGAAAATTCTTAAGCATGAATTCTTCAGAGTTTTCTCTCAAGGATCAGAATTTCGGTCCTTTACAATGGTGCATGGCCTCTCTATTTATAGAGAAGGATGCAGAATACTATCCCACATATTTTGGGTAGTTACTCTTTTCGCGTAAATAAAATTAATGGCTTTAAATGCCTATAATCAGATATAAAAGGAAACGTCCCTGAAGACCAGGAAACGCATAACTGACCAAATAATATCCCACGATTCTAGGGGATTTACATTAATAAATGAGGATTACATCTCATATTTATAATACTTGTAAATATTCAAGGTGGTTATCGGTTATCTCTAAGGCTTTAGCTTCCCAGGTTTCCCGTCATCGCCCGAGCTAATGAAATCTCCCGAATTCACGTGGCTTTCGAGATCGTACGTACATCGAGCTCGAGACCCCTGATCCGAAGTCGCCCCTGAAGATGAGTGTGTTCTCGGAGCTACCTTTCGAGATCGAGATCGTTTCGAGGTCACCATATTCGAGGTCATATATCGTACTTTGCAGGCTCGATATACAATCCTGGAGCATACTCTAATCCTTACGAGACCATTTGTTGCGAATCCAACTTTCGAGGTCACATTTACCATGGCTCGAAATCTGGGTATAACATCTTGCCCCCTCAAAAGTATTTGTTCGAATCCTAAGAGAAGGAAACTTTTGAACTACTTTCTTTGAGAACTGTACCGTCATACACTCTTGAAAATGGACACGCGTCAGCTGGGTATTGCTCACTTTAGGTACTTAAGTACCTTGGAAACACGCCCACGATCGTCCGTCTGACAACTTTTCGGCGCATTCTTGTCATTGATCCCCATCCGTTCGATCTAGTGAGGATTTCATTCGACGCTCCTGATTAATTCCTTTTCCCCACCTATATATATAAGACCCCACTCTTCATCTTCTTCTTCACTTTTACCTTCATTCGTCATAAGCAAGAAAAGAAGAAAAACAAACCCAGAGACCTCTTTGCAAAGTTCCTATTCTGTGCATGTTTTCTCGACCAAAGAAACAAAGGAATCGTGGTCTGTTCGAGTCAGTGAGTTCTTTCCTGCAACCTCTTCTTCAATCGACAATCTCTCTGCAATCGCCATTACTGTGTAAATATGCCATTTTTGTTTTCCACTTTGCCAGTTTCTATTTAAAATGTTCTTGCTGTGTATGCTAGTTTACGTTCTTAGCATGATACGATAGGAGGTTTTGATCCGATAGGCTTTTATGCTTTCTAGATTTTCGTCTCTGGTTTATACCCAGTTTTGACGTTTGAGTGTGGTTCCCATTTTCTGGGTTTTGAAAATTGTTAGGCGACGTTTCTTGTACACTAAGTTTTCAGGTAAAAACATGGGCCTTGACAAATGCACGAAACCCAAAGACGCCTTTCCTGGTTAACCGCCATTCTTCTTTCCCTTGAATTTCGGGATTTTCAAAAAATTATCCACGCTCCTTTTCTTTTTCATGGAATACACGCTCCTGACTCTTCAATAAGGGTCTTAGTATTTAGTCTCATTCCTAAATTTCCGAGCTCATTCCATCGAGCTCGTGATTCTTGCATGCATGGCCCTCACCATTTTTTCTTTCTCGTTAGATGTCACAGAATCTGGAAATACGGTGGGGGTCATTGCGGGCAATCCCTTACAAGCCAAAATCTCTCTTCGCCCGGAACCAACGTTGGATAAGAGAATACGAGCTTGCACGCGAGCAAGAAGACATTCGAGCTCACTACCGCCGTCAGATAGACGAAGTCATCGAGGGGAAGAGGAGAGTTCTTCGGGAGGCCATCTATCCGGAATCTAATTCAGGCCCTAGGACGATTCCTCTCAATCCTGCTTTAAAGGTTACTGTCGCATACCCCACCAGAGAGCTCAAATTTTCATTAATGGGGGAACCTTCCACCTCACAGCCGAGGAGAGAGATGTTCGAGGCCGAGCTTTACTGGAGCACGGTTACCACAACCAGTCAAATATCTGAAATCTTGGCTTTCCATGGCCTTAGTTTGTCAGGCACCTTGAAGTGTCGACCTCCGACTGGTCAAGAACGGAGTTGCTTCACCCCTGGCGGCTGTGACGCCACAGTGAAATATGCGGCATGGAGCCAAGAACATATGAGGGCAGGAGCACTGCTACCCTTGAAGTCTTTTTTCAAAGACTTTACAGATTTCGTTGGGTTGGCTCCGTTCCAACTCAACACAAATTTGTACAGGGTGCTGTCTGCCCTGAGGTCCTTGTACCACGAGCTGGGGTGGGAAGGACCTTCACCTCAAGAGATTTTATATCTCTTTTGTTTAAAAAGTAACCCCTCCCGAGCTCGGGGAGGGGATGGCTTTTACTACCTTTCGAGCTACCCCAAGGAGACGAAGGTTTTTGGGGACCTTTCCAACCACCCGCCTGATTTCAAAAGAGCCTTCTTTTGGACAGATGGTCTATCCCCGTCTCGACATTATTCGTCCAGGCAGATTCGTAAGTATTATCGTTAATTTTATTTCTGAGCTCGAGACTTTAGTTCTTAAATCCATATTTAGTTGAAATGTGTTTCGCTTTTCAGCTAATTTTAAGCGTCCCACCCCTAATGAAGCGATGACGAGGCACAGAGAGGCCTTGCTCCAACTCCCTTATGGCAGGAGGTCTCTCTCGTACCTATTACATGAGGGCAAGCTCCGAGCTTGTGGGCTGTTGGGAGAGGGCCAGTCAACCTATGACTGGTCCAGTAAAAAATATGAATGTTGGGAGGAAGTGCCACTGCCCACAGGCGCCCTTCCTCCGAGGAGAGAAAGGAGACCATCACTCCCAGTTCGCCTGAGGAGTCCGCGATCTGGGAATGAGGCCAATGACGAAGCCTCGAGCTCGGATTCAGATGAAGGTAAAGTCCTCCCTACCTCAAGAATGTGGTCCCCCACTTTACTAAAACACAGGCCCAATAGGTTAGTCTCGTGCCCACAGGATAGATACCACTTCTACATATGGAGTTGGGTAGATGACTGTGTCCATAGGTTCGATAGTGGGCTCGGGAAATATGATACCATGTACACCACAGACGAGGTGTGGAATGGGATAGCTGTGCAGTACGGGACCAACGATTATAGGGACCTTTCGAGGTTATCACCTTCCTATATGGAAGGCACTCCCCCCGCCTCCTCTGAAGACGGGGGAATTTCATGGTCCCCTAGCTCGAGCTCGGGGGAGAGTTCCAGTTAGGTTTCTTCTATCATCACTCTATGTCTGTGATACTGAATTGACTTGTATGCTTCTCTTTTATTTATTCGTGCTGTGTTGTGACTTGTGCAGGCAAGATGGACTCTGACCTTGACAGCATCATTGACGGCGCCGGCGCCAAGAGGAGCAAGCGCCCCAGAGAGGGGGCACTGAAAGCTGACCAGCTGGGCAAAGGCCCCAAGAGATCCAAGAAAACACCTCCCCTTGTTCTGCCAATTTCGAGCTCCGTTGCTGCGTCGACTGCCCAAGCCAGCGCTTCCACGATGGCACCGTCTTCACAGGTCGTCGCCTCGGCAGTGGCGTCGACCTCGCTGGTCGACCCCTCCGCTATGGCTAAGGCCCAACCTCCTGTGGTGGGTCAATCATCCTCTGCTCCGCTTTCCAAAAGGCCTTCTGTTTCCCGAGTCCAGAAGCTGTCAATCTCCACCCATATGGATGCATATGCGGTGAACAATGCTGCAGGATCCCACGGATCCACGCTGATCTCGGATGTCATGTCCAGGATCGGCCAGAGCTATGGGAGTTTCGAAGCTCCCCAGTGGCAGTGCTTAACTGGTACCCGAGATTGCACTGCTCTTTATGAGAAGAGTATCGAGCACACCGCCGCGGTAAGTATTCTTCTATACTCCTTCCTTTTCTACTTGTAATCATACTGACTTGGAGCTAATGGTGGTTTATTTCTTTTTCAGGCTCTTGCCTTCACTGCTCAGCTCAATTACCAGTTAAACCACGAGATCCATTCGAGCAAGATCCATGCTCAAGAGGCGAAAGATCTTCACCTCAAGGCGAGCGATGATCTGAAGGCAGCGAACGCGACGCTCGAGGCAGGAGTTAAGGAGCGTGAGGGTATGGCCACTGAGCTCGGAAAGTTGAGAGCTGAGCTCGAGGAGCAAAAGAAAGAGAACAGCCAGCTTCGGGAGACGAATAAGAAGCTTGAAGAGGATAAGGCCTCCACTTTCGAGATCATGGAGGATGAAAAAACTCACCTCCTTGCTGAATACAAAGAGAAGAAAGAACAAGCAGTTGATTCTGCTATGTACCGGATGTGGGCCTACAATGAGCATCTGGACACCAGCTTCTTAGGTCCTCACGAGGCGCTGCTTCTCGAACAGTGGAATGCTCGGCTCGAGAAGGAAGAGGCTGAACAGCTCGAGAAGGAGAAGGCTGCTCCGGACACCGTTTCGGAGGGAGCTCAGGAGGATAGTCATGCTATTCGTCTTGAGGGGTCCGGTGCTACTGAAGCTGAGAAGGCCAAGGAGACTCCTCTTCCTTGAATCTGATCTCGGGGAGATCATTTATTGGGGCTGCATCCCCCTATTTTGTAATTATTTTTAATTTATGCCCACGGGGTTGATACAATCTCTTTAACTATTCTTTTACATGCTTTACATTTCTTGGCTCGAAATATTTTGCACATTTTATGTTGATGAATCAGTTATGTTTATTTAATTCATACAAACATAGTTTGGATTTTTTAGGCTCGAAACTCGATGCATTCATGCATAGTTTGTTCGAATTATCCATTTCCGATCTCGTTGTTTATCAAGGTCGGATATTACTTTAACCATGACCCCTAAAGTACTTATATGGTATGTAATGTGAGTGATTTGGTCATATCTTTTTGCTTAGTCACTTTTCTTCATCCTCAATTTTTGCTCCGAGGTTAAGAGTTTGAAACTATTTTTCTCTTAAGATATTCCAGCCTCGATCTCGACTTGTCTCGAAATAGGTTTAGGTTCCTACTTATCATCGATTAGTTTTTTGGCTGGTTTGTTCCAAACCTGTTAAGTTTGCACATCTGGTTAACTCCAAAAGTTTTAGGTTTTTGGTAGTTAGGTTTTGTCCGAACTATCTAAGCTCGCGTATTTGGTTATATCCAAATACTTTTATCTTTTTGATAAGTCGGTTATCTAGGCTCGCGTACTTGGTTATCTCAAAATACTTTTATCTTTTTGATAAGTCGGTTATGTCCGAACTATCTAAGCTTGCGTACTTGGTTATATCCAAATACTTTATATATATATTTTTTATTTTTTAATCTAATGGTATATATACCAATGATGCCCTTAATATCCTATGAGTGTGACCATAGGTTATTAAATTAAGAGAGATTGCAAAAATAAAAAGAAATTATATATGGAACAAAATAGACCTTTTATTTGATGAAATTAAAAAACAAACAAACAAAATAGTACAGATAGAAAGTCATGGTTACAGGAAACACTTTTCCTACACTATTGATAGTAAGGTCTAAGGTGTTCGCCATTCCATGCTCGCGGTATCAGGCTCCCATCCAATCTCGCAAGTTTGTACACACCAGGTCGGATGACTGACTCTATCTGGTATGGTCCTTCCCAGTTCGGCCCGAGCACTCCAGCTGCTGGATCTCGGGTTGCCAAGAATACGCGTCTCAATACCAGATCTCCCATTCCGAACTTTCAATCTCGAACCCTCTTATTGAAATATCTTGTAGTTCGTTGCTGGTAAGCAACATTCTCAGCTGAGCCTCTTCTGTTTTTTCTTCAATCAAGTCTAGGGTTTCTTCGAGCTGAGCGTGATTGGAACTTTGGTCGTAAATCTGAGTTCGAATCGTTGGGATTTCGACCTCGATGGGTAACATTGCCTCGCAGCCGTATGCTAGAGAGAACAGGGTATGCCCTGTTGAGGTCCGAGCTGTGGTCCTATATCCCCAAAGGACTTGAGGTAATTCCTCGATCCATCATCCCTTTGCTTCTTCCAACTTTTTCTTCAGAGAACTCTTGAGAGTTTTGTTAACGGCCTCGACCTGACCATTCGCTTGAGAATGAGCCACAGATGAAAAACTCTTTATTATGCTGTTCTTTTCACAAAAGCTGGTGAACAAGTCGCAATCGAACTGGGTTCCGTTATCGGATACGATCTTTCTTGGCACTCCGTATCGGCATACGATGTTCTTTACCACAAAATCAAGGATCTTTTTCGAAGTTATGGTCGCCAATGGTTCAGCCTCCGTCCATTTCGTGAAGTAATCAACGGCGACTACGACATATTTCACTCCGCCTTTTCCAGTCGGGAGAGAGCCAATGAAGTCGATGCCCCATACTGCGAAAGGCCATGGGGATGTCAACATGGTCAGTTCGGAAGGTGGAGCTTGGGGTATCGTGGCGAATCTCTGGCATTTGTCGCACTTTCTCACATACTCGAAAGAATCTGTTTTAATGGTTGGCCAGAAATATCCTTGGCGTATGATCTTCTTGGACAGGCTATGCCCCTCAGTGTGGTCTCCGCAGAACCCTTCATGAATTTCTTCAATGATCTTCTTTGCTTCGGGAGGGGTTACACATCTAAGCAGCGGCATGGAATACCCTCTTCTGTATAGCTTTCCGTCCAAAATGGTGTAACGAGGAAGTTGATACATCAACTTTCGAGCCTGATTTCGATTTTTTGGAAGAATTCCATTTTCGAGATAGTCAACTATTGGACTCATCCAGGTCAGCTCTGTTTCAATCATACACACATCTTCCTCGTCTGGCTCAGTAATGCTGGGTGCTGATAAGTGTTCTATGGGTACAACATTCAGCTCTTCATTTTCGGTGGAGGTGGCGAGTCGAGCTAAGGCATCTGCATTTGAGTTTCGTTCTCGGGGAACCTGTTCGATTGCATAAAACTCGAAATACTCTAATGCAGATTTTGCCTTCTCCAGATAAGCTACCATTTTTGTGCCACAAGCCTGGTATTCTCCCAAGATTTGATTAACCACGAGCTGGGAGTCGCTGTAGCAATGTATAGCTTTGGCCTTGAGCTCCTTGGCTATTCGTAGCCCTGCGAGTAGAGCCTGGTACTCGGCCTCATTATTAGATGCTTTAAATCCAAATCTTAAAGCGGAGTGAAATTTGCTCCCTGCGGGAGTGATCAGAATAACCCCTGCCCCTGCTCCATTTTCATTTGACGAGCCATCGACGTAAAGTTTCCACAGCTCGTGGGCCGTGGTTATTACCTCGTCGTCGGCTATTCCAGTACATTCCACTATAAAGTCCGCCAATGCCTGGGCCTTAATGGTCGTTCTAGGATGGTAGGTGATCTCGAACTGTCCGAGCTCAACAGCCCATTTAAGGAGTCGACCTGAAGCTTCTGGCTTAGACAGGACCTGCCTAAGTGGTTAATTTGTCAGTACATGGATGGGATGTGCCTGAAAATAGGGGCGGAGCTTACAAGATGAATGAATTAGACTGAGGGCGAGTTTCTCCATCAATGGATATCTTGACTCTGCCCCCAGTAATCTCTTACTGATGTAGTAGACGGGTTTTTGCACCCTCTCTTCTTCTCGAACGAGCACCGCGCTTATCGTGTGTTCGGTGGTTGAGAGGTATAGGTACAACACTTCTCCCGTTTCGGGTTTTGACAGGATGGGTGGTTCAGCTAGGTGCTTTTTGAGCTCCTGAAAGGCCAGCTCACACTCCTCTGTCCATTCAAACTTCTTACTTCCTCTCAATAAGTTGAAGAATGGAAGGCCACGATCCGTTGACTTCGAGATGAATCTGCTCAGGGCGGCCATTTGCCAGTCAAGCTTTGGACATCTTTATGCTTTCAAGGCAAAGGCATATCAATCAGAGCCTTTATTTTGTCGGGATTAGCCTCGATCCCACGAGAGTTGACAATAAAGCCCAGAAATTTTCCCGAAGACACCCCAAAAGTGCACTTCTGAGGATTTAGCTTCATGTTGTATTTCCTGAGCATGCCAAAGCACTCTTCGAGGTCATCAACATGGTTCTTGTTAAGTTGAGACTTTACAAGCATGTCATCAACATAAACCTCCATGTTGTTCCCTATTTGCTCTGAAAACATCATGTTTACGAGCCGTTGATATGTAGCTCCAGCATTCTTGAGTCCGAATGGCATAACATTATAGCAGTATAGCCCTTTATCTGTGATAAAGCTCGTATGTTCTTGGTCAAGGGCATGCATGGGAATCTGGTTGTATCCAGAATATGCATCCATGAATGACATTAGGCCATGCCCCGCCGTGGCATCCACGAGCTGATCAATTCTTGGCAGCGGAAAACAATCTTTTGGGCAAGCTTTGTTGAGATCCGAGTAGTCAATACAGGTTCTCCACGTCCCATTGGGCTTTGGGCCCAACACTGGATTGGCTACCCAGTCGGGGTAAAAGGCATCCCTAATGAAATGGTTTGCTTTTAACCTGTCAACTTCCTCCTTTAATGCTTTCTTTCTGTCCTCGTCCAGCTGTCTTCGCTTTTGTTGCTTCAGGGGAAAGCTTTTGTCTATGTTCAATGCGTGGCTCGCTACATTCGGGCTTATCCCCACCATGTCTGAGTGTGACCACGCGAAGACATCCTGGTTTTTCTTCAGAAAGCAAATTAATTGCTATTTTGCCTCGTCTTGGAGGTGTTTTCCGACCTTCACCTTCTTCGAGGGATCAGCTTCCTTGAGCTGAATTTCTTCGAGCTCCTCTAAAGGTTCTAGGTCAACTTTCTCCTCAATCCTCGGATCGATCTCCTTGTAAATTTCTAAGACTGTTCCGTCTTTATTTTGTATGATAACGAGTGTTTGAGCGCTCGTTTGTTTCTTTCCCCTCAAAGAAATGCTATAGCACTCCCTTCCTGCCAATTGATCTCCTCTTAATGTCCCGACCCCACTTGGGGTTGGGAACTTAAGGGCCAGGTGCCTCACAGATGAAACTGCCCCCAACCCGACCAGGGCGGGTCTCCCAAGCAGTACATTGTAGGAAGATGGTAAATCTACTACCACGAATTCCATTATCTTGGTCACCGAGACTGGATAGTCTCCCAAGGTCACAGGGAGTTCGATGGATCCCATACAGGCAGTTCCTTCTCCTGAAAAGCCGTACAAAGTAGTTGCACATGCCTTCAGGTCACGAAGGGAGAGTCCCATTTTTTTGAGGGTCACTTTATAAAGAATGTTGACTGAGCTCCCATTGTCTATGAGAACTCGGCGCACTCTTTTGTTGGCAAGCTGAAGAGTAATAACCAACAGATCATGATGAGGGAACTGAACATGGGAGGCGTCCTCCTCAGTGAAGGTTATTGGTTGTGTTTCAACCCTCTGGCTTTTCGGTGCCCTAGGTTCGGGTTCATAAGGAGACCCGTCCCCTGTCTTCAGCTCATTAACATATCTCTTTTGAGCATTTCTGCCCCCTCCTGTGAGGTGAGGCCCTCCCGAGATGGTTATCACGTCCTCTCCATCTATCGGCGGGGGCCTGTCTTCTTCCCGAGATCGGGAGTTATTATTTTGTGCCGTCGAAGGCGCGGCTACTCTCTGGCTCGCAGTAGTATGTCCAGTACTCTAGTTTTTGACATACTGCCGGAAGTAACCTCTCGAGATCAACCCTTCGATCTCGTCCTTCAACTGTCGACATTCATCAGTTGTGTGTTCGGTGTCCCTGTGGAACCGGCAATACTTACTGGAATCCCTCTTGGATTTTTGATTTCTCATTGGGTCCAGACGCCTGAAGGGGACCTGGTTTTCATTAGCCAGGTATATGTTTTCCCGGGACTCGTTGAGCTCGGTGTGCACTTTATACATGGAGAAATACCTCTCTCCTTTCTTTTTCTTTCCTCCCTCAGCTTCGGGGTTATTTCCCTCGCTCTTCTTCCTCTTGGAGGGATTCTCTGAGGTAGGCTGTGGAGCTGCTGGGTCAACCGAGGTTGAGGCGGAGTTGATGTTTATCGTTGTAGTTTCGGTCTGCGAGGTCGCCTTGAGCGTTGACCTCGCCTCATCTACATTGACAAACCTCTGCGCTCGTCTGTTAAACTCGGTTATTGACCTCACCGGTTTCCCTTGCATGTCATCCCAAAGGGCACTTCCGGGTAAAACACCAGCCCGGATAGGCATAAGGTGCCCACTGTCATCCACATCTCGAGCTCGGGCGACCTCTAGGTTAAATCTTGTCAGGTAGCTTTTCAGTGTTTCGCCCGGCTGTTGTCGGACGTTAGTCAAAGTGGATGCCTCTGGTCTAAATCCCACCATAGCTCGGAACTGCTTCTTGAAGTCTCTAGACAACTGATCCCATGAAGTTATCGAGTGTCTCTTGTACTTTTCGAACCAACTTTTGGCAAGTCCTGCCAATTATGTTGGAAACAACATGCACCTGAGCTCGTAACCCACGTTACTAGCTCTCATAATAGTGTTGAATGTACTCAGATGACTACATGGGTCGGTTTTTCCTTCAAACGCAGGGACGTGAGGAATCCGGAACCCTTGAGGAAATTGAGTGTTGGAAATATGGGGAGCAAACGGCTCGAGCTCCTCATCAGAGTCCTCATATCGACCATTTCCTCGTTCATTCTTTAAAAGCCTAAAGGCTTTTTCGAGCTGATCGATCCTTTCTTGGACTGGATCAGTAGGAGGTGTTGTCTGGAATTGACTGTCATTTATCGTGATTCCAGGCTCGCGTCTCCGTGAGGGATCTCTACGCCTATTCAAGCGATCCCTCAGGTCTGGATTTGTCTGATCTCCCTTCCCCCTACTCTGATTCAGATGACTTCGCAGGTCAGGACGATTCTTGCGACTTCCAGTATTTTTACGACCTCGGTCGTGTTTACTGACGGACCTGGTCTCTCCGGACTCGTCACTGGTGAAACTCATTGATCGATCATTTCGTGATGGATTCTTCCCACGTCTCCTCATCTCCGCAGTGCGAGACCGAGACGTCTGACTTTTCTCAGATGGTGCGCCTCTCCGCTCCTGGAATGTTTCCCTGTTTCCTTGTCTTTCCCCTGTACGCCCTTGATCCTGATCTCGAATAGGTTGAGCGTTTCTGCAGGGAGGTGAAGGATATCTTATAGGTGACGGAGGGAACCGTATAGGCGACGGTGGCTACCGCCCTTGTCGCGGCCTAGAGGGGCCAGAATTTGCCCGAGATGGGTCAGTTGCATTTGGTGCACTCCCAGGTACCTGAGTCCGAGCCTCTGTAGGGGTTCGGTTATTCTCAGTTCCTGCAGGCACTTCCCCAGGTGGGTTAGGCGGGACCCAAGCTCGAGTACTCCTCTATGGCCTAGGAGGAGCAGATGGCTCTGCTGGTGCCAGAGGTTGAGTCGGCCTCCTTGTGGCAGCATCTTTTCGTGGACTTCCACGGGGCCTCCGGGGAGGAACATGCACGTCCCTTGGAGGAGGGACTTGGTTTTCGCGCGGAGGCGGGGGCTGAGCCACCTGCGCCTCTGCGGCTATCCTAGTCAACTCCTCATTCTGTTTGTTGGCCTCTGCCAACAGCTGTTTCAATTGCCGGTTTTCCAGTTCTACAATAGGAACGTAACGCTCAGGATTGTAGTACATGTCCTCATCCCTTGGTTGTGGAGGTGGTCCCCGGGAATCAGAGGACCCACTTCTCTCATCAACATCCGGGTTCTCCATTGGTTGTTTTCCAGGACGCCTTGGGTAATTTTCTTCAGGAGTGTTCTGATTGTTTGCGGCCATGAATCTCTCAGGGGTGAATGCCTAAGGCTCTCAATGAAAGCACCAAACTGTTGACGCCATTTTTCGTCAAACAATAAAAGAAGAGCACATAAACAATGAATGACAATGGCCAAATGAAATAAAACAAATCAAACACACGATTTTTACGTGGTTCAGCAGTTAAATCTGCCTAGTCCACGAGTCTCTGTTATTAATCTCAAGATTATCTCTGAAAATTCTTAAGCATGAATTCTTCAGAGTTTTCTCTCAAGGATCAGAATTTCGGTCCTTTACAATGGTGCATGGCCTCTCTATTTATAGAGAAGGATGCAGAATACTATCCCACATATTTTGGGTAGTTACTCTTTTCGTGTAAATAAAATAAATGGCTTTAAATGCCTATAATCAGATATAAAAGGAAACGTCCCCGAAGACCAGGAAACGCATAACTGACCAAATAATATCCCACGATTCTAGGGGATTTACATTAATAAATGAGGATTACATCTCATATTTATAATACTTGTAAATATTCAAGGTGGTTATCGCGTATCTCTAAGGCTTTAGCTTCCCAGGTTTCCCGTCATCGCCCGAGCTAATGACATCTCCCGAATTCACGTGGCTTTCAAGATCGTACGTACATCAAGCTCGAGACCCCTGATCCGAAGTCGCCCCTGAAGATGAGTGTGTTCTCGGAGCTACCTTTCGAGATCGAGATCGTTTCGAGGTCACCATATTCGAGGTCATATATCATACTTTGCAGGCTCGATATACAATCCTGGAGCATACTCTAATCCTTACGAGACCATTTGTTGCGAATCCAACTTTCGAGGTCACATTTACCATGGCTCGAAATCTGGGTATAACAAATGGAATCCTTGGTAATGCTAGGTTCTAATCTCATAACAACAAAGGGATTGTGGTCTAGGGTTTCGGCCTACAAGGGTAAGAGTGTTTTGATTTCCTAATGTTGATCTATTTGGGATTTTTGGTTTGTTTGGTCTAATGTTTTGGTGGTGATAATAATGTGTTGGAGGCTAGAGGTTGACCAGAATTATTTTGAGTTCTTTGATTTCTATCAAAGGAGGTAATGGAACCTCTATCCTTGAATTGGTTCTTATTTTTGTAACCTTTTTATATATATACTCATGGTATGTGTGTATTGTATTTATTGGTGATGTATGTTGTTATGTCAATCTCTTGTTATGAATAATTGTTTTGATCTTAAAATCATAAGCATGGTGGTATTGATGTTATGATACCTAGGGTTTTTCCTATGATTTGATGCTATGTTTCTTTTGGCTTAAAAGTTCTATATATGTACAAGCATGCAAGGGTTTTGTTTGTTTTGGCTCGGAGAGTGTCGACCTAGGGGTGATGGCTTAAACATGTTAGTTTCATCTTTATGTGTTCATGTCAAATGTAATCTTAGAAACATGCTAGATTAATTTGGAAACATGAAAGGAAATGTCTTAAATCTTATATAAATTAATGCATTGGTAATACATGAAAGTTCATATTTGAGTTTTGGAAGCATGAGTTTGTAATGAATTTTATAATGAATATTGCTTGCTAATTTTGTGTATAAATGGTATGAAATATGATGAAAATAATGATTTGTATGCATAAATGTATTTGCAAGTGCTATGATGATTTGATGAAACTAAAAGGGCATTTTAATTTACATTAAAATCGTATTTTTACTCAAATAAATACCTACAGTTTTTTTATATTTTTAGAGAAAATATGAGTTTTAATTTTAAGATGGTGATTTTTGAGGGTTTATTTTTGTTGCTGAAATTTTTGGTACAAAATTATAAAAAGTCTTTTAAATGAAAGGAAATTGTGTGTTTGTTGAAATAATATAATACCCTAAATTATATATATATATATTTTTAAAATAGTATTTTAAATGTAACATTGAATGTTCACATTTTAATGGGCATGATTTTCTTTGTTTTAATTAGGAAAAATGTTGAGATTTAATTCATTTGTGATTTTTTTTAAACAAATTAAATGGTGGCTAAAAGTTTAGTTTAATAAATTAAAATTAATTTTTTGATTATCACATATGAAGTTATCCTATATAAAATTAAGTCTTAAATAATAAAAGCAAAAAATATTTTTCTCACACCTAAAACTTATATTTTTCTCACATCAATCTTGTAATTTCATTAATTTAAATAAAGTGTTATTTTATAAGGGAAACATGATATTTATAAGTATTTTAGATAATTTCAAGTTTTTGGTAATTTTCTATGCAAATTTAAAAGTAAGAAATGGAATTAATATATTTTTTAAAATGGCTAAATAAATTATTTTTATGAAATGAAAATAATGTCTTAAGAGGTTTAGTCAACTTAGGGATTTAAAGGAAAGAATTAATGGTGAGAAATTATGACTTATAAATCTTTATTTTGAAAATGATAGAAATTAGCGCGTAGAAACTATCGTTTTTAACGTCACTTTTTAACAACGTTCCCACATATGCATGTTGCATGCAAATGCACTTTTACGTTTGAAAATATGTCTAATATTCAACCATATAATTTTTACTTGAAACCATGCATGTATAGTAGGTAGAAGTTGCATTATTATTTTGTGATTTTATGTGAAAATTTTTCATGCTTTGAAATTATGTGTAATCGTACCATGTGTGCATGGCCCATGCACACATGAGATATGTGAGTTGGGCACAAGAAATCTTATGTGATGCTAAAGAATGCTATTTGATTATGGTTATAGGCTTGTTGTGAAGTTTGTCATTTTTTTCTTTGCTCGGACCTAAGGTAAGGAAGTTAGATAGAATTTCTATATTTATGCTATGAAATGGTAAGATTGGTTTGTTATGAGGTTAAAGATATGCTATGTATGATGATATACCTTGTGATATGAAGTATGAAATGCTGTTGTTAATTGATATGGTGAAATTTGATGAACTATGTATATCTTTTTTGTATTGATGCTACTTGATTTCATGTATTTTTGTATGTTGTATGATATGTAAATGGTTGTTAGCGTGTTGAATATGACATAACAAATGAGTTACTAAGGATCTAAGATGTATCTCAAGTTACTAAGGATATAATCACGTAACTAATATGGAAGACGCGCCGAGGTTATTAAAGGACCAGAGCCTCATGTTTACCGCAAGATGTGACAAGGACAAGATAGGGGGCCATGTTCACAAAGATATGATGATGATACTTATGATGATAATGTTTATGATGATAATGTTTGTGATGATGTTGTTTGAATATGTTTATGATATATGATGCATGATAACGATGTATGATGATGACGTTAAGTGCAATGTATGACGATGTACGTATATGACAAGGAATGTGTATGTATGTTTTGTTGTGTTTTTCTTTGTATGTTATTTGTACTTCCTTACTAGGCTTTTAGCTCACCCCCCTTACTTTTCCTTCCAAGTAGCAAATAGGGTTTCTCTTTGGCACGCGCGGTGATGTGGGGAGTTTCGACGTTAGGGTGTGTATGGCGTGGGGGTATCCTATGGGCGAGCAAATGATCAGCTTAACGCCAATTTCTAAATAACGATGTTATGTCTTATTTTAAATGTTTCAGATCTTATCAGTGGGACTTGAACTATATATATATATTTAAAATTGCATGAGAACTTTTATTTTGTTTTAAAACTATTGGTCCTAACTTGCATGTTTTATCAATGCCCTACTAGGATTTTTCATATAATAAGTGGTTTTCTTCGTTAAGCTTATGAGCATGTAAATATTTTACAAAGTAATAGTTTACGGGTGTTTTTACAGAATGTATAGAAATTTTTTGGCTTTTCCAAATCTAATATTTAGAAATGTTCAGGTAACCATTTCTTTTCTATTGATAATTTTTCTACATCATTCCCAATGATCAGAACATTATCAATATTAAGAATAAGAATCACAACAGAATCTTTCTAGGTGAGATCATCAAACAGTTTTGTCATGTCAGCCAGTTAGTAAAGACTACTTAGACATCCTATTTAAATTAATCTCATAATCCATGCACAAAGCAATGGATAAGAGTACGTAAAAATATTTAAGCTTTGTTACAGTAGAAGGTATTTAGTTGAGTAATAAATACTTCTTTTTGTTCATAGCCTTAGGCTATTAACCTTACTTTGAAAAGTCTTCATCTTGAATGTCCTGTTCTAAACTGAAGTTCAATGAACTTTAGTTGGATGTTCAAGATTCAAGATATGATAGGAATTCCAAATTCCATTTCTAGATTCATGTTAAAACCTTTCATTACATACTAGTATGTGAATGAAATATACTTAGATTGTGTTATACACAACCAACTAAACCTTATATTTGTAACGGAGTAGTTACTAACTAACGCTCCCACTACAATAATGCTTTATAGAATTTATGATATTCTTTAGTTTTATCATTGTTAATTATCAGTAACTTGCTTACTTGACTTGTAGTCATTATTTCTAGTACAATTTAACTAGAAAAATATAGTGATTATAATAATCATGCTTCATTAAAGTAGCATTTAAGAGATACAAACACTTTTGTAATCTTTTATGATTATTAAATTTTTTCACTAAATGACTTCATGAAAAATTTTCGGAGTGCACAGTGAAAAGGCATGGTGGGCCCAATTTGTAAACAACATAAATTTTCCATCTCTTATATAAATAGTTTATATGTTTAAGAAAACATCCAGACAGGAAACATTAATATGCAATATCATTAATGATGCAACATATATATAATTATACACATACTTATATATATATATGCACATGTATACAAATATTCAAGAACAGAAACATTTACCTTTGTAAGTCTATCAAGTATCCTTGAGTCTTTTCGTATATATGACAATCTTCCTATCCAACACTTTGAGTATTCAAACCACGATATTCTGGAGTGTTATATACACCTCAAGATGTGTGTGAACACATAGAGAACAAGGGATTATAATTTAGAATTCACAAGTTTATCTCAACACATAAGAACTTGGATTATGGCTTGAGAAATGTTAGAATAAAATAAGAAGATGACAATCTCTTGTCTAAAAAATTCTGAAACTTTTTCTGAAATTACCACTCTCTTTTTTCTTCTTATCACATAATATATATAGATTATATATTAGCTTATTATTCATAATAATAATAGTAATATAATAATACAATCATAATGATGAAAGGAATTGATTTAGCTAATATCTAACTTACCAAATTTGAACAAATTTATTTTCAAATTATTAATTAATTAAATAAAAATAATACTGATACTGTATTAGTATTCTCTTACACGCATGGCACAGTCCCTGGACTGTGTCATGCATGTAGCAGTATTCTCTTTCAGGGATTATTGTATTTTTTTATTTATTTATTTAATTAAAATCAATCCTTCCACAAAATATGGTATTATCTTTTTAATGAAAAGATCACAACCATATTTCAAAATTTAAATTTTAAATTTTAAATTCAAAATCCAAAATTCAAATTGAGGATCATCATTATCATCATCTTTTTAAAATTCAATAAATCAAAACTATTTTGACTTACCAATTTTATTTTCTCTCACTCAAATAAAATAATTAATTTCAAAAATGAATTAATTAATTTATATATATTTCGAAATTCTATATTAAAATAAATAAATATATTATTTAAAATTTAATAATTAATTATTCAACTTCAATTATCATATAATTTTATATTTGACCCGAAGAATAAAATTCTTCTCAAATTTCCAAATTCTAGTTTTACCCTTGTATCAACTCTTACCTTGATATGGTGTTGATAGAGCCACCCTGGGGACCTATGAACCTATAATATCATGCTCCAATAAATATTAGATTATTAATCAAATCTCTTTGATTAAATAATTATATTTATTAATCTCATGATTACTCTACTATAAATATGAGATTGAACTCTAGATAATTATAGACATATATTTACAGAGTACTTTACTAAAGATTAAAGTGTCCATTGAGATAATCATTACATACAACTTTAATCCTCTATTAATGGTTCATAATTAAAAGGGAATAAATTTACCTTTTGACCCTTTTAATTATATCTTGTTTCTTGTGTACCATTGGCTTTACTAGTGAAGGTTATGTCACAACAAGTTTGTGACGTGAGAGCTCATAACTTTTTCTGTTCCAAAAGTCAACCCAATAGGGAACCATTATTCAATTTATAAGATGGTATAGATTTCATATCTGTTAAACTATGTCCCCAGCCATATATATCATTGAGTCCCCAAAATAATTGTTCTTTGTCTGATCATTCAGAAAAATCTTAACACATGAATCAAAGGATCAGATGACATATATAGGAGTTCATAATAACCTCAAGATTAAGATCATTGTGTATATGATCATCGTTTGATGTGTTTGATTAATACTACGAAACAGTGTTTAAACACATATTAACAAATGATATCTAATATAGTTCTATATATCACTATATATAAAGTACATTCACTAAAGTGTCTTACTACACTAGTGTCCCGGATCTTGGTCACTAGCGAACCGTACTCGCAGTAATTAATCTAAAGATTCCATAACTTTATTTTATTGCAAACTGTTTCAAATTTATTATCTTAATCTAGATCCTCTCATACCATTATGAGATTATGACCACATAGATAAACTTTGGAATTTATGATATTTACTTAATATTATCAACCTAATATTGGACATAGTCTATATATATAATAATTCAATTCAATTATTTTTTTCATTTAAAACATTTGTTAACTACAATTTCTTCAGGGGCACTATTTCCAACACCATTTACATACCCAATTTTGCAAAAATGGTCTAATTAATTTATTGAATTTTAAAATCTAAATGGGAAAAGAAATCTCTCCTTTTCCACTCACCTAGCCGACATGTAACATCTCGTGTTTTGAACACCCGTTAGTAGCCGGTTGGAGCCAGTGAAGAATTATGTGAAATATTATTTTGATAAAATATATTATATTAATTTGCGATGATTACTGAATTTTATAGCAGTTGTAATGATCCGTTAATGGATCTAGCTTTTTGCAAAGAATGATTGGTCTCAGACCAAGGAATAAACACTAATGGGAGAAAAATCTCGGATTAAATAAAATAGGAAATTCTATGGCATAAAAATATTAATTATGTCTAGAAACGAAGACTTTATAGTCGAGCCATTAAGTTTAAGAAAAATTAATTGAGGTTTGAATTCCAATCAACCGGGCTTAAGAATGAGAATTTCTTACTTCGGCCTCTAAGGGCATTTTGGTCAATTTGATAAAATTACCAAAATTATGTGATATGTGACAAATTTATTTTTGGGTCACATTTAATATAAATAATTAAGCTTGGAGACATTTAAAAACTATATGTTAAAAGTTAAAGAAAATTTAGAGCACAAAATTCCCAAAGGGCCCTTGGATCCCTTAAATGTAAGGTAAAATAGGCAAGGGCATAAAAATAATTTTCAAGGGTAGAGGGAGAGAGGAGTGGGTAGGAAGGCTAGGTCCTAGGGCTCTTAAGAGCTAGGACACATACCCTAAAGAGAATAGGAAGAGTCTTACCCATTCACAAGCTAAGGGTGTAATTGTTGTGTTATTTTTTTTTTTCGAAACAATTTTCCCTACCATTTTCCCCCAAAACTGAGGCACTCTCTTCCCCTTACCTATGACACTGAAAAAAAAAATCAGAGGCTCTCTCAGTCCCTCTCATTTGGTTCCTCTCTCTTTCTCTCTCAAGTAGACAATCTATTGAAGGTAGTCTTCAACCCTAAGCAAACCGAGTTCAAGGTAAGTGAAATTCTCTCTTGTGATTCATTCTTCTCCTTCTTATTCAAACCCAAAACCCTGGGGTTCCTTGTGCATGCATGTGATCTAAAAGCTACGCATGGCCTTGTTCTTATGTTCTAGGGTTCAAGAGAAGCCCTACTAGTTTGATCTCCATGTTGAGCACCATTGAGATCAAATAAAGCAAGGTAAGAGGTTTTTGTGAGCTTGCATGTTCTTGTCCCTCATCTAAGTTTCTTTATACCCTAATCCTTTTCTTAAAATCTTCATGTGGGACTTGGGGCTTGGTTTTGAGAGTTTAGAGCACCAAAGGAAGGTTTTGAAAAGCTAAGGAACACATCTCCAAGCTAGGGTTTCGAAAGGAAGAATCTATGGTTGAGTCCTTTATTTTTTGTGGTGATTCTTGTAGATCTTGTTGTATAGGGTGTTGGTTAGTGTTCAAAAGTATCATTTTATTAGTCGTAAAGTTTAAAAATAATTAATTTTTAATTAATATTTTCATGGATTTATTGTCATATATTTATATTAGAAAATATTAATTTTAATTTAAGTTGTGTTTAATTTTCAGGAAATAAAATGTATTTTGACACAAAGAAAATAAAAGAAGAAAGAAAGAAATATAATTGAAAAAATGATGATCAAGTGGTATTTTTGAAGGTGACTTAGGCCCAAAACCGAGCCCAGTCCAATCTTTCAGCAAGTGCACATGCTGCCACGTGGCAACAGGCCATTTGTCCAGCCAAGTCTCTACTAGCCGAGACGCCTGTACCAACTCCACCAACTGCTTGACACGTGTCCCCTCCCAGCCTCCCAGCTGACAAAGCCGAGCCGCCTGACACGTTGCCACCACCTGTCGCCTGACGCACTGCCACTTGTCAGCCTGTCGCACCTGATGAGCCAACCAAGAGACGCCACGCGTCCCACCTCCTGGCGGCTGTCCTCCATGCTCCTGCCGCACCAGCTGCCGAGCCAATCAGCTTCTGCCATGTGGCCTCCTTGTCCCCCACGACCAAACACCATTTGCTCCACTTCCATTCGTTTTTGTAGCCATTTTCCCACTCTTTTGTACACGATATTTTGGGTCCTATTTCCACTATAAATAGAGAACCAAATGTAGGAAAAAATATCAGATTGTGGAAGGAAGAGTAGAGAGTATTGTTGGAGAGAAAAAAACTTATTTCTTAATTTTCCTAATTTTCTTTTACATTTCTTTGAATGAAAACAATGCCTAGTTGAGGCTAAATTCTCTTGTGGAAAGGCTATAGTGAAGTTCATATTTCACATTATATTTTTAATATATTGATTCTTTATTTTGTTCTTCAATTCTATATCTTTGTTACAATTAAATTTATTTTCTTCTAATTTTTATTCTAAATTTATTAGTGTCTTTTACATAAGTCTAGTCATGCTCTTCTTATGTAATTTAGGCTCTTAATTTAATTTAGGATATTTGTTATATTATATGCTTTTTACTGCATTCTGCCATTGATATTTTGTCACTCTAAGGTATATAATATGATAGGTTTTTAAAATTAGAAGTTAGTATAATTTAATTAAACAACATCTTTTAAGGTGAGCTTTATTATATATATTTTCCAACTATAATTAATGGTGTAGAATTATAGTTGAGTAGAATGAATCAATTTTATTAAAATATATATATGTTTGCATGAATGAAACTTATGCCTTCCATATTTTCTTTCTGATTATAATTCCTCGATTTTGTTTATTTAATTTTTATATTCTTTTTCAAAGTTACATTATTTCAAAGTTTATTATTTTTGATTTACTAATCTTTCTTTTTACTTGTATTTTACCTCTCTTTGGATACGACATAGCCTGATTACTACTGCTGTAACGACCCAAAATTACTAATAAGGTTTAAGGGCCTTGATTAGTGTGCTGGGAGGGCATAATTGGAAGTTATGTGAGCTAATGGAGTGTGTTATGCATGATTATGTGAAATGCATGTTTATGAGTATTGGATAAGCATGCGGGCCCTGTTTGGTTGTTAGGGCATAATTGTAATTTTGGCCCGTTAGGGCATAAATGTGATTTTTTGATAAACTGTTAAGACCACATTATTATGTGGATATATGTGTTTCCAGCTTTCGGCATGAGGCGATCCTAGGGAGCAAGTAGCGAGAAAGTCACAATAGGACCCAGTACTTGATTTGGGGCAAGTCAAGGGGTGTTTCGGGTATTAGATGATTATTTGGGCTACTGGGTTAAGGAAATAAATAATTGGAGAAATATTTGAGGTTAGGAAGTCTAGGCGGGAATATTGGGGAATTTTACCATTTTTCCCTCTGGGACGTTTTCGGTACCTCGAGTCTTGGGATTGACTTAAGTACCTAAGGATAGCCTAAGTAAAATTTAGAAAGCAGTGGAACAAAAGGCTAAATCAACTCTTCTCTCCCTCTCTTCTTCTCTCTCAAGGAACTCAGTGAAATCAAAGGATTTGTGGCTGGGAATTCAGTGGATTGGGGCTGGAGTCTTGAAGGATTAGTTCTGTGTTTAGCTAAGGAATTCAATCAAGAACTGAGGTAAGATATAAGCTTTGTGCAAAGTGATAAATTCTGTGTTTTGACTGGGTTTTGAGGTGTTTATGGATTTTGATATTGAAGGGTTGGATTGAAGCTGAAACTTGGAAGTCAGCTCAGGAATCCTTTAGAGAATTGATTCAAAAGAGAAGGTAAACTCCAATTCTCATTTTAGTGTTTGAATTCTGAGCATTTATGACTGGTTTTCTTATGTTCTTGGGCTAGTGAGTTTCATAAATTTAAATGGGATTTTAATGAGTTTTTAGACTAGATTTTTGCTGGGTTTTGCTGCTGGAAACATGTTAGAATGTTGGGATTGTTGAGTTATCTTATTGGGATGGTCTAGGGTGGATTTGGGTGAGGTTTGAATATTAAAAATGGTAGTTTTTCTGGGTTCGCGGGGCTGGGCCACGGCTCTGTTCTAGAGTGTCGCGGCCCTTCGGAGCAAGGAAGAGCCAGGAGGGCTCTGAGATGAGGGAGCGCTACGGTGCCACAGGGGTAGGGCAGTAGGGCGTGTCTGTGGTCAGAGAGGCCTAGCCTCTATTTTAGGGGGCGGGCCGCGGCGCAGGTCTCAGGGGCCGCGGCCCTTAAGGGCATTTGTGGCCATTTGGAGTTTTAAGCGTGGGAACCTAACCTTTGGTGCTCGGGATCGATCCCACTACCGTGTTTGGTGGAATTCGATGTCCAGGAGGCTAGAATTCTATCCGGAATCCCTTATGCATTTATTGATTGAATCCTTTATCATGGTTGTGACTAGGTGTACACTTGGGCTCGGAGTAGGAACGTGCTCGGGGGTTGTCTTTCCTAATTAAAGCACTTTGAACTAAAGGTAAGAAAACTGCACCCAGTTGTGGATATATAATGGGACTAAGGGTTCCCTATCTTGTATGCTTTGAAAGAATGGTATTATGCCATGTATAATGTAAATGGATGGTATCACACCATGTAAATAGTAAACGAGCGGCCTAAGAGCATCGGACTTCTACACATGCGCACAGGGCGTGGCTCAACCACTAGTAGCTGAGGTTAGCTTATTATGCACTGAGCTATGTTTAAGTGGGCCGGAGTTAGTGCGATAAACAGAGGGTGCGACCTAAGTTGTCGGCCTTGATTATCATATGATTTGATTGTAATTATTATGATTATTATGATATGCTGGTTAGTTGAATGGCAGATTGTTAGCTTGTTGATTATTATTGTTGAATGGATGAATGTTGTGTTCTGTTGAGTACCTGGTTATGTCTTGTGAAATAATTGAGTATTATTAGTGATTGTGTCTTAAATGTTATGTTTTCTTGTTGGGCCTTGGCTCACGGGTGCTACGTGGTGCAGGTAAGGGCAAGGGTAAGGAAAGTTGACCATGGGTTGGAGAGCTCTGGGGGCGAGGTGTACATTGTCAGCTGCTCGGGTCCCACGGTCGAGGATTTGTACATGAACGAGAACCTAAAACGTGTATTTTGCCATTAGAGTGACTTGGTTATTTATAAGCTTTGGAAATTCTGTAATTATGTTATTTAAACCTTAATTTGGGATCCTATGTCCCAAACATGTATTTTCAATTAAAAGTATTCATTTATAACCAAAATATTTTAAACCTAACCTGTTTGTAATGTTAGATACACATTTTTAATCAAATGACTTGATTAGCAAGTCTTGCACTATTTTAAACACACAGTGTAATGGTCTTGGTTATCCAGGGCGTTACAACTTGGTATCAGAGTGTCCTAGGTTTAAGGGTTCTTGGAGATAGGCTGGACATGTACACTCGCCGCTAAACACAAGCTCGACTCAAGGTTCTGTAATTGAATATGTGAGATTATATGCTTAAGTTTTTATTCAAATATGAATGTATTATGTTGTATGACCATAGGGAGCATGAGAACTGATAGGGCCTGGCCCTTGATTATTGTATGATGAGATTGAGGCGTGCTGATTAGCATTGCTATTGCATGTGAATGAATCTTTGAATAATGGTTTGCATACCGATTGTATGTGGGTGACTGCCTAAGTTGAATTTATATTTTATGCCTATTTATTGGCTTGTAGGAAGCATGATAGAGTGTGAATAAACATGGTAGTCTTAAATTGGGTAGCTAAATGCGTAGAATTGTGAATTAATGTTTATTATACTTTATGTGTGTATGAGTATTGTGGTTATTTGGACCTGGATGTGGTTTGGTTTGGAGTGTGAACCTCAGGGCTAAGGATTTAGTTAGCAGTGGCAAATGGAATTCAAATTGTTTGCGCCAAAATGGGTGAGTGGGCTTTGCATTGTGTACAAAGGGGGGCTGCAGATGATAGTTGGGGTTGGAAGCCTCCATTTGTCCTTGAAAGTTGCAGCAGATGTTTGCTAGTATGTGAATAAGTTGTGGGGTCCTATAGTAGAGACTAGAGGGGTGAATGGCAGACTCTTCATGGAAAGAACTGCTTTGCATAGTTTGATAAAAGGATTACCAGGGTTAGTTTAATATAAGGATACAGGCATATAAAAAGTATTAAATGGAAGTCCAAAGAGGGCATTGACCTTTGGTTTGAGGGGGAAAATTCGGGTTTGTTCAAGAATTGGTTAGTGGATGGGCAAAGCTTCCTTGGAGATATGAAGATGAGAGGTCATAAATGAGGCTATAATGAGTTGGAAAGAACTAAGATGGTGATTTGATAAAAGAGGCTATAAAAGCATAGTCTGAGCTCTGAAGACTAATAGGCTTATAAGCTTAATTTGGAATGATAAGGTAACAATAGTATATATCAATGAGTTTTGTGAGTTGGGTAACTCATTTTGGAAGGTTGGTACGGGTGGAGGTAGTTGGAAATTACGGCTTGGTTAAAGGTCAAACTCCTGTATGAGTCGGAGTATTAGGGTTGCTTCAATGTATGAGATCTTCGTCTGTGTTTAGGCGGCAATGAGGGTCGTGTTAGCTGTGATTTAGGGAAGTGAGGTTAGAGCATGAATTTCGTAGGGCAGGAGATGCAAAAGACAATACTTCCATTGGTGGAATTCAGTAAGGACCCACTTTTGACAACCGAGGTAGAAGCACCCCAAGCAGTGCTATGGCACTTAATCTCTGATAAGAAGGGGGTTTGATTGTAAAGGTAGTTGTTAGGATGGTGACAAGAATCAGTGAGATTGTTTGGTATGCACCTAAGGCAGAGGACGTCACCTGGAAGGATAACAGGTGGGGGTATGATTTCTATATGAATGATAGATATGTTAGGATGGATTTCCCATGGTTCGGGAAACAGAAGACTAGGATGTTTTGCTATAGAAGAAGTCTGAGACTAGTTCCTCGAAGATGATCAGTTGATGGAATAGTTTATGTATTTGGTTATATAGCGAGCTAGGGGAGTTCGATGTTGAGAATATGCCTCAAGGGTACTGCACGGGCTGAAGGTGTTAGTGTTTATTGAGAAGGTATTAGACATTTCCAGAAGAGAAATTGGGACACAAGTAACAGAGAGGTTTGTGGTGATAGCAATATAGCTTGAAATATGGAAGCCTCGATGAGTTAGAATGAGAGTTAATTTGTTAAGAGACAACAGTGGATTGTAGGGGATAACATCTGGAGTACTTTAGTTGGACTGAATGGGAACTAGGATGATCAGTAGGAAATTCAGATGGGTATACAAGGAAAGATTGGGTGTGCTCAAGGTTAGACTACAGGTAGGTTTGATATCAGGAACAATGTGGCAGACGGTACTTGTTGATAGAAAGAATTACTAAAGAAGTTGAAGAAATCTGGTCTTGGATTAGACAGAGCATCATATTGTGGGAATTTTTGGTATTGTATGTTAAGGATGAAGAGTTTTACACACTCAGTTATTAAATAGGACAATATTTCTGGGAATTGATCTACGATCTGGTTATTACCAGCTGGAGATCAAGGAGAGAGACATTTAAGGAATTACCATTTGTACCGAGTAGAATGTGAGTAATTGGTAACAAAGGTTCTTAACTGGTTCAAGCTTCAGTCACACAGGTAAGTTCTTCAAGCAGGAAGTATAAGAGTGGTACGGACAAGTCTCCTTCAGGTTTATGGGCGGTATGTCAGATTACTCTCCAGTCAAAGTGAGAAGCGAGCGGCTATTACGCTAAAGACGTTAGCACTAAGGAAGCAGGGTCAAAGGTAAGGTTCTATGAAGTGTCAGTTTGGTCTCGCTAGGGGTATTCAGAATAGTGCTACAGGAGGAAGAGGGGTCAGGTATGAAGAGATTTGGTTTGAAGTCACAAAGAAGCTACTGAAGAACGTCTGAAGGACAAGAAACACAACAGGACTGGTAAGCGCGTCATCTACCACATAGGTCACTTCGCAGGTAGCTACATCAAAAGTTAGAGGAACAATATAACTTGAAGATTAGATCGAATGGATAGTGTCAGATCAAAAATTCAGAAGACAGGGTAAGAATTGATTAGCACTTGGTGAAGCAGGAATATGTGTGTTATGGTTGAGTATATAGGGATAGCATAAAGGACCTAACCTATGATGAGGATATGATACTGTGAGGGTGCATTACAGGTTGGGCACGCCCAGACTCAGGCTGATGTGAGGATGGATCACGTCTCGTGGTAGGTAAAATGGAACATGGTCGATATACCGGAAATGGTAGGTAGGCAGGGTATGAATAGAGTAAGATAATGAGCATTTGGACATTTGTAAGAAAGATAACGTTATGACCAAGATTCAGTGAAATATAATGGATAGATGGTTGTTGTTGGAAATCCTCGGCTGTGCAAGGGAAAGATTTGGTTGTAGGGGGAAATCTTTTATTTGGGAAAAAAGTGTGTGTCAGCTAAAAAGAACGTCATGGGTTATAATAGACTTGACAAGGTAATGATTGAGACTGTCATAGCCTTAGTGTGTGGTAATGAGCAGGTATGTGTTCCTTTGGACAATGAAATCGAAAGTGATGGTTAGGAGGAAACAGGGAAGAACCCTGTCAAGGTATTATGAGTTAGGGTACCAGGATCAGATGAATGATCCAATGGAAGTTTGGCATGGAGATGGTAATTCTAAATGGACATCGTTCACTCCCTAGGGTATATTGTACCGGAGGGATTGAACAGGGGAAAAAGTTGTAACTCAGCTGAATGAGTTAGCATAATTTGGTTTGTATAAATTAGTAATGGGGTAGAGCATTGCTAATGCTAAGTTGAGATCCATTAGTTTTCCAAGTTTTGGAAAGGGGTCAGAGAACAAAGAGAACCGAGTGGGAATCTGAAATTTCTGATTGGTTGCAGATAGGATAGCAGTCTGAGGGCTTAACAGTTATGTTAAGGGATTAAACGTTAAGTGAGTGAACACTCGAGACACTAAGGACAGTGTAATCCTTGAAGAGATAGTCACAGTGATGAATGCTAGAGTACAACAAGGGTGACACGGCTCAGGGCTTAATAAGACGAAAAGCAAGGAGTACTACGCAACGTAAGGAAGTGAAAGATAATGGATACTGTGGTTTGGTATTAGTTCCGGGGGAACTAAAGAGGTTGTTGGAACTCTTAAGGAAGGAGTGTCTGCTTGTCTTAAATGACATAAGAACTTGAAAATTGTTAACTTTGAAATACAAAGTTCCAGGATGAGAGATTTGTATCTCTCCAAATAAGTGCAGACAAGGAAAAGTATGTTATTCAAGAAAAGAAAGGGAAGTTCTAACTCCCGATTCGACAGAAATTCTAAGGTTGAAACAAGGATTGGGCCGAGGGCCTATAAGCCGATCTCACCCTGGTAAGGGTGATGACTCATAAATATTTTTGGCATTGAGAGTAAGTTAATGAAGTGATCATTGTGAGCTAAACAGACTCTGGAGTTTCAGCAGGGTTTTGATACAAGTAGAGGTTAATGGAAGTATAGTTATTAGGCAAGATCTTGTGGAACAAGATTGCTGCTCACGTTTGAGTGTTATCAAGATTAAGAATAAGGCGTTGGGCCTTTGGAATTATAGTCAGAGGTATGAGGTTTTCTGTTTAATGTATTCAAGTAAATTTCGAGGACGAAATTATAGTAAGGACGGGGGAGTTGTAACGACCCAAATTTACTAATAAGGCTTAAGGGCCTTGATTAGTGTATTGGGAGGGCATGATTGGAAGTTATGTGAACTAATGGAGTGTGTGTTATGCATGATTATGTGAAATGCATGTTTATGAGTATTGGATAAACATGCGGGCCCTGTTTGGTTGTTAGAGCATAATTGTAATTTTGGCCCGTTAGGGCATAAATGTGATTTTGTGATAAACTGTTAAGCCCACATTATTATGTGGATATATGTGTTTGCCGCTTTCGGCACGAGGCCATCCTAGGGAGCAAGTAGCGAGAAAGTCACAACGGGACCCGGTACTTGATTTGGGGCAAGTCAAGGGGTATTTTGGGTATTAGATGATTATTTCGGCTATTGGGTTAAGGAAATAAATAATTGGAGATATATTTGAGGTTAGGAAGTCTAGGCAGGAATATTGGGGAATTTTACCATTTTTCCCTTGGGGACGTTTTCGGTACCCCGAGTCTTGGGATTGACATAAGTACCTAAGGATAGGCTAAGTAAACTTTAGAAAGCAATGGAACAAAAGGCTAAATCGACTCTTCTCTCCCTCTCTTCTTCTCTCTCAAGGAACTCAGTGAAATCAAAGGATTTGTGGCTGGAAATTCAGTGGATTGGGGCTGGAGTCTTGAAGGATTAGTTTTGTGTTTAGCTAATGAATTCAATCAAGAACTGAGGTAAGATATAAGCTTTGTGCAAAGTGATAAATTCTGTGTTTTGGCTGGGTTTTGAGGTGTTTATGGATTTTGATATTGAAGGGTTGGATTGAAGTTGAAACTTGGAAGTCAGCTCAGGAATCCTTTAGAGAATTGATTCAAAAGAGAAGGAAAACTCCAATTCTCATTTTAGTGTTTGATTCTGGTCATTTATGACTGGTTTTCTTGTGTTCTTGGGCTATTGAGTTTCATAAAATAAAATGGGATTTTAATGAGTTTTTAGACTAGATTTATGCAGGGTTTTGCTGCTGGAAACATGTTAGAATGTTTGGATAGTTGAGTTTTGTTATTGGGATGGTCTAGGGTGGATTTGGGTGAGGTTTGAATATTAAAAATGGTAGTTTTTCTGGTTCGCGGGGCTGGGCCGCGGCTCTGTTCTAGAGTGCCGCGGCCCTTCGGAGCAAGGAAGAGCTAGGAGGGCTCTGAGAAGAGGGAGCGCTGCAGCGCCATAGTGGCAGGGCCGCGGCGCGTGTCTGTGGTCAGAGAGGCCTAGCCTCTGTTTTGGGGGACGGGCCGCGGCGCAGGTCTTAGGGGCCGCGTCCCTTAAGGGCATTTGTGGCCATTTGGAGTTTTAAGCGTGGGAACCTAACATTTGGTGCTCGGGATCGATCCCACTACCATGTTTGGTGGAATTCGATGTCCAGGAGGCTATAATTCTATCCAGAAACCCTTATGAAATTATTGATGGAATCCTTTATCATGGTTTTGACTAGGTGTACACTTGGGCTTGGAGTAGGATCGTGCTCGGGGGTCGTGTTTCCTAATTAAAGCACTTGGAACTAAAGGTAAGAAAACTGCACCCGGTTGTGGATATATAATGGGACTAAGGGTTCCCTATCTTGTACGCTTTGAAAGAATGGTATTATGCCATGTATAATGTAAATCATCAAGATGAAGTCCCACCAAGAACGCTACAGGATTATTTACATCCTACGCGTACAGCCACACCTTCATGCAGAATGTATCCCAACAATATGCCAAATTTTGATTTCAAACCTAGCATGATTAACCTCTTACCAACTTTCCATGGGTTGGAAAATGAGAGTCCGTACGTGCATATACGGGAATTTGAAGAGGTGGTGGCTACATTCAACAACCGAGCTGATGTCACCAACATTGTGAGATTGAAATTCTTTCCTTTCTCTCTCACAGACAAAGCAAAAAGTTGGTTGTAGTCCTTAAGGTTTAGATCTATCGGAACATGGGACGAAATGACAAAAGAATTATTTGCCAAATATTTCCCGGCCAATAAGACTAGCAGCCTTAAGAGGCAAATATCTACCTTCATCCTAAAAGACCATGAAACTTTCCATCAGGTCTGGGAAATGTTTAGAGATTTGATAAATCAATGCCCACATCATCGATACGAAAGCTGGCGTCTGATAAGCTATTTCTATGACGGTCTCACAACCAGACGAAGACAATTCGTACAAATGA
The DNA here is from genome assembly GCF_963169125.1 of Humulus lupulus. Classification (NCBI taxonomy): domain Eukaryota; kingdom Viridiplantae; phylum Streptophyta; class Magnoliopsida; order Rosales; family Cannabaceae; genus Humulus; species Humulus lupulus. Next base: position 84,569,773 of record NC_084796.1, on the reverse strand, counting down.
TGTGCAATGGCGAATTCCTTCAAAAAGATCCTGATGAAGCTTTCGAGTACCTCGACGATCCTGCTGAAAAGTCCTACAGATGGAATGGACCGAGTCCTATGGACAAGCCACGATCAACTGGAATCTACCAATTAAGGGAAGATGACAACTTCAAAAGCCAAATTGAATCATTGAGACAACAATTCGAGGCTTTGAAATCTCAAGAAGGAAGAGGAATCCATATGGCTGCAAAGGTAGAGACACGAGATCCATGCTTCATATGTGGAGGGACGGAACATTAACCGCAAGAGTTCCCAACTCTTGGTGAGCTAAGAGGAGGAAATGAGGAACACTGCAATGCTTTAGGGGATTATAAGAAGCCTTATAACCCTTTCTCAAACCCTTACAATCCCAGTTGGCGTAACCATCCAAATTTCAGCTGGAAGGATTCAAGCCAAGCATCTGGGAGCCAATGGAGGTCTGAGCAGCAACAACCGCCAAATGCATACATTGCTCCTCAAAATAACATGCAGTCAAGAAATTCTCTAGAGAATACTTTGCAGATGCTTGCGCAAACTCAAATAGCCTCAACTCAAGAGCTCAAATCTTGTTCCACACAAATGGTAGAGGAAATGAAAGACATGAAAATCAAAACGACAAACTTAAATACTACTTTGGCGATTCAAGAGCATGGTAGACTTCCCGCTCAACCTCTAATCCATAAAAAAGGGCAACACATGGCACAAACCTCCTCCTCTGCTGATACAAATTTCAAAGAGGTTAATGCCTTCTCTACTCGAAGTGGTCAAAGTACAGTTTCACCGTTAACTAAGACAACGAGTACGATAATGCCCACTCCAGATGATGATGTGCCAATAAGCAATCCAGTAAAGGCACCCTTTCCTCAAGCTTTGAAATCCACTGGAAAGGTACTGGAAAATTAGGGTGAAATCCTAGACCTTTTAAGACAAGTGAAGATCAACTTGCCATTGTTGCATGTGATCAAACAAGTGCCGGCTTATGCCAAGGTTATCAAGGATTTGTGCACCGTTAAAAGAAAGCACCATGTCAAGAAAACTGCATTCTTGGCGAAACAAGCTAGCGAGGTAATTGACTGCAAGACACCGCCTAAGTACAAAGATCCTAGTTGTCCCACCATCTTATGCCAAATTGGGGAGCAGGAATTTGGTTAAGCCCTTGTAGACTTAGGAGCAAGTGTAAATCTCATGCCATATTCAATATACTTGCAATTAGGCCTAGGAGAACTCAAGGCCACATCTGTGGTGCTACAATTGGCCGATCGATCAGTTAAGAAACCTCGGGGAATAATAGAAGAAGTTCTGATTCAAATTGAAAAATTCTATTACCCTGTTGATTTTCTCATCTTGGACACTCAATCTGAAGTGAGTATAGAGTCCAAAATTCCCATCATTCTCAGTAGACCTTTACTCGCAACAGCAAATGCACTCATTAACTGTAGGAGTGGTCTCATGAAAATCTCTTTCGAGAACATGACTCTAGAAGTAAATGTTTTCCACATCGGCAAACAACCACCTGATAACGATGAGTATTTCCAATCCTATCTGATCGATACACTTATTTCAGAAGAGGTCCAATCGAAATACACCTCTAGTCATTTTAATCACCTCTTCCAAATTTTAGAAAGTTCTGAGGCCGATGAGTCTACAATCAACCCTGAAATCGTCAAACATTAACAGGCTAGAAGAACCATGTTTTGGAATCCAATCTTTGAGGAACTCCCTCAAGATCGAGAAACACCAAAACCATCCATTGAACAAGCTCCTCAACCAAAGTTTGCCCAACTTCCTGACGGTCTTAACCATGTTTTCCTGGGTGCTGACAACACTTTTCCTGTCATAATATCTTCCAAGATCAATGCCACACAAGAGCACCAACTCATTAATGTGTTGCAAGAACAAGGATATGCATTAGGATGGACGATAGCTTATATCAAAGGCATTAGTACTTTAATCTTCTCCCATCACATTCAATTGGAAGATGGGGCTATAACACGTCGTGACCCTCAAAGAAGATTGAACCCAACGGTGAAGGAAGTAGTAAAGACTAAAGTCTTGAAACATCTTGATTCTGGGATAATCTATCCTGTTGCTGACAGTAAATGGGTCAGTCCAACTCAGGTTGTTCCCAAGAAATCTGGGTTAATAGTGGTACAAAATGAAAAAGGGGAACTTGTTCCTACCATGGTCATAACTGGGTGGCGCATGTGCATTGATTATAGAAAAATAAATGCAGCCACTCGCAAAGATCATTTTCCACTTCCATTCATTGATCAAATATTGGAACGTGTGGCAGGTCATCCTTTCTATAGTTTTCTCGATTGTTATTCATGGTATTACCAAATTGAGATTGCCTTAGAAGATCAGGATAAGACCACATTCACTTGTCCTTTTGGTACATTTTCCTTTCGGCGCATGCCATTTGGCCTGTGCAATGCTCCAACCACTTTCCAGCGAGTCATGATGAGCATATTTAGGGATATGATCGAGAAATGTATGGAAGTATTCATGGATGATTTGACAGTCTTTGGAGATTCCTTTGAGTAAAGCCTTCTCAATTTAGAGTCTGTGCTTAAACGTTGCAAAGAGAAGGGCTTGGTACTCAACTGGGAAAAATGTCATTTCATGGTGCTGTCAGGCATAGTCTTGGGGCATGTCGTGTCGGAATGAGGAATTGAGGTTGATCAATCAAAGATTGAACTCATATCAAAGCTTCCCACCCCCAAGACTGTTAAAGACATTCGATCTTTTCTTGGGCATGCAGGATTCTATAGGAGGTTCATACAAAATTTCTCGACAATTGCTCACCCTTTGTCAAACCTCCTAGCAAAAGATGTTGTGTTTAGTTGGACACCTGAGTGTGAGGAATCTTTCTGAACGCTCGTTTCAAAACTCACTTCTGCCCCTATCATTCAGCCACCAGATTGGAACTTACCGTTCGAAGTCATGTGTGATGCTAGCAATTAAGTTATAGGGGTCGTCTTAGAACAAAGAAGGGAAGAGAAGCCCTTCATTGTTTATTACGCAAGTAGAACTCTTAACAATGCTCAAATGAACTATTCTACAACTAAAAAAGAGTTACTTGCTGTAGTATTCGCACTTGACAAGTTTCATTCCTACCTGATTGGTTCACTTATCACAGTCTTTACTGACCATTCCGCCTTAAAATACCTCCTTTCCAAAAAGGATGCTAAGGCGCGTTTAATTAGGTGGATCCTTCTGTTACAGGAATTTGATCTAACCATAAAGGACAAGAAAGGAGTTGAAAACGTGGTAGAAAACCACTTATCTCGTCTTGAGTTTTCTGATTCTGCTGATGGCACAGCCATTCGAGATGACTTCCTTGATGAACATCTCTTCGCAGTCACTAAGTTGCCATGGTACGCTCATATCGTCAATTACTTAGTGACTGGAAAACTTCCAACTACATGGAGTGCATAAGATAAACGTAAATTTTTGGTCGAGGTTCGTAACTTCTATTCGGACAATCCATATCTTTTTAAGTATTACCCCGACCAAATTATGAGCCGTTGCATTCCAGATGATGAAATTTTTACTGTCCTGAACTTTTGTCATAATGAAGCTTATGGTGGTCATTTTTCTATGAAAAACACTGTTGCAAAAATCTTACAGTGTGGTCTTTATTGGCTTACTTTGTTCAAAGTCACTAACAATTTCTGTCTATCATGTGAAAGGTGTCAGAAATTAGGTTCCCTGTCCCAACGACATATGATTCCATTAAACCCAATTCTTGTAATAGAAATATTCGATTGTTGGGGGATAGACTTTATGGGACAATTTCCACCTTCTTCTGGCTACCTTTACATTCTCCTCGCCATAGACTATGTCTCAAAATGGGTAGAAGTTGTGCCTTGTCAAAATAATGATAACACAAATCCTATAGGGTAGTTAAAAGCCTAAATTTTGATCTCAAGGCGGCAGGACTCAATCGTGCTTATGACTACTCTAGGATCTACAAGGCTAAAATGAAAGCGGCCCATGACAAGTAGATCCTAAGAAAAGAATTTGAGCCAAACCAACGAGTGCATCTTTATGACTCTCGTCTGCATATCCACCCTGGCAAGCTGAGATCAAGGTGGACTGGCCCATATGTTGTGAAATCTGTCTTTCCCAATGGTGCTATTGAGGTCATAGACCAAACTGATGGGAGAGAATTCAAAGTAAATGGCCAACGACTGAAACATTACATAGAGAAGGTGACCCAGCCTGAAGAAGTCACTCTCGTGGAACCGGTTTACCAAGTCTGAGTAGTGTTCCAAATTGTTTGTACATAGGGTTGTTTTCTGTTTATTTTCCTTTTGTCATTTTATTTTATTTGTGCTTTCAGTTTTTCATGTTTTAGAGAATCGATATTCGCTCTATCACTCGACGCTCGCTATCTAGGTGTTCTCTTTCCCTGCTCTTTTACATTTATTATCTTTTGAGACATTGAGGACACTGTCAGATTTTGGTTGGGGGTGGTGAGCATATTCATGCACGTTCATGTTGATTTTTGTCATATTAATATTTTCACGGTCAATTTTTTTAAAAATTACTTATTTATTTTTGCAAAATCTTACTTTTGAGTCAATTTTTGTTATCTGTATTACTAAGAGTTTCTCTAGAGTTACCTAATGCACATGCCAAACATTGTGGTAAGATGGTTGTTAGCACATATTTGCTTAGAAATTTTCCATGTTTAAGAATCCATTCTTTTGTTTGAAAGGTGAGACTTGAGAAAAAAACTTTTAAATTTTTATTGATTCTTAGAAATGGTTATAATTATTTGGACAAGGTATTGTGGTATGAATGGATGATGTTTTAGGGATAATATTTTCTATAGACAAATCTTATTAGAGAGCCTTATATTATGTTCTTCATAAAAAAAGAGAGACGAGAAAAAAGAAGAAAAAAAATAATAGAAAAAAAAAGAAAAAGAAAAACACAAGAGCAATAGTTCTATCATTTACAATTATGTTGTCTCTTTTGTAAAAAAAAGTGTTTATTAATTTCATGTTTTATTTTATGGCTCTTAGAATAAATGTAAAGATTGTTTATTTAACTTAAAATCCCGAAAACCTGGTTTTGTGGTACTCTTTATGATGGTTGTTCAAATACTTTATTTCCTATCTTCGTTTCAATAATTATTTAAGAGTTTGTCCTAAATATATACCCATATGATGAGGGCTTACTTCTTTTCCAACTCGATGAGCGAAACCCTTAAACTTTAAATATTTTCAATTACATGAGAGGTTAATGGAGTTGAGACTTTTACTTGGCATAATTTCGAAGGCTTTATGTGCTATGGTTTGCGGTAAGAAGGTTCAAGTTTGGTGCACACACTAACAACTATAGATTTATTCAAAGTAAATTTTTAATACTCTTGTTGACTTGTTACTAACATTTTGTGTTAATACTTAAGTTCTTTTATAATTTTTGACCTGAAATATATCATGTTGACAGTTCTAATTGCGCTTGAATTGCTAGAGACTAGCAATAAGCTTGTTGGGGGTTGTGATTAGTGTTCAAAAGTATCATTTTATTAGTCTTAAAGTTTAAAATAAATTAAGTTTTAATTAATATTTTCATGGATTTATTGTCATATATTTTATATTTGAAAATACTAATTTTAATTTAATTTGTGTTTAATTTTCAGGAAATAAAATGTATTTTGACAGAAAGAAAAAGAATGAAGAAAGAAAGAAATATAATTGAAAAAATGATGATAAAGTGGTATTTTTGAAGGTGACTTAGGCCCAAAATCGATCCCAGCCCAATCTTTCAGCAGGTGGACACGCTGCCACGTGGCAGTAGGCCGTTTGTCCAGCCAAGCTGCTACCAGACGAGTCGCCTACACCAGCTCCACCAGCTGCTTGACACGTGTCCCCTCTCAGCCACCTACTTGACGAAGCCGAGCCACCTGATGAAGACGAGCCGCTTGACACATTGTCACCACTTGCTGCCTGATGCACTACCACCTGTAAGCCTATTGCAGCTGACGAGCCAACCAAGAGACGCCACGCATCCCACCTCCTAGCGGCTGTCCCCCATGCTCCTGCCACGCTAGTTTCCGAGCCAATCAGCTTCTGCCACGTGGCCTCCTTGTCTCCCATGACCCAAGACCATTTGCTCCACTTCCATCAGTTTTTGTAGCCATTTTCCCACTCTTTTGTACACGATTTTAACACATTTTGGGTCGTATTTCCACTATAAATAGAAAACCAAAGGTAGGAAAAAATATCAGATTGGGGAAGGAAGAGTAGAGAGTATTGTTGGAGAGAAAAACACTTATTTCTTAATTTTCCTATTTTTCTTTTACATTTCTTTGATTGAAAAAAATGCCTATTTTAGGCTAAATTCTCTTGTGGATAGGCTAGAGTGAAGTTCATGTTTCACATTATATTTTTAATATATTGACTCTCTATTGTGTTCTTCATTTCTATGTCTTTGTTACAATTAAATTTATTTTCTTCTAATTTTTATTCTACATTTATTAGTGTCTTTTACATAAGTCTAGTCATGCTCTTCTTACGTAATTTAGGCTCTTAATTTAATTTAGGATAGTTGTTATATTATATGTTTTTTATTGCATTCTGCCATTGGTATTTTGTCGCTCTAAGGTATATAATATGATAGGTTTTTAAAATTAGAAGTTAGTATAATTTAATTAAAGAACATATTTTAAGGTGAGCTTTATTATATATATTTTCCAACTATAATTAATGGTGTAGAATTATAGTTGAGTAGAATGAATCAATTTTATTAAAATATATATATATATATATGTTTGCATGAATGAAACTTATGCCTTCCATATTTTCTTTCTGATTCTAATTCCTCGATTTTTTTTATTTAATGTTTATATTCTTTTTCAAATTTATATTATTTTAAAGTTTATTATTTCTGATTTACTAATCTTTCTTTTTACTTGTATTTTACCTTTCTGTGGATACGACATAGCCCGATTACTACTGCGACCGCTTAGGAGTTATTGGGCGATATCAGGTGTTGCAATAGTTTTTGAGATTATTTTATTCTTAAGGTTTAGATTTATGTGTGGTATGATGATTTTCATGCAAGCATGTGGCTAGGGCTACGCCAGAAGTGCATGTTGATGTTAGGATGTGTAAAAATGCATGCTGCCGAATTTCCTGGTCTGGCTTCCAACGGTTCAGATCGCCCTCTACTGCCTTTGTTTGTGAAAAATATTTGTGTAGTTGCATATTTATTTGTGAGTACTGGATTAAGGCTTTGGAAAATCGTATTAAAGTATTTTTAAACCCATGTTGTAACCGTTTTGGCATTTCGATGTAAATCTGGAAAATTTCTGGGCAGCATGCACTGCCCATATTGTTTTGACTTTTGAATGTGTTTTACTAATAAAAAAGATATCAAATTTGGTAGGGTGTTAGTTTAAACATGTATAAGGGTCACTGTAAAATTTTAGAGGAAAATGTGTTAAGGTGTAAGAGATTTGCTCTAGAATCTGGAAACAAATCTTCTAGGCAGCAAGCACTACCCATATTGCTTTTAACATTTTTATGACCTTTCTTATTTCAATTTTTTTAAAATTTGTAAGGAAAATAATATAGTCATGTATAAAGATCCTTGTAATGTTGTAGAAATAACTGGGCTACGGTGTATGAGAAATAAGTTTTCAAAGTTACCTTAAATTTTGGGAAAAACTTCTGTGCAGGAGGCACTGCCTAGATTGGTTTACAAAATTGAATGAGTTTTGTCATCCAAAAAATTATGAAATTTTGAGTGGAATTATTAAGATGTGTATAAGGAATTATGTAAATTTTTAGAGAAAAAATGTGTCACGATTTAAGAGAAATAATTTTTCTAAATTTGCCCTAAAAACTGAAAGGTAGTAATTTCGAACCTTAACGAAAAATGATTTTTGGGAGGTTAGTTCTCTTAACCTAAAACAAGGTTGACGAGAGGCTTTTTCCTAGTTCCCATCCTTATGACACAGAACACGTGAATGATAGTTTAAGGGTTTTTTTCCCAAAACTCAACTTAGGGCACAAGTTTAAGAAGGAGATTTTACCCCTTTAAATTAAATAGTGGAAGTAAAATGTTTGAAATGAGAAGAAATAATCATTTGTAAAGATAACTAAGGATTTGGAGACTTAACCAATCCCAAATCAGCTTGAGTAAATTTAAAAGTTGACTTTTATCATTCTTAAGTAAAGGGTCCAATTGCTCTTCTTTTAAAAAATAACGTAAAAAGAGATCCTAAGTTATGGATAAAAATTGTAAGAATGGGAGTTGGATTTTTGTAGAATCTTTTAGAGAACGAGATAACATTGTCATATATTATTTGTAAAGGGTCAAAAAGTGGTATTTTGGTAGATGATAGAAAGCAACAAACTTTCGTGAGAGGATGACAAGCTGGTATTCTTCTAAGATAGGAGTTAAGTAGAACTCCTTTTTTCCAAAAACCAAAATATGAGTTATCTAATAAGAGAGTTCTCTAGTTAATGAATATTAAGATGCACGACATGGAGGGCATGTTGCGGTGAGGCCAATTTTTTCATGTTACTGTAAAGAATGAAACGAAATTCGACCTTATACACTGTAAGATGTATAAGAGGCTATAGTATAGAGTCTCTAATGGAACTGTATTCCCTGTAGCTATCATAGAATATTAGCTATAAGAGTATGTCATAGTTTAATCCGAGTACACTATATTAATTACAGTAACCACGAAAGGGAAAATGAATAGCGGTGTTAAAGATCCAACTAGGAGCTAAGGATTCCAAGTAAGTTAGCCTTTTTCTTTCTTGGCTACAGCATGAATATACTAGTGTGTGCTTGTAGTAGTAGATTACACTTGTTTTTTTTTTGGGTCATTAAGACAATGGTATGCTTAATGCCTACTCTTGCAATGCTTTGGCATTCTGCGTTTAGATTTTAAGTAGATTCGGGTTGGAGCCAAAATCCTAACATATAATAGTCCGGGTTGGAGCTAGGACATGGTAAGTATATAGTCCGGGTTGGAGCCAGGACATGGTAAGTATATAGTCTGGGTTGAAGCCAGGAAAATGGTAATATAGTCCGGGTTGGAGCTAGGGCAATGGTAATATGGTCCGGGTTGGAGCAAGTACATGGTAAAAATATAGTCCGGGTTGGAGCTAGGGCAATGGCAATATAGTCTGGGTTTAAGCCAGGACATAAATGCTAGAATCGGGTTTAGGCCAGGATCACTTGCTATTGAATCATTGATTAGTTGTGATATGTGTTATATATCTCGAATGTTCTGGGATTTTCTAAGTGCAGTTTATCATGATATGTGTGACGTTATTTGCTAGGTACAATCAATGTATTTGATTACGATTTGGCTATTGTTTGAGATTTGTATGATAGGGTTAGGATTTATCCAATACCCTAATGATCGGTAGTGATAACTACCATAGGGAAAACTGTTACTGGGTTTAGTATATATGTGTGCAAGGCTATTCTTACTAAGCATTTTCGCTTACCTAATTGTTTCATGTTGTAGGTAAGTGTAAAAGAAAAATGGAGCTATGAGCGCCGGAGTATGCTTGTGGATATGTACATGTGGCCCGACTAGGGGAGGTATTTGATGGAACACCATTTTGAAAATAAATGTTGGGAGCTTGTTATTTCTTTTAGGACATTTGTTTTGCTTTGACTTTGTGAAAGAGTAGTTGTAATTCCATTTTCTAAACTAAAAGTGTGCGCACACGATCTTTTAAAAGATTTTTTTATATGGATTTTCGGTACAATGAGTTAAAAGTAAAAAAAAAAAAAATTCTGTATGAATTGGTCTTGTACATTGTGAGGGTCGTTACACGACCACCCCACTCCCATCACTCTCTCTATACAAGGCCATGGATGACCTTTTCACACTACATTGCTCATTTTTTATCCTTCCAAAAATGGGAACAAAGATACTAATAAATTAGCCCTTTATATTTAGTTATTTTCTCTTTTTATAATAATAATAAATAATAAAATGAAAAAATACAATATGCATAGATAACTAGTGCATGCTCACTATGCAACCATGCACATGCACACACATAAGTGCTCAAGTGCATCTCTACTAACCATGCACCTTGGTGCATACAACCAAAACGCATTTACTAACAAATTAAAATAATTATATAAGACAATTAACAAATTAAATTCACATAATTTCTATGAAGCAATTCAAACAATTAAAACATAATTTCTTAACACTTAACAATTAATAATAAAATAAAGCACAAAATTTATTAAACTAAAAAAAATTTGGTCATCAATGTTTGTCGTGAAAGAAATACATTATTATAGAAACAGACAGAGTCCTCCATGCCATTGTCAACCATCCAATTTATATAATTTGGTTCCCTTCTAGTGAGTGGATGGCATGAAAATTTTATGAAAAGGTGAATGATAAAGAAACAATCAGATGCTTCACCTAGTCTGATGGTGTTATTAATTGTAAAGACCTGACTAACTTAAAGACTTCGGACCTTTAAAAACTACTAAGACATAATACTATCTTTGGATATATACATACAATAATAGAAGTTTATTGTAGAAAATCCAAAATACGGGATCCCATTGTTTATACATAAAATCATAAATAAAATGAAACCTGATATCTCCCAATAACTCCTATGTCGGGCTATGTCGTATCCACAGAGAGGTAAAATACAAGTAAAAAGAAAGATTAGTAAATTAGAAATAATAAACTTTGAAATAATGTAACTTTGAAAAAGAATGTATTTTTTTAAACATTAAATAAACAAAATCGAGGAATTAGAATCAGAAAGAAAATGCGGAAGACATAAGTTTCATTCATGTAAACATATATATATTTTAATAAAATTGATTCCTTCTACTCAATTATAATTCTAATTCTACACCATTAATTATAATTGGAAAATATATATAATAAAACTCACATTAAAATATGTTCTTTAATTAAATTATACTAACTTCTAATTTTAAAAACCTATCATATTATATACCTTAGAGCGACAAAATACCAATGGTAGAATGCAGTAAAAAGCATATAATATAACAAATATCCTAAATTAAATTAAGTGCCTAAATTACGTAAGAAGAGCATGACTAGACTTATGTAAAAGACACTAATAAATTTAGAATAAAAGTTAGAAGAAAATAAATTTAATTGTAACAAAGATATAGAAATGAAGAACAAAATAGAGAATCAATATATTAAAAATATAATGTGAAACATGAACTTCACTCTAGCCTTTCCACAAGAGAATTTAGCCTAATATAGGCATTGTTTTCACTCAAAGAAATGTAAAAGAAATAAAAGAAAAAATAATTTTTTTTCTCTCTAATTATACTCTCCACCTTAATTCCACAATCTGATGCTTTTTTACTCCATTTGGTTCTCTATTTATAGTGGAAATAGGACCCAAAAATGTGTAAAATTGTGTACATAATAGTGGGAAAGTGGCATAAAAACTGATGGAAATTGGAGAAAGTAGTGTTGGACCGTGGGAGACAAGGGGCCACATGTCAATCTCTAGTTGGCTCGGCAGCTAAGTGCGTCAGGCGCGTGGGAGACAGCAGCAGGCGAGTGGGACAAGTGGCGGGATTGGGTTGGCTCGGCAGCTGGCGCGTCAGGTGTTACTGGCTTCTGGTGGGACAACGTAGGGCAGGCGCCAGGCAGATGGGACAGTTGTCAGATCATGGTAGGCGCGGCAGGTGGCTGTCTAGCGTGGCAGGCGCATATCTGGCGGCTAGAGGCTCGGCTGAAGGCTGGTGGCTTTCAGCCATGTGGCAGCTTCTGAAAGCTTGGGCTGGGCTCCTTTTTTGGGGCTAAGTTAACTTAAAAAATACCACTTTTTTCATGATTTCTTCAATTTTAAATCATTCTTTCTTCTTTCTTTTTCTTTGTGTCAAAACACATTTTATATCCTGAAAATTAAATACAAATTAATATTTTCAAATATAAAATATATGACAATAAATCCATGAAAATATTAATTAAAACTTAATTAATTTTAAACTTTATGATTAATAAAATTATACTTTTGAACACTAATCACAACCCCCAACCAGCTTATTGCTAGTCTCTAGCAATTCAAGCGAAATAATAAATGTCAACATTATATATTTTAGGTCAAAAATTATAAAAGAACTTAAGTATTAACACAAAATGTTAGTAATAAGTCAATAAGAGTTCTCAAGATTACTTTGAATAAATCTAGAGTTGTGAGTGTGTGCACATAATTTGAACCTTCTTACCGCAAACCATAGCACATAAAGCCCCGAAATTATGCCAAGTAAAAGTCTCAACTCCATTAACCTCTCATGTAATTGAAAATATTTAAAGTTTAAGGGTTTCACTCATGGAGTTGGAAAAGAAGTAAGCACTCATCAAATGGGTATATATTTAGGACAAACTCTTAAATAATTATTGAAACGAAGATAGGAAATAAACTATTTGGACAACCACCATAAAGAGTACCACAAAACCAGTTTTTCGGGAATTCTAAGTTAAATAGACGATCTTTACATTTATTCTAAGAGCCATAAAATAAAACATGAAATTAATAAACACCTTTTTTATTTAACACAAGAGACAACATAATTGAAAATGATAGAACTATTGCTCTTGTATTTTTCTTTTCTTTTTTTTATATATTTTTTTTCTTTTTCTTCTTTTTTTTTTTTCATGAAGAACATACTAAAAGGCTCTCTAATAAGATTTGTCTATAGAAAATATTATCCCTAAAACATCATCCATTCATACCACAATACCTTTTCCAAATAATTATAACCATTTCTAAGAATCAATAAAAAAATTTAAGTTGTTTTCTCAAGTCTCACCTCTCACAGAAAATAATGAATTCTTAAACAAGGCAAATTTCTAAGAAAATATGTGCTAATCAACCATCTTACCACAACGTTTGGCATGTGCATTAGGTAAATCTAGAGAAACTCTTAGTAATACAAATAACAAAAATTGACTCAAAAGTAACATTTTGTAGAAATAAATAAGTAATTTTAAAAAAATTTGACCGTGAAAATATTAATATGAAAAAAATCAACATGAACGTGCATGAATATGCTCACCACCCCCAACCAAAATCTGGCAGTGTCCTCAATGTCTCAAAAGATAATGAATGTAAAAAAGAAGGGAAAGAGAACACCTGGATAGCGAGCGTCGAGTGATAGAGCGAATATTGATTCTCTAAAACATGAAAAACTAAAAACACAAAATGATAACAAATAAAATAAAATGACAAAAGGGAAATAAACAGAAAACAAACCTATGTACAAACAATTTGGAACACTACTCAGACTTGGTAAATCAGTTCCACGAGAGTGACTTCGTCAGGCTGGGTCACCCTCTCTATGTAGTGTTTCAGTCGTTGGCCATTTACTTTGAATTCTCTCCCATCAGTTGGGTTTAATACCTCGACAACACCGTTGGGAAAGACAGATTTCAATACATATGGGCCAGTCCACCTTGATCTCAGCTAGAGTCATAAAGATGCACTCGTTGGTCTGGCTCAAATTCTTTTCTTAAGATCTGCTTGTCATGGGCCGCTTTCATTTTAGCCTTGTAGATCCTAGAGTTGTCATAAGCATCGTTTCTTAACCGTTCAATTTGTGACAACTGAAGCTTACGATTGAGTCCTGCCGCCTTGAGATAAAAATTAATGTTTTTAACTACCCAATAAACTTTGTGTTCTAGCTCAACAGGAAGGTGGCAGGCTTTACCATAGACTAGCCTATAAGGAGACATACCAAGCTGAGTTTTGTAAGAAGTGCGGTACACCCAGAGTGCATCGAGAAGTCATGAGGACCAATCTTTGCTGTCAGGATTAACCGTCTTTTCTAAGATTTGCTTAATTTCTAAGTTGGCTAACTCAGCTTGGCCATTTGTCTATGGGTGATAAGGCAATGCAACCTTATGAATTACACCATATTTTTGCATTAAAGTCTCGAAAGAATAGTTGCAAAAATTGGTGCGTTGACCACTTATGATATCGCGTGGTGTGCCAAACCTAGATAACACATTTCCCTTTAAGAATTTCACAACAGTTGTGTTATCATTATTTTGACAAGGCACAACTTCTATCCATTTTGAGACATAGTCTATGGCGAGGAGAATGTAAAGGTAGCCAGAAGAAGGTGGAAATGGTCCCATAAAGTCTATCCCCCCACAATCGAATATTTCTATTACAAGAATTGGGTTTAATGCATCTTATGTCATCGGGACAGAGCACCTAATTTCTGAAACCTTTCACATGATCAACAAAAATTGTTAGTGTCTTCGAACAAAGTGGGCCGATAAAGACCACACTGTAAGATTTTTGCAGCAGTCTTTTTCATAGAAAAATGACCACCACAAGCTTCATTATGACAAAAGTTCAGGACACTAAAAATTTCATCATTTGGAATGCAACGACTCATAATTTGGTCGGGGCAATACTTAAAAAGATATGGATCGTCCCAATAGAAGTTACGAAACTCGACCAAAAATTTACGTTTATCTTGTGCCCTCCATGTACTTGGAAGTTGGCCAGTCACTAAGTAATTGATGATATGAGTGTACCATGGAAACTTAGTGACTGCGAAGAGATTTTCATTAGGGAAGTCATCTCGAATGGCTGGGCCATCAGTGGAATCAGAAAATTCAAGACGAGATAAGTGGTCCGCTACCACGTTTTCAACTCTTTTCTTGTCCTTTATGGTTAGATCAAATTCCTATAACAGAAGGATCCACCAAATTAAACGCGCCTTAGCATCCTTTTTGGAAAGGAGGTATTTTAAGGTGGAATGGTCTGTAAAGACTGTGATAGGTGAACCAATCAGTTAGGAATGAAACTTGTCAAGTGCGAATACTACAACAAGTAACTCTTTTTCAGTAGTAGAATAGTTTATCTGAGCACTGTTAAGAGTTCTACTTGTGTAATAGACAACGAAGGGCTTCCCTTCCCTTCTTTGACCTAAGACGGCCCCTATAACATAATTGCTAGCATCACACATGACTTCGAACGGTAAGTTCCAATCTGGTGGCTGAATGATAGGGGCGGAAGTGAGTTTTGTAATGAGCGTTCGGAAAGATTCCTCACACTCAGGTGTCCAATTGAACACAACATCTTTTGCTAGGAGGTTTGACAAGGGTGAGCAATATTCGAGAAATTTTGTATGAACCTCCTATAGAATCTTGAATGCCCAAGAAAAGATCGAATGTCTTTAACAGTCTTGGGAGGGGGGGGGGGGGGCAGCTTTGATATGAGTTCAATATTTGATTTATCGACCTCAATTCCTCGTTCCGACACGACATGCCCCAAGACTATGGCTGATGGCACCATGAAATGACACTTTTCCCAGTTTAGTACCAAGCCTTTCTCTTTGCAACGTTTAAGCACAAACTCTAAATTGAGAAGGCTTGATTAAAAGGAATCTCCAAAGATTGTCAAATCATCCATGAATACTTCCATACATTTCTCAATCATATCACTAAATATGCTCATCATGCATCGCTGGAAAGTGGTTGGAGCATTGCACAGGCCGATTGGCATAAACCGGAAGGAAAAAGTACCAAAAGAACAAGTGAAAGTGGTCTTATCCTGATTTTCTAGGGCAATCTCGATTTGGTAATACCCTGAATAACCATCGAGAAAACTATAGAACGGATGACCCACCACACGTTCCAATATTTGGTCGATGAATGGAAGTGGAAAATGGTCATTGCAGGTGGCTGCATTTAATTTCTATAATCAATGCACATGTGCCACCCAGTTGTGACCTTGGTAGGAACAAGTTCCCCTTTTTCATTTTGTACCACTGTTACCCCTAATTTCTTGGGAACAACCTAAGTTGGGCTAACCCATTTATTGTCAGCAATAGGATAGATTATTCCACAATCAAGAAGTTTGAAGACTTCAGCCTTAACTACTTCCTTCATCGTTGGGTTCAATCATCTTTGAGGGTCACAACTTGGTATAGCCTCGTCTTTCAATTGAATGTGATGGGAGAAAATTAATGGACTAATACCTTTGATGTCAGCTATCGTCCATCCTAATGCATCTCTTTGTTCTTGGAACACATTAATGAGTTGGTGCTCTTGTGTGGCATTGATCTTGGAAGATATTATGCCAGGAAAAGTGTTGTTAGCTCCCAGGAAAACATGTTTAAGACCATCAGGAAGTTGGGTCAACTTTGGTTGAGGAAATTTTTCAATGGAGGGTTTTGGTGTTTCTCGATCTTGAGAGAGTTCATCAAAGATTGGATTCCAAAACATGGTTCTTCTAGCCTGTGAGTGTTTGACGATTTCAGAACTTTCTATAATTTGGAAGAGGTGATTAAAATGATTAGATGTGTATTTCGATTCGACCTCTTCCGAAATAAGTGTATCGATCATATATGATTAGAAACACTCATTGTTATCAGGTGGTTGTTTGCCGATATGGAAAACATTCACTTCTGGAGTCATATTCCCGAAAGAGATTTTCATGAGACCATTCCTACAGTTAATGAGTGCATTTGCTGTTGGGAGGAAGGTCTACCGAGTTTGATGGGAATTTTGGAATCTATACTCACTTCAGATTGAGTGTCCAAGATGACAAAATCAATAGGGTAATAGAATTTTTCAATTTGAATCAGAACGTCTTCTACTATTCCCCGAGGTTTCTTAACAAAACCGATCAGCCAGTTGTAGCACCACGGATGTGGGCTTGAGTTCTCCTAGACCTAATTGCAAGTATATTCAATATGGCATGAGATTTACACTTGCTCCTAAGCCTAGAAGGGCTTGACCAAATTCCTGCTCCCCAATTTGGCATGAGATGGTGGGACAACCAGGATCTTTGTATGTAAGCGATGTCTTGCAGTCAATTACCGCGCTATCTTTTTCTGCCAAGAATGCAGTTTTCTTAACATGGTGCTTTATTTTAACGGTGCACAAATCCTTGATAACCTTGGCATAAGCCGGCACTTGTTTGATAACATGAAACAATGGCAAGTTGATCTTTACTTGTGTTAAGAGGTCTAGGATTTCACCATGATTTTCCAATACCTATCTAGTGGATTTCAAAGCTTGAGGAAAGGGTGCCTTTACTAGAATGCTTATTGGCACATCATCATCTGGAGTGGGCATTGACGTACTCGTTGTCTTAGTTAACGGTGAAACCGTACTTTGACCACTTCGAGTAGTGATGGCATTAACCTCTTTGAAATTTGTATCTGCAGAAGAGGAGGTTTGTGCCATGTGTTGCCCTTTCTGATGGATTAGAGGTTGAGCAGGAAGTCTACCATGCTCTTGAATTGCCAAAGTAGTGTTTAGCTTTGTCATTTGGATTTTCATGTCTTTCATTTCCTCTACCGTTTGTGTGAAACAATATTTGAGCTCTTGAGTTGAGGCTATTTGTGTTCGCGCAAGAATTTGCAAAGTATTCTCAAGAGAATTACTTAACTGCGTGTTATTTTGAGGAGCAATGTATGCTTTTGGCGGTTGTTACTGCTCAGGCCTCCATTGGCTCCCAGATGCTTGGTTTGAATCCTTCATGCTAAAATTTGGATGGTTGCGCCAACCCGGATTGTAGATTCTAAGTGTTTGAGAAAGGATTATAAGGCATCTTTTAATCCCCTAAATCATTTCATTGTTCCTCATTTCCTCCTCTTAACTCACCAAAAGTTAGGCACTCTTGCAGTTGATGTTCCGTCCCTCCACATATGAAGCATGGATCTCGTGTCTCTACCTTTGCAGCCATATAGATTCCTCTACCATCTTGAGATTTCAAAGCCTCGAATTGTTGTCTCAATGATTCAAGCTGGATTTTGACGTTGTCCTCTTCTCTCAATTGGTAGATTCCAGTTGATTGTGGCTTGTCCATAGGACTTGGTCCATTCCATGCGTAGGACTTTTCAGCAAGATCGTCGAGGTACTCGAAAGCTTCATTGGGATCTTTTTGAAGGAATTCGCCATTGCACATCATTTGTATGAATTGTCTTTGTCCGGTTGTGAGACCGTCATAGAAATAGTTGATCAGACGCCAACTTTCGTATCAATGATGTGGGCATTGATTTATCAAATCTCTAATCCTCTCCCAGACCTGATGGAAAGTTTCATGGTCTTTCTGGATGAAGGTAGAGATTTGCCTCTTAAGGCTGCTAGTCTTATGAGGCGGGAAATATTTGGCAAAGAATGATTTTGTCATTTCGTCCCATGTTCCGATAGATCTAGGCCTTAAGGAATACAACTGGCTTTTTGCTTTGTCTTTGAGAGAGAAAGGAAAAAATTTCAATCTCACAATGTTGGTGACATCAGCTCAGTTGTTGAATGTAGCCACCACCTCTTCGAATTCCCGTATATACACGTACGGAGTCTCATTTTCCAACCCATGGAAGGTTGGTAAGAGGTTAATCATGTCGGGTTTGAAATTGAAATTTGGCATATTGTTGGGATACATTATGCATGAAGGGGTGGCTGTACGTGTAGGATGTAAATAATCCTGTAGCGTTCTTGGTTGGACTTCATCTTTATGAGCCATCGTGGGTGGTTCAGGAAGTCTCGGTGAATCAGGAGTGTTTGAATGAATGGAAGAAAATGACGAACTAGGAGAGTTTTCTAAAGTTTCCACTTGTTGTCTAACGAATCTCCCTAGTGTGTCTCTATTTCGTGGCGTAAATATTTTTTTATTTTGTAAGTATTATAAGCCCAAGTGTGTAATAGTGTAATAAGTATACACCAAAAATATTCCCAGGCCAATTGGGAAGGCTGCCAAGGTACCACTTTAGGCCCAAGAGCATTTCCAGAACTCCCCGAGGTTCTTATAAAAGGTTGGAGGGTAACGCTAACACAGACCTTATTTAAGAACCAATTTTTCTAAGACAGAACAGGTTTGGTTTTTGCTAATTTCCACAATTACCCAAATGTTCTCAATACTTTTATTTATGCTTTAAAATTTTATGCTTTTTCTTTAGAAAAAAACCTAAATCTAGAAAAAAAATTCTAAACCTAAAAGTAAAATAAATAAAAGAAATGAATAAATAAAAATAAAAAATTTCTAAGGAAAAATAAAATAAAAGAGAAATTAAAAATTATACTACTTTTTTTTAAATAGAAAAAAAATTAATTTACAATGCAAACCTTTAATTGTAGAATTACCTCCCCGGCAACGGCGCCAAAAATTGATATCGCCCAATAACTCCTAAGCGGTCGCAGTAGTAATCGAGCTATGTCTTATCCAGAGAGAGGTAAAATACAAGTAAAAAGAAAGATTAGTAAACTAGAAATAATAAACTTTGAAATAATGTAACTTGGACCACCGTCCCAGGCCCAAGGCAGGAAATGGGGATAACATTTACTCCCCAAGCCTTCGCCTGGGTTTGTAAGGTGGAGGCTTGCCTTGCTCCCGGATACTCCACGGTTGCCTTCCCAGTTCCTGCTTAGAATCGTGGGTTCATGGCGAAGGGCCACGACACTGGCCGCACGCGGAGCCCGGACCATTTACCAGTGTCCGGGTCCATTTACCTAAGTCCTGCTTCATGGCGAGGGATACACGTGTCGCCAAGCGACCGCTGCAAAGATGGCAATTGACCTCGAAAGGTCACCTAACCACCTCAAGGGTCGCTAGACCTAGGCTAGTGCGTCAGCACGGATTCCGAAGCGTCCCATCCGCACAGGGGTCCTTCATTAATGCTTATGTGTTGAGGTGGATCGTAGGAATGGGCGACCTTTGACATTCGCTTCTCCTGGGCTGTCGGATTGAAATGGCGAGGATCCAGCTCCCGAGTGCTCATAAATGCCCCTGCACGATTTTGGACCGTCCGATGGGAGAATTTCTATCCACTGGATCAGAGACCAGGATTTGGGTCTCTATAAATACTCCTCGGACATTCATTTGAAACTTTTACACTCTCTAGCCACTCCAAGAACTGGGGAGCTATTTATGTCCGATATAGCCAACGACATCCTTCACCGCCTGCTCACCTTGCACCGTCGCCTGTTTCCAGCAGTCCCAGTATCTACACCTCCGCCTGAGCACACGTCCTGGGCCTGCCCTATGGACGAGTTGCTGAACTGCCTTCACCAGTTCAAGAACGAGGTTTTGCCGTCCTTACTGTCGGACAACCACCATCTTTCACGACCAACTACTCACAGTAAGTCTTCCTGTCCTTCCTTGTAAATACATGAACGTAGGCTGTCTTTTTGTTCATAAGCATTAGGCTGCTAGAACGTGCCTATGCTTAGGAGTGGTGTTAGGAAGGTCGCTTGGTCCGGGTTGCTCCGGGTCCGAATGCACTCTGGGAAGACGGAGCCTATTTAGTAGCCCATTTCTCGTTCCCGATCTGGGTCTCGTGGTTCTCTGGTGAACCCGGACTTGATCCGGAGGGGACTCCAAGCAGTCCGTAGGAGGCCCCCCGTACCTTAACCGACTTTCTTGGGTTTTTGTATTGACTGCTTGGTTTCTTTTATTTGCTCCCAGATCATCAACCATGACAACGGGCGTCACCCTTCATTCGGAGGAGGAAGTCAACAGGGCCCCCATCATCCTCTCTGGGTCCCGGACCCCCAAAGGCAATTAATGGGAGATGGACACGGTGCCAAATTTCTTCCAGAACTACCAGATGATGTACGTCTTGGAGAAGCGCCTGGGCATAGAGTCCACTCTCGAACTCTTCCACAACCGTCTGGCCAGGATAGATGAGGAGGCGCACACGTCCGTAGAAGGGTTCGGGGCCTGGAGCGTTGGCCATATCAGTGCGAGAGCCATACTCCCACTCCAAGACTACTTCGTGCGGTTCCTGACCTACGTGGGAATCACACCCTTCCAGCTTCTGCCTCAAGCCTACCGACTGCTTGCGTGATGGCGAGTCTTCTAGGCAGTGAAGGAGATCACGGAGCCGACCCCCGTGGAGATCTTGTATTTCTACAAGATGGAACCGCATGTCAATGCCAAGGATAAAACCTTGGACAACTTCTATAGGTTGAAGTCGCGAGGTAGCTACCCCGCTCCCACAAGCTCCTAGAAGTATCCCCTGGATGTCCGACATTACTGGTTCATGATGTTTGGGTTCCTCGTGGAGAAGAACCCCACGCTGCTGCTGGACTTCCAGCGAGTGGGTAAGTGCTTCCCCGACCCTTAGCTGGTCGTTTTCTCTTTCTCTTTTTTTTTCTTTTTCTCATCGTGTTGCTTCAGATGGAAAGACCTTTTACTCAGACTCCCCTCACCTAGTTCATCCTGGAATGGAGGAGGTTTTACTCCGGGCTGAGCGCAGAGGACCTGGACGTAGGGAGCTACGTCAACACGGACAACCTCCGACTGGTCGGAATGCTCGCGGCCCACTAGACTATCGTCATCCCAAACCTTCGGGGAATCCAGTGCGAGAAGATTGTCGCCATCATGGAGCAGCTGGCCATTGAGCATATCGCGGAGGTGGAGACTGCGGTGCGAGCAGACGCGGCCAAGCGGAAGAGGGACTTGGCCCAGACGGAGGTGGCCGCTTCGGAGGAGCTGGAAGCCCTCTTCGAGGAGGCTTTGCCGAACACAGGTACCCTCGGGGCTAGCGTATTAGGGCGAGGTAACTCACCTTTGCTCTTAACTTATGCTCCCCAAGTTGGGGACTTAGCTAGGGATAGGCTAGCACTTCGAGGCCCCACGTTCGGGGCTGACGGGGAGATGAGACCTTCGTCTCCCGTCCCCATAGGCTCGGAAGTTCTCATGTTCTCGTCCAGGTTCCTTCAGTATGGGAATTTCTTGAACCTGGATGACATGGGGGACCGAGTCTATTCTTTCGTGTTAGATGAGTTGAGTCACGCCCAGGGCTTAGATGAGGGTTCGTCCTGGGTCACTCTTAATTCTGATTTCAGTTTTTCTGTTTAATTGTACTAACTCTTTTTTTATTTGCGCTTATTTCAGGAGACTCCGACATGTCTACCCCCGTGGACAAAATGAGGCAAATCCTCGAGGCCCGGGCCATAAGGGCGGCCAAGGTCGTGGCCAAGAAGGCTGCCAGGAAGACTCTAGAGGCGCCAGGTGCGGACCCATCCCTCAACAAGGAGACGCCCGGGCGGAAACTCGACCCAACGAGGGTGCGCTTGTCGCGGTCCCTGTTACGGTCGTGGACCCGGCTGCCTTCCCCGACCTTGCCCAACCTCCGGTCATCGATCTGGAGCCGGAACCCGCAGTAAGCCAGAGTTCCGGGAAGAGGGCCTTGGATCAGGGAGCTGCAGAGGCTGACACCAGGAAGAAGAGGCCCCAGACAAGGCGGGTTGGCTCGGCTGGTGAGTCGCAAGGGGAACGTTGCCTCACCGCGAAGGAGATTCCCGCCTTACCGGCCCTCCCCATACATTCGGCACTACCTGAGGAGGGGGAAGCCATCATGTGGGACGAGCAGTCCCGGCTAATTTCCCGGACCTGGGAGAGTGGTCGGGACTAGAGGGACGAGACGTACAAGGCCCTGACGATTCGTCGTAAGGTTGAGTTCGCGGAGCGCTCGGTGGCCTTTAGCGCGCCCCAGCCAATCGTGGATCGGCCAGCTACCGAGACGGGCTTTCGCCATAAGCTGGGGCAGGACATGACTCCTTTTACGGCGGACCTGCTGGACCAGGTGAGGAGCACCATGTCTAACCTCCAGCTCAAACAGTATGCCACCATTGCCAACCTGAACATGTTATTCATCTCCCAAGCTCTCCGCCATCAGGCCACCGCAGTAAGTATACTTTGTCTTTTTCTTCCTTCTTTTTATTCGTTTATAAGGATTCCTGTTAACTTTGCTTTGTTCCAGGATGCTCTGCTGTCCCATCGGAATGCCGACTTTCTCTGCTGTCCCATGAAGATGGAGACGCTCCAGCTGGAGCTGGAGGCAGTCGTGAACCAGAGGGAGGCTGCGAAGGAGGCCCTGGCCATGGAGGCAGCCCAGGTTCAGGAGACTTTCAGCAAAGCGGTTGCTCAGGCAGACGCGGACCGCGTAGAGTTCGACCGAGTCAAGGCCGAGCTTGAAGAGGCCTTGTCTTGGAAAGAAACTGAGGCAAACGAGAGGACAGCCCTTCTAGAGGCGACTGAGGCTCAGTCTGTCCGAGACTAAGAGAAGATCTGAAACTTGGAGATCTGGGTCTGCGAGCTAGACAACTCTCTTCGTGAGGAGATGACAGCGCACAAGCAGGCCCGTCGCGGAAAGGAACAGGCAGACAATTTGCTGCACATCACTTTTGCGGAGGCCATCTACATGGCTTGGCGTAAGGACAAGAGCATTAACCTCCTGATCTTTCCCGATCTGGCATCGAAGAGGGCTGAATTCAAGGCTAAGGAGAAGGAAGACGAGGAGCTTCTAGAGGATGAAGCCTAGCCCCAGATCTTCGCCTTGCCTCTTTTTTATAATTTTGTAACTTTTTCAGACGCGTTAGCATCCAAGAAAATTTTTATTGCTTTTTCTGGTTTATCTTATTTTTGTTATTGCTTACATAGAAATTTCCTTTTATCACCGTGCCTGACCGATTCTGAAAGTTTGGTCCCGGTTCCAATGGCCAGGACTAGACCCACTGTCTTAACTTCAAAAACCTGATGGCCCAGGCCAATGAGGTTCAAATAGTTTACTGTGAAACCTAGTTCCCTCACTCTACCAGCCGGGAGCCACGACCTTGCCCTGGGTCATACCGGATGCTCTTCTCTCTCGGACATCGTTCGTCCAGGGTGGGACCAACCTTAGGCTTGGTCCTTTTTTAATTTATACCCCAGGACATTGTTCGTCCGGGGTGGGACCAGCCTTAGGCTTGGTCCTCTTTTAATTTATACCCCAGGACATTGTTCGTCCGGGGTAGAACTAGCCTTAGGCTTGGTCCTCTTTTAATTTATACCCCCGGAAATCGTTCGTCTGGGGTGGGACCGGCGTTAGGCTTGGTCCTCTTTTAATTCATACCCCTGGACATCGTTCGTCCGGGGTGGGACCAGCCTTAGGCTTGGTCCTCTTTTAATTTATACCCCCGGATATCGTTCGTCCAGGGTGGGACCAGCCTTAGGCTTGGTCCTCTTTTAATTTATACCCCCGGACATCGCTCGTCTGGGGTGGGACCAGCCTTAGGCTTGGTCCTCTTTTAATTTATACCCCAAGACATCGCTCGTCCGAGGTGGGACCAGCCTTAGGCTTGGTCCTCTTTTAATTCATACCCCCGGACATCGTTTGTCCGAGGTGGGACCATCCTTAGGCTTGGTCATTTTTTAATTTATACCCGAGGACATCGTTCGTTCGGGGTGGGACCAGCCTTAGGCTTGGTCCTCTTTTAATTCATACCCCCAAAAATCGTTCGTCCGGGGTGGGACCAGCCTTAGGCTTGGTCCTAATTTAATTCATAGCCCCAGACATCGTTCGTCCGGGGTGGGACCAGCCTTAGGCTTGGTCCTCTTTTAATTCATACCCCCGGACATCGTTCGTCCGGGGTGGGACCAGCCTTAGGCTTGGTCCTCTTTTAATTCATACCCCCGGACATCGTTCGTCCGGGGTGGGACCAGCCTTAGGCTTGTTCCTCTTTTAATTTATACCTCTGGACATCGTTCGTCCGGGGTAGGACCAACCTTAGGCTTGGTCATCTTTTAATTTATACCTCCGGACATCGCTTGTCTAAGGTGGGACCAGTCTTAGGCTTGGTCCTACGGGGTTTGTATCCCCCAGACACCGTCGGTCCGGGCTGGGACTAGCCTTAGGCTTGCACCTTGCCTGATATTTGCTCATACCTGGGATACCCCCCACAAGTGAGCAGAGACTGGTCTGAGGTCACTTGAGTAAGATTTTCATTAATTCATAACGTTTCTTTATGGTGTTTTTCACACGCCATTTTTATTATTCGAGGGATCGCCCTCAGGCATACATTATTTACAACGAAAGCGCAAAATTAGAACACGCTCTCTTGACTATTGATAGTAACTACAGAGATGCTCCGCGTTCCAGGCTCTTGGGACTTCCAAGCCATCGAGCCTCTTCAAGCAGTACGTCTCGGGGCACACTTCATGTTGGATCTCGTACGACCCTTCCCAATTTGGGCCCAGAACCCCTACTCCTGGATCTTGAGTAGCAGGGAAGACTCTTCGTAGGACTAAGTCGCCAGTTTCGAACTTTCAGCTTTTTACTTTTGAGTTGAAATGCCGTGCGATCTTGCCTTGGTACATCTTCAGCTGCACTTGTGACTCCTTTTGGATCTCCTCGATGAGGTCTAGTGATTCCTGGAGTAAGGCGTGGTTCTGGGCGGGATCATACGTGTCTCTTTTGTGAGACTGGATGGTCGTCTCGATGGGGATGACGGCTTCGCATCGATAGACCATGGACTAAGGAGTGTGCCCGGTGGAAGTCCTCTCAGTGGTCCGGTAAGCCCACAATACGCGGGGCGGCTCTTCGGGCCATTTGCTCTTGCAGGCCTGGAGTTTTTTCTTTAGAGTCCCTTCCAAGATTTTGTTGACGGCTTCTGCTTGCCCGTTAGCTTGGGGCCTAGCGACCACGGAGAAGCTTTTGACGATGCCCTGCCTTTCACAGAAATAAGTGAAGTGGATACTGTCGAACTGCTTCCCGTTATCGGATACAATTTTTTAGGGTAGGCCGTACTGACACACTATATTGTTGATGATGAAATCCACGGCCTTCTTCGAAGTGATCGCATTCATGGGCTCCGCCTCAACCCACTTGGTATAGTAGCCCACGGCAATGATGGCGTATTTCACTCCTCCTTTCGCGATCCTACCAGATCGATCCCCCACACCACGAAAGGCCAGGGGCTAGTCATCAAGGTTATCTCTGTTGGTGGGGCCTACGGGACCTTCGAGTGTCTTTGGCATTGTTCACACTTGCGGACGTATTCGATACAATCTTTCTTCATGGTCGGTTAGAAGTATCCTTGGCGCAGAATCTTTTTGGACAGACTGGGCCCGGCTATATGATCTCCGCAAAAGCCTTCGTGCACTTCAGGCATGATGGCGCTTAGTTCTGTCCTGGACACACACCTGAGGTAAGGCGTGGACAATCCCCAGTGATAGAGTTTTCCATCCATCATGACATATTGCTGGACCTGGTATTGAAGCTTCCTGGCCGCGGCCCTGTCTGCTGGCATCTCACCGGTTGTCAGATAGCAAATAAGAGGTCCCATCCAGGAAGTGGAGTGGTCAATGGAGTTGACTGCGGGGGCTCGGATGCTTGGGATGGGGAGATGGTTGATGGGGACTAGCCCGGCCAGTTCTGCTTCGGCATCGATGGCCAGCTTTGCTAGTGTGTCCGCGAACACATTTTGCTCTCTAGGGATCTGTCGGATGGAGTGCTTTTTGAATGCCTGTAGCGTCTCTCTCATCTGAGTCACATAATTCGCCATCCTCTCCCCTTTGGTTTGATACTCCCCTGAGATTTTCCTGACGACCAACTGGGAATCGCTGTAGATCTCCAGGTTCGTGGCCCCTACTTCCCGGGCCAGGTGCAGCCCGGCTAGCACAACTTCGTGCTCAGCTTCGTTGCTCGATGCCTTGAACTCGAAATGCAGGGCGTTTTGCAATTGGTTTCTCTGTGGTGATACCAAGATGATCCCGGCCCCGACCCCGTTCTCATTCGAGGCCCCGTCCACGAAGACCTTCCATACGGGCGCTGCGGGAGCCTCGGGATCATCTTCCTGGGATATCCCGGAACACTCCATGATGAAATCGGCTAGGGCTTGCCCCTTGATGGATACTCTAGGAATGTAGGCTATATCGAACTGACTTAGTTCCATGGCCCACTTTAGGAGTCTTCCCAATGACTCAGGCTTCTGTAACACTTGCCGTAGGGGGTCGTTGGTCAGGACTTTTATGGCGTGGGCCTGGATGAAGGCCGGAGTTTCTGGGACGCCATTAGCAAGAAAAAGGCAGCTTTTCGATTAGTGGATACCAAGATTCAACGCCCAACAATCATTTACTCAAGTAGTACACCGAGAGCTAGGTCCTTTCCTCGTCCCGTACCAATGCAGCGCTGATCGCGTGCTCGGTCACTGCCAGATAGAGGTACAGAGGCTCCCCGTCCACCGACTTTGCTAGGATCGGCGCTTGGGCCAGGTGCTCTGTCAGTTTTTGAAAAGCTTCTTCGCATTCGACTGACCATTCGAACTGCTGGCTACCTCGAAGGATGTTGAAGAACGGGATGCACTTGTCCGTGGCCTTGGAGACAAAACGGCTTAAAGCGGTTGTCTGCCCAGTCAGACTTTGCACGTCCTTATGCTTCCGGGGAGAGGGCATATCAATCAGTGCCTTGATCTTATCTGGATTGGCTTCTATTCCCCGGAAGCTCACTATGAAGCCCAGGAACTTCCCGGAAGCCACGCAGAAAGTACATTTCTTGGGATTCAGCTTCATCTCATACTTCCGAATGACTGCGAAAGCTTCAGCCAGGTCGTCTGAATGTTTCCCGGACGTCTTGGACTTGACAAGCATATCGTCGATATAGACTTCCATGTTTCACCCCAGCTAGGCCCAGAACATTCGATTGACGAGCCTTTGATAAGTTGCCCCGACGTTTTTCCGTCCGAAGGGCATGACGATGTAGCAGTATATTCCCTTGTCGGTATGGAAACTGGTGTGTTCCTGATTTGTCACATGCATGGATATCTGATTGTAACCGGAATACATGTCCATGAAGCTTAAGATCTCATACCCGGGCATCGCATCCACCATTTGGTCGATCCTGGGGAGCGGGAAACAATCCTTCGGAAAAGCTTTGTTGAGATCCGTGAAATCGATGCACGTTCTCCTTGCTCCGTTCGGTTTCAGCACCAGAACGGGGTTGGCCAGCCACATGGGGTATACAGCCTCGCATATGAAGTTGATTGATGACAACTTCTCTACTTCCAGCTTGAGGGCCTCGGCCCTCTCTGTTCCCAAAGGCCTGCGTTTTTGGCGGACCGGGGTCGCGTTCGGGTCGATACTCAATGCGTGGCAAATGATGTTGCGGTCGATCCCCATCATATCCATGTGAGATTAGGCCAGAATATCCTGGTTCTCCTTAACTTGGGTGATTATGGCGACCCAAACATCTGCCGGCAGATTTTTCCGAACTTGGATGACCCTGGCTGGATCGATGTCACAATGCACACCTCCTCAATCTCGTCCATGGGCTCCAGGACACAGTCGTCTCCTATCCTTGGGTCTATGTCATCTTCTTCCCGGATCACTCTCACAGCAGGTCGGGGGGGGGGGGGGAACCAGGTCAGCGACGTCCTCGAGGGGCTCGTCCTGGACCATGTATATTGGTCAGGCGGACACGTGATAGCACTTTCAGGCGCTCTTCTGATCTCCTCGGACAGTCCCCACCCCTCCGTTGTCGCAAGGGAACTTCATGCAAAGATGACAGATGGAGGTGATAGCCCCAAACTCGACCAATGCGGGCCAACCAAAAATGAAATTGTACGCAGTGGTGCAATCCACCACTACGAAGGTGCAGAACTTGAACGAGTGCTGCAACTCACTCCCCAATGTTACGGGCAACTGGATCTTCCCCATGGGGAGTAGTGTGTCTCCGTTGAAGCTGTAAATCTGAGTCGGGCACGATGCTAGATCCGCATCAGTCAAGCCAATGGTGGTGAAGGCGGGCTTGAACAAAAGGTTGACGGAGCTCCCGTCATCTACCAACACGCGGGATACCAACTTGTTGGTGATCTACGGATCTATGACCAGCGGGTCATGGTGCGGAAAATGGACGTTGCGGGCGTCTTCCTCCGCGAAGGTGATAGGGAGGTTCATTAACTTAGGGCGCTGAGCTGGGGCCTGGACCAGGACGCACACCTCCTAATTGTGGTCCAGCTCACTTAGGTACGCTTTTGATCATTCTTGGACAGCCCTCCCAGGTGAGGTCCGCCCGAGATGGTGGCCACATGTCCGTCCACGCATGGGGGTGCCATCCCAGATGGATAAGGCACTCCAAGGACAAGTGCTTGCACGACCAGGGCCCCATGGGGGGTTTGCACCGTCAGACCCTGCGCATATCCTCCCTGAGGCAGATATGCCCTGGACGTACCCTGAACTGCGGGTTGCCCGGGACCTGCTGACAGGCCTGGGACTCCCACGGGCATCCTGACCCACTGGTGGAGATGCCCCAGCTTGATGAGATTCTCGATCTCGTCCTTGAGCTGCAGGCATTCTTCGGTAGTGTGGCCCACATCCTTATGGTATGCGCACCGTTTGTTGGTATCCTTCGGATTTCTTCCCCCTTTGAACATGGGGCTAGGCTTCCAGTAGTGAACCGCCCTCTCTGTGGGCAGGAAGATGTTTTCCCTGGTATCTACCAGATTGGTGTGTTCTAAATATTGGGGCTCGTAGCCCCTTTTTCCTTTCTTGGCCGACTCAGGCCAATTTTGGCCTTTGCCAGATCTCTTCCCCCAGGAGGGGTTTACGCTTGCCTCTGTTACTCCTGCCTGCGACTGCTGAGCCCCGACGGGGGCAACGCTGTGACCCGCCGGTGCGGCTCCATATCCAAAAAAGTGGGCGGACTGGACTGAGGCATACCCTGAAGAGGCAGGACCATACACCGTAGGGGTGTAGGTGTAGGGGCGTAACGGCCGATCCTGGGACGATCGGGGGCGTGATGTAGGATTTCTGTAGAGTCCAAGAACTTTACTTAGCTAGTTAGATAGTAGTATTATAGTATTTATAGTATTATCTTTATAACTGTGGATTTTTGGTTCAGACCGGGAATTATTTGGACACTCATAGTAGTACTTGTAGATTTTCTAAGTTTAACCTATACTTTAAGAATATTAATGTTAACCTAAGGTTTGACTAATGTGGCTGATATTAAGGATAATATTTATTATACTATAAGGTTTAGATAAGAACCAATAGGATTTTAAGCACATGTTATGAATGGGTGATTAAGGATTAAGTATTTTGAGGATTAAATTTAATAAGGGTAAAGTTTGAATGCTCTAAGGTCAGTCAGCAGCTTTGAATACGTTTAAGGGCTTAGTCAAGGCTGTTTACTCAATTTGAATTAAGCTAAAAATGTGTAATTTCGTGTTTAAATAATCAGCGAATGCCGATATATCGCAGCTATAGGGGGCGATATATTGCAGCACGTAGATACGGAAAACACGAAACGATGCACGTTTGCCTCGGGCATAATGGTCCAAGCGATATATCGCCTATAGGGGGCGATATATCGCCTCCTTCAGCTTATTTTGAAAGTTTTTTAATTTGTTTTCCATTCAACCATTTGATAAGTCCAGCACCTTTTTGAACGAGTCTTCAGCCTCTGCTGAACGATTATTCAAATTATTTTCACCTAAAAAGCCATTATTTTTATTTAAGTTAAATTAAGATCATTTCATTCCTAAACTCTATAAATAGGACCTAGTACCCAGCCATTATTCACCTTTTACTCTAAGTTCAGAGGCTGCAAGTTGCTAGGTGAGTGTGAGAGTGTAAACACTTGGGTGGGGAAATCATAAGCTTGATCATCATAAGCTTATCAAACACTTGGGGAAGTAAGGTTTCATAGTATTTTGGTACGAGTTTTAGATTGGTCTTACAAGTCTTCAAGGTATTTCCACACTCTAGTTCATTGGTTTTATCTTCTTTAAGTTCTCATAATCTTCTACCAGCCCTCTATCCTTAATCTTTATTTTGGTTAGGAAATCTAAGTTCTTGAGCAAAAAGGTTTTGGTAAGTATTTTTCTCAATGGTTTAGTCCTTGCATTCCTTTCATTTCTCTTCTTCACTATACTCACTCTTTTTCAAATGGTTCTTAGGAGTGTTCCAAAGTCCCACCACTGTCCTCTTATCCCGGTATTTTGGTAAGGAAAATAGGATAGAAATTCATATGTTATATGTTTTATATGTTATCTTATGTTTCTTATGTTATGATATGTATGTTTGTAGGCTTGGGCATATGACCCATATGACTAACAAGACCCCAAATAGATTATGGGCATATGACCTGCTTAGCTAGTAGGACCCCATTAATCTCATGAGCATATGACTTGTTTAGTCTATGGGACCCCAAGTAATAATGGCCATTATAGTATGTGTATGATAAAAGTGCAATGTATGTTATGTTATGTTTTTATGTTTCTTATGAAATTGATGTATATGAACTATGTGGTAGATTTTCCTTGCTGGGCATTAGGCTCATTCCTTTTTGTTTATATGTGCAGGAAAATAGCTATAGTGGCGGTAAGGTTCGTGGATGCTTGGGGATTGTGTATCGCTGATGAATGGATTCAAGGAGTCGAGAGTTTGATTTTCGAGGATGTAGTCTTGTTTTTATGGTTTTGCATGTATTTTCCGCACTTGTTATGTAACTCCTTTTTATTTTAAATTATGTTTTGTTTTTAAAACAATGGGATCCCATATCCTACTTGACAATTTATGTAAGTAACTCTTATTTTTACAAGTTTCATAATAAAGTTATGGTATTTTCACAATGTAAGTTTTATTAAGGATTAGTATGTTTAGTTTTCGTTAATGGTCCAAAAGTCTAGAGTAGTTGGGCCATTACAATTGCGCCATGAACTGCACCCCGTACCCTGGGAATGCTTGGGCACTGGGCTGCGATGCCGGAGGCCATCTGAAAGCCTGATTCTGAGCCTCTTCCTAATTGATAAATCCTTGGGCCCTCCTTATGAATTCTTCTAGGGTAGCCGCCTTGTTACGCTGCATGTCATCCCAGAGAGGGGACCCGGCCCGGATTCCGGACTGCAAAGCCACCAAGCGCTGTCTGTCATCCACCTTAGTCTTGGAGGCTTCTTCAGTGAAACGCTGGATGTAGGCCCTCAGTGTCTCCGCAGAGAGCTGTTTAATATTTGCGAGGGCACTGATTTGCATGTCCATCCTCATGGTGGCCATGAACTGCTTGCGAAACACTGACTGCAGTCCTGACCAGGATTGGATGGATCCCGGCTTAAGTCTTTTCCACCACTCCTCGGCGGGACCACCTAGAGTGATCGAGAAGCAGAGGCACTTGCCGTCATCACTGACGTGGGCCACAGTCATAAGCCGATTGTACCGGGACAGATGATCCCTGGGGGCGGTGAGGCTTGGCATCTTGAACCCCTTGGGGAGCACAGCGTCAAGGATGTGCCTCGCGCAGGGTTCTTTGTCCTCTTCATCGGATTCGGTATCCGCTCTTTCCTGCTTGCGGACCAAACGATCTGTGACCTTTTTCAACGCGGCCAGCTGCTCCATGAGCTGCGTGGCCGTGCCATCCTCCAGGGGGATTCTTTCGTTCCTCCTATCGCTGATGTTGTTCCTAAGGTCGCCACCTCGGGGGAGGATCTTTTCCTTACGGGCCCGCTCTTTCCGAGCGTTTAGTTCGTCGCGTAGGTCTACCCGGGACGTGTCGTCCCCTGAACTAAGGACATGACGCTCCTCGCTGTGTGGGCATTCCCGACGGTTTTTGTTTACTGAGGCGCTTGGATGCAAAGACCTTTCCCGTCCGTCTCGCCCTGGGGCGTGCCAGGGCCGCGCATCCCGCGGCCTCGTCCCTTACGGATCGGTTGGGTGGCCCCGTCCTGGGATGGGGCGCACCTTCTCTTTCATAGGGAGCGGCCAGGAACGAGTCCTGGCTTTCGTGACGAGGGTGTTTTTCTCTCGGGTCTTTCCACCGGCCTTATTTTTCTCCTTGTCTGGGTTTCCTGGGGCAGGCTCAAGAAATTGCTCCGGGGGAGGGGCCGGCCTCACGTCTTCAGGGACTCCGGCTCTGGCTTGCAGAGCGGGCTGTTGCGCTCCCGGAAGAGAGCCAGCTGGGAGACTGGTCGCTAGACCCTGCGCGGCTATGAATGCCTGCAGGGCCTGGAGGGATTCTTGCATCCGTCGATGCGCCTCTGCCTGCTCAGCAATCCTGGCTTCCTGGTCCAGGACTTGCTTCCTGAGCCTAGTCACCACCAGGTCCTGCTGGTTGGGATTTCCTCCTGGGATCTCGGGATCCGCAGCCTCATCATAGTACTCCCCCTCATTCTCCTCCACTTCATAAAATTCCTCCTTGTTCTCCTCTTCGTACTCTGTCCCACCCTCATAGTCTTGTGACTCGTCAAGGTGAGAAGTTTGAGGAGGAGCGTTCTCAGGCGGATTCTGAGGAATAGGCTGGGAAGGCAACGTCTCTCCATTTCCCTGCTCTGGGTTAGCAGGGTCGAAAGTGGTGTGTCTTTTATTCACCATTGTAGTAGAGGTTTGACGTTAGCTCTAGCTTTCTCAGGCTCTCAATGAAAGCACCAAAATGTTTATCGAGATTTTCGGAAACTATATTAATCGAAAATAAGCGAGATTAATGATATGGAATTTAGAGGGTAAAGACATGTTTTTTACGTGGTTGGGGCGTTAATGAGCCTTAGTCCACGAGTCAGTTGTATTGGAGCTTGGAAAGTCTCTTACAATGGAGTTTTTCTCTATATTTTGACAGAGTAACTGTCTACAAGTCGAAGAGAGGTCCCTTCTCCAGTGCTCTATCGCTTGTATTTATAGGCTCATAGGAGCACTGGGCTTGGGCCAGGCATGACCCGGGCCCATCAAAGATATGGGTACCCTTGGCTTCTCTGGCAGAAGCCCAATACAAAGGATAAAAATACAAAAGACTAAGAGTTATTAAGGCCCAATGGGGCGGCCCAAGAACTATATTTCGCCCGACAAAATGGGGCTTTTGGTCTGGGCACTTAGAGTTACGAGGCAGATTCAGGGGACAAAGCCAATAAGTGCACTGGTAGCGCAGGTCTGAACCAGCAGCGTGCAATCCCTAGGTGGCCTTTTGCGCAGGTGAAAAGTGGGGACAACCCCCACGCATCGTGGGGCGGCTTCAGGGTCACAGATGCCTTTTCTTGCCAACCGGGAGGACTTGACCCGGGTTTGTTTACCTCTGTCCCTCTTCATTTACCACAGGCTCGGACCGTTTACCAGGCCACGAGACCGTTTTTTGTACACCTCGATCGTAACCCCAACTGGCCATACATCTCCTAGACTATCGTCCTGGATCATCCATCCTGGCCACTGTCCGGGTCTGGACCCCACTTGGGCTATCGTTCCCGGTCACTCCCCTATTAAGTGGGCCTGGGCCGGGCCCAAATCCAATTGCCCAGAGTGTGGGCCTGGACCACCATCCTGGGCCCAAGGCAGGAAATGGGGTTAACAGATACTATGGTCTTAGGGATTCCATGCAATCGTATAATTTCTCGAACATAGATGTCTGTGTACTGGTCCGCATTGTACGTATTCTTGACAGGCAGCAAATGAGCTAACTTTGTGAGTCTATCTACCACAACCCAAGCTAAGTTGTGTTGCTTATTTTTTTGTGGTAATCCTGTCATGAAGTCCATGGTTATGTCTTTCAACTTCAATTCTGGAATACTAAGCTGCTGCAATAAGCCTACGGTTCGCTGATGTTCTGCATTTACTTGTTGGCATATTAGGCATTTGGACACATACTCTACGACGACTTTCTTCATCCCTGGCCACCAATATAGTGCCTTAAGGCCGTGAGTCATCTTGGTAGAGCCCGGGTGAACTGAGTATGGGTTAGAGTGTGCCTCTTCTAATATCTTCATCTTAATCCCATGGTCATTTGGCACGCATACCCAACCTTTATATTTCAAGAGCCCATGTCCTTATATAGAGAAATCCATAGTCTTGCCTTCTTTGACTGCAGCCATATGTGATAATAGTGTGTCATCATGCCCTTGACCGATCCATATATCTTCTAGTAAACTCGATTGGATAGACAAGTTAGCTAGTTGACCCATGACTATTTCTGTCCCGACGTTAATCAACTCTTGATGTAGTGGCTTTTCAATTTCCATTAAGGCTGCCACATTTCCGTAATTTTTTTGACTTAACGCTTCTGCAACTACATTCACCTTTCCTTGGTGGTATAGGATTTTGCAGTCATAGTCATTTACTAGTTCCAACCACCTGCACTGCCTCATATTGATCTCATTTTGCGTGAAGAAATATTTTAAGCACTTGTGGTCCGTATAAATCTCACGTCGTTCTCCATATAGATAATGGGGCCAGATTTTCAGTGCGAAGACCACCGTCGTCAACTCCATATCTTGTGTTGGATAGCGTTGCTCTTATTCCTTCAACTGTCTCAAGGCGTAGGCTATCACCTTGTCATTTTGCATCAACACACAACCCAACCCTTGCTTAGACGCATCACAGTATACTATGAACTTGTCGTTGGGTGTCGGTACGCAAAGTACTAGTGTTGAACACAATTTATCTTTGAGCAACTGGAAGCTTTCTTGACATTTATCCGTCCAGTTGAAATTCTTCTGTTTCCGGGTCAGGTTGGTAAGCGGAGTGGCTATCTTAGAAATGCCTTTTACAAATCTCTGATAATAGCCTGCTAGCCCAAGAAAACTTCTAACTTCTGATGCATTCGTAGGTCATGGCCAATCCTTCACAGCCTCTACTTTAGTTGGGTCTACTACGACTCCATCCTTGGATACTATGTGGCCGAGGAACATTACTTGTGATAGCCAAAATTCACATTTCTTGAACTTGGAATAAATTGGGTGCTCCTTTAGTCGTAGCATTGTTAGTCTTAGGTGTTTCTCATGCTTGATTTCATCCTTGGAGTACACCAATATATCGTCAATGAACATCACGAAGAATTTGTAACGCCCTCGATAGCCAAGACCGTTACACTGTGTGTTTATGAAAGTGCAAGACTTGCTAATCAAGTCATTTAGTTAGAAACGTGTTATAATAACTAAAGTTGTACCAGGGTTAAAAGATTTCGGTCTCAAAAGTTTTATTTCTTATAATCAAACATTTTTACATGGGATCCCGAAAGTAGTAAAGATAAAATACAGTTTACAAAATTCAGAACAAATGTACTGCTACTAGCCACTCTAAGGCAAAATAGACATTTAGTTTCTCCCCGTCCTGTATCATTCCTCGGCCGTGGTGGCCAATCAGCTGATTATGTACATTCAACCCCAAAGCTCTCCAACTTAGGACTGGTCCACTTTGCTCTTGCCTTTACCTGCACCACTTAGCACCCTTGAGCCAAGGCCCAGCAAGAAAACACAATAGCAGAGCATAATCATCAAATAAACAACCAAATAACTCACACAGTATACTCATATACTCAATATTCCAGATATTCACATTAATCAAGTATTCAACATACTAAGTACATCATTTCATATCAATAATCAAATCACATATGATAACTAGGATTAACGCCCTTAGGTCGCATCCTCTGTTTATCCCACTGTCTCCGGCCCGCTTAAACCAAGCTCAGTGAATATTAAGTTATCCTCGACTACTAGTGGCCGAGCCGCGCCCTGTACGCAAATATTAATTATGGAACTCTTAGGCCAATTATCACATGTCCCATGGCATAATACCATCTATGACATTATACAGATATAGGGAGCACTTAGTCCCCAACACAATCACGTAACCGGGCGCAGTTTTCTTACCTTCGATTCCGCTAGCTTTATTCATTGAGATCAACCCTCAAGCACGATCCCTTCCGAGCCCTAGCATACACCTAGTCACAGAAACAAATTAGAATCATCACCAAACCTCAATTTCAAAAACTAACCTCAGGATCCATCCCGAGCCCTCGGGAAGCCCTAATTCCACCAAACAGGGTGGTGGAATCAAACCCCGAGCCCCCGGGCGAAAACCCTAAGAAATAACCCAAAATCCCTCTTCTGGAAACAGGGTAGTGCTACAAGCAGAGCCAGAGGCGCCAGGAAACCCAAGCCTAGCGCTGTAGCGCCCAAAGGCTAGCGCTACAGCGCTAGTCAAAGACCAGCAACACCTTGTTTTTCTTCCTCTGATTTTCCTCGAACCAAAACCTCTTGGAACTTTTCCAAACCTCAACTACACACCAAATTGAGTCTACCACCACCTATATCTCACCCCACACAACTCAATAGCACGATACATAACCACATGTATCATCAAACCAAGAAAACAAACATTGAACCCAAGAACTCAAGAATTCAACCAGAAACTCAGAAACTTAGAACTTCAATGCCATAATCATAATTTGTTACCTTCTATGGAGAATTTTGACCATAAGTTATCTCTAGCATCCAACCAGCCTCAAGCCCTTCAACTCCTCAAGCTTATTTCCCTTTATTCCATCCAAAACTCAAGCTTAGAAACCATCTCAATAAAACTCAGAAAAACACATAAGGAAATCTTGAAACTTACCTCCATTGAGTGGCTATTCCCTGCTAACTCTTTTAGCTTAACCAAGGTCTTTAGCCCTAAGCTCCAACCTGAGCTTACTCTGAGGTTCTAGCTCCAAAACTCACAAAGAATGGTGAGGTATGGCCAAACCGACACAGAGAGAGAGAGAGTCCCCTATTTTTTTCCTTCTTTCTTTCCTTTTCTTCTCTTCTTTTAACTTCTGAAACATTCTAAAGCCTCAACTAAAACTAAAGACAATATAACACTTATCTATTTTCAGTCAAATGACCATTTTTCCCTCCCATTAATTCATAAGACTTAAAGCACACCAAGGGCATTTTAGTCACTTACATCCCGACACTTAACTAATCACCAAATATTTTCCTCAATAACAAATAGTCTCCAATATATTCTCTAAATTCTCAGATATATCCTCAGGCTCACCTTGAGCCGGGTATAAATCCCCGCTATGACTTTCCTGCTAAAGTGCTTGCTAGGATCGCCTTGAGTCACAAGCTACAAATATATCCACATAATAATGTGGTCTCAACATTTTATCACAGATATTTACATTTATGCCCTCAACGGGCCAAAATTACGAATATTCCCTTATAACCTAATCAGGGCCTACATGCATACTAATACACATAGTAATGCATCACATTAATCCAAATAATCATATAAGCATACTTTTCTCATAATCATGCATTTGCACCATTAATTCACATAACTTTCAATTGTGCCCCCCGGCACACTAATCAAGGCCTTTAAGCCTTATTAGTAATTTTTGGGTCGTTACAGAATTTGTCCAAGCAATCATTGAAGATCTGGTTTATTAAGTCCATAAGTTCGTGTAACTCCCTGGATAACCAAGGTCGTTACACTGTGTGATTATAAAGGTGCAAGACTGGCTAATCAAGTCAAATAGTTGAAAACGTGACCCTAAAGTCATAATTCGGTTAGGGGTAAAATAGTTTGGTCATAAATAGGAAACTTCTCATTAAAATAAATGTTTAATACATGGGATCCCAAAATAGGTTTTAAAGGACAATTTACAAAATTTCAAAGTTTATGTACAACCACAAGCCACTCTAATGCTCCCTGTACCATTCCTCGGCCGTTGCAGCCGATCAGTTGACTATGTGCATTCTGCCCTAAAGCTCTCCAACTCAGGACTGGTCCACTTTGCCCTTGCCTTTACCTGCACCACGTAGCACCTGTGAGCCAAGGCCCAACAAGAAAAACATAATACAGAGCATAAACAATAATCAACAATCAGATAATTCACAAATTATCAATCAGTTACTCAACAAGTCACATTGTTCACATAATCAATGATATCAATCTACAAACCAATAATCAATTATCTAGATAATAAACATACATTGTTCACATAATCAATGATATCAATTTACAAACCAATAATCAATCATCCAGATAATAAACATGCCACAATTATCAGATTAATAACAATAAACATATCACACAATATCCAGGGTCGGTGCCCTTAGGCCACACCCTCTGATTGTCCCACTAACTCTGGCTCACTTAGGCCGAGCTCAATGATTATATACTTAACCTCAACTACCAGTTCCCGAGCCGCTTCCCGTGCGCAAATATTAATTCTAGCACTCTTAGGTCATTATCTCATGTCACCATGGCATAATACCATCATATGACATCACATACAAGTATAGGGAATTCTTCGTCCCAGCATAACCACATAACCGGGTGCAATTTTCTTACCTTGATTCTGAGCGCTTTCGCTAAATGAGATGATCCTCGAGCACGATCCCATCTAAGCCCTAGCGTACACCTAGTCACAACCGTAAAATAGAATCCTCATTAACATTCAATTCCGTAACCCAACTTTGGAACCAATTCCAAAGCTCTCGGGAAACCCGATTCCACCAAATGGAGTGGTGGAATCGACCCCCGAGCCCCCAAGCAAAAACCCTAAGAAAAATACCCAAAACCCATTTCTAGAGGTAGGGTAGCACTACAGCGCCACATCAAGGGAACTACAGCGCTACAGTCAGAGAGCCAGCCCCCCAGAAATCAAGAATAGCGCTCCTATCCTAGCGCTACAGTGCTACAACTAGCACATGCAAAACTTCTGAGTTTTTCCTTCGAACTTTCCTGAGCCAAAGCTCTAAAGGCCCATTCTAAACACCAACTAAACTCAAAATTGACCTTATAGCTAATTATACCTCAGCTGAAAAAACCTAACAACATCAAAAACTTGGCTACAAGCATCATCAAACACAGAAAACCATAAGTGAGCTTGAAGCTCAAGAACTTCATCTAAAACCCAGAAACACAAATGATCAAGACCATATATTATTACCTTTAATGGGAGAATCTGACCCTAGGTTGCCCTCAGTGCCCTTCAAACTTTAGTTCCTCCAATCCCCAAGCTAAAGTCTTTAAATCCCATCCAAAATTAAAGTTCAGAAATCAACCTCAACAAAACTCAGAAATCTCAAAAACAACCTTAAACCTTACCTTAATTTGAGAATTAATTCCAGCTGAATCCCTTAGCTTCTCCAAGGATCAACACCCTAAACCAAGCCTACACTCCCTCTGATTTCTAAGCTTCAAAATTCAGAAGCAAGGGTGAGAGAGAGAGAAAACTGAGTGGGACAGAGAGATATTGATTTGGTGCTCTGTTTTTTTCCTTCTTTTTCTTTCCTTTCCTTTTCAGCTTCTACCCTTTTCTACAACTTCCACTAGAGTCTAAAATGAACATAATACATCATTTATCCCTTTTAAAAAAATCAAAAGACCCTTTTGCCCTCCCAATTAAATCCAAGTCTCTTAATCACTCTAAGGGCATATTGGTCAATTGCTCCCAATTCCCGCTAATTCCTCAAGTTTCTCTAATTTACCACTTAAATCTCGTCATCTAATTAATCACCAATTATTTTCCCCAATGTCAAATAGTCTCCAATATATTTCCCAAATTTCCAAAAATACCCCTAGGCTCCCCCGAGCTGGTTATAAATCCCACTGTGACTATTTCGCTAAACAGCTCACTATGATTGCCTCGAGCCATATGCTGCAAATACATCCACATAATAATGTGGTCTTAACAATTATCACAAATAATCACATTTATTCCCTCAACGGGCCAAAATTATGAATATGCCCTTATAATCTAAACAGGCCCTACATGCATACTAATACTCATAACCATGCATCTCATATATCCATATAATCATATAAGCATGCTTATCACATAATCATGCATTAAATAATTTCAATCACATATAAACCAATTATGTTTTCCCAGCACACTAATCAAGCCCCTTAAGCCTTATTAGTAAATTTTGGGTTGTTACAACTATCCCCTCCTACTGAGAATTTCGTCCTCGAAATTTTACCTGAATAACTTGGGATAGCATCGCTAACTCAAGCTCCCAGGTTGCCTGCTCGACCCTACTATTCCTCCATAATACTTTAACCAGAGGAATTGTCTTGTTCCGTAGAACCTTATCCTTCCGATCTAAAATCTGATATGGTTGCTCCTCATAAAACAAATCTATCTGCAATTCGATGTCTTCATACTTCAACACATGTGTCATATCTGAGATATACTTCTAGAGCATAGAAACATGAAATACGTCGTGAACTCCCGACAATGATGGTGGCAAGGCTTACCTGTAAGCCACCTGCCCAATCCTCTCCAGGATCTCAAAAGGTCTAATGAATCTAGGGCTCAACTTGCCCTTGTTCCCAATCCTCCTCACCCCTCGCTGTGGTGAAACTCGTAGAAACACGTGGTCCCCAACCTTGAACTCCATGTCTCTACGCTTAAGATCAGCGTAGCTTTTCTTTCTACTCTATGAAGCAAGCATCCTAGATTGGATCTTCTCAATTGCTTCATTTGTCTTCTGAACCATGTTTGGCCCTAAATACTTCCTCTCACCCATCTTATCCCAATGAATGGGTGATCTACATCTCCTCCCATATAACATCTCATATGCAGCAACTCCAATTGTTGATTGGTAACTGTTGTTGTATGAAAACTCAATCATCAAGAGATACTTACTCCACGATCCCTCAAAGTCAATCACGCATGACCTACGCATATCCTCCAATACCT
The DNA here is from genome assembly GCF_963169125.1 of Humulus lupulus. NCBI lineage: Eukaryota > Viridiplantae > Streptophyta > Magnoliopsida > Rosales > Cannabaceae > Humulus > Humulus lupulus. The sequence goes on along the minus strand of NC_084796.1, from coordinate 84,528,560 downwards.
AAATCGTCCTCTCAGACTGTCCATCAGTCTTAGGATGGAAGGTTGTACTTAACTTAGACTGAGTCCCCATAACCTTCTGCAAACTACCCTAAAACTTGGAGGTAAAGATAGGGTCCCAGTCTGACACTATAGACTAAGGGTTAAACCATGTTTTTGCCACTTGGGACGACTAAATTGTATCTATTTATCTTTTACAAGTCTGTAAACTGATTTTATTTTTGGATCCCGTGTACAAACTTAATATTTTACTGAAAAATAATCATTTTTTTAACTAAATCTTTTATTACTTGACCTTGACTTAGTCTTTAATTACACATTTAAGTTCAAACAACTTGATTAGAAACTTAAGCACTATTTTGAACACATAGTGTAACGGTCTTGGTTATCCATGGCATTAAAACTTGGTATCAGTGCGGTCTGGGTTTAAGGGTTCCCAGTAACCAAAAAAGAAGGAACCCTGATAGTTCTACTACTCATGGTTTTGACAGGAAGGGTTATAGTTTAGAGGATAGTCGCTAGGACAACGATGAGGCCTGATAAAGTTATTTAGTATGCGCCAGATGTGAGAGACGCCATCTGAGAGGACGCCAAGTGAAGGCACGTTTTCTACATGGAATAGTTAAGCATGTTAGGGCAGATTTCCTGAGATTGGAGAAGGGGAGACTGGTCTGCCTTGTTACAGTTAGAGCCTGAGGCTAGTGCCTCAGAGTTGACCGGTAGACTTGTTATTCCTCTTTCTTTGTTATATAATGAGCTGGAAGAGTTCGATGCTGCATATCTCCCAGAAAAGACTCGGGTATGAAGCACATACTTCAAGGTTGTTGTATGATGGGGCTTGAGATATTAGTGCCTGCTGGGAAGAGTTGGTAACTTCCAAGAGAAGAATTGGAATACTAGTGATAAAAGGTTTACTGTAAAAGTGATTGAACTCGTCATATGAGAGTTTTAATATGAGCCTAAGTAGGAGCCAATATGTTAAATAAGAGACAACCATGGATTGTAGGAGATGGTAATAATGTCTGGATTTGGAAGGGAAGGACCCGGTTGCATCTATGGGATGTCTAGACACCGGGGTAGATATCACTTGGAATATATTAGTTAGACTGAATGGAAACTGGATTGGCCAGTAAGGTTTCAGATGGGTGCATAAAGAATTGTTGGGTACGCTACGGACTTTCGGTATGGATAGACTCGGTATCAGGGACATCATGAAGAATGATATTAGCCTAGTAGAAAGAATTAATGGTTCAGTTGAAGAAGTATTTGATTTGAGGATGGATCAGACGGGACATCGTATCCTGTAACATGTCGACATCGCCTGTAAAGGATGAAGGGTTCAATTTCCCAGTGCAAGATAAGACAATGTTCTCAGGAGTTGATCTTCGATCTGGTTATTACCAGCTGAGGACCAAGGAAAGAGACATTCTTTCAATTAATTCTAGCACCAAGTAGGACGTGATGGATTATTAGTGAAGGTTCTTAACTGACCAATGCTTCAATGACATAGGTAAGTTCGACAAGCAGAGAGTACAGAAGTGACATGGATGAGTCATATCCAGATTCGTTAGGAATGTGTTGGTCTACTCCCAGTTAGAAGTAGAATGTGAATGATTGCTATGTTGATAGTACTAGGCTGATAAAGCATGGTTTCAGGTAAGGCTCCAGAAAGTGTAAGCTTTGATTTCTCTAAAGATATTCAAGGTCACATTATAGGAAGTGATGGGATTATGTATGATGGAATTCATTGAGAAGCCACAAAGAAATTACTGAAGAACACCTGAGGGGTGAGAAGTACAGTGAGACCAGTAAGACACGTCACTTACTACTTGAAGCATCTTTAAAGACAGCTACACCCAAGATTGGGATGACACAAGAACCTAAAGTTGGACTAAATGGATAGTTTTGTATTAGATTTTCAGAAGATAAAATAAGGATTGGTTAGCACCCTATGGTATTAGAATCTATATGCAATGGACGGTTACGAGAGGACAATATGATGGATATTGTCTTTGCTTAAGACATGAAACTATAATGTGGTGCACCAAAGACTAAGACACACCCAGGTATAGACTGAAAGGATGGTTGTTCATGCTTTATGGTAGATGAAAGAATAATAACACAAATGTTATACATGGAGCATTAACGTGACGGTAATGTTAGGTAGCTATTGTTAAGATGCAATGTTGGTACCCATGGAATAGAAGTGAATGTATTTGTGTAAAGGATTTTAGCGTTTGGTCATCTGTAGAGGAATAACCTTGAGACCAAGACCTAGTAGAAATTAATGGGTGATTTATATTGGAAACCCTTGATTGCATAAGGAAAGAAATTAATATGGAAGTTGACGTCCTAAGTTGGAAATATTTGTGCCAGTTGTATAGGATGCCACGAATTACAGTAAAGTCAAACGAGGTAACGATCAAGATTGATATAGTATTTGCAGTTGATAGTGAACAAATATGTCTCTATGGACAATGAAATTCAGAGAGAAGATCTTGTAGGAATGATTCAGAATCCTACTATTTTAGTGTGAATGAATTAAGATATGAAGATCGGATGAGTGATCCGATGGAACCTGTTGTTGAGGTGGAGATTCTAGATGAGTATTGTACTACCTCATGAATATTGTAACCAGGAAGTTTAAATGGATGTTAAGATCTAGAAATTGTATATTGGAAAGTAAAAAGGTATGGTAGTGGACCGTAGGAGTGGACCACATTAGACTGCAAGTAAGAAGGTTTGACATGAAAGGCTGTGACTTAACAGATTGATTTAATACACCTCAGTTCGTGTGAACAGGTATCATAATAATGCGTATAGGTGAAGGGGAGACTGTATGTCTCCATGGGACACCGAGGTCGATGGTGTCAAACTAAGATCTTTTATTTCCAAAGTTTTGGAAAGGATGTTGAAGACAAAGAGTATAAGATTAAGACTTGGAATTACGGTTACCTTATGATAAACTAACAATCTGAAGGAGTGAATTATATTTTGAGAATTATACATCGAATGTGCAAGTGTCTGGGCATTGAGATAAGTACGGTCCCTTGATTGAATAGTCAAAATGGTGAATGCCGATCAACGTCGAGGGTGACTCTACATAAGATATAGTAAGGTGGAGAACGAGAAATGTTTATTCCAAGTAATGAAATGAAAGACACAGAATATTGTGGTTCAGCATTGGTTCGAGGAAATTAATGCAGTTATTAGGATTGTTAGGGCAGAAGTGTTTGCCCATCTGAAAGGACATAAGAGTTCCCAAATTTCAAATATGGGAACACGAAGATCCAGGACTGAAGACTTTGTATTTCTCTAAGTACTATAGACAAGAAAGAATAAGATATTTTGGGAAACAAAGAGTAGTTTTGACTCCCGATCTAATAAGACTTCTGAGATCTTACCAAGGACTAGGCCAGGGTCCTACAGAATAGCCTTACCATAATATGGGTGGTGGCTTTTGAATGTTGTTGGTGCCAATGTTAAGGGAAGAAATGTATGATAATCATCGTTGATGAGGTGAGGGGGGCCTAGGATTTTAACGGGAATTATTGCGCAAGAAAAAGCTAATGGAATTATGATAATGAGATAAGGTCTTATGGAATAAGATTGTTACTCTAATGAGAGTGTTACAGAAGGATAAAAGGTAGAGGATTGGACTTTGTGGTTACAGTCAAATTTACGGGATTCGTATCCCGAAGTGTTGGAATAAATTTCGAGGATGAAATTTCAATAAGGATGGGATAGTTGTAACGTCCCAAAAATACTAATAGGGTTTAGTACCTTGACTAGCGTGCTAGGAGGGCATAATTGGATATGTGTGATTAATTGATTAAATGTGTGACTATCTGACATGCATGATAGATATGAAGATATGAATATATTTAGATGTATGTTTTTTAGTATTAAATATGCATGTGGGAAAATTCTTGATAATAAGAGCATACTTGTAATAGTTGGCCTGTTGCGGGCATAAAAGTTATTATATGTGAGTAAATGATTGAGACAACATTATTATGTAGATATATTTGTAGTATATGGCTTGAGGCAATCCTAGTGAGCAGATTAGCGGAATAGTCACAACGGGGTTAATACTCGATTCGAGGCGAGCCTAGGGGTATTTTTGGCAGTTTAACCTATATTTGGGGTTTATTAAGTAGTGGAAAAGTAATTGGAAATTAAGTGAGCATGCCAGGATTAATTGGTAATTTATAGGACTGATTGAGGAATTAGCGGGAAACGGGGGGAAAAATGGCCATTTTATTGCTAGAGTTTAGTAGAGGGCTGGGAAAGCTTAGGGGAAAATTTGTCTTTGTTTAGGCAAGGGATATATTTAGATCCTTTAGTGTAATGACCAGAATGCAGTGGAACAACCTCAGTTTTTCTCTCTCCCTCTCCATCATTAATTCTTTTTCACTTATGTTAAAAGCTTTGATGTGCTGAAGGGAGGGGCTTGATTTTATGGTGAGAAGTTTGGGAATTGAAGCTTAGGGATTCAAGAGTTGAAGCGGGTAGTGGACAAGAGGTCTCTAAGGATTGAAGCTTTAAACAAGGGTAAGATTCTAACTTTTAAATCTCTGAATTCTACTAAACTGATGTGGGTATTTAGAGATTGAATGTATTCTGGGTATTGACTAGTTTGGGGTGTTTGATGGGTGTAAGAAATTTGTTTTAGGTTAGTTATGATAGTTGGGAAATAAGGATACGAATTCTTGGTTCAATTCTGAGTTTGGCTGATGATTGGGGTTAAATTTATGAGTTTGGCTGGGAAAAACGCAGAGGAAAAGGCTGGATTTTTTGGATTTGGGGGCTCGGGCCGCGGCCCTGTTCTTCAGGTGCCGCGGCCCATGTGCTCATAGGGGCTGGGATGCCTCTATTTTGCCTAGGCGTGCTGCGACCCAGGGGGTACAAGTCATGACTCGTGTCCTCCAGCGGGGAAGGTTTTGCCTCTATTTAAGGCGTGGGTCGCGGCCCTAAATGGAAAATAAGGGGAAACTAAGGCTTTTAGGCTCAAGGAGGCTCGAAGATTCAAACCTAAGCACTTGGGATGAGTTCTACTACCCGAATTAGTAGAATTTGGGATCCCGAAGGCCAGTATTAGTTTCCAAAACATTTAATTGGAATAGAATTTGATAGTTATCCAATATAGCACTGTGACTAGGTTATACCGCAAGGGCTCAAGGATGAAGGATCATTCTCGGGGCTGCCATATGCTAGTTGCTTGGGACCTGAGGTAAGAAAACTGCACCCGAGTTGTGATTGGGGCTTAAACCCCTTGTATGAATATATTATGGACATGAACATATTTGTAGCTAAGAATATCTGATTGGGCATGCTTGTATACGCTGCCAATGATTACTTGTTATGCATTGTGCATCTGTGATTATATCCATTTTCAGGCCGGCCTAAGGGTGCGGGGGTTGGCTATAAAGCCAGTGGACTTGGCCTAAGGGTGAGATTGATTTATAGGTTTGATTAAGTTGAGTGCTATTATTGAGATTGTTGCATATATTCTATTGTTAGTTGAATCCAGTGAATTGTGTTACTTCTTTTATACTTTTGCATAGTTGTGCATGTTTGTTAAGTTTTCTTGATGGGCCTTGGCTCACGGGTGCTACGTGGTGCAGGTAAGGGACTTGATAGCTAGACCAGCCATGATTTGGAGAGCTTCAGGGGCAATGTGTACATATGCAGCCTGCTCGATCACCGATGTTGGGATAGCTTGAGAGGAACTAGGGTTAAACCTTGTTTTTTCCACTTAGGACGACTAAATTGTATCTGTTTAACTTTTACAAGTCTGTAAACTGATTTTTTTTTGGGATCCCGTGTGCAAACTTAATATTTTAATGAAAAATAATCATTTTGCTGACCAAATCTTTTATTACTTGACCTTGACTTAGTCTTTTATTACTCATTTTTGTTCAAACGACTTGCTTAGCAGGTTAAACACTATTTTAAACACACAGTGTAGCGATCTTGGTTATCTAGGGCGGTACACGTAATGTTCGTATCAAGTCCTAAAATCCGTCTTTGTTATATCTTCATCCCTTACATTGTGCTGGTGATAACCGTACCATGGATCAAACTTTGAAAATAAAGTTGCTCCTCGAAGTTGATCAAGTAAGTCATCGATCTAGGGAAGTGGGTACTTGTTCTTAATTTTCACCTTCTTCAGCTCATGGTAATCGATACACATCCGCATGCTTTCATTGTTCTTCATTACAAATAGAATTGGTGCCCCCCATGGCGAATGGCTCGGTCAGATGAATCCCAAGTCTAGAGCTCTTGTAACTGCGTTTTCAACTCCTTGAGTTCGGTAGGTGCCATCCGATATGGTGCCATTGAGATAGGCTCGGTTCCCTATACTAGTTCGATTTTGAAGTCCATTTCATGAGTAGAAGGTAACCCTCATTAGTCATCAGGAAATATCTTTGAAAATTCCTTTATAATATGGACGTCTCCAACCTTTAATGGCGTTTCCTAAGCCACATCCGCGACGCTTGCTAAGAATGCATGACATCCTTTCTCTATCATCCTTCAAGCTTTGAGAGATTAGTTAAGCGGTGTCTATAGTCCTGACCCTCAGGAGTTTCGAACGTCACTTGCTTGCGTCGACAGACGATGGGTGCGCCATGTCTTGCTAACTAGTCCATGCCAAGTATTACGTCAAAATCCTTGATTTCTAGCTGTATCAGGTCTCCTTCTAGCTCTGTGCACTTAACTATGATCTGTACTCCTGGTACTATTCGTGATGATAGAACAACTTCGCCCGAAGGCAGTTCCGTAACACACCAAGTTCTAAATCTTTCACAAGTTTTGTATAATTTCTCTATCAATCCTAACGAGATATATGAGTGTGTTGCTTCTGAATAAAAAAATATTGAACATATATTACTGAGGATAGGTTGATGACCTGTGACCACCTTGTTACTAGTTTCAGCTTCTCCCTAGGTCAAAGCGAAGACTCTGGCTGGAACCATCTTATTGTCCTTCTTTTCTTCTTATTTGAGTTGTGGTTTTCTCTTTTCCGATGACCTTCCTGGCCACAATTGTAACAGCCCTTGCTGTTTGCATGACACTCCCCAGTATTTCATTTCCGGCACTTGGAGAAGTGAGGGTATTCCACATAACCCGACCAATTATTACCATTGTTATTATGTGCTCTTTTGTCAGCGTCGGTCTATTTATTATCACGATGCTTTCTTTTCCACCCATTATTTTTGTAATGTCCCAAATTCCCTAATGTTGCTTAGCGCCTAGATTAGGGGACCAGGAGGGCCATAATTGATTTAATGCGTTATTATATGATTATTTGCATTGTATTATTATATGGCTGTATTTGTATATTTATGTGCATGTATGTGATACATGGGTGAGACCACATTATTATGTGGATATTTTTGAGTTATTCAACATGATACGATCCTAGGAAGCAAGTTTCATAACGGGGTTAATTACCAGGTTCGGGGTAAGCCTAGGGGTAATTTGGTGCTTAGTACATTACCGAGAATGAGCGAGTAATGGGAAATGATTTAATAATTATTTGAGGATATTGGGAGTAACAGGAATTGGAAGACATTAATTTGATTAACGAGGTAGGTGGAAATGACAAATGTGCCATTGTGTGGCTTTGAGGGATTAGGATGGCCCTAGGGGCATTTTAGTCATTTTAGGCTTTTAGATAAGCTTAATTAAGGGAGGATGGTTGTAGAAGGAACCAAGCAATCAGGAACAGGGCACCATTCTCTCTCTCGATCATTCCCTCTCTCTCACTCGATTGGATTTTTGAGGCAAAGTTAGTGAATTCAAGCTTGAGGATTAAGACTTGGAGTCTAGATTTGAGTTTCAGCCAGTCTAGATTCAATTTATAGCTAAAGCGAGTTTTTAATTCTGTTTGTGACTGGTTTTCCTCTATTTTTAAGGATATTTATAAGCTTGAGAGTTTTAGATTGTGAATTGGGTATTTGATGGTCTTTTGAGTGTTTCTAAGCTTGGGTTTTATTGCTGAATTGGTGGTTATGTTATGTTGGGTTTTGGTTATGATATTGGGATTGTTGGGTTGTGTTTTTGGCTGAGTTTGAATTGAGGAAAATCTAGGGGAGTTAGGTTCGCGGGGTCAAGTCGCGATCAAGTTCATGGGTGCCATGACTTGAGTGAACCCTAGAGCCTTCACTGGGCTTTATCTGACAGGCGCGCCGCAACCCTCAAGGGCGAGTCGCAGCCCGCCCGTGGCTCCAAGACAGAGGCCATGTATGTCTGGGAGGCCCACCGTGACCCTTGGGGTAAGGTCACGGCCCTCCTGTTCGTTTTGAGCCATGCATGGTTTTACTTAGTTTTAAGCGCTAGTTTTCGAACCTTACGGCTCGAGATCGAAACTACTACCTGTTTTGGTAGGATTCGACGTCCCAGGGCTAGGACTTGGTCCGGGAATATTTTATTACTCATTTTATTAACGTGACATCATATTTGGTTATGAATAGGTGACCACTAAGAGCCTAAGGAAAAGATCATTCTTAAGGGTCATTCTTAACTTATTTTACGCTCGAGCTTGAGGTAAGTAAAATGCACCCATTATGTGACATGCATGCTTATTGTTGAAGCATGTTGATTATTCTTTATTTGGATATCTGTTTCATTATAAATGTTTGAATGCATTGTTTATTTGAGTAACACACTGACTTATTAGTCAAAAACTACGATGATGTTAAGTGCTGATCATGAAGCTTTGACTTATCAGTCAGGATCAGCAATAGTACTGAGCGCTGGTCGTATGGAATTCACTTATGAGTCAAGAGTGGAAATAGCACATTGAATGCTGGTCGATATGATTAGATCTAATACACAAGATCATTATATGCTCATCTGACCTATTGGTCCAAGAAAACTAAAACGCTTGGCTAGTCTATGGCTAGTTACTCAAAGCCAGAGCTAAAAGGCCCAGGTGACTTGTTAGTCACATGGCTTAGGGCGCATTACCCTAGGATGTCTTATTAGTCATCTATTCAGGACGCATGACCCTAGAATGATTTAGTAGTCACTAATCTAGAGCACATGACCCTAGAATAACTTAACAATCATCATTTGATTAGGGCTGCAAGCCCCATAATGATCATTTATTAATACTTCTATACATGCAGTAATAAGTTTTCTTTTTGAGCCTTGGCTCACGGGTGTTATGTGGTGCATGTAAATGGAAAGAAAAGCTTACCCAGCCTTTGAGTGGAGAGCTTAGGCGGCAACATGTACATATGCGGCCGCTTGACCACCACGACCAAGGTGTTTCTTAGGGGAACTAGGGTTTAACCTTATTTTTGCTGCTTAGGTCGACAGATTGTAACTTTTGAATTGTAATGACTATTTTGGATTGTAAATAACTTTGTAAGCACTTTTATGGGATCCCATGTACAGTTAAACGTTTTAAATAAAATATATCCATTCATTTTGACCGAAATTTTAAGCCTAGCCCATTAATAACACTTAGATGCACATTTATGGCCTAATGACTAGTGTACCAAGTTAAACACCATTTAAAGTACACAGTGTGACGGTCTTGGCTAACCAGGGCGTTACAATTGTTAAGCTGGTTATTGTTGTGGTTTTGACCATTCTGAGTGTGATTCTGCTGCTTGGGTTCTGGATTGCTTGCCTCATCCTTGCTAATATTTTCTTGGAGCCTTTCCACCTCTATAGCTATTTCCAGAACATCGGCATAAGAAGTGGTTCCGGGGTTTGCAAGCTTGACCCCTAATTCAATATTGGGTTTGAGTCCCCTGGTGAACTTGGTAACCCTCAAGTAGTCGTATGGGACTAACTATGGTGCAAAATTGGCTAGTCGATCAAATTTTTTAGTGTACTCGACTACCGTCAAATTGCCCTGTTTTAGACTGGCAAATTCTTCCACCCTCGTAGTGATGACTGCCGAGTTGTAGTACTTTTTGTGAAACAACTCCACAAATCTGGCCCAAGTCATGGTAGTGATATCATGAGTCTGTTGTGCTAAATCCCACCAGATTCTAGCATCCTTTTTCAGTAAAGAAGAAACTAAGGATATGTGATCCGCATTGCTGAGGTACATGTGTGCCGAAATCGTCTCTACATTCCTGGGCCATTCTTCACTCTCAAAGGGGTCGGTTGCCCATCAAAATTTGGAGCGTGCTATTTTCACAAACACTCGTAGATTGGCTTTTTGTACAAAGCTGGATAGGGCACGTAATTTTCCATTAGCCATCCCCCATACGGATATCCTCCATTTGGCCCTTGCTGGGGTGCTTGAACCACTGGCTGAAGCTGCTGTTGAGGTTGTCATTGTTGCTAAAGTAATTATTCTACTCGTTGTCATAACCGGATAATCTCAGTGTTGTTTTCAACTGGATGTGGTGCATTTCTACTAGCAGCAGCAGTGGCAGTACGTTTTCCCCTTCTTTAGACTAGAGAGGCCTCATGAGCCTCATTGGCAGTGCTGGGGGCATTGTCATTAGTGTGTGCAGACCTTTTGAGCAATATCTTCTGTAAAGTTCCAACAGTCAAGAAAAACACATTAGAACTTACCCTAATAGTTTCTAAGGCAAAACTTAGTCTAAGCAAACATAACTTAGACCTATCAGTTATGATTTCATATGAAAAATTATGTAAGTCATCTTTATAAATTAGGGTGTGTTTCTATACTTAGACTATTAACCCGTTATTATTATTCTCTAAGTATGTTTATAACCACCCTATATGACTTAATTCTCAGACTCGAAACTTGTCCCTGTTCCAAAGTTAACCATATTGAGGGAGGGCTGGGATCAGTAAAATCATTCCCACTACTATGGCCCCCTAAACTCTTAATACAGAACTCTGTTCATTGATTTGTATCCACCCTCATCGAACTCAATCATTATTTATTGAATTTATTCTAAATTAATTATGATTACGAAGACCAAAAATTCAAATTCAAACATGCCATTCAAAAATAACAACTTTACTTATTTGGAAAAAGATTTTCACTTATTGCAATAATAATTCAAAATAAATAAAGAAACAATACTAATAATAACTAGAGTAAAATTTCAAAAATTAGGATCTTCTACATCTGACCCTTCATCTAGCATATCATCAGTTATTTCCTCATAATCATCAATATCATAAGACTCAATACTACCATGGGGAATATTCATTAGAATATTATTCTTTTCTTCATTGGTGAATTGAATCATAACCCTATAGGTTAATCTAAGTATAAGAAAATAATATCTCATAGCTACCAGTAAGTCATCTTCATATTCTATTGTTTCCCATAATTCAATTTTCAAACCACGGAAGGCATATCTTTAAAAAGCCTAATTACTAGGACACATGGTTCCATGGCTCTCATCATAATCTGCCTAGTGATTTGAAGGTGAACTATCTCCTTGTGAAATTTGACCAATCTTTGAGTGAATCTTTCTAGCACTCCTATTGTATCCCTTGGCTATCTAATCATTTTTAATGCCTTAATGGCTTGGATATCTTGATAAGTCATAGCTCAATTCATTTTGACTGAAAATATAATGACTAGAACATTAGATTTTAACATAAACATATATAATATTCATAACATAAACACTTACATTGTCGGTTAGATCCGGAGATTTTGTGTGTGTATCAAGGAGAACTTCATGCATATGAACCATGGCTCTAGTACCAACTGTAAAGGCCCAATTAACTTAAAGACCTCGGACCTTTAAGAACTACTAAGACATACTACTATCTTTGGATATATACATAAAATAATAGAACATTATTATAGTAAATCCAAAATACAAGATCCCATTGTATATACATAAAATCATAATTAAAACGGGGCATTTATTTTAAATGTTCAAATACTAAATGCGGAAATCATAAATACATAAATAAAATACTCAAATATCAACGTCATCCTCGATCGATTCCATCGGTCCATTCCTTTAGTCCTCTCCCAATACACATGCCAAAGCCACCTAGGACCTGTCCCGCCTTCCATGTTCATTTACCTGCACCATCTAAATAAAAAAGAATGAGCATAATGCCCAGTATGGAAAAACTAATAAAGCATGATATAAAACATAAGACGTAAAAAAAAAAAAAAAACATAAAAAATGGACTTCAATATTAATGGACATTAACTCATTACCGTAGTATGTGATAAAAACCATCTATAGTCCTCTTGCTACTATTTAGAGGTAGGTTTAGACAATTATAGTCTGCCATAATGATAAATATCTTGGGATTTGCTTATTTTCTATCTAAGGAACCTTATTTCCCAAACGACTAAAATATATAAAAACAAACATACATACATACCCAAAGCACATAGCACATAAAATCTAGCTTATTTTCCTTACCAAAACTGGGGTATCGGAGACAAGTGTGGAATTGGAAACTCCTAAAACCAAACAGTAAAACCATAATTTTGCGAAATAAAAGAAGATTAAAAGAAGATGAAAAGAAGATCTAATCCATCAAGATAAGAACATACAAAAAACCTTAACTTTCAAAGAAATTAAACACCTAACCAAAAGCCATTATAACAAGTTAGGATTTGAAGAAAAAGAAAAGAATAAGAGGAATAGCAATGAACTAAAACTAAGGATAAAGAGTACCTTAGATAGCTTAAAACTTCGATCTACACCTCAATACTGAAATCAAACTCTAGCTTACTTCCCAAGTGTTTAGAAAAGCATAGATTTGAAAGCTTTTAACCCCAAAACCCTAGTGTTTCTCTCTAGAACGAATTTTGCAGCTTAGAGGCTCTGAAAAGTGTTTGAATGATGATGCAATTGGCTGAGTGAAAAGGTCCTATTTATAGAGTTCAAGGAGTGAAACTAAATCCTTTTAAAATAAATAAATAAATAAATGAATAAAAATAAAGTTTTCTGCTCAACAGATGCCCAGAACTCGGTCAAAATCGTTCACGAGCAAGTCCAAGTTTTTTAGGGCTATTTCTAGCTCATATTCCACGCAGTTTCAAAAAATGGCTGAGGTAGTCGATATATCGCCCCCCCCCCCCCTAGCCTCTGTGGTTTCTTTCGTGCGAAGTCGTCATGTTTTCCGTATCAACATAGGCGATTTATCAGCCTCTATGGCTGTGATATATCGCCTTACGCTGATATATTAAACATGTTTTTGCACACTTGAAGTTGTTTAAACCACTTTGACCGAGTAATACGAGATCCTAACATCTGAGGAAAGGTTCTAGACTACCTAGGTTTATCCTTAATTAATTTATTCATCTAAAATTCTTAAATCCTTAATAAACATACATGTGACAAATGTCAAATCCTTAATTATTCTATCTAAACCTTCGGTTATAATAAATAATATTTCTAGGACTAGCTTCAATAATCAAACATTATGATAAAATCAATATTTCTAAACTATAGGCTAAACTTACAAATTCCATAACTATCTCTATGAGTTTCCAAATAATTCCCGGCTTGAACCAATAACCATGAAAACTAAAATAGTACAGCGCATGCTACTACAAATCCAAATTTTGAGATGCTACAATAATATCACCTATTACTATTTGGAAGTATGGATCATCCGGAATTTCAGGAGGAGTCATAATCCCAGGCTACAATTATTACTTTTACATTATAATTGTATGCAAAAGATGAGATGTGTAGAGAATATAAGAGGAGGAGATCTATAAATATATAGAAACCACTTGTGTGTTAAAATAAAATAGAGAGAATATAATAATAAAATTTATTGTTGTGTTTTAAAAAAATAGATTATAGGTACAATTAATAATAGTGGTTGAAATATGTTCAATGATAAAAATATAGGGAAGATAAATAGTGGTCACTTGGTGACATGGATAAGCTACCAATCTTAATTTCTATTAAAAATATTATTTAATTGAGAATATTATTCTTTAGATTTTAAATAGGTGGTAATAAAATTATAATTTAATTTTTCTTATTGATAAAATCAAATTAATATTATATTTTGGTTGTTTCATTAAATTCTCAAAATTTATTTGGTTTTCAATTAAAATTAATTAAATTTTTAAATATCTTCCAACAATAAAATAAGAAAGTTTTACCATAACAAATTTGTATTTAATTTTAATTTTTTCAAATTATTAAATTAAAAAATTGTGGTAATTTTATTAAATTTCATAATAAGGCTAAATGTACGTGTACATGCATAAAAAAAATTTAGTTTTCGTTGACGGTAATTAATCTACGGTTAGTTTCATTTTGGGTAATCTTGGATTGAAATTTTAATATTCATATAATGTACATTAAAAAAATTTGGAATTTTTTTTTAAAAATTGAGTAAAACTATTTTAAAAAAAATTCTAAGTTATGTTAAAATAATTATATATCTTTAGCCAACAAGATATACCTACAGTTACACTTGATAGAGTAGTTACTATCCGATCTTGATCTCATATTAGTGAAAAACATCACACCAAGTAAACCTAATTATGATATAATGAATTGTACTGACATACCATAGTCACCGTGATAACCAATACTACTGTTACGATCTCAAATAGTTATCCTATAGAGTAAGATAGAGTTGTGACTTTAGAAGGTGATCCAATCTGATCTTATATTAGTAAGTATCGCAGTGTCTCGGATAGTTGTTCTTTATGTTTTCAATTGATACAATAGAGACATTAGAAGGGGATCCTGTCCCGAATTAATATTACTAGATAACATTGCACAAAGCATACCTATTTATGACATAATGAACTGTTCCAACGTACCCTAGTCACCGAGATAACCATTACTACCGCTGAAGTCTCAGATAGTTGTGCTATAGAGTAAGATATATTAGTGAATTTAGAAGGGGATCCGATCTCGAAAAAATATTACTAGATAACATTGCGCTAAGTACACCTAATTATGACCTAAGGAACGATTCCAATTTACCCTAGTCACCGTGATAACCAATACTACCGCTAGAGTCTCAAATAGTTATCCTATAGAGTAAGATAGAGTTGTGACTTTAGAAGGTGATCCAATATCGATCTTATATTACTAAAGATCTTAACTACTAAATAACATTACACCAAGTATACCTAATTATTACATAAGGAAAAGTTCTCACGTCTCTAGTCACCTAGAATACCAATAGTATCGCAGAGTCTCGGATAGTGTCATGTAGGTTTTCAGTTGATACAATAGAGACTTTAGAAGGGGATCCAGTCCCGAACTAATATTATAAGATAACATTACACTAATGATACCTAACTATGACATAATGATCCGTTCAAACATATCCTAGTCAACGAGATAACCAATACTACCACTACAGTCTCAGATAGTTATCCTACAAAGTAAGATATATTAGTGAAGTTAGAAGGGAATCTGATCCCAAAAAAATATTATTAGATAACATTGCACTATGCAGAACTAATTATGACCTAAAGAACTGTCACAACGTACCCTAGTCACCATGATAACCAATACTATCACTAGAGTCTCAAATAGTTATCCTATAGAGTAAGATAGGGTTGTGACTTTAGAAGGTGATATAATCTCAATCTTATATTACTAATGATCTTAATTACTAAATAACATTACACCAAGCATACCTAATTATGACATAAGGAAAAGTTCTCACGTCCCTAGTCACCTAGAACACCAATAGTATCGTAGATTCTTGGATAATTGTATTGTAGGATTTTAGTTCATACAATAGAGACTTTAGAAGGGGATTTGTTCTCGAAAAAATATTATTAGATAACATTGCACTGAACGAAGCTAATTATGAACTAAAGAACAGTTCCAATGTAACATAGTCACTGAGATAACCAATATTACCGGTAGAGTCTCTGATAGTTGTCCTATAGAGTATGATAGAGTTGTGACTTTAGAAGATGATCCAATCTCGGTCTTATATTAAATAACATTGCATCAAGCAAATTTAATTATGACAGTATGAACGGTTCCATCATCCCTAGTCACCGAGAACACCAATAGTATCGCTAGTGTCTCAGATATTTGTCATATAGAGTTATAGTTGATAAAGTAGAGACATTAGAAGGCGAACTGATCTCAAACTATTATTAGTAGATATCATTGCACTACGTAGACCTAATTATTAAATGATGAACTGTTACAACGTATACTAATCACCGAGATAAGATATACAACATGTAATCAAATACAAATCTATATTTTTTATTTTGAAACAACAAACAAATTCTGATTTTAAAAGTTTCAATTTTGGGTTTTTTTATTTTAATTTTATTTTTTATTATCAAAATATTTTTCCTTTTTAATAAAGTCAAATCAATAAAATATTTTGGTTGCTTTATTAAATGCTCAAAATATTTTTAGATTTTTAAAAGAATTAATTAAATTTTTAAATATCTACCAATCATAAAATTATAAAGTCTTACCTTATCAAATTTTTATTTTTTAAATTCATTAAATTAAAAAATTGTGGTAGTTGTATTAAAGGACATCAATTAATATTGTTATTTTTTGGGTTTTTAAACCAAATATTTAATTTTTTTCGTTTATTTAAATACATTAATTATTAAAGTTTGTAATGAAAATTAAAGTGGCTGAAATTAATGGGTGTTTTTTTATTAAAGAGATACTATTAAATTATAAAGGTTGGTGGTTGCCAAAATTAATGGGTAAATGAATTAAAAAGACAATATTTAGGTAAATGTGGCTACAAGATTACTTATTACATTTGGGAAGTTGCAACATATTAATTATTTATTCATTAAATTAAGAAATTATGGTTATTGTATTAAATGACATAATTTACTATTTTTTCGGTTTTTGTAATTTGTTTTCACTTTCTGTTAAACTGCATTTAATTTGTGAAATTTTTTATTAATGTGAATGCATGATTAGTGATTACATTGGGAAGTTATCAAGTATTAATTATTTATTATTTCCATAATATTTTATTATTTATTTTATAGAAATTTATAATATTTTATTAAGAATGTGAAATATTGCATTGTTTCTTCATAACACACACTATAAATACTCTACCATATACCCTAAATCGATTGTTCTATATTTATATATATATATATATATTTTTGAAAAAAATCAAGTTTTACACACATCAACATATCAGATTCAACGTATTAGAAAAAGGAAAATAACTCTCCCCCTTTCATTCCAAAGATGATGAAGTAGATTCTCTATTGAAGAATATCAAGATTGAGAAGTTTGACAATGACGTAGAGTCTCCTTTGAAGAATACCAAGATTGAGAAGTTTACCAACGATGAGAAAGATGTGAATCTACTTGATGTTCAACTAGACTACAATCCTAATGCAATATATTTTGATATTATTTTCTAAAAATTTGATGAAAGTTTCAGCCGTCTACTTGAAATGAAGAACAACATGGATGAGTTTATTCGAGAGATGTCGAAATGTGCCTTTGCGATGCAAACTCTATATGGATCAATGGCTAGCTATTTTGATTCAGAGAGGAAAAAGAACGAGGTGTAGGAAAATTATTTGAAAGAGAAGGAGAAAAAGAATACAAAGAAGAATGATCATCAATACAAATGCTTAAGATGTTTTTTTTTTTTTTAATTTAATGTTTCTATGTGTTTGAGTGTCTTTAGGTCTTACATATATTCTATTATGTTAATATTTTTTTATGGACACTTAGTTATTGGGGTTTGTTATGAATAGAAGCTTTTATTTATTTTTTATCTTAAAATAAAATCTTATTAATATATATTTAATAATAATATTAGAATTAAAAAATTTGTTGGAGTGAAATTTTCCTTTAGAAAAAATAGAAATTGATGGTCGAAATTGTATGTTGATAATTTTGAGATTTTGATTTTAAAAATATAATTAAATTTAAATTAATAATTAACAGTTGACCATTAAGAAATCTCTAAATTAATGGACTTCATAAATTACCTAACTAATTATAATAAATGAACATATTTTCTAATTGTGCAATATAGAAACAGTGAATAAATATCTAATTGCACAACAAAAATAATTTAATTTTTCCAAGAGAATACAAAGAGATCCATCTTTTCAAAAATCAAATTAGTTTTTTTTTCTTTCATTTTTCGGATAAAATGGATTTTTAATTTTCAATTATTTTTATAATAATGCATGTTTTGGCCAAAATTAATGCATTTTCAAAATAGTTTTAATTTATTCTCTATTTCCAAGGTAAATAATATCAATAGTTGTCTTAGGTATTGGTTATGATGTATTCTTATCAATATATTCTTATTTATTGATAATAAAAAAATTTACATAGTTTGGCAAAAATCAAAATAGTTTTCTGTTTTTATTATTTTTTGAATAAAATGGGCT
The DNA here is from genome assembly GCF_963169125.1 of Humulus lupulus. NCBI lineage: Eukaryota > Viridiplantae > Streptophyta > Magnoliopsida > Rosales > Cannabaceae > Humulus > Humulus lupulus. The sequence continues at coordinate 84,510,277 of NC_084796.1, read as the reverse complement.
TTTAGTTATCTATTTTTTTTAATGACTCAAGTTTTGGCCGAAATTAATGCATTTAAAAAAAAGTTTTAATTAATTCTCTATTTTCAATGTAAAGAATATCAATAGTTGTCTTAGGTATTAGTTATGAAGAAATCTTATCAATAGATGCTCATTTATTGATAATAGAATATTAATTGCTCATTTGGGAAAAAAAATGAAGAGTTGTATTGATTCATTTACCTATAAATAAATGTTATTCTTATGTATATATCCACACAATATCTTTTTCTCTCCTCACAATATCTTTCTCTCTACTACTCAGTTTATAATATGAATCATTGTGAAGATTATAAGCGAATCATGGATTTGAAGAAAAAACTTAATGATTCCATTTACGAATCAAAGATAGAAAAACTTCAAAAAGAGTTCGAATATCTGGAACTCTACTTAAATGAAGAAATCATGAAATAAGAGTCTATCGATTTGATTATGAATAAACTTACCAACAATTATAGGAAGCTGAGAAAAGAGTATGCCACAATGATTCTCCAAAATCTAACGGATGACTTACTACATTAGAGGATGTAACAACGTTTACTTCATGGGATGACCAAGGATACATATGGTAGAAACATTGAAGATTTTATGAAGTCCGCAAATGTGGTGATGACTTATTTTGAAGGTGAATACAAATAAGCATTGTCAAGGAAGGGTAAAACTATTTGTGATGAATCAGAAAAATAATTTTACTAACCTTGACATCATTGACCTTGGAGATACATTTAACAAAAAGTTCAAGCGACCCAACAACTATTTCTCTAATGTAATGAAAGATCAAGATTAATTAGGTCTTCAATGTTACGAACAATTAAGTCTTTAACATTTGATTTTAATATTGTATTGTAAAGTTTAATTTTTTTTTTTTTGCTTTCATGTTTAGTTATTGTAGGAATATTTTTATCCAAATTTATATTTCAATTGGTCAAAACTTTACAAAACCAATAATCATCCATTATTTTTTAGTAGATAAAAAGTCATTAATTAGTTATCATTTCAAAAATAAATTCTAAAAAATTCGAAATATTATAAATTATTCATTTAATCATATTTTTGAATTATTATTTAATTAAAAATAAAAAATTTATTAATTATTTCCTTAATAATTCGAAATTCCCAACAGTACAATATTATTAATTGCGAAATTTAAATTTGTATTGCATTATGTAATATGGAAAGTTTTATTTCTTATTTTTGTTTTGATGTTAATTTATTGTTAGAATATATTTATTCAAATTTATACAATTGGTCAACACTTTGCAAAACCAATAGTCATCTATTAGTTTAGGGTACATAAAAAATTATTAATTAGTTGTCATTTCCAAGAAAAGTTTTTAATACTTAAGTTCCAAGTTATATTTTTTTTTAAAATATAAATATTTTTTTTTTTTTGAAATAATATTTTTTTAAAATGGAAATTTAATTTATGATCCCTTTAGAGAGTTTGCTTACTATTTGAGATTAAATTTGAAACAACGCACATTTAGGAAAATGATATAGGCAATTTTTTTAGACTAGTTATGCCTTTCAAGCTAACCATATTAAATTTTATCCTTAGTCAACCCTTTTGAGCCTTATAACTATTTTCTTGTTAACACATTCTTTTGAGCCTAGCTGTAAATTGGATTGCCATTTACTCTTTTGACCCATACCATGAGCGTGAAAATTATTATATGAGGGGAGTGAATGTGTAATGGGATGTTTGTATTATGTGTTATTCAGAAAATTATTCGTGCTTGAGAAAAATTAAAGAATGGAAAGGAAAAGAAAGTGAAAAATGATTATACTCCCAAATAGTTATCTATTGAAAATTCAATGTTTGGGGGAGTTTATTGAAAAAATATATATATATTCTCAATCATTGCACAGAAAAAGGGTAACAAGGGATTAGTGGTGTGAAATTGCTGGGAAAGTTTGTTTAGTTGGAATGCTTGTGGTATGATTAAGCCTAAAAATGTCTCTTTATCTACCTATACCTAAGCCTTCTATTACAACCCTTATAAATTCCTATTGATTCTTGTTTGTGCATCTATTTATATTAATGGAGAATAGTAAGTAATGCAGGCATATGGAATATTTGGTTATGTGGTTAGTTGGTCAGAATTTGATGTGCATAAAGTGGTTTAATTATTTTATTTGCGGGTTATGAGTAAATGAGCTTTGGTGTTGACAGATTGCAGTGAAAGAGTGAAGTAATTGAGACTGAAAATCTAGATTAATGTTTTCATTAGCATGATTGTTTTTCTTGAGAATTATATATACATAGCAGTCTTGAGTGTTGGAATTGGTCAGTTATGTCAACTTGGTTTGTTTAGGTTTGAGTCTAGTTAGATTTTTTACTCGAGGGCGAGTAAAGGTTCAGTTTGGGGGAGTTTGATAAACAAGTATTAGGCTCGTTTAGGATTATTGTTTAGGTAGGTTTTCATGAGTTTAGGGATATTTTATTGCAGATTTATGCTCGTTTGTTCATGTTTTAGATTTTCCATGTTATGTTGGTGAAAAGAGCGGAATGAAGTGAAAGTGGAAGAAAATATAGTTAATTTGAAGAAAATCGTGTTTTTCTAGGTCGATATGTCCGAGCTATGATACTGTCAATAGCGCTACAGCACTAGCAAAGAGGCGCTACAACGCTGGATAGGAGATGATCAGGCATGTTGAATCTGTTTCTAGCGCTACAACGCTACAAAATAGGCTCCATAGCGCTATCAAGACCAAAAGATCAGCGCTACAACACTACATCAAGGGAACTACAGCGCTAGTGAAACAATTTTTAGGGGATTTTGGCTCTGATTACAGCGCTATCAACACGTTTTTTAGATTTCAAGCCACTTTTTGAAGGGCAAAACAGTCTTTTCTCGTGGGAACCTTGGAAAACTATTTAAGGAACATTATTCTGGGGTTTTGATAAGCAGTTTAGTTTTATAAACCCTAGATTTAGAAAAGGCTGTTGTAATTAGTTTTCTTTTTCATCTGAATTCTTTACGTTAATTTTTATGAACAATTACTTGAATTTTATTTTCATCATGTTATCTATGAACTAATCTCTTTTATCTAGGGATTAATGTACTCACTTGGATTTCTATTTAATATTATTATGATGTTCTATTGATACTTCTTCTCTATTCTAATCTATATGATGTTTGTGTAATGCTAGTAAATACTTGATCATTATTTACTTAATTTAATGATTTTGATTCAAAATTTGAAAGATGAGAATTGAATATGCTATCATTGTATTGACATAGGTTGCATATTGGACAAAAGTACTGTGAATGTGGAAAATTTCCCTTGAGACATCCGTCGGCACATATGGGCGTGAGCGTAAAAGGGGCAAAGGTCTTGCTATGAGAGGCCAAGCTAGGCTTGGACGCGCATGCCCACCCCGCGGTAAGAAAGGGCCTCGCATAGCGAGGCCCAACTTAGTGGTCTGGCTTTCATAGGCACTAGAAGATCAAGAGCCATGAGTTTTTGGCTTAGAATCTCGGTCGGCTGAGTGGGAGGCGCGCGGTCTCAATGATGCTTCACTATGCAAGGCTTTCAGAATCATGGGTGCCTCGCTATGTGAGGCTTAATAGGTGAACGAGGCGCGGTCTCAATGATGCCTCGCTATGCGAGGCTTACGGAATCATGGGCGCCTCGCTGTGCGAGGCTTAACAGGTAAAGGAGGCGCGACCAATGGTGCCTCGATATGCGAGTCTTGCAGAAACAAAGGTGCCTCGCTGTGCGAGGCTGAAGAGGTCAAGGGGGTGTTGCGCACCAACACCAGGGCGCGACACGCGGAGGCTCGCGTACCCATGGATACCACGCGAGTGATGGCTTCCAGGATGGCTTGCACACTCACAGACACCACGTGGATTCCCAGCCACGCGCGGCGAGGCGCACCGTACCTCACCCAGCAGTACCGAGAGGCCGCATAACTGTGCCACCCGCCAGCACTTCATCTTGCCCAGGTGTCTCCATGTCGTGATGCCAGCGCCTCGCGTACCCTTATGGGGTGTAAGACCTCTTGAAGGGGCATACAAGGAGCAATAAGAGAGATCCAAAAATTATTTGGAGTCAAGCCTATAATGAGGTAGAGAACTGAGTATATCATTCATGTTAATTCATATGCTTTCCTACACATAGTAGAATACGGAATAGCCTTGAGCAAATACATGTCTTGGGAATGTGAGAGTAACCATCAGGTACAAGGTACCTGTACGTATACGGGAGTAGGATGTACGACCATGAGGAGGACAGAGGCGTGACCCTGACATCTGCATTGTGCAAGTAATGGTGGTATGGATTTGTACAAAGAGTGGAGGCACTACTTGTATACCTCTAGCTATGTACTAGGCCGACACCACCACCTTCTACTCCACTATGACCTGTGCCACAACCCTGACAATGTACCTATGTCCAATCTTGTCTCCTGGGACCACAATGTATCAGGAGCAATTAGAGCCCCAGTATAGATAGACCTTCACCCCTCCAGGAAAGGGATTGGAAAACTGATTGTATGGACAGACATTAAAGAAATATATGATCCTTGCTCCATTGTAGTTCTGTATATTCTGCTGATTCAATTTCTTTCCATCTTATTCTTAGCTATCTTTCACAATCTAATTTGATTTTTCTAACCTGTATCGTTGACGAGTATTTACCGTCAATAGTTTGGCGCCGTCTGTGCAAAGAATAGATGTCAAGCCACTGTTCTTCCATTAATTCCAGTAGGAAAAAAAATGCCAAGATGTTCTATAGGACTGAGAGAGCCACGAGAGGTGGAGGTCCACCTTGATGGAGATCAGGTGAAGGCCTCCATGAAGAATCCTCCTCTGCCCAGAGATGTGGAGGCCCCAAAGGAACCCGAGGTGCACGAAGATGAGAGGGAGGCCTCATCCCCAGCCGTCCCACCAGATGAGAATCCTCCAAGGTGAACAGCTGCCCCTGAGAGAGATGCCGGCGAGTTCCCGCCCCCAAGGCCGCTGCAGGTGCCAAACTCTAGCTGGCAGGATCCGAGCCCATCGACACAGAGACCTGACAAGCATCCCCAGGTCCATTCCATGAGCTCGAGTTCTAGATCTCGATTCTACAAAGAGGAGATACGAGAACTGTACCGAAAGAACCAAAGGCTAGAAACCACCTTAGAGAACATGCAAGAGGTGTTAAATGGCATGTTGCAAGGGAAATCAAACATATCTCTCCCTAAGCAAAAAGAGAGAGGACAAGAGGGGGTAGAAACCACCGTCCTGGTAAACGATTGAAGGACTCGGCTCTCCACAAGTAATACCCCCCGAACGAAGCAGCACAAACGTCCCGGACCACCGAAGCTGCCCCCGAGGCCAGAGCAGAAGAACAACGCTGGCCCTCGTAACGACGTCAAAATCACCTCAAGGAGAACACCCTCAGATCTACGAGAGGAACTCAACAAGAAAAGGGCGGATAAAAGGACTATACCTCTTATGGCACCCCGGGAAGGCAAAGGAAAGGGAGATGCTAACCTGTCCACGTTGAGAGACTCCTTGAAAAAGAGGAGACAAGACCTAGACACAGAAATGAGGAGCCTACGGAGCAAGATCGTCACCGCATCTGGAGGACAAGCCATTGAGGAAAAATTCGACCATAAATCGCCCTTCAATAAGGAGATCCAAGCCATTCTGCTCCCAGCCAACTTCAAGGAGCCTAATATGACCCAATATGAAGGAAACACAGATCCTAAGTACCATATGGACGCGTTTAACGACCTGATGGAGTTGAGATGGATTAGTAGCGGAGCCAGGAGCCATTGCTTTGCTGTCACATTGAGAGGACCTGTGGACAAATGATTCAAGAGACTTTGACCAGGGTCCGTCACGTCTTGGCAGTAGTTTTCTGATGAATTTCTCCAACAGCATCACGCCGTGTGTGATTACACAATGTCGGGCACCAGCCTCGCCAACGTGAAGTAGGGAGAAAACGAGAGTCTAAAGAGCTACATCCACAGGTTTAACATGGAGGTAGCCAAAGTAGGAAGCTTGACCCGCAGGGAGTTAAAAATGGCCATCATAACCGGAGTGCGTCCGGGGAGCAAGTTGTGGGATAATATTCTCAAAAGGGAAGTCACTGACCTAGATGACTTCTATGAGAGGGCACAAAAGTACATTCTTGTGGAGGATGGCCATGCGAACTTAAAGGCAGGAAAAAACAAATCCCATGTAAAGCCCCCAGTCAGTGAAGGGTCGAATGGGAAGAAGAAGAAGAGGACGTATGAAGGGCCAAGAGATGATCAACAGTGAAGGCGCAAATGCGGAAGCGACCATAGGAAAATGGCTTACACCTTTTATACGAGCCTGACGAACACTAGAGAGCATATCTACCTCACAAATGAAGATCGGGTTCCCTTCATGAGGCCCCCACCGATGAGAAAAGACCGGTCCATGAGGGACCCTAGCAAATACTGCTAGTACCACAAGGATATCAGCCATACCATGACGGAATGTACCCATTTGAAGGAAGAGATTGAAGAACTCATCCGTAGGGGCCACCTGGGCCAATATGTCATAAGGGAAAAGCATAAATCGAAGGACGAGTCGGTGATACCTTAGGCACAAAGAAGGGCCCTAGAGATACAAGGAGAAGTGAGAACAATCTTCGGAGGTCCGGGGTTTGGGGGAGAATCCAGGAAAGGTCGAGACAAATATGCTAGAGAAGCCAGACGGAGTCCACCACCGTGTGTCATGAGTTTGGAACAATGACCCCCGAAAAACTCTAAGGGAAAGAATGACTCAATCACTTTCACGGAGGAGGATGCGCGAGGGGTGCACTTTCCCCATAATGATCCTTTGGTGTTGACAGTTCAGTTGGCCAACATGCGAGTCCATCGGGTCCTTGTAGACAACCGAAGTTCTATGGATATCTTGTATCGCCCCGCCTTGGAAAAGATGGGTTTGGGCGTCCGACACTTGAAACCCTGCCAATCCTCCTTATACGGATTCACGGGGGACTCGATACAACCTTTAGGGGTGATCGAATTGGCACTCACCATGGGAGAACAACCCAGACAGACCATAGTCATGGCTAACTTTGTCGTGGTAGATTGTGTTTCAGCTCTCAATGTGGTATTGGGGAGACCATCCCTAATAGAATTGAAAGCGATAACTTCAATATATCACTTGGCCGTTAAGTTCCCAACTCCCGGTGGAGTAGCTAGTATGAAAGGAGAACAGAAAGAAGCAAGGGAGTGTTATAACACCTTCCTTCGTACGTCTGTGAAATCACGAGAACATATGGCGATGGTGATACATGGGGGCGCAAACCCACAAGAAATAGACCCCAAAATCATGGAGGAGCTAGGGGCAGAACCCGTGGAGGACGTAGAGGCAATCATGGTGATGGAAGAGCCATTGCGAAAGTTGAAGGTGGGAAAAAACCTTCAGGACGACGCGAAGGAGAAGTTGGTGAGGTTTTTGAAGGAGAATCTAGATGTATTCGCTTGGAGTCCCGAAGATATGGTGGGGATAGATCCAACTATCATGTGCCACCATTTGAACATCGCCCCTGAGGCAAGGCCCATTAGGCAGAAAAGACGAGCGCTTGACCCAGAGAGGTACGCAGCCTTAAAGGAGGAGGTTGACAAGTTGAAGGTAAATGGGTTCATCCACGAATCATTCTATCCTATATGGGTATCGAACCATGTGCTAGTCCCAAAACTGAATGGAAAACGGAGGACATGCGTGGACTTCTCAAACCTCAATAAGGCTTGTCCTAAGGACAATTTTCTACTCCCAAGGATAGATCAGCTGGTGGATGCGATGGCCGGGCATGAGTTACTTAGCTTCATGGATGCCTACTTTGGATACAACCAGATACCTATGAACCCAGCTGACGAAGAGCATACGTCATTTATAACAGACAAAGGAGTCTATTGCTATAAAGTGATGCCATTCAGGTTAAAGAACACGGGTGCCACCTATCAAAGATTGATGAACAAAATATTCGCTAACAAGATAGGGAGGAACATGGAGGTATATGTTGACGATATGTTGGTAAAGACCAAAAATGTCAGAGAACTAAACATAGAACTGGGCGAGATGTTTGACATGCTCAGGAGGTACCGAATGAAGCCGAATCCACTCAAGTGCACTTTTGGTGTATCCTCAGGAAAGCTCTTAGGTTTCATGGTCAACTCCAGAGGAATCGAAGCTAATCCTGATAAGATAAAGGCCCTAATAAAAATGAGCCCGCCCAAGAGCAAGAAGGAGGTGCAATGTCTAACTAGATGAGTGGCAGCCCTTAATAGATTCATTTCGAGATCTACGAACAAGTGCCTCCCCTTCTTCAACATCTTAAAAGGGAGCGAAAAGTTCTCTTGGGATTAAGAATGTGACGATGCTTTTGTCAAGTTGAAGGAACACTTAGGGAAGCCACCCTTGTTGGAAAAACCTGAAAAGGGCGAAAGGCTATACTTATACTTGGCAGTATCCGAGCATGCCATAAGCACTGCCCTGGTTAAAGGAGAGAAGAAGCACCAACAACCCGTGTACTACGTTAGTAAACGATTAGTAGATGCGGAGAATCGATACCCAGAGATAGAGAAGTTGGCATACACGTTAGTTGTGGCTTCAAGGAAGTTGAGGCCCTACCTCTATGCCCATGCGACCGAAGTACTCACTGATAGCCCTTTAAGACAGGTCTTGCATAAACCCGAAACCTCGGGGAGACTGATGAAATGGTCAATCGAGTTGAGTCAATTCGATATCACTTACATCCCAAGGACCTCCATCAATGGACAAGTGCTTGCAGACTTCATAGTGGAGTTCACTTATCGACCAAATGAAGGAGGAGATGAAGAAGAGGGACAATCAGTCGTAGAAGGAGACCCAAGGAGTTCTGAGGAATGGAGCCTGCATACGGATGGAGCATCCAATGAAGGAGGATCTGGAGTGGGTATCGTGATGACAGGACCCGAAGGACACGGGATGGACTGCGCGATATGGTTTGGGTTCAAAGCCTCGAACAACAAGGCGAAATACGAAGTGCTATTGGTAGGGTTGCGGTTGGCCTAGGGGCTAAAGGTAACACATCTACACATTTTTAGTGACTCACAATTGGTGATGTTCCAGGTGATGGGCGAGTATCAGGCGAGGGGTCCTAAGATGGTTGTATACTTGGAAAGGGTAAGAGGCTATCTAGGGCAGTTGGTGGAGTATAGCATAGAGCAAATTCTAAGAGAGAGGAATACCCATGTTGATGCCCTCGCAAAACTAGCTTCCACTAAAGATGGGGATATCCTTGAATCAGTACCTGTGGAATACTTACCAAGGCCAAGCATCATTAATTCAGATGTTCACATTGTCAACATCCCAAAGGAGTCATGGGTCGACCCGATTATAAGTTACCTGAAGGATGGAGCTTTGCCAACAGACAAGACGGAGGCTGGTGTATAAGTCTACCCGATACACATTGGGGGACGGGATCTTATACAAGAGGGGGTTTTCTGTGCCACTCTTGCGATGTGTTGATGAGGAGGAGGCCATGAAAGTACTATATGAAATACATAAGGGTGAGTGTAGCTACCATATGAGTGGACCATCCACGGCTCGGAAAGCCATGAGGCAAGGGTACTGCTGGCCCTCCATGGAGAGAGATGCAAATGACTTCGCAAGGAAATGTGACAAATGTTAGAGGCACGCAAACTATTCCTGAAAACCGCCGAATGAGTTAACTAGCATGACTAGCCCTTGGCCCTTTGTTATCTAGAGGATAGACCTGATTGGCGCTCTTCTCACAAGTAGAGGTGGAGCAAAGTACGTATTCGTAGCTATAGATTACTTCACCAAGTGGGTTGAAGCAGAACCTCTAGCAAAAATAACGGCCAAACATATCACCATCTTTGTCAACAAATTCATTGTCTGCAGATATGGAGTGCCCTACAAAATTATTTCTGACAACGGCACACAGTTTGAAGGGGAAACGTTCGAGGAGTACTGTAGGGAAAGTGGGATAAGGAGAAGCTTCTCAACTGTTGTACATCCACAGGCCAATGGGCAGGTGGAGGCCATTAACAATGTCCTTAAGAAGAACTTGAAAACAAAGCTGGAGAAGATGAAAGGGGCTTGGGTAGAGGAGCTACCAAATGTGCTTTGGGCCTATAGGACCACCCCGCACACAACCACTAGAGAGACCCCTTTCTTCTTAGCATATGAATGTGAGGTTGTCCTCCCAATTGAGATGAAGGTTAACTCCTTCAGGATACACGCATACGAGGACCAGGTCAACCATGCGGCTATGGCCGAAAGCTTAGACATGCTAGCAGAAAGAAGGGAAAAGGCACAAATGAGAGTGGCTGTAACGCCCTACTACCTTAGAGCCGTTACTAAGTTAGTTTAAAATGGAAATTGTGCAACTAACTGACTTTACGAGGTTTCTAAAACCAAAAGTGTGACTTGATCAGAAGTTAAGGCTGTAGTCTTTGAAAATGCTTAGTTTCATTGAAAACATTAAGTGTCAAACATCTGGGATCCCAAAAATAAGGAATACAAAATGTTTACAACTCAAAAATAGATTTACACCTGGTTAACTATCAAAAGAATAAGTTAATACAGCCATATAAAAAATGCCCCCAACCAAAGCAGTCGGGTAGGCCGAACATGTACGTGTCGCCCCCACGCTCTCCTTACTCATGGCCGGTTGACTGACTCTTTGCTTTTACCTGCCACACAGAGCACCTGTGAGCCGAAGCCCAGCAAGAAAACTCATACAGTATATAACATATGCATAGAATATAGCTGACATATAATCCACTGATAAATAGGAAAACCATCAGACTGAACAAGCACGGCCATGCTGCCCCAGAGGCCTTACCAAAGCCTGGGGTCTCGATCCTTACCGTAAGGATAACTCATGTATCCATTGGGTCCCACCCTGGCTATAAGCACTCCATGTGCTAAGTGTTACTTCCGGCCCCAAGGCCGTTCTCGGCCTTCGCCGCTCTCGGCCTTAGCCGTTCATTTCATTATAGTCACACATATAGTACATTTCGAAATAATCATTCAAACATATAATGATTCATTTAAGGTTATACATTCGCACATAATACAATCTAGGGCCATGCCCTGCAATAACACTGTGGGCCCATGCCCTGTTCTCGGGTGGTACGGTTTTCTTACCTTTCAATTTGATAGCTTTGATCACCTGACTCCTCGAGCACGATCCTACTTGAGCCCTAGCGCTCACCTAAACAAAATCCATAAGTCAAAGTCATTACCAAACCTCAAGTCCAAAACCTAGCCTCGGGACCAATCCCGAGCCCCCGGGAAGTCCTAGATGCACAAAACAAGGTGGTGGAATGGAGCCCCGAACCCTAGGTCAAAACCCCTCAACAAAAGCCCAAAAACCGCTTTCTGTGAACAGTGCAGCGCTACAAGTCCCCAGAAACAGGGCCTAGCGCTACAACGCCGAAAGACTAGCGCTGTAGCGCTAGTTGCAGACAGGCAACACCCAAAATCGTTTTCTGCGATTTCTTTCAACCATTTCAACCCCAAACTTGTCCAAATATTTCCCAAACCCAAAAAAAAACTTATCAACACCTCACACTCATCCCAAGCATCCCAAGAACTCATAACCCAAGCTCAAGCAACCCAAAACTCAAGATCTACCATAATGAACCCTAAACCCAAAAATTTAGTCAATCATCATAGTTAAGGACTTAGAAATCATACCGTGGATGGAAATTCGACCTTGAGTTGAACCCTAGACCTCCTTAGCTTGCTCCTTCTCCACCTTGGCCTGATTTCCCCAAAAATCCCCATCTATTTAGCTTAAATACACCGCTCAAACCAGTCAAACCCTAAAACTGAAATTTCTAAAACTTACCTCAATGTTTGATGAGTTCTTGCTAATCCCTTGCCAATCTTCAAGTCTAGCTTAGGATCCTTGATGCTCAGCTTACCCTAGCTCACCACTGAGCTTAGCTCCAAAAAAAATGAAGGGAAATGGTGGGAGAACCACAAACCAATCCTTTGAAGAAAACCCACACTAATTTTTCTCTCTTTTCTTTTTCTTCCTTCTTCTTTCTTTTCTACAGCCTTATCACTCTTTTCTACCAATTCCACTAAGTATAAAGCTCCCTTTAACTTACCTCTAAAAATCCTAAAGACCAAAATGCCCTCCCTATTAATTCTAAACCTTTTTGTCCATGTAGGGCCATGTTAGTCATTTTACCCAATTCCCACTAATTCCTCGAGTGTCTCTAATAATTTCCCGCTTGCTACCCAATACCTGATTAATCACCAAATATATCCCTCATCATCAAGATTAACCTCAATATATTTTCCAAATTCCCATTTAAACTCCCCAGGCTTAACCCCAAGTCGGGTATAAATTCCCGCTCTGACTTTTCCGCTAACCCGCTCATTCTAGGATCGTCTCGAGTCACAGATCACAGATATCAACATAGTCATGCCCAAAATGGCCAAATTACAATTATTCTTTTTCTAAAATAATCAGGTCTACATGCATACTAATACACATAGTCATGCATCTCAAATAGTCAAATAGTCATATAACATGCATTAAATCATATTCATGCATTTAACTCATTAAAGTCACACACAAAATCCAATTATGCCCTCCAGGCGCACTAATCAAGGCCCTTAAGCCTTATTAGTGAATTTGGGTCGTTACAGTGGCGGTATACCAGTAGCGGGCAGCAAGGTACTACAACTCGAGGGTGCGAGAGAGAATGTTCAGAGTAGGAGACCTAGTATTAAGAAAAGTACTCCCTAACACGCTAGACCTGGGGGCGGGGGAACTTGGGGCGAACTGGGAAGGACCCTGCCAAGTTGCTCAATACATACCACCGAACACCAATAAGCTGGCGCACATGGATGACACCGTCATACCTCGAGCATGGAATGCATAACACCTCAAGAAGTACTACCAGTAAGACCTCCACATCCGATGCAAAGAATATGTATGTTTTGTTTGTTGCATGTTATGTTAACTTAGTAGATAAGAATCAAAGGGGATACCTAGATAACCTCCCAAGTAGATGTAAACATTTCATATATGTCCTTGTAACCTGCATACTATAAATGAAATTGTTCACAACTTTGCATGTTATTTTTCTTCTCTATGCGAGCATCAACCAAAGTGCCTGATGGAATAAATTTCACCAAGAACTTGGGGGGCAGGACAGGAGGCACGGGAATAAGCAAAAACAAAAAAAAAACTCATATCTCTTGTATTCAAAATGATTAGCTACCCTTATGAATATCAAGGGGATAGTGTAAAAGGATGACATCCAACCAAAGGCTGACACCCCCGCAGGGGGTGAGGCTGTAAGGAAAGGAATTTCCCAATAATTCTATAACGGCCAGTAAGCCGGCTAGCCAAAAAGGGTCCTAAAAGAGACCCTTGAAGAAATAGTACTATGCATAATGAGGAGAAGGAAACTTCTCACAAAAAGTAACAAGCGCGTGCAAAGAACATAAGAGGACCCCAAGCACCCAATGGGTTAACGTGCCCTTAAAAGTATAATCAAGGTGCACCAAAAAGATTATCATCATCAGATATAGGAAAAAATATGTAATCCACAAATAATAGTAATAAGAGGGACTTACCAAAATCCCTTAAGTTCGATAAACACAAAAAGAGAAAGGGGAAATGGTGTGAAGGGTTACATGGCAACAATATATATAAACCAAATGCAAAGAAATCTACGAGTTTCAATCCCGACCCTTCCACTCAGAGATTTTCTCCACCGCATAATCTCCAAATGGATAGGTCAACGGCAGGGTTGGTCCTCCACACGGCATGTATAATATGCTCAACTATGCCATTCTTAACATTTACAAGCTCAGCCTCGAGCGTAGCAATCCTCTCGTTCAGGGTGTGGATGGTAGCCTCTAGCTTGGTGTTGGAGCGAGAGGTCGATGCAGCCTGTGCTAAAGTAGCATCCCTCTGTTGAACTGCCTCGGCCACTTGCACCTCCAAGTCACGGACTCGTGCTGATAAAGCATCCTTCTCGGCCTCAACCATCAAAAGGTTCCCCATGGCCTCCTCAAGCTGGTGTTGAAGTTGTTGTGAGAATGAAGAGCTTTAGGGGATAAGTCGTTGACCCAAGATAGAAGCCTAAGTAAGACCAAAAGAAAAAACATAGAATAAAACCTTGGGGGTCAAGTGATGTCAAAACAAAAAGAAAAAAATATTATTATTATTCAAAAAATTTAACAAGTACCTGCAAGGAGGCTCACATATAGGCATCTTCTAGCTCAACATCGGGGACATCCTGCAAGCTTCCCCACTCGCCTTTGGGAAATTTTCCCAGGTGATGGCTCATGGCTTCTCCATACCACCTTGCCAGAGGATGGTCTTCAGAGGCGGAAGCATAAGCTTGACCGGGGGAAATGTGTGCGCTAGCCAAGGCATGTTTGAACAAGGAAGGGGACCGAGAAGGTCTTGATCCATCCACAGAGGTGTAGGAGGTAGAAGAGTGCGGAGTCACTTCCTTAGGTAAAGAGGGGCCCGAAGACCCTCGCCTAGAACATCACCCCGAGGGTAGAGGAGCCCCAACAAAAGAAGGAATGACAAAATTCCTTTTAGGCGCAGAAGGGCGGGGGACAGAGGCATTGAAGGAAAACTCATCGCTAGGCATCGATGGTGGAACCCAAGAGGTGGCACCGCCGGTATGTCCATCGTCAGCCATGTCCTTAGCCTTGTCGACCAAAGAGTGTAGGCACGAATAGTTCTTAGACACAACCTCTCCTCAATGTCCATATGATTGCCTGATGGGTAGACATAGTCCGTATTGGCTGCCTCATCATAATTACCTTCATCATGGTCATATAGCCACTGACCTGCGGATTCAGATGAGATGGAGCATAGAGAGATAGATTGGTTTGGGGTAAACAACTTGTACAAGTGAAGATTGCTCTCTGTAAAAAGTGCACAGGCTTGTTTGCACTCAGCCGGCAAGTCCAGGATCTTCATCACCCGATCACGAGCCGACGATTTCAAGTTAGAACCAACAACCCCTACAAGACCTGCCATCAAGAAAAAAGAAATAACTGTAGTTAGATAAATCATGAAAGAAAAGCAGTGTAAAAGAAAAACCTCTCATGTATAAGCTCAAGGTGAGAATTGCCTTACTTGGAATGTTGAAGCAAGTGTGTTGGGTGGATTTGCTATAGGTGAAGAAGTATTCGGTTTTCCACGAGTCCCTATTTGAAATGGAACTCTCCACGAGGTGATACCCTTTAAGGGTTGCGCCTTGCTGAAGCTGGTAGAACCCGGGAACAGATGAATTCACCCTTAGAGTGAAGAGGTAGTGAACCTCGCTTATGGAAGGCCTTCTAGAGTGCACATGTTGGTATAGCACGTACAAGCTACTGAGCATAACCCAAGAATTGGGGGACAGTTGTAGAGGCGCTAGTTCAAAATAGTTAAGTACTCTAATGAAGAAGGGGTGAAGCGGTAGAGCCCCGATCGATTTGATGATGGAGTCGCTAAGGCAATGAACCCTTCGGGCAGGTCAGACGCGTTCATCGCGCTTCGGGATGACGAACTTCAGATTTGATGCTAAGTCATGAGATTTTAACATGTTGGCCAGTTTAACGCTGGTAAGGCTAGACCTGCCCGCATCTTCGGAAGTGTCAGAGGTTCTCTTCCGCATCTCAGGCACCTGGGAAGAGACAGGCAATTTGTGAGCTATAGACTTTCTAAGGATCCTGGAAGACCCCCACGCGTCTTATATCTACCAGCACTTTGCTTGACCCTAGGGCATAAGACTGGGGGCATGGGAGGAAGCGTGGGTGGGATCATAGAAAGAAACTCAGGTTCAACTAATTCACATTTATCGCCTTCAGAGAAGGGACCCCTATTACTAGGAGACTCGTCACCACAAAAGGAAAAAGGCTCAGGGGGCAAGTTTTCTTCTAGGCAAGCGATTTTAGAAAGGCAATCCTGAGGAGCTTATTATAGCTGGGAAACGTATGTCGCATGCCAGGGGGAGAAACCTAAACCCTCGTCCCTGGTATTAGATTCTAGATTCTTCTCCAGGCCGCACGCTTTTTGCCTAAGGTAAGACAGTCTCTGGAGGTAGAGCATTCGCACACCCCCACTATTAGAGGGTCTACGAACGTCGGCCTCAGAGTCCGAGGATGACAACTCAATGAATTCAACGTTAGATGAACCTTCGGGACATCGCCTAGAAGCCATGGGCCAACTAAGACTCGAGGGCGTGTGTGCGTAAGGATAACTCTATATCTACAACATGAGTATGGGGGGTATAAGAAAAGGTCCTATGCATATGTACTTGAAAGGCCATATGAAAAGAGAATGACAACCTCTAAAGAATTAGTGCAGTACAGCCAGTAATTCTTCCTCCGTGTAATAGATGAAGAAAGCATATGTATCATTGGAGGAAGGGGGCATACCTGGAGGTATATGTATGGAGCTGCAGGTGTGCAAGGATATACTTATGGGGGTGTAAGGTCGAATGAGCGATAAGCGAGGACGAGACCTTAGCACCAAGAGAATGCCTAGCGTCACCGCAATGCAAACCCGATATAAGGAGAAATAAATAAAAAAAAAGAGAAAAATAAATAAATAAAAAAAGGGAAAGAAGGAGGATGAATATATTAAATGGGGAGGAAATTACCTCAAGAATGCTTCTATGGAGGATAGAACCTTTGAGCTCTTGAAAGTGGCTTAGAGGGAATACCACTAGGCTAGGCAAGTCTTGGTGTGGAGAAGTGACTTCAAGCCTTGGGGTATTTATAGGGGAAGTCTAGGCCTCCTAGCTGTTGGATTCGAATTCACATGAAGGGTGGAGATCAGAAGCACTGGTAACCTTGGGATCCGCGCTTGGAAATGGTTGTCCCTTATTCAATCTTAGGGACACACTTGGATCATCCCCAAAGTTAGATGGTTTTTGTGTTTCTTTGGACACTATAAAGAAACACAACATCTAAACCCATTTTGTGTCTCTTCAAGCAAAATTTGGTAGCGCACCAAGGTTGAGTCTCCCAAAGCTTTCCATCCATGTCAAACAAAAGTAGAAGAAAAAGTCTACAAGCACACTTAAAAGTGTACTTATAGACTCAGGGGAAAGTGTGAATGTGGAAAATTTTCCCTTGATACATCCATCGACGCATATGGGCGTGAGCGTAGAAGGGGCGAAGGCCATGCTATGAGAGTCCTAGCTAGGCTTGAACGTGCATGCCCACGCCACGGTAAGAAAGGGCCTCGCATATTGAGGCTCAACTTAGTGGTCTGGCTTTCATAGGCACCATAAGATCGATACCCATAAGTTTTTGGCTTAGAATCTCGGTCGGCTGAGTGGGAGGCGCACGGTCTCAATGATGCCTTGCTATGCGAGGCTTGCAGAATCATGGGTACCACGCTGTGCGAGGCTTAACAGGTGAAGAATGCACGATCTCAATGATGCCTCGCTATGCGAAGCATGCAGAATCATGGGCGCCTCACTGTGCGAGGCCTAACAGGTGAAGGAGGCACGACCAATGGTGCCTCGCTATGCGAGGCTTGCAGAATCAAAGGCGCCTCGCTGTGTGAGGCTGAACAGGTGAAGGGGGGGTTGCGCACCAACACTAGGGCGCGACAGGCAGAGGCTCGTATACCCACGGATACCACGCGGGTGATGGCTTCCAGGATGTCTTGCGAACTCACAGACACCACGCGGAGTCCTAGCCTCACACAGCGAGGCACACCGCACCTCGCCCAGCTGTGTCGAGACGCCGCGTACCCGTGCCGCCCGCCAGCACTTCATCTCACCTAGGTGCCTCCAGGCTGTGATGCCAGCGCCTCGCGTACCCACATGGAGTCTAAGACCTCTTGAAGGGGCATACGAGGAGCAACGAGAGAGACCCAAAAGTTATTTGGAGTCAAGCTTATAGTGAGGTAGAGAACTGAGTATATAATTCATGTTAATTCATAAGCTTTCCTACACATAATAGATTATGGAATAGCCTTGAGCAAATACATGTCTTGGGAATGTGAGAGTAACCGTCCGGTACAAGGTACCTGTACGTATACGGGAGTAGGATGTACGGCCATGAGGAGGACAGAGGCGTGACCCTGACATCTGCATTGTGCAAGTAATGGTGGTATGGATTTGTACAAAGAGTGGAGGCACTACTTGTATACCTCTAGCTATGTACTAGGCCGACACCACCACCTTCTTCCCACTATGACTTGTGCCTCAACCATGACAATGTACCTATGTACAATCTTGTCTCCTGGGACCACAATGTGTCAGGAGCCATTAGAGCCCCAATATAAATAGACCTTCACCCCTCCAGCAAAGGGGTTGGAAAGCTGATTGTATGGAGAGACATTAAAGAAATATATGATCCTTGCTCCATTGTAGTTTTTTATTTTATGCTAATTCAATTTCTTTCCATCTTATTCTTAGCTATCTTTCACAATCGAATTTGAGTTTTCTGATCTTGTATCATTGACAAGTTCTTACCGTCAATAAGTACCTATATGGCTTGTGTAGTAATTAGGTTTCCATGCTTAATGCCTTCTATATGTTCAAGTTTATCACAGAACTATAGAAAACCTGCATATAGATTAAGATCTTATATCTTAAAAAAGAATAGGAATCTATTATATTAACCTACTATTTGAATAGGAAGAAGAGATTTAGAATTGATTTTAAAATTTATACAATGAAAAGTTGATGAAATTAATTCCTAGGCTTTTTATTATTTACTTTTAATTAATTGATTCATTGTTTTACTTCCATTTTTTTGAATTCTGTTAATAATTTAGAAGTATTCATTTTAATTTTAATTATTCATTTAAGTTTAAATTCACCAAATAGAAAGTTAAAGAAAACTTAGTGGTATTTGGAAGAAAGTCTTCGTGGGAACGAACTTTACTCATCATATATTACTTGATTCGACCACGTAGACTTGCGTGTAGATTTTCACGTTCAAGGGGTTATCTATAGATCGAGATAAATGCCTGATGTCTTGGCCAATTAATTCTGGTCGATGACCTTGTTATCTCCAGGAGTTTGCTCGCCTAATAGTGTTATACCTGTTAGGAATCAGGCCTTGGACCTGGTTATACCTAGGAGTTTGCTCGCCTAATAGTGTTATACATGTTAGGAATTAAACCTGTGACCTGGTTATATTCAGGAGTTTGCTCACCTAGAAGAATTCTAGGTTTTCTATCTTTGAATTTCTTAACTTTAGATCGTATTCGGTTTTTTTTTTTAAATTCGAGCTTTAAAAATTTGTTGAATAATCAAATTTTCAAATTCTAACTTCTGAATTTTATCAAAATATGCTAAATACATTTAAAGACTCTTTGAGGGTTATATGCCCCCATAGCGATCATAGTTTATGAACATTCTAGGTTGCTTTTACAAAATGAGCACGTGATTCATCGCAAGAGTAAGATAAGAATGTTTGTTCTACATTTAAATTACGTAGCAATCTAGTGCTATTAAAATAGAATGGCTTTTATAAATATGCCTTATACGGAAAAATACTAAAAACATTAAAAATTAACAAAAGGTTGAAGAAAAGGGAGTGTGCCTCATGGATGTGCGATGTGAGGTCCTATAGGCCCAAAGTACTCGCGGGAGCTACTCGGGCCATAGTCCTTTGGCTTCATCTAGTCGTTTTTGTAAACTCGCCTTTAGGGTGTTATTTACAGCCTCGACCTTCCCATTATCTTGCAGATACACCACTAAAGAAAATCTCTTGGTTATGTCGTACTTTTCACAAAAGTTCTTGAAAAGATAACTATCGAATTGAGTTTCGTTGTCAGACATGATCTTCTTTGGGAGCCCAAAATGACATATGATGTTCTTTACGAAGAAATCCAGGACTCTCTTCAATGTTATGGTCGCCAGAAGTTCCACCTCGACCCACTTTGTAAAGTTTTCGATGGCGACAACTGCATAGCAAACTCCTCATTTTCTTGCTACTAGTGAACCAATTAGAATGATCCCCCATACTGTGAATGGCCAGGGAGATGAAATCAATGTTAGATTCATAGGTGCTACTCGAGCAATTGTGGCAAACCATTGGCACTTATCACTTTTTTGTACGTATGAGGTCGAGTCCTTTTTGTGCGTAGGTCAAATATAGACCTGCCTGAATATCTTTAGAGAGAGGTTTTCCTCCCACAGCGTGGTCTCCGCAGATTCCTTCATGTATCTCACGTAAGAAAGTATGTGCTTCATTAGGTAGAACACACCGTAGGAGGGGTAGTGAATGCCCTCATCGGTATAAAATCCCCACAACCATTACATACCATGGGACTTGATATAACAATTTTCTTGTGTCCTTCTGGTCTTTTGGTAGTTTACCGATTGTCAGATATTCCACTATGGGGTTTATCCAGATTGGTTTTGTGTCAATCACTAAGACCTCAATCAGTTCTTTGTTATGCTATGTTGTTCTAAGAAATCCACTGGGACCACGTTTAATGTATCCACCTCTTTGGTGGTGGCAAGTCGGGCTAAAGCACCAGCATTTGAATTCTGCTCACAGGGTACCTGCTCAATGGAGAAAAACTCAAACCCAGACAACTTTTCTATAGTCTTAGCTAGATAAGCTGCCATTTTGATACCTCGAGCTTGATACTTTCCCAATATCTAATTAACCACGAGCTGAGAATCACTATAACATTAGATCTCCTATTCTTTAAGTTGCCACCCATATTCCTTCCAAGAGCGCTTCAGACTCTGCTTCATTGTTGGGTGTTTCAAAACTGAACCTCAGGGTTGTATGGAATCGATGTCCCTCAGATGAGATAAGAATTATCCCAGCTCTGGATCAATTTTCGTTAGATGATCCATCAACGAAGAGTTTACAAAACTCTTGCACCGGTTCTGTCATCCTGAAACTTGTGCATTATGCCACAAAATTAGCAAGCACTTCACTCTTGATTGTTGTGTGTGGCTTATATTGTACCTCAAACTGACTGAGTTTGATGGCCCACTTAAGCAAATGTCCCGATGATTCAAGTTTATGCAAGACCTACCTTAAAGGTTTATTTTGGTTAAGACGTGGATGGTGTGGGACTGGAAATATGGCTTGAGTTTTCTCGAGGCTGTAATCAAGAAGAACGCGAGTTTTTCTAATAAAGGGTATTTGGATCCAGCTCCCAGAAGCCTTTTACTCACATAATACAGCGATTTTTGCGCCCAATTTTCTTCTCTAACTAATGCGGCGCTGACCACAATTTCTATCAATGGCAGGTATAAGAACAAACATTCTCAAGCTGCTGGTTTTGATAATATGGGGGGTTCAGCCAGGTAGTTTTTAGAGTCTAAAATGCCTGCTCGCATTCTTTGGTCAACTAAAACTTTTTGTTTCCCCTGAGAAAGTTTTAAAACGGGAGACATTTGTAATTCGATTTTGAAACGAAGCAGTTTAGGGTAGCAACTTTCTCAGTCAAGCAATATACTTCTTTATGCGAACTAGGCAATGACATTTCTAATAATGCCTCATCATCTCAGGGTTTGCCTCTATCCCCCTTATGTTGATTATGAAGCCCAAAAAATTTCCTGACGAAACCCCAAAGGTGCACTTCTGAGGGTTTAGCTTTATGTCATATTTCCTTAGCATGCCAAAACATTCTTCAAGGTCGGATATATGGTTACTGGCAGTCTTTTATTTAATGAGCATATTATCGACATACACTTCCATGTTTTTTCCAATCTGGTTAACAAACATTTTGTTGACCAGTCGTTGGTATGTTGCACCCGTAGTCTATTGCCCGAATGGCATAACCATGTAGCAGTATACATTATGCTCAGTCATGAAGCTAGTGTGCTCTTAGTCTATAAGGTTCACCGTGATCTGGCTATATCCAGAATATGCGTTAATGAACGACATTAGCAAATGACTGGCTGTTGTGTCTACCGACTGATCGATTCGAGGTAATGGAAAACAATACTTAAGATAGGACTTATTAAGGTCGAAGAAGTCAATGCAAGTTCTCCACTTTCCATTGGGCTTTGGGACCAAAACAGGGTTAGCGATCCAGGTTAGATATTTTTCTTCCGTTATGAATCCACACTTAAGTAAGCGAGCTACTTCTTCTTCTAAAGCTTCTGATCGCTCCTTCCCCTAAAGCCTTCGATTTTGTACTTTTGTAGGCACATTCCTGTCCATATTCAGAGTATGCATCAAAACATTCGGATTGATTCCCACAATATCTTCATGTGACCAAGCGAAGACGTCCAGGTTATTTCTCAGAAACTCGACCAATTCCTTCTTCCTATAGTTCCAAGATTCTTTCCAACATTTACAACTCTTGAAGGTACCTCTGGGTCGATACTAATTTCCTTGAGCTCCTCTAATGCTTGGAGCTCAGATCTGTCTTTGCCTAATGGTACCTCTGGGTCTTTACCTCCTTCCTAAGGTTCTTTCACCCAATGGGAAATTTCCTTTTCCCGAGGCTCCTCATCCCCTCAATGATGACCATTTCTTGCTACCTGGGTTGTGATTTTCCCTTCATAACAATGCTATAGCATTCTCTAACAGCGAGCTGATATCCTCTTATATTACATAAACCTGAGGTCGAGGGAAACTTAATTTCTAGATGTCAAATTGAGGTGATAGCCTCAAAAGTCATCAGCGTGGGTCCTCCAAAAATTGTGTTGTATGCAGCCGGACAATTGATTATGACAAACTCGAGCATTTTAGTAACAACTCTCGTATCATCTCATAGTGTCACTACGAGTCGATCGTCCCTATGACTGTTGTTTCTTCTCATTAGGATCCGTATAGGGTCATCGAGGTCGCCTTAAGATCGGCTACAGACAGCCCCATCTTTTCTAGGGTGGACCTGAATAGAATGTTTGCAGAGCTGCAATTATCAATCAATATCCTCTGTACTCTTCGATTGGCAAGCTAAACGGTTATCACTAGTCTATCATTATGTGCGAACTGGACGTGGCTAGTGTCCTCTTCAGTGAAAATGACTAGCTCTTTCTCCAACCATTGTTGTTTTGATAACCTTTGCACTTGAATGAACTTAGTGGCACTGTGGGATTTTAGCTCTTGTATGTACCATTTTCGGGCCCCATTACTCATGACCGCCAAATGAGGTCCTTCGGCAATAGTTGTTATATCCCCCCTTCTACTAGAGGGGGGACAATTTGGTTGAGCCCAGGGTTGACTGCCAAATTTTCTGGAGCTAGATGAATATTTTGCCCAGCTGGCTGATTGGGAAATACTCGGTTTTAGGCATATTAGGCTAACGGTCCAGACCGAATGAGAGTCTTGATCTCATCCTTTAGGTGACAACAATCATTAGTATTATGGCCAATGTCTTTATGATATCAAAAAAATTTGGTGGGGTCCCTCTTCGCCCTTTGGTGCCACAAGGGCTCTGGTTTTTTCCATGGAAGGTGGTTAGAGTTTTCAAGGAAGATACATTCGCACGTATCTGTCAGGTCGGTATAGGCAGTGTAGACAGACTTGTACATTTCACCAAGCTTGTTCTTTTTGGTTCCATTTTGGTCACCCTCACCAGTCCCCTTCCACTTAATGCTCTTCGTCTAGTAATTCTGGGTAGCCGATTGAGTCGTAGCTACAACATTCACCACCGCTCCAGCGAGCGGACAGGGTCAAGCTGGTTCCTACGATAACAGATTGTGCTTCCTCCAGATTTATCCATACCTGAGTCTAAGCCAGAAACTCATCTACATTCTTTACTACTTTTCACTGGAGTTCTTTCGATAAATCACATCCTACTGTGATCCCTATCCTCATAGCCATGAGCTTGGAGTTGTCATCAACATCCCTAGCTCATGTTGCTACATGGTGAATCAGTTCAGATATGCCTTCAGGGACTCACTGGGCTGTTGTTTAATGTTAGCCAACAAATTGGCTTCAATGCGAGATTCCTTCACAGCTCTGAATTGTCTCTTAAACTCGGAAGATAGTTTCTTCCACGAGGTGATTGAATGTTTCTTGTACTTGTTGAACCACAATCAGGCTGGTTTAGTTAGTGTTGCGTGGAACAAGATACATCTTAAATCGAACCCGACTTTGTGTGCCATCATTAAAGTATTGAGCATCCAGAGGTAATTGGACAGGTCAGTGTTTTCATTATATGCAGGCATGGTCGGCATCGTAAAGGAAATAGGATATAGAGCTGTCACAATGTTAGGAGCAAAAGGCTCGAGCTCTTTATCAGAATCACACTCATCAACTTCTTTTTCAGATAGGAGTCTCTTCATCTGTTCTTCCATTAAGGCTAATCGCTTGAGGGTTGGATCCTTGGCATATATATCAAAGCTAATCATCAGCCCCCATCCTGTTGTACGAATTAGATGGGTTATTTTCCCTCCAAGCTTGAGCTCAGTTAGGTGAGACATTCCCATTATCGCGTATGATAGACGGATCTCCCCTAGGCTGAGTATAACTCAAATCATCATGGAAAACTAGATTTCCTCTTTCTAAATTCAGATGGTCACGCGGGTCGAGATGTGGGTCAAAATGAAGACTTTGTGCAGAGCTCAAGTGATTCATCAGGTCTCTTTCATGCTTGCCTCCGTGTTGGCTCTTTGAACAGTAGGTTCAATTAGCGAAGCTTACATCTCGTGGCTGAGATAGAGGACCTGGATTATTAGCGCGAGGCTGTGGGATATAAATGTCCTCTGTGGGAGGAGCATTTCTCTTGCCCTCCCTCCGAGCTGGAACATTCCTCTGTGGGTGAGGTGGTGTTGGACGTTGGACTGGTGACAGTGGATGTCTTAGTTGATGAAGCTATCATTGTTCCATTCCAGCACTATATTAGCTCGCCCCTAATCTACTCTAACTCTCCAAATTGCAAGAAAAATTGATTCATTTCTTCTTGTCGGAGGCTCTGACTGTGGCACAGATGGATTTGCTGTGGTGTCCCGCCTCCTCGAATTGGTCCCAGCTTGTCCTGTTTGGCCAGGCTAGTTCTTTGGAGTGTGAGTTGAATGATCATTCCTGTGAGGGTTGGTAGTTTGAGCATTATGTGGGGTCTATTTAGAAGGTACGAAGCTTGGGGTCACAGTCCGAGGAAATCAAGTAACATGAGGTCAATGACTCCTATGAGTATTAGCAGGTTGAGTAATTCGCTGGATCCGCTCTAAAGGTATGGAGCTTGGAGTTGCTGTTCTAACAAAGCAACTAAGATTGGGTCAATTATTCATGTTGGACCTATGTGACCAACTTTGATCCTTATGATGTTAACATAAGTTACAGAAGGGGGTAATCGAGCACAGATCTCCTCATTCTACTTCTTAGCCTGAGCATGATGGAGCCTTAACTAGCATTTTTCACCTCGATGGCTGTCAGGTATCCCATATGGGGATTTGGTGGGTGTGATGCTCAGCTCCCAATGTCATCTTGGCCCACATGTTGCTTTCCAAGGCGATGTTAAGCAGTTGAGCCTTCTCTAGTGGGGACGGCCGCACGGTGCACCTCCTGATCATCAAGTTGTTTCATCTTATTGTCACACATAGACCGGGTGACCACCATTGTGATTGGTAAGTGAAAGTTTCATGGGGAATTAAGCCTAATATGCTCTCAATGAAAGCACCAATCTATTGACGCAGTTTTTCGCCAACAGTGGATTAAGAAATCTGACAATAGAGATATTAGGCTTTTGCTAAACTGTAATTGAAATAAAAAAAAAGTATTAAGATCACCCACACTTTTACGTGGTTCAGTGGTTAAAATTCACATAGTCCAAGAGTCAGTTTTATTATTCTATTAGTTTCTCACCGTGAAATTGTCTATCACAATTTCACCAGAGTTTCAGTGTACAAAAATTGTTCTCCCTCTTTCTGTCCATTCTCCCCTGTATTTGCTGGGAATTCTACCTGGACAGTTTTGGGTAACCATGCATAAATATGGTAACATACATTTTTGGCTAACACCCCATTTACAAAAATACATTAATGCTTATTGATTCTATGCCCCCAAAGTTAGGTAATAAATACAAGAAAATATCTCAGCATTAATGAGTGTATAAGGAATCTCCGAGTCTTTTGGGATCCTTCACTATACATGATAACCATGCTTCCGCGAGTTGAACACTTCATTCGAGCTGGATGTCGAAGAACTAACCTAACTTCACATGGGTCAGGTTCAGAGTTTCTAGAAGGTGATGTGGCCATCGTGCATCTCGAACTAAGTTGTTGGCGCAAGACGAGATCTGGAGATTTTCTGGTTGTCGTAAGCTGTCCAGTTTGACTCGAGCTGCTCACTCCAGAGTTAGCTAGATGTTCTATCTGTATGCTTTCTTCATGCACTTGTCTGCCAGCAGTACCCCGTGCTGGGTAATTTAGTTCGTATCTATTTTTGGGTACAATAGGTTGTATGTTTAGAAGTGGAATCCAACTTTCCATAGGCTTTATGTGGTTTTATATGAAAAATATTTAATTCTTGACTTCGAAAGGGCCAAGCAAGAATTATACAAACTTCTTTCTAGATTTTCTAGGTTCCAATGTGTATTTTAGGAGGATTAGATGTTCATAGTATGTATAAACATTCAAAAAGATTTTGAAATAACGAAGTTATAATTTTTACAAAATTATTGTGCAATCTAGAAAATTTGTTTTTAGAAAGTGTACAATTAGCCAATTTTTGACATCGAGTTCCACAAGTAAATTAATATATTATAACGGGGTTTTGGATTGAAAACTCATTTGATATTAGTAAGAAAAAGGTTATATTTGAAAATAGTTTTTACTAAGTAAAAATGATTATTTTTGTATAAATTTTTGCAAGGGATTTTGGTATAGCCAATATTGATTCTGCAAAGTTTGAGAATTTTTAGAGTTAGTTTTTAAAAAATATAATTTTCTAAAGTTATCGACTTAGAAACCAAAATGGACAATTTTCATACTTAGTAGAAAAATGGGAATTTTTTTAAAAGATTAGACTTTCAATCTACTTTAATATTAATACTTATAGACTTAAGTTTAGTACACTAAATAATTATTATGGTTAATTTGGATACTATAAATTAATGAATTTTGTTTAAAGAATAAAAAAGGGTCCAAAGCCCCAATTAATAAAGAAAATGTGATGAATCACCTTTTTAAAAAATAAAATTGACTTTCTCCTATTTTTTCTTAAGGACAAACTAAATTTTATCACCATCTTTTTAATTATTTCCTAACCAAATAAAATTAGCTTAGTTATTAAAGTGTACAATTTTATCGAATTTTAATTTTTTTTTATAGATTCTTGTTAATTTATCAAAGAAAGGGTAAAATTGGTAGAGTTAAAGTGCTTCCAAGCTATATTTTTCTGGCTAGGTCCAATAGAGGAAACGGAGCAAAAAATTTGTATAAAAACTGACTTTTAAATAATTAGACCTGTTGTGGGAATTTTTCCATGAACCTTGAGTTTCGGTTTACGACTTAAAAACTATGAGGATGATAATACTCTTAGCGGGTATTCAACTTATGACCTTAATGCTCAATGTAGAATAATCTGCCATAAATGCCATAATTAATCCGAGTATATTGTATGCTAGTTATAATATTGGATAATGGGACGGGACGGTCCGTGGGAGGATTGCCCGCATGGAGAAAACAACAACTGGTAAGTTTGTTTGTGATTTACTAGTCTAGAACATGAATTAGCTACTGTATTTCTTGCCAGAAGTAGGACTTTTGCTCTAGTGAGAGAAGAATCATTAGAGACATTGACTAGGGGTGCTTACGATCCACTTAAGATGTTATTTATTTATGGTCAGGGTCGCTCCCGTGACCATTGAGATAAGTATTACCAGTAAAACTTAAGAGTTTGTACAATCCTAGGGGTGCTTAAGCTCCGTTGTGAAATGTAGTTTTAGTCCGATTTGTGATCGTGAGATTTGGCCAGAGGATAAGTACTACCAATAAAACTTGGGAGTTTGAACGATCCTAGGGGTGCTTATGATCCACCGTGACAATTGGTCAGAAGGTAAGTATAACCAGTAAAACATAGCAGTCTTGATGAGCTAGTGTAAATTCTCCAACCCGGTGTGTTATTATAAATTCCCTCAATAACTATTGATTATCCTCGATATGAATTTATGATTTTGATACCAGTGTCGAGGCTCAGGTCTCCACTGTGGTTTGAAACTTATACTAGAGGATACCTTTGAAAACTCCTGAGTTGGCTACTAGGGTCAATATTAATATTCGGTTATTATTATGTATCTGCTCTAGACTGGATTTCTACATGGTTTAATGTTTCATCATTTCAGCTTATGGAATTGTGATACTACTTGGACGCTTAAGCGTTCTTGAATTTTTTTATTAGGGCCCGGATTTATCTGGAACCCTAAGTGTGGTAAGATATCTATTGTGCGAGCAATGACTTGGTCATTGGTTCCTATTGCTCTATTCTTCTCTATGTTCTCAGATTGGCTTTACTAAGTGTTATCGCCTACCTAGTTGTTCATGTTGTAGGTATGGGCAAAAAGATAAGCTGGGTCAGTGAGCGTCAGGGTCTGCTTGCAAGGATGTACTTGGGGCCCAACCTCTTGGGAGTCTGCACTTTTGAAATGTTATTTTTAATTATGTTTAAACTCTTTTGGTTCACTGCAAAACTTAAAGTCAAAATATAGATATTTTTAGTGTGTGCACACATTATGTATAAAAGTTTTATTTTATATGGATTTTTTAGACTTCTCATTTATTAATTGGTTTAATTTTTGCAAAATCAGTGTTAGTATTTTTTGGGTTGTTACACAGAGATACCTTTATCTTTGAATGGTGACTCACGTATAAAATGAGTTGGTCCTCATGCCCCTTCTTTAGGAGCGTCTTTAGTTCAAACTCGTCCTACTCCTCCACGTGCTGTTGCTAAGAGGTTATTAGCCTCTGGGAGTGGTTCTTTGAGCTATTTCAATAAGCCTACTCTAACTTTTATTCATGAGAAGGGTTTCGCTACAAAATCTCAGAAGAGTAAGAGATCTTGTTCAGATAATCAAAGCTTGCCAACAATGACTACTACTAGTCTTATGATATATTTTAGGAATACTTTACATGCTAAATAATCTATTAGACACCATGAGCATGCGTGCCAGTATATTCCCACTTTAAGAGTTGACTAGCTCCTTCCACCACTTACAATTTTATGATCTAACCTTATTTCTCTCTTTGCATGCTTAGTTGACTTCATGTTGGTCTTTTAAAGAGATCTATCCTTGACTGTTTATTATTAGTGAGAAACTCACTTTTGCCTCCAAATATCTTCAGGAAGCTAAGCAAAAGATAAAATACCTCACAACCAAGCTAGATAAATGAATGTCGGAGGAAAGCTCAAAAAATTTCAAGGTTGAAAAGTTGCTTTTTGTGTCTACAAAGGAACATGCCAAGACTAAGAATAAGCTTGATAAGGATTTGGAGGAGCTTTCAGAGATCAAGTTGCAACTTGTTGTAACTGAAAAAGAGCTCACTAATGTAACGTCCCGAATTTGTTATTAAGTTTAAGTGCCTTGCTTACTGTGCCTGGAGGACCCAATTGGAATTATATGTGAGATTAATGGGTTATACGTGTGATTGTTTGTTATATATGATTTGTGTGGTAATGTGAATAGATATGCATGTTTATGTGTATTAAATATACATGTGGACCCATTTTAGTAATTTGGGGCATGTTTGTAATTTTGGTTTTTTGAGGGCATAAATGTAATTATGTATGTCTTATGAGTAAGAACCTAGTGTTATGGGGATATATTTGAGATGTGTGGTCTGAGGCGATCCTAGTGAGCAGATTAGCGAAGTAGTCACAACG
Organism: Humulus lupulus; assembly: GCF_963169125.1. NCBI lineage: Eukaryota > Viridiplantae > Streptophyta > Magnoliopsida > Rosales > Cannabaceae > Humulus > Humulus lupulus. Next base: position 84,480,515 of record NC_084796.1, on the reverse strand, counting down.
GGGTCTAATTCTCGGCTAATGGTGAGGCAAGGGGTATTTTGGGAATACATTATGTATTCGAGGTTGAAATGGTAATAGGTAATTACTTATTAATTATTTGGGTATGTCTAGATTAATTGGGAATTTATAGGGCTACTCGAGATTTAGCAGGAAATGGGGCATATGACTATTTTTCCCTTAGGGCCATTAAATAATTGGGTTGTGACTAAGGGGCATTATGGTTCTTTTATCAAAGGATAGAGTTAGCCACTTAGAGACTTGGGAAACTAGGAGAAGGTGCCAAAACAAAAGGGATACTTAGCATCTCTCCTTCTCTTTCTCTATTCAGTTTTCTCTCCTCCTTGGTTTCCAATGAGGTCAAGAGAACTCATGGAGAATTGGTGCACAAATGAAGGATTTGAAGCTTGGATTTGGGAATCAAGCTAGGACTACTTGAGGATCAACTTAGGAACAAAATTATGACCAAGGTTCTACCACCCAAGCTCGGGGTTAAGGATCGTGCTCGTGATCTCTTTGGGTTGTTAGCTCGGGACACAAGGTAAGAAAACTTTCTATCAACGTAGATCTAGTTGTGCTTAGTATTGTATATATGGTTTGCAACTATTACACCATATGTGTGTTTGTGATGGAATCGGCGAAGGTCAGAATCAGCTAGGGTTGGATATAGCATAAGCTAGAATCGACAAAGGTCAGAGATGGCATAGGCCAGGATCGGCAAAGGTCGGAGATGGCACAGGCCGGGAACGACAAGGGTCGGGAGCTACAAAGGCCGAGTTCGGCGTTAAGCATGCTGAATGTAGGCTGCAAGAGTGAGACCGTTAAAGGGAACATGAAAGGTGAAGTACAACTTTAAGCTTGCTGAATGCAGGCTGCCAAGGTGAGACCCTCAAAGGGTATTATACTCACCCTCTCGGTTAAGAACGTGGACTTGGTGCCTAGTAATGCACCCTGATCGGTGGAGGCCGGTGTTGTGTTGTTGTGTTGTTATGTTGTTATGATGTTGTGTTGTTATGCTATTGTGTTGTTGTGAATGCAGATAGAAACTTGTAAATTGTTTGACGTGTTTGATTTATTATGTATTTATTGAAGTGAATTATTATATGTTGTGCTGTGAAGTTTTCTTGCTGGGCCTCGGCTCAAAGGTGCACTGTGGTGCAGGTAAGGACAAGGAAAGGATCGATCAACCATGAGTTGGAGGGCAAGGAGCGGTACGTACATGTTTGGCCTACCTGGCTGCCACGGCTGGGGGTTGTTTTGAGGAACACGTTGTAAACATTCAAGTTTGTCGCTTAGGTCGACTGTACCCACATCTTTGGATTGTAAATATAATTCAAAATAGTATTTTGGGATCCTAATGTAACACTTTTACATTTTTAATGAATGACCAACCCTTTATACTTAATTTTAATTAAACGAGTCTTTATTTTTATTTAATCACACTTTTAAGCTTAATACCTCGTCTAGCGAGCAAATGGCATCTTTTAAAATAACATGGTAATTACTCTAGGTTTGTAGGGCGTTACAACTTGGTATCAGAGCGTGCCAAGGTTTATGGTTCTTAGAGAATGATCGAACATGTACGCTTGCTGCCAGAGAGAAGCTTGACTCAGGGTTTGTTGGTATTAAGTGCAATATTTGGTTAACTGCTTATCTGAGTTGCCTTATCTGCTAGAATAGGGAGCATGATGGATATGTATGTGTTTTATGGGAATGAGTTTGATGATTGATGCATGAGCATTATGGATTTGCGTCCTAGTATGCCTATTGTATATGGCTATTGTATTGTTTGGCCATATTAATGGTATAGTTCTGGATAAGAATATCAGGGCTGGTAGGTTAGGTTAATTGTTGCAAATAGATTTGAAAGTTTTGTATCCAAGGCAGTAAACTGGATTAGACAGAGTTAATGGTGGGGTTGCGGATGGAAGTTGAGGCCAGAATCATCCATCGGCCCTGGGCTCAGCAGCAGATGTGTGTGTTGTCATGCAAGCAAAATCACAAAATGAAAAGGAAGATATTAGGTGGTTAAGACAACGGGTTTTGTTAGGGAACGTTGCCTTGTGTGTGTTGGAAACAAGGACACCAGTTACGATTTAACCTGAAGGACGAAACAAATGAGAATTACTGTATGAAATATTCCAAAAGTGTCATCCTCCCGTTTTTGAGGGAGGTTTGGACCCGTTCAGAGTTGGACAGTGGACGAACATGGTTACCTTTGTCCTTGGCTATATAGGAGCGAAAGGCAATGATAGAGTGGCTGCTACCACATACATGTTGCAAGAGGATGCTCAAATATGGTGGGAAGTTGTATCTCAACCCCAGAATTTTGTCATGATGGGTTGGGAGGAATTCAGATAATGGTTCAATAGGAGGCATTACTGTGATGCAGTTTGAATTGTGAAGAGCAATGAGTTTATGAACTTAGTTCAGGGTAATAAGATAGTGACAGAGTACATCAGTGAGCTTCGTAGATCGGCAAAATTTGCGTTTGATTTGGTACCAACAGATGTGGCCCAGAAGGAGCAATCCACTTGAGGATTGAACCCTCGGATGGTCCAGAGTGTTAGGATTCCTCCAGTATTTTAGATTGTTACCTACGCTTAGGCAGTTGGGAAGGCCCTTGTTTAGAGGACGTAGGAGACGAGACATGAAATAAGAGTGTCGTTGGGCGAAAAGCTCAAGCAATGGTATCCCCATTCACAGGATCAGGTGGGAGCGGAGGCCCAGTAACCAGGAAAGAAAGACCCCTGATAGTTCTATTACTCCTGGTCTTGACGGGAGGGGTCATAGTATTCAGAGCGGCCGCTAGGACGGCGATGAGGTCTAGAGGAGTTATTTAGTATATGCTAGGTGCAGGAGACGTCATGTTGGAGAATGTCGAGCAAAGGCATGTTTTTTATGAAGAATGGTAGAGCACATCAAGAATAATTGCTCGAAGACAAAGACGGAAGAACCAAAGAGTATAGATAACCCTACCCCAGCTCAGAGGCGACAGGTCAGCTTTCCAGTTCCTGTACTTTTATATTGAGCTGGTTCTATGAGGATTTCGAGCTGATCCTTAGTGTGGATTTGTCTATCAAATAAGGGACAACCATTGACTGTAAGATAAGATGGTGACTTCTGAGGTTAAAAGGAAAGGACCCAGTTGCGATTACGAGGTGCCTAGCTAAGAGGAAGAAAACATTAGGATTATTTCAGTGAGACTTGATGAAAGTTGGATCGGTCGATAAGGTTTCAGATGGGTTCACGAGGATTTGTTGGAATTTTTGTTGCATCTAGGGAATTGAGTGTGCTACAGGATTAAGGAAGGAAAGGACCTAGTTGCGATTACGAGGTGCCTAGCTAAGAGGAAGAAAACATTAGGATTATTTCAGTGAGACTTGATGAAAGTTGGATCGGTCGATAAGGTTTCAGATGGGTTCACGAGGATTTGTTGGAATTTTTGTCGCATCTAGGGAATTGAGTGTGCTACAGGATTAAGGAAGGGATAGAATTGGTATTAGGAATATTATGAAGAACGACACTAGCTCAGCAGAAAGAATTAAATGTTCCGTTAAAGATGTATTCGATTGGAGGGTTAATTAGACAGAACATCTCATCATGAGACACGTCAATACTGTTTGTCAAGAATAAAGGATTCATTACCCGATTGCAAGGGTAGGACAATGCTCTCAAGAATTAACCCTCGATCTGGTTATTACCCGCTGAGGATCAAGGAAAGAGACATTCCAAGAATTACTTCTTCCACCAAGTAGGATGTATTGGATTATTAGTGAAGGCTTTTAAACTTACCAATGCTTCAGCGGCCCAGGTAAGTTCGACAAGCAGAGAGTACAGGGATGGTATGGACAAGTCTTATTCGGATTGATCGAGTAAGTTTCATACTACTCGAAATTAGAAGCAAAACGCAAATGACAACTTCATTGATAGTACCAAGGCTAAGGAAGCAGGGTTACAAGTAAGATTTCATAATCGATAAGTTCCTATTTCTCCAAAGGATATTCAAGGATGTGTTATATGAAGTGATGGGATCATGTATAAGGTAGTTAAGATGGAAATCGTAAGGAAATACCTAAAGGAATGCCTCAAGGAACACAGTGAAGCAAGTAAGACACGTCGACTACTACTTGAAGCATCTTTGAGGACAGCCATACGTTGAGTAAGTAACGTAAGAACCTAAAGTTGGTCTGAATGGATAGTTGCGTACCGAATTTTCAGAAGTTAGAATAAAGGTTGGTTAGCACGTCATGGTATTATGATATGTACGTGATGGACTGGTACAAGAGGACAGTGCAGTGGACACTGTCCTTGCTTAGAACATAGAATATTAGTGCAGTGCGTCAAGGATTACGGTGCGCCCGGATATACACTAAAATAATGATTGTTTGTACCTCACAATGGATGAAGGGATAAGGACATAAATGTTCTACATTGTATGTCGAGTTGAAATTAATGTCGGTTAGCCACGATTAAAATGAAGTAATGATGTGGATTGGTTTGGAACCTGTCATTGATAATTGGAAAATATATATTTCTATGAATAAATGGTGAAACAGAGAAGGAAAATCTTGTATGAATGGGTAAGAATCCTACCACTTTGGTATAGGTAGGTTAAGATATGCGGATTAGATGAGTGATCTGATGGATGTTGGCTTTAAGGGGAAGAAGCAGGACGAGCCTTAGGTTACCCCTTCCAATTATTGTATCCAGGAAGTTTGAATGGGTGTTGAGGCCAAAATTTGTATACTGGGAGGCGCACGGCCTAATCGTTTAGTAAATGAGATATTATAATTAGAAGTTAGAAAGGCTATTATGACTCTAGGGTATCCTGGAGTTAGTATGGAGGAATATAATTATGGAAGCTAGGGGTGGATCACCTCAGATTGCAGATGAGGTGAGTGGATGTAAAAATTTGTCACCTAACCTATTGGGTTAACACACTATGGTTGTGTGAGTGAGATATCAAACAAAAGAGTGTGTATGAAGGAAGATCATGCATCTCCACCAGACACCGAAGTCGATAGTTTCAGATTGAGACCCATAGATTCCCATGTTCTAGAAAAAGGGTCATAGAGTGGCTTTGAGTAGGATATTGTGAGATAGGGAACGAGAAATGCTTATTCCAGAAAATGAACTCAGGGACAAGAAGTATCCTAGTTCAAAATTGGCTTGGGGGACCAGTGAAATTATTGAGGATCATTAGAACAGGAGTGTCTGCATTATTCAAAGGACATAAGAGTTCGCCAATCTAAATATGGGAACGTGAAATTACAGGATTGAGGACTTTGTATTCTTCGAGTATTATGAACTAATAAGGATAAGATTGTTTAGAAAGGAAAGATGGGTTAGAATCTGGATTTGATATATTTGTGATATCCTAATAGGGATTAGGCTAGGGGCCTACAGATTGACCTTACCCCACCATGGGTAGAGGCTCCTAAGATGTTACTTGTGCCAATGTTACAGAAAATGGGTGACGGGTACGACCCCTTATTTGGTAAGGAGACTTAGGAAATTAAGTGAAACTTATTATGTTAGGAAAAGCCAGTGGAAATTCTGGATGAAAGAGATAAAGACTTACAAATTAAGACTATCGTTCATTTAAAAATGTTGCAAAGAAGTGGCAAGGTAAATGACCTGGTTTGGGAGGTAAAGTCAAGTATGCGAAATCAGTATTCTAAGATGGTTGAATAAATTTTGAGGAGAAAATTTTAATAAGGTGGGGATAGTTGTAACGTCCATAATTTTTTATTAAGGCTGAGTGCCTCGCTTACTATGTTTGGAGGGCCTAATTGGAAATATATGTGAGATTAATGGGTTATACGTGTGACTGTGTGATATAAATGATTTTTGTGGTAATGTGACTAGATATGGATGTTTATGCTTATTGAAATGCATATGGGCCCATTTCTGTAAATTGGGGCATGTTTGTAATTTTGGCCCGTTGAGGACATAAATGTAATTATGTATGTCTTATGAGTGAGACCCCAATGTTATGGGGATATATTTGAGATGTGTGGTCCGAGGCGATCCTAGTGAGCAGATTAGAGGAATAGTCAGAATGGTGTGTAATACCTGCTCAGGGTCAGCCAAGGGGTATTTTGGTAATGCAATATGCATTCGAGGTTGAACGGGTAACAGGTAATTACATAGTAATTATTTGGGTATGTCTGGATGAATTGGGAATTTATAGGGCTACTTGAGGTTTAGTGAGAAATGTGGAAAATGACAATTTGCCCTTGGGGCCATTAAATGATAAGGTTATGACTAAGGGGCATTATGGTTATTTTTATCAAAGGATAGACTTAGAGACTTTAGTGGGTCTGCTGATGTGGGGACCTCCCACTCATGCCTCAGATGCAAATACTTTAACCCCCTCCAAATTCTTGTATGAGTTTGGGGGTAGAGGGAATAGAGACAGTTTGACGTAGTTCAGAAAGTCTACGAACTATTGGTCCAATGGGAGGAAGGCACCGACCTTCAAGTGCTCATAACTCCAAGACCCATATTCCTCTTAGAGAGGGGCGCAGCTCCGCTCTCCCTCCAGCGCAAGTCGAGGGTTAAGTGGTTTACTTTTGGGATTTGAAAATTCATACGAGCTAAGCTATGTCCTAGCCTCAACGCGTGGTCCTAGGCGACGCGCTTGGATTTCTTAAAATTCCCTGATATTTCAGGATTCGTGTGTCAGGTCTGTCAAACCCACTAAATTTCTTTTGGATATGGTTTAATGCAAATTCACTTAAGGAATCGTAACCTTTAAGCTACCAAGAACCATACCTAAAACACCTTCGACTTCTACTCCCCAAACAAGTACTCAAATTGATTTACAATTATTATTTTCTCTGAAAAACCCAAAAAACTTGCCCCAATTCATGAAAACCTTGTTTCTAAATAAGCATAATATCATTCATGTAGCCTAAACAGAACCCTATTTCCTATTTCCAAACAAACATAACCTAAATGACATTGAGCAAAGGATGTTTTTCATAGTAAAGAAAAAAAAACTCACTGGAAAAGAAGGAGTTGAAAAATTAAAACCAGGTGAGAAAATATTTATAGTTGGTATGATCAGTTCAGAGAAGTGTCGATACGTCTACAGGAAATTCCTTGAAAGCTTCTGAAAATCTGAAAGGTGTCATAGGGTTTTTTGGAGCAATTGGTGAAGAAAAAGGGAAACTTTTTTTTTTGAAAAGGAAACTTTTTGAATGCAAAGGTGGTGATGGTTCAGGTCTGGTCACCCTATTTATACGTAAACCACGAGAGTTAATTCGGGTCATCCGATTGGGTTAGCTCGAGATCCAAAGGCAAAGATTAAATGAACCATATGGCAGTAAAAAGTTGACAGGACATTTGTCACAGTCCTTGACACCTGAAGGAACGCCAATTGCAGGCAGCCACGTGTCCAGTACTCGAGTAGTGGGCAGGCACGATTTTACATGGCAGAAGCCTAAAATCCCCTACTGTGCATTTCATAAAGTGACGACATCAAGCACGAGCAAGAGCTTGGGGGAAAATGTTGTACGCTAAAATTAGCACGAGTTCAATTACAGCTCAGGTACAGCTGTCAAATGAATATGTGGAAATATAGCCAGGTAGAATACCTGGCTAACAGTTATGTGAATAGCTCGAGTCTGGGGGCCTGACAGCACGATACACAGGTTGTTATCAGACTGCCTCTGAGGATAACAATTGAGCTTGATACTTATAATGACCAGATCCAACTTTGGTTGCTCTGAGCTTACTACGAGCTAGGGTTCAGATAGTCTTTGAACACGAGCTCGAGTGAGATATTCAGCTCATGGAAACCTGGACAGAACGCATACGGAATCATTCCAAGAGATTTAGAGGCTCCATATACACTCAATAATGCCCAGGTTGTATTGCATATCTATCATTTATTTTCCGAGATAGCAGAAGTATATTCTATTCTGTTATCACATCATATCCCAATGTAATTGAGAATAATCTGCATTAAATGCATACCTTATTAATTCACGCTGTTACCCAAACATGTCCAGGAAATTCTCCTATAAATATCAGGGATAATGGACAGGGAAGGGGACGAGTTTTTTATATTACAAAAACTCTCCAAAAATTGAGAGAGAAAAGTAATAATATTGTCTTTTGGGCTAGGTGGATTTTAACTACTAAACCATGTAAAAGTTGTGTGTGTGCAAGAAGGTTTTTATTATTTCATTACGGTTTATAATTTAGCACTAATCTCCCTATTTGATTTCTTAATCTATTGTTGGCGAAAAACCACGTCAACAATATACATATAATATAATTATACAAATTGTGTTTAGGAAATCTTTTAACATAAAAATTGTGTAAATTAAATAAAATATATGTAATTTTTTAAAATTTAGTCACTTATTAGATTTAAATAATTTGTGAGAAAACAATAATGTAATAAGAATAGAGAATTGAGATCATTCAATACATTTTGAATATATTTTAATTAATATAAATAATAATTAACTAAATTATTGTGAAAATAAATAAATAAATAAAACTTATTCGGTTTTAGAATCTAAAATTAAATATAAATTTATGGTACTCATAATATTTTGAGGGGAAAATTGTAGAATTTGTTACAATTTTTTTTGTTTGTTAATATTTATATAAATCAAATAATATATATATATGATATTTTAGTGAGGCTTGAGAGCCCTTACTTGCCACGTTGTCCCTTTGTGGTTGAGTAGAGTCATGTAAGGTAGGATACTCCAATATTTGTAGACTATCCTATGTCGGCATAAAATATTGTTATACCTATTCTTTGAGCATTTATGATGTAATAAAAATAGCAATTATAAAAGAGATGATGAACAAAAATAATTGCATTTCTGTTCTCACAAAACATAAAGCAAACTATCAAGCGCTACAGAATGGATCTGGTCGCCTAGCTCTATTTTTCAACTCCTGTTCGCTCATAAAGGTTGTAATTCACTAACAGAGACATGTGTTCGTGTATCTTGGTTATTTTATGCATGTTTGTTCAAGTCGGACTATCTACGCCAACAAACTTAGCAAAGAAGCACAGAGTCGACATTTATCAAAATACAATAATATTTGTGTTATTAAAATATTATTTACGGGCCAAGCCCAATAGCTTAGGCCCATGAGTTAAATGTAACCCTGAATTCCTCAATATAAATAAGAGGAGATGGGACAGAAATAGTGGAGGCAATTCATAATGCAAAAACTCCATTCTTGTAAAAACAATTAATCCTTATGTAATGTAAAAGCGAAGGAGGACTATAGAACAACTGGCAACGTAAGTTCACCAAAAAACAATGGTTCTTCAAGCTTAAATATCAATAAAAGTGACTCATTGGACATAAGTAATTTTGTAAAACACCCTCATCTACTGTCATTGACATACAATATCTAATCGTTATTTATTTAGAAAAATACCACGAGTGTTTAAAAGGTTCATTGGGGCCTTATCAAATCATGCAATATGGGCCCATTTGTTAAAATGAAAACATAATGTCTGTCATGAAATTTTAAAATAAAATGTTAAAATCCCACTGAAAATATAATTAAACGGGATAAACTCATAAAAATGTTTTTAGGCGTTGCTAGATCGTTTTTCGTTCATCGGAGCCCCACAACATACATACTTAGACCATGGAATGCCCCACATTATCATGCGTGCCAATGAGAAAACCTATCGCCTACCTGTAAGGGGAAAGTAAGGGGGTGAGCTAAAAGCCTATTAAGGAAGTACAAACAAGAACAACAATTTGCATAGTACAATACAAAACTATTCCCATCGTACATAAGATTAAAATGGCATATCATGGACATATCATAATCTCATCCACTTTATCTGAAAATTCATCATAACAAAGAAAGCAAACAATTCTATGAGGTAACCAGCATAGCATAACCTAGTAAATCTTCCTTTGTGAGGTAATCAGGATCTCAGGTCCTAGAATAACTTCAGTGTGTCCGCCTTATGAGTTATGTCATACCTTAGTAACTCCCTTGTTGTGTTGTGTTCAACACACTAACAACACTCTGCTTTTCATACATTCATACACCACATACATACATAACAATTTATCTCACAATTGATATCTCATACAGTTCAATATAATAGCATAAGAATTATAGCTAACTTCCTTACCTCAACTCCAAGCAATTTAAAGATGAGATAGCTTTCACGAAGAGCATAGAAAAGTCAATCAAACACTCATCTTAAAACCAAATAGAATCAAACACACCTATAGACATACCTCAAGTGTGCATGGGTCATGCACAAGTGGCACAGGTTGCATCACAAATTCATTCATACAATAATCTCACATAAACTTATTAAAGAATAATAACAAATATACTAAGGGTAACTCAACAGTCTCAAAACAAGGATCATGCACTTGATCAAATAGCGTAATTTTGAACATAAAAATTGACTTGCATGTAACATGCATATGTGGGACGGTTCTTAAAATTCGCCTTTGCAGTTGGTAAATTCTATTTCTTTATTTTATTGTTACTTTTTTTAAAAAAAAATCAGCCAGTAATGAATAATTTATAAACTTGATTAATATCACTATATTACCCTTAAATTCACAAAATTTCATTCTCAAACTTTATTTCAAAAAAAGGTATTTTTTTAAACTCGTCATTTAGCTATATCTGCACCAAAATAGTAATTTCCCATTTATTATATAAATTGAGATAAAAATGACAACATTTTTTTCTATTTCTCAACAAAAAATTAATTTTGACAAACTTAATTAATTTCATAAAATACTCAATTCAAATTAGCAAAGTTAATTAAATAAAGCACTAGGCCGAAACCCCATACACACTTCCATTTTCATTTCCTTCATTTTTAATCACTCAAAACATCATGTTTCAAAGGTAAAACAACATTCTAAAATAAATCCTTTTAAAAATTAAAATCATGTCCAAACATGGTTCTTATATTTCAAAAATGATAATCATGTTGATAGAGCGTTAACTAAGATAAAAACAATTCCAATATGCACAAATACACCTTAGCTTGCATTCTATTAATACAACATAACCATACACTCAAATCCATATGCATGCTAATCAATACTCAAAAGAAACAACAACAAGAACCTAAAACATGTGCTAGCCAAAACTTACACCATCTTCCAACCTCTATTTCATTTTCCAATTCAAACCCATCAAGCCTTTAATTAAAAATATCTTATCAATATACAATGTGAACATGGCAACATAAATATATAAACTAAGGCCTATACACATGTTGGCTGAAACCCACCATCTAACAACCTATAAAAATTAGCATATCTCCATGTATCAATATCATGTCTTAACAACATAAACTCAAATCAACACATCTCCATATATCAATATCGTGCCCTCTCTCTTTGTTTCTCTCTATACAGTCGGCTAGCTACCAATATGGAGCACTCAAGCTCTATTTTTTTTCTATATACAACCCTAGTGACCGACCCCTCTGAGTAATTGAGAGAAAGGAAAATTTCCACCTTAATTTCCCTTGATTCTTGCCTTGAGATCACACTGAGGTAATGGTGCCAACCAAAAGGATAAGTCAAGAAGCCAAAACTGGAAACTAAGCCACTCTCTCACCCTATCCTTAATCGACCCCTCAATCTCTTCCTCTCTCTATCTCCTACTCGGCCATGATAGGCCATTCACACTCATTTCCCAACTTTCCAACTTTCTAAAATTTGTACAAGACAAGTAATAAATCCTTACCACTTTATTTACTTCTTTTGTCTTCTAAATTTTAAAAAGAATTAGATTAAATCAAATGGAAATAGTTTTCCCTTTTACAATACATGTAACGTCCCAGAATTCCTTATGAAACTTAGTACCTTGATTAGCTTGTCGGGAGAGCACGTGGAGTAATTATGTAATAATTAAATTGAGATTTGTTCATGAGATTTTGAAGAGAATTGAGATTTTTATTGGGTTATTTCAATTAGTAATGATGTCTAGCTAGGTGATAATGGTTGATGAGTGATAAATTCAGGTTTACAAATGATTTGGGGTCGTAATTGCTACTAAGTGTTAGAATTTGAGTGTAATTCTTAGATTTGTTTGGGAGAAAGTTTGAGTTTGAGACTCAAGGATTCTATTTAGCATTTTGAGGAGTTTTAGTGTGGCTTTGATGTTGTTTGGGAATTTTGGTAGTAGTTTAGGGTGGTTTAAGCACTTGAAATCGGTTGGAAAACTCGTTGGGCTCGAATTTTTGGTCTGAGTTTGCAAGGAAAATCGTAATGGTTGAATTAGGGAACAACACTTTAGTTTCTGAGTATATTTGGGTTTCTGGCGACTAAGCGCGACCTTGCAAGGTCTTGGTTCAACTACGCTAGTGCTCAGAAAGCGTGAAATTTGGAATTGGAATTGGGGTTTCGAGTCTAGGGTCGCAAATGCGCTTGGTAGGGCGTGACCATGTAGTACTTCAGAAAGGGCTGATTTCTTGTGGTTCCATGATTTAGAGATTAGATTGGTACTCAGGATCTGAGTTTAATCCCTACTGTTGGCGAAAAACCGCGTCAACAGTTTGGTGCTTTCATTGAAAGTTCATTAGTGCTTAATCCTTTACAAGTTTCATTCAACGTTCATCATGGTGGTTACTTGATCGATGCATGACAATTAAATGGAGCAGCCAAATGGGCAAGGGGCACATCCTACAGACGTTCCCAATAAAAGGGCCCAGACGTTCAGCCACGTCCTGGAGAACAACAGGTGGGCAAAGACGATGCTAGGAGTTTAGCGTCACTCCCACCAAATCCTAATCCAGGATATCTAACCGCGATCGAGATGGAGAATTCCCAATTAAGTAGCCATCTCGCTCGGGCTAACAAACAGATCAAGTAGGTCCTGGCTCGGTTACCCTCTCTTGCGACCGATGCTAACGTTGGAAAGAGGCAAAATGGGTCCCATAGGTCCTACAGGAATAACAAACCCAATCTTAGTCATTCTATCATAATTGCAACTTCGAGCTTTGTACCTTCAGATCGAAATCAGCGGAGTACTCAATCAGCTAATCATCACAGGAACCATCATCCCCATGTTAGTCGATCGGTCAGAACTGCGACTCCCAGCTCCGTGCCTTCCGCCCAGATTCCAAGGAATGTTCACAACAACCCAGCAAGGCGAGCTGGGACAAATTCACAGAGGCAAAACGCCCTGGAAAATCCCCCTATCCGTGATCAGAACCACAGTCGCAGAGAACTCAGGAGATTGAGGTATAACCGAGATGGGTTAATTTAGTCCGACCTGATGGCACGAGGATAGTCTCACCAATAGGACATCCCCCATCACTGGTTAGACATCCTACACCACTGCGCCCACAAAGAGATGCTCCAGTTCGTGGAAATAGTAAGAGAAATCCTCCCCCATCAATGGACATTTACGTCCCGCGAGCACGTGCTGATAATCCAAGTCCACAATCTCAGTCGCGGGTCGTACATTTCGCAAATGGAAGTTAGTGGATGGGGAGCCAGCGTGGAGGCAGTTCTAAAAGTGACTTCTGGAATCATTTTAGTTCCATGGAAAGTCCTCGTTCCGATCCACATCTCGACATGCGTTACCATTTGAATTCACAAAGGAGGTATCCAACTCTCAATGATGATTTGAGTTATACTCAACTTAGGGGAGGCCCGTCTAACGTACGCGGCAATGGGAATGTCCCACCTAACCAAGCTCGAACTTGGAGGGAAAACAACCCATCAAACGTGTACAATAAGATAGGGGCTGGTGAACAACTCCCAGCTATACTAGAGACAAAACATCCAACCCTCGAGCGATTGGCCTTGATGAAGGAAAAATGAATAAGCTCTTATCTGGAAACGGAACTGATGATTTTGATTACGATGAGGAGCTCAAACTTTTTTCCCCAAACATTGCAACAACTCAGTATCCTATTGGGTTCATGATGTCAACCATGCATGTGTTTGATGGAAACACAGATCCATCCGACCACTTCGACATGTTCAATACACTGATGATGGCCCACAATGTTAGGTTTGACCTAGTATGTATTTTTTTTCCCCACAAGTCTGACCGGACCAGCCAAACAGTGGTTCAAAAAGTACAAAAAACATTCAATCAGCTCGTGGAAGAAGTTGTCTTCCGAGTTTAAGAGAGCGTTCTGAGCATCAAAGGAGACTCGCATAGAGGCTGATTCATTGGGCAACATAAAACAGCAACTTGGTGAGTCATTGAAAGCATATCTGAGCAGGTTCACCAACGTTGCAGCACGAGCTAGAGACGTTTATGATAGCTCCAAGCTAATGGCAATGAGAACGGGAATCCTTTTAGGAGGCGATTTATGGCAGGAGCTCGAGCGAAACGGAGTTGAAAGTGTAGATGAATTCTTGTCCCGGGCTCAGGAATGGATAAACTATGATGTGGCACAATCTGTCGTCGTAGGAACCAACCAGGACTCTATTCAGTCCACTGGAATGGTGACAGATGTTGCAGCTACGACTCAACCTATTACCCAGAATAACCAAGCAGGAAACAATAAGAGGAAAGTGAATGGTGAGGGCGACCAGAGCGACACAAAGAAGAACAAGCCCGAGGAAAAATTCAAGCCCATTTATACCATCTACACTGACCTAACGGATACATGGGAACATATTTTCCTAGCGAACTCTAATCGCATTCCGTGGAAGAAACCATAGCCATTAAGGAACGAAAGGGCGAAGAGAGATCCCTCTAAGTTTTGTCGATACCACAATGGCATCATCCATAACACTGATGATTGTTGACAATGAAGGATGAGATCGAAACTCTAATTCAGGCTGGACCATTAGCCTAGTACGCCTGAATCCGAGTTGCTCCCAATCATTTTGCCGGGCAGAATTCTCGTCCAACTCCGAAAACTCCGATAGGCCTGCGTAGGAATCAGATGGATCAGGAAAACCAGGTTGACCCTCCTCCAATAGTAGGAGGAGATATAACTACTATTTCCAGAGGACCTCATTTGGCGATCACGAGAAATGGAGCCCAAAAGAGGTATATACAGGAGCTGAAAACTCACAACGGTATAGAATATATCTCGGAGCAACGATTATCAAAACAACAGTTGTTGGAAAAACAATCGATCATTTTCATGGAAGAAGATGCTAGCGATGTTCAATTCCCTCATAATGACCCGCTGGTTGTAACCGTTCAGCTCACTAATCGAAAGGTATGAAGGATATTGGTTGATAATGGGAGCTTAGTAAATGTACTTTTCAGGTCCACCCTAGAAAAGATGGGATTATCCATAACCGATCTTAAGGCGGCCTCAATGACACTGTACAGATTTTTAGGAGAAGGAATAGCGGCCATAGGGACAATCAGACTGGTGGTCATGCTAGGGGGTGATACGCGAACTATTACTAAAATACTTCAGTTCTTCATAATCGATTGTCTGGTAGAGTATAACACAATTTTGGGATGAACCGCGCTTATGGTTTTTTATGCCATTACCTCTCGATCTGACACCTGTCAATTAAGTTCCCCTCAACTTTTGGTATATGCACCGTAAGAGGAGACCAACACTCAGCCAGAGAATGCTACAACATTGCCTTGAAGGGAAAATCACAACCTGGACAGCGGGTAATGGTCATAGTCGACAGAGGAGAGGAGTCCCGCCTAATCGAAGTTATCCGTGGGACAAAAGAACATCAAGAAGGAAATAAAGAGTTCGCCCAATAGGACGAAAATGATCCACAATTAGGTGAGGACATGTCTAAGCTCCAAGCTGTGGAGAAGCTCGAGAAAACCAGTATCGACCCAGAAACACCTTCAAGAGTTGTAAAAGCTGGAAAAAATCTTGGAGCTGAAAAGAAAAATGAACTGATCAAATTCTTGAGAAAGAACATGGACGTCTACGCCTGGTCACTCGAAGATATGGTGGGAATCAATCTTAGTGTAATAATACATACTTTGAACTTGGACATGAATGTGTCTGAAAATTCCTAAAAATTGAGGCTTTTTGGGAGAGAACAGTCGGAAGCTTTACAAAAATGTAACACCCTGGTTACCCCAGAACAGATACGGTGAACGGTGAACTGGAAATTTGACCCGCTATCCGAGTCCTTTGGTTAAAAATGTGCTCTAAGTGTAATCAACAGGTTAAGGTCTAAAACAAATAAAAAGGAAAGGATATATTTTATTATAAACTGCTCATGAGCTATTCAAAACATTTACAAGTTATTTACAGTACAAAAAGGTCACTACTATTTCAAATTTACAACCCCGCCGACCTAAGCAGCAAAAATAGGGTAAACCCCCTAGTTCCTCTGAGAACTCCTTGGCCGTGGTGGTCAAGCGGCCGCATATGTACACATCACCACCTAAGCTCTCCACTCAAGGTTGGGTGAGCTTTTCTTTCCCTTTACCTGCACCACATAGCACCCATAAGCCAAGGCCTAGCAAGAAAACACAATAAAGCATGATATAATATCAACAATGATCATAATAATCATTCAGGACTATCAGTCCAAAACAGATAGGTGACAATCGCAAAAGTGGGTACAACCCCCTCTAGCCATGTGACGATAGGGTCACCAGGGCTTAACAGATAACTGAACCTTCCTAAGCTTTAACAGGATAGGTGCATGGTGATTAGTCACCAACATAACCTTCCTCATGACCATAGAATCATAACCCTGGAACATCGTTCCCTAGCCATGTGACAACAGCCACCGGGGCCTCATACCCTGGCTCTGAGTAACCAGTCATAGACTAGCCAAGCGCTTATAAGTTCATCGACCTTAGGGTCGGTCCAGCGTTAATTCCTTAGAGTCATTCAACACTGATATCGATTAGATCTAATATTCACTCGGCCCTACGTTCAGGACGCTTATGCCGGCTCTGACCTTTAGGTCAGTATTCCTGACTAGTCAGTGCCATATACACACACACAATATTCACTAGCATATAATATGCAATCCACGTCCACATTTATCAATCAACATTCCTCAATAACAATCATGCATGTCATATACATATACAAGGTGCATTTGTATTCTTACACTGTTTTCTTACCTCAGATTCGAGCTAGAACGATTAAAAGAATGACCCTTGAGAACGATCAACCTTTAGTCCTTTAGCGGTCACCTAATCATAACCAAACACGGGACATCATTAATAATAATGAATAACATAGGTCAACAAACCAATATCTAGCCTCCGGGACATCAATCTAAACTAATCTAAGTCGTAGGAATACTCCCGAAGCTTATAACTAAGTTCCCGGGGTCAAAACATGCAAGCGGGGTGAAAACTGGGCAAGGGCTGCGGCCCTAGCACCTTGGGTCGTGGCCCCCAGAATTTCCTGAAGCAAGGGCCACAGTGCCCTTCATCAAGGGTCGCGGCGCCTTGCAGGCACAAAGAGCCCCACCTGCTTCTTCAAGGCAGGGCTGCGGCACCCCAAGAACAGGGCCGCAGCCCCCAACTCTGGGACATTCCCAATCACGTTTTTAACACTCCAGAGCCTCCAAAATCATACCTAAACATTCCCCAATCATCAAATCAAAGTTCCCAAGCTTCCCAATGCTCCAAAACCCTCAAAACCCAAGGTTCAATCAAACCAAAAACTCAATAATTTACAAAATCTAATTCAAAGCTTAGAAACTCAGAAAGCTCAAAACTTAAACTTCGATTACCTTCGATTGGGTTGTTTTCCGTCAAATCCTTCAGTTAAGAAGCTTCTAATCTTTCCTAGGATCGTTATGCCTCGATTCATGCTTGATTCCGACTCCTAGAACTCGAGATTTCTTCGAAAAGGATCAAACGATAAAACGAACTGATGAAAGGGAGAATGAGAGGTTTTCTAATGTACGTTCTATCTGATAAGCTACTTCAAGCTTAAGTAACCTCAAATAAAACCTAGTGCTCAGGGTCCCAAAAACACCCATGGGGACATTATAGTCAAAACTTCCAGAATTCCATCCTGATCTCAAATATTCCCAATTTATCATTGAATAAACATTCCTATAACCCAATAATTGACTCCGTTATGATAAAACCGCTAATCCATTATATATGACTGTCTCATGCCGAATAGCTCGAATATATCTCCATAATAATGGATTCTCATTCACAAATCACATTATGCCCCCAAATACACAAATATACCCTTAACAGGCCAAATTATCAAAACAACATAATATTCAAATGTGGACCCACATGCACGTATATAGCATCATATCATAATATAATTCACATATACATGCATATTATCAACTAATGGCATAATTAAGCAAGTATGGCCCTCCCGGCCTACTAATCCCGCCATTAAACCATATCGGACAATTCGGGGCATTACAAAAAGAAGTAGCTCGCCTACTTAAATTCGGATTTATCAGGGAAGCAAAATATATGATCTAGGTTGCTAACCCTATTGTGTTCCCAAAGCCGAACGGGAAGTGGAGAACTTGCATTGATTTCTCTGATCTCGACAAAGCCTATTTTAAAAACTATTTCCAAATACGTAGAATTAATCAGATGGTAGATGCCATAGCCGGTCACGAGCTCATGTATTTCATGGATGAATATTCTTGATATAACCAGATTGTGATGAACCCTGCAGACCAAGAGCATACCAGCTTCATGACTGAGCATAACGTATACTGCTACAAAGTTATGCCATTGGGGCTGAAGAATGCCGGTGCAACATAAACGATTAGTCAACAAAATTTTCGTAACCAAATTGGCAAAAACATGGAGGTGTATGTCGATGATATGCTCGTTAAATCAAAGACTGCTAGTAACCATGTGTCTTACTTGGAAGAGTATTTTGGCGTACTAAGGAGGTACGACATGAAGTTAAATCCTCAAAAATGCACTTTTGGAGTTTCATCTAGAAAGTTTATGGGGTTTATAGTCTACACGAGGGGGATAGAGAAAATCCAAAGAAAATCATATCATTATTTGAAATGCCATCACCTAGTTCTTGTAAGGAGGTACAAAGTTTAACTGGAAAAGTTGCAGCCCATAAACAACTTCATTTCAAAATCTTCTGAAAAGTGTCTCCCATTTTACAACTTGCTCAGAGGAAGCAAAAAGTTTGAGTGGGTCGAAGAATGAGAACAGGCATTTTACGACCTGAAAGCTCATCTAGTTGAACCCTTCGTACTATAAAAATCAGCATCTAGAGAATGTTTTCTCATGTATCTAGCATAGAAAATGCGGTCAGCACTGTCTTAGTTTGAGAGGAAAATTGGGCACAGAAACAAGTGTACTACGAAAGTAAAAGACTTCTCAGAGTTGAGTCCTGATATCCCTTAATAGAAAAAGTCGTGTTAAGTCTTATTTTACCTTCAAGGAAGCTCAAACCATACTTTCAGTGGCACACCATCCACGTCTTAACCGACCAACCTTTAAGGCAGGTCTCGCAAAAGCCTGAAACGTCGGGACGTCTACTAAAGTGGCCCATAAAACTCAGTGAGTTCGAGATATTATATATGCCACGCATAGCAATCAAGAGTCAAGCCCTAGGTGACTTTGTGGCCGAGTGCACAGGTTTTTAAGATGAGCCGGTTAGAGAACCAATGCAGCAGTTGTGGAAAATCTTCGTTGATGGATCCTCTAATGAAAACAAACCTGAAGCTGGGATAATTTTTGTAACACCCTACTACCTTAGGGCCGTTACTAAGTGAGTTTAAAAATGGAAATTGTGCAACTAACAGACTCTACGAGGTTTCTAAAACCAAAAGCATGACTAAACCAGAGTTTAAGGCTGTACTCTTTGAAAATGTTTAGTTTCATTGAAAACATTAAGTATCAAACATCTGGGATCCCAAAAATAAGGTTTACAAAATATTTACAACTCAAAAATAGATTTACACCAGGTTAACTATCAAAAGAATAAGTTAATACAGCCATATACAAAATGCCCCCAACCAAAGCAGTCGGGCAGGCCGAACATGTACGCGCTGCCCCCACGCTCTCCATACTCATGGCCAGTTGACTGACTCCTTGCTTTTACCTGCCACACAGAGCACCCGTGAGCCGAAGCCCAGCAAGAAAACTCATACAGTATATAACATATGCATAGAATATAGCTGACATATAATCCACTGATAAATAGGAAAACCATCAGACTGAACAAGCACGGCCATGCCGCCCCAGAGGCCATACCTAAGCCTGGGGTCTCGGTCTTTACCGTAAGGATAACTCATGTATCCATTGGGTCCCACCCTGGCTATAAGCATTCCATGTGCTAAGTGTTACTTCCGGCCCCAAGGCCGTTCTCGGCCTTCACCGCTCTCGGCCTTAGCCGTTCATTTCATTATAATCACACATATAGTACATTTCGAAATAATCATTCAAACATATAATAATTCATTTAAGGTTATACATTTGCACATAATACAATCTAGGGCCGTGCCCTGCAATATCACTGTGGGCCCATGCCTTGTTCTCGGGTGTTATGGTTTTCTTACCTTTCAATTCGATAGCCTTGATCACCTGACTCCTCGAGCACGATCCTACTTGAGCCCTAGCGCTTACCTAAGAAAAATCCATAAGTCAAAGTCATTACCAAACCTCAAGTCCAAAACCTAGCCTCGGGACCAATCCCGAGCCCCCGGGAAGTCCTAGATCCCCAAAACAAAGTGGTGGAATCGAGCCCCGAACCCTAGGTCAAAATCCCTCAACAAAAACCCAAAAATCCCTTTCTGTGAACAGTGCAGCGCTACAGAACTCTAAAGAGGGCGCTGTAGCGCTACAAGCAAAACCACACCCCCCAGAAACAGGGGCTAGCGCTACAGCGCCCACTGACTAGCGCTGTAGCGCTAGTTGCAGCCAGACCACACCCAAAAATCATTTCTGCGATTTTCCTTCAACCATTTCAACCCCAAACTTGCCCAAACCTTTTCTAAACCCAAAAACAAACTTATCAACACCTCACACTCATCCCAAGCATCCCAAGAACTCATACCCCAAGCTCAAGCAACCCAAAACTCAAGATCTACCATAATGAACCCTAAAACCATAAATTCATTCAAACAACAAAGATAAGGTCTTAGAAATCATACCGTGGATGGAAATTCGACCTTGAGTTGAACCCTAGACCTCCTTAGCTTGCTCCTTCACTACCTTGACCTGATTTCCCCAAAAATCCCGTCTATTTAGCTCAAATACACAGCTCAAACCAGTCAAGCCCTAAAACTGAAATCTCCAAGAACTTACCTCAAATTTCTAATGTGATCTTGCTAATCCCTTGCCAATCCTCAAGTCTAGCTTAGGATCCTTGATGCTCAACCTACCCTAGCTCTCCACTGAGCTTAACTCCAAGAAAAATGAAGGGAAAATGGTGGGAGAGCCACAAACCGATTCTTTTGGAACAAAACCCTTCAGCTTTTCTCTCTTTTCCTTTTTCTTCCTTCTTTCTTTCTTTTTCAGCCTTAACTCTTTTCTACTAATTCCACTAAGTATAAAGCCCCCTTTAACTTATCTCTAACAAGCCTAAATACCAAAATGCCCTCCCTAATAATTCTAAACCTTTTTTCCCATGTAGGGACATTTTAGTCTTGTTACCCAAATTCCCACTAATTCCTCAAGTGTTCCTAATAATTCCCGCTCGCTACCCAATACCTGATTAATCACCAAATATACATTCCTCATCATCAAGATTAACCTCAATATATTTTCCAAATTCTCATTTAAACTCCCCCGGCTTAACCCAAGCCGGGTATAGATTCCCGCTTTGACTTTTCCGCTAACCCGCTCATTCTAGGATCGTCTCGAGTCACAGATCACAGATATCAACACAGTCATGCCCAAAATGGCCAAATTACAAATATGCTCTTTCTAAGATAATCAGGTCTACATGCATACTAATTCACATAGTCATGCGTCTCAAATAATCAAATAGTCATATAACGTGCATTAAATCATAATCATGCATTAAACTCATTAAAGTCACACACAAAATCCTATTATGCCCTCCAGGCACACTAATCAAGGCCCTTAAGCCTTATTAGCGATTTTGGGTCGTTACAATTTTAATCTCATCTGAAAGGCATCGAGTCTATACAGCTCTCAGGTTCTGATTTGAAGCATCCAAGAACAAAGTCGAGTATGAAGCCCTATTGGCAAGGCTAAGGGTGGAGAAAGAGCTCAAAGCAAAGGCGATCCATTGTTATAGTGATACCCAAATTGTGATCAATCAGATATTGGGGGAGTATCAAGCTCGCGGTATCAAGATGTCAGCTTACTTAGCCAAGGTTAAGGGTGAGTTGTCTGAATTCGAGTTCATCTCCGTTGAAAAAGTGCCTCGCAAACAGAATTCCAATGTTAATGCTTTGGCTCAACTTGCTATCACCAAAGAGGCAGATACACTGAACGTAGTTCCGGTGGAGTTCTTGGAAAAATCGAGCATAATAACAAAATCAGTTGAGGTCAGAATGATTGACATAAAACTGACTTTGATGACCCCCATAGTGGAGTACTTCACAGCCGATAAGTTACCTAACGATCGAAAGGATGCAAGAAAGTTGCTATATCAAGCGTCACGGTATCTTATGGTTGAAGGGACTCTATATCGATGAGGGCATTTGCTACCCCTTATGCGGTGTATTATACCCAAGCAAGCACAAACTATCTTGCAAGAAATACACGAAGGATTCTGTGGAGACCATGTTGGGGGGCAAAACCTGACTCTCAAGGTATCGAGACGTGGATATTTTCGACCCACGCTGACAAAGGATTCGATCTCGTACGCGCAGAAATGTGACAAATGCCAATGTTTCGCCCTAATTTCCCGAGCAGCTCCCGTTGACTTACCCATGATATCATCCGCTTGGTTACTTTTCAGTATGGTGAATTGACTTGATTGGTTCATTTCCTTCATGAAAAGGAGGAGTTCGTTATGCTGTTGTCACCATCGGCTACTTCACAAAGTGAGTGGAGGCCGAGCCTCTGGCAATCGTCACCTTGAAGTGTGTTCTAGATTTTGTTGTAAAAAATTATCATATGTCAGATTTGGGCTCCCAAAGAAGATCATTTCTGACAACGAAACTTAGTTAGATAGTGATCTCTTCACAAACTTTTGTGAAAAATACGACATAACCAAGAGTTTTTCGTCGATAGCTTACCCACAGGCTAATGGGTAGGTCGAGGCTGTAAACAATACCCTAAAGGCGAGCTTAAAGAAGCGGTAAGATGAAGCCAATGGACTATGGCCCAAGTAGCTCCCACAAGTGCTATGGACCTATAGAACCTCACATCGCACCTCCACACGACGTACCCCATTTTCTCTGACCTTTAGAAGTGAGGCAATGCTCCCGATTGAGGATCTGGTGATGACCCATAGAAACAAATCCTTTGTCAAGATCAAAATCACGAGCTACTCATTGCATCCCTTGATCTGATCGAGGAAAAATGAGAAGTGTCACAATTGCAGCTAGCCCATTATCAGTAGAAAATCACTCATTACTTCAACTCGAGGGTAAAAGGACGCATACTCGAACTCGGTGATTTGGTTGTCTAGAGGGTGTTTTTGGAAAGTAATGATCCTAAGGACAGTGTGTTAGGGCCAAACTGGGAAGGAGCATACCAGATCATGGAGATCCTATGTGAAGGGACTTTTAAGCTATCTCAGTTAACTGGAGAAATTGTTCCGCAGACCTGGAATGCACTACACCTCCAAGATTACTATCAATAATTTAGTTGTGTTTAATGTTTCTGGTATTATTTTCCATGTAAGTATTATCTATAAAATTCACTTCAATTTAATAACAATTGCATTATTGTGTAATCAATATTGTCATTTTATTATCGCGTGCTCATTTTGTAAAAGCAACCTAGAACATTTATAATTTCTGGTCGCTTTGGGGGCACATAACCGAAGAGTGATCTTGAAAGAGTTTAGCTTGTTCAGATAAAGTTTGAAACTTAGAATTTGGAAAGTTTATTATTCGACGGCTTTTTAAAGCTCAGATTTTCAAAATAATTCTGAAAAGGAACTAAGTTAAGAAATTTCTAGAGCAAAACAAAACCCCGATATACAACCAGGTATGAGGCCTGATTCCTAAAAAGTAAAATTTTATTCAGTAGACTAAAACTCCTGGATACGACCAAGTCTGAGGCCTGATTCCCAACAGGTATAACGCTATTAGGTAGGCAAAATCTTGGATACAACTAAGATATCGAGAAAAATTAGTTAGTCGAGCCATCAACAATCTATCACGATCTAAAGACAACCCCTAAGATTTTGAGTGTACAAGAATCCAAGAATTCACAAACATGAAAAACAATAAATTAAGGGGAACGCAAATAGATAACAAATTAACAAACATATATTTAAAAGTATATATTTATCTCGAGGAGGAAAAACCTCGATCTGAGGCCGAAGGTGATTGTTTCAATCTCTAAGAACTTAGTTATAGAAAAAAAAAATAAAGAAAGGCATCATTGAGATTTGTTGACATGCTCAGAGGATGTCACCTCCTCGCCATCCCCGTCACCATCACCGGAAGCCTTGACAGTCTCAGAGGGTTCCTATGATACTCGAATCTTGAACTTGGCAAGAAAAGACTCCCAAAACCCTTGTTGCATGAAGGAGAAATCTTTGTCCTGGTTTAAAGCCCAGTACCTGTAGAGAATCTCCTCTAGAGAATTTTTTGACTCTGCAATCTCCAACCTCACCCTCTCGGCCTCCTCCTTGTCTTTGGTCTCGACCTCATCAAGCTTATATTTTAGGCTATCATTCTCGCCCTGCAGCTGGTTCGGTCATTGGCTCATTTCCATGACCTGGTCTTTAGTAATATGCTCGCTTTCTTAGGAAGTAGCCAGGGTAGCCTTGGCAGTTTGCTCGATCTCCTGGGATGTAGCCAGGGCAGCCTTGGCAGATCGTTTGCCCTCTTGGATGGCGATCAGAATGGATTAGAGCTCATCACTCCTAGCTCAAACTCGAGCAATACCACAGAGTTGAGTCAGGACAGACTACAAAGAGAAAATGCAGGTCAAGGTAAAAAAGAAAGAGAGGAAAAAGAAAAAGAAGTAATATAGGAGGAATGATGGTGGTCATAGTGAGGTTCATCCCCATGGCAAACTAAAGAACATCTTCGGGAGTACGCTCCTCCATGGCCCTCAAATCCTTGACATTGGCTCTGTACGCATGGCCCACCATATGGCTCGTCATCTCATATACAGTGCCTCAAAACAATTTAGGGATCCTCACCAACTCGAGTGTCTTTACCGGGATCTGAACAGATGGGACTTGAGCGGAGGGAATTTTGGCCTGAATCACTTGAGGAACTGAGGGAGGTGCATGTCAAGGGAGAGGAGGAGGAGCCTCAAGGACAGTGAATGTTGTTACAGGGGCTCGGGGTTGAGTTTGTTGTTGCTGCTCCCGGGTGGAGTTGGCACCTTTATATTTGAATAGAAACTCAGTGGAAGTTCCAATCTTGGAGGCATGTTTCTTTGCCAATCTAGGCCTTTTTACCACGGGCCCAGATCCGGCCCCACCAACCTTGAAGGCACCCTTTAAACATGAGGCATCTGGCAAATCCATCTCTTCACCTGAAAAGGAACGAGCATTTTTATATTATATGTGATATATGTTTGAATGGATGGATGTTTATTTTCATGATGATAGATTCTTAAGGGTTGTTTATCATGGTGCTTTTGGGTTTAGGAATTGTTCTTAAAATTTCTAGATGAAATATGTAAGTCAATTTCAGGTGATAGGAATTTTGTAATCTTTCTTTGAAAAATTCAGGGTAAAATTCAAGGGATGGCTTGAGCCCCGAGCCATGCCCATGCGCTAGCCCGCGCCCCTGCATGCATCCTGTGCCCCTACTCCAGCCTGCACCCTTGCACGCCCGTCTACGCTAGCCTCACACACCCCTGTCACGTATCACGGGCCGCCAACTTGACACCTCGAATTGACGGAACGTGCGACACTTATTAGCACACTCAACTAGCAAGTCATCCTAAAATTCACACCTAGATGATGTGTAAGGGAAATGATACAAGTCTTGTAAATGTAAGGGCAATGATCAAGCATGAGCAAGCACAATGCAATCAACAAAAGGCAACATCCCACACAACAACTAGAGTATCAACATAGGCAAGTGGCACACGATGGCCCAACAAAGGTAACAAGCAAGCAATACATAGACCATAAAGGAAGCATACACAAAGGGACATGGATAAAGATCGTTTTATTAATATATGGCCTTGATAGGGCAAGAGAGTACTCAACTTAAGCCTCTATCTGCTGGTGGCCATGGTGCTTCCCCAAGTCACTAGGTTACCTTCTCTAAGGAGCATTCTAACGAAATAAAGTCATCCCACGAACATAAATGATTTTCTCCTGGGAGACATATACATAATTACAAAAGTGCCATCCCCTACCCTTGAGGTTACTTAGTGCAAGACTTGACTAATGATGAAGCACCAAGGCATCCTCATACATACAAAATTGCCCCCTGGAGGTGTGTCATGTCACAGCACGTCACACCGCGGGCCCCTGCGCCCAGCCGTGCACCCTGTTCACCCCATCCTCCTCCCAGTCGTGGCATCCTTCATTGCCGAACCACCCTGCTGCCGCCGCACCTTTTGGTACACACCTATGGTTTGTATCTTACAAACCCTAATGTGTAGTTACCATAATTGTTTTAATTATTCATTTAATAAAAAATCATAAATTGAATTAAAATGGTTTTAATTTGGAAATTTCTTTAATTAAAATAATATTGATTATTTTCCATAATTAAAAATATTTTAATTGTTATCTTCCATAGTTAAAATTATTTTAATTAATGTGGATGCTCAAAATTCAACACTGGTAAAGAACCCACATCTCATGCCTAAGGTCCCTGGAAGGTCCAAAGCAACCATGTTTGAAGTCCATTTGAACCCTCAAATTAGTACTCAAAATGACCCTGCTCAAATTGACCACTCCACCTTGGGCACTAGTAGAGAGCCCAAGCGTCACGCGCGCACAGCGCCCCGCGCGCCTCGCTACACCACCAGGAGACAAGCATCTCGTGGCCCCCAAGATGCCACACGCAACAGTCACGACGTGGTCCTCGTGGTGGCCTCCTCTCACACACCAGCCTCGTCCTTAGGGGTGTCCACGTGGTGACCATGGAGCACGAAGAGTTAGAATACGGATGGCACGGTGTCCACGCCAGGCTGGTAGTGGCAGTACAAAAATGGTACATGGCCAGGACTCCCTCAACACGCTTATGAGGTCAGTACCCAACAAGTAGTGGGGGCATAATATGGTACCAAGACAAGAGCACTTTTGCAGGCCCCTGACATGTACTAGAGAAGACCACCACTCTTCCAACACCACTACCATCCGTACTGCTATCCTGACAGTATACTTGTGTACTATTTTGTCCTGAGGGACCACTATGTACAAAGGAGCCATTAGAGCTCCAATATAAATAGATGATCACCCCTCCAAAAAGGGGGTTGGAAAATTCATTGTATGCAGAGGCTATTAAGCAATATACATTTTTCACTCCATTGTTCATCTATGTTTATCCTTCCATAAGTTCATTCTAAGTTTTTATCTAAACATCGCCACATTCACCTATGAGTTTTCTGACCTAATTTCGTTGACGAGATTTCACCGTCAACAATTAATATATCCAAAATAAAAATTATCTTGATTTTAATTTATTAAAAGTAAATTTTTTAATTTTATTTTTGAATTAAATTACCCAAATTAAAATTGGGCCTTAGAAACTTTTTGGGTGTTAAAACCCAAACTTTAATTATATTACAAGTTTGCTTAAAATAACTAAAAAGTTGCATAATTCAAAATGGACATGAAAAATGGTGGCATTGGCTCAACAAGACTGCATCTTAAGGTTCAAGATCAAGGTTGTGACGCCCCACGTCACTATGGCTACTTCCTGGAATGACGACTGGCCCTGCAAACCAACATGAGTCTTTCCAGCGTGCTTTGTCCTCACTCACACGCTTCCTGAGTAAACTTCCTAGGAGGTCACTCTTCATGAGACTACTTCAAGTCAAGCACGCTTAATCTTGGAGTTCTCAAGTGATGGGCTACCGAAAAGAAGATGCGTCTTTTTGGCATAGGTAGTACCCATCAATCCATTTAAGTCATATTCAACTGTGTAGTCCCATGCCTACATAGTCTTAGAATCATCACACTTGACCTTCCCAAGCGATGTGGGATTGCACAGTTTTTTACCTAGTCTTTTCCCCTGTGTCACGGGATTCTAACTATCACAATCACCCCTCCTTAGGGGTCTAATGTCCCCGTCTACCATACTTCCAGCTAGGTCAAGGCTCTGATACCATTTTTTAATGCCACACGTCACTATGGCTGCTTCCTAAAATGGCGACTGGCCCTGAAAACAACCAAGAGTCTTTCCAGCGTGCTTTGTCCTCACTTGCACGCTTCCTGAGAAAACTTCCCAGGAGGTCACACATCATGAGACTACTCCAGGTCAAGCAAGCTTAAATTTGGAGTTCTCAAGTGATGGGCTACTGAAAAGAAGATGTATCTTGTTGGCATAGGTAATACCCATCATTCCATTTAAGCCTTCTTCAACTATGTAGTCCCATAACTACATATTCTTAGAATCATCACACTTGACCTTCCCCAGGTAATGAGGGATTGCATAGCTTTTACGCATTCTTTCCCCCTGCGGATTATTGGAGTCTGACTATCACAAAGGTGCTCTTCATCAGGCCTTTAATCATCTAGGTTACATTTTCAAGTATGTTTTGGAACTATGTAGTCCCATACCTACACAGTCTTAGAATCATCACACTTGACCTTCCCAGGCGATGTGGGATTGCACAGCTTTTACTAGGTCTTTCCCCCTACAGATCATGCGATTCTGACTATCAGAATCACCCCCCCCCCCTTAGCGTTCCGATGTCCCCGTCGACCACTCTTTCGGCTGGGTCAAGGCTCTGATACCATTTGTAACGCCCCACATCACTATGGTTGTTCCTGGATTGACGATTGGCCCTACAAACCAACACGAGTCTTTCCAACGTGCTTTGTCCTCACTCACACGCTTCCTGGGAAAACTTCCCAGGAGGTCACCCATCATGAGACTACTCCAGGACAAGCACCTTAAACTTTGGAGTTCTTAAGTGACGGGCTACCTAAAAGAATATACATCTTGTTGGCATAGGTATTACCCATCAATCTATTTAAGTCATCTTCAACTATGTAGTCCCATACCTACATAGTCTGAGAATCTTCACACTTGACCTTCTCCAAGCGATGTGGGATTGCACAACTTTTACCCGATCTTTCGCCCTGCGAATCACAGGATTTTGACTATCAGCATCATCCCCCCCCCCCCTTAGGGATCTGAGGTCCCCGTCGGCCACACTACGGGCAAGGTCAAGCCTCAGATACCATTTGTAACACCCCACATCAGTTTGGTTGCATCCTAGAATGACGATTGGTCGTACAAACAAACATGAGTCTTTCTAGCGTACTTTGTCCTCACTAGCACGCTTCCTAGGAAAACTTCCAAGGAGGTCACCCATCATGAGACTACTCCAGGTCAAGCACGCTTAACTTTGGAGTTCTCAAGTGATGGGCTACCGAAAATAATATGCATCTTATTACTATAGGTAGGACCCATCAATCCATTTACGCCATCTTCGACTGTGTAGTCCCATACTTACACTGTCATTTCCTAATTTCTCATAGATTATCGAGAACACAGAGTTGGATCATAATTCATAAATATTGCTCATTTATTGGATAAAAACTTGAAAATAATTACATGGATCCATGGTTTTACCAAAATAAAATAATTTTCTTTAACATAAAAATGAGCAACATTTAAATAAAACTTCAAAATAACATGCTTTAATAAAAATAGACCTGCTTGATCTTCCTCGATTATATGGTCCCCACGAGTACATCACAAAGCTCTTAGGTCCCACTCGCCACCAGCCTTTCTATCCTTAATTTCCTGAAATAACAACATCATAAGGGGTGAGCTGCTAAGCCCAGTAAGGAAAATACAAACAAAAGTTAGTCATATAATCATACAATAAAACATATCATAAATTTGACAAAGGTCTTAACAAAACTTATTTATACTAAACATGCAACAATAAACCCTAGGACATATCACAACCTAAATCATATCATAAATCATAATCTAAGTCATAGTCATAAATCATAAGTCATAGATCATAAATCATAAATCATAAATCATAGGTCATAAGTCATAATCATAACAATAAGTCATAGGTCATAAATCATAATCATAACTATAGATCATAATAACAAGTCAGATATAATAAAAATATAAGTGTTTATACAAGGGTGGCAATTAAGCCCCGGAAAAAAGTTCGTCATACACCAGACATCACTTAGATCTGTCATAAAGTTTTGGCAACCGAGCCTACCGGAAATAAGTCCATCATACATCATTGGACACCTTAGGTCCAGACACACTTACCCCTTTATTGTACCTGAAATGTTATGTCATACAAACATAAACTAGATCATAAACTACATAAACTAGGTCATAATACTAAACTACCTAATTTTCCTTACCAAAACTGGAATATTGGAGACAAGAGCGGAATTGGAATCTCCTAAAACTAAACATAAATAAACCACAAGTTTCTAAAGAAATGAAGTTGAAAAGAAGATCTAAACCATTGGAACAAAGACTTACTAAAAACCTTAAGTTTTAAGGAAATTGAACACCTAACCAAAAGTCATTATAACGAATTAGTATTTGAAGAAAAAGGAAAGAATAAGAAGAATAGAAATGAACTAAAGCTAAAGATTAACGGTACCTTAGATAGCTTAGAGCTTCAATCTATACCTCGAAAACCAAAATCACACAAAATCTTACTTCCCAAGTGTTTAGAAATGCTTTAGATTTGAAAGCTTTAACCCCAAAAGTTACCATACCTGCTTTTATTTACTTATTATAAATGTTTGAATGTGATTAAAGTGTTTAATATTCTGTCATGCATTATAACATGCCATTCATATACCCACACAATATGAAATTAGCATGCATTACATTCGTGTAGAAACATGCTATTAGGAACGTCCTATATTTTGTTATATATTTATTAATGATAAATCATATAATAATAAATTTAATCTTAATTAGTTAAGATGGTAAATCAAAATTAAAGTTGTTTAATATGTTGTTTTAATGAAAAAAGTTTTATTAAAATAAAAAAAAAATGATATTCTCTTCATTAATGTAAAATGAGAATTATAATTAAGGAAGCAATTTTGTTTTGATTTGCTTAATTGGATTAGTAATTATTAGAATATCATTTGGAAAAAATAATTAAATTTATTTTTACAACTAAATTGAAAAATATTGATTTTGTGAAAAAACACATTTTTCTAAAATAGTGAGTGGGAGAGTGAGTTGTGATAATAAGTCTCATGGTCTCCATTATTGGTTGAACAACGAGAAGCATGAGAAGGGCCACATTTCACCTCCGTTTGCGGCCTCCCTATGGAAATTTTTTTGAATATGTTTATTTTATCTTAAGGTTGACTTTCTTATGAGAATATAATTAGTGATGTATTTCAAGTTTGACTGATCCTAAGGCACACTCTTGAGTTAAGACATTGATTGAAAATAATGGGTTACACTCCAAAGGTGTATCTAGGCTTTCCAGTACGACTAGTGCATCTTCACCAAACTAGCGATAGTTCATAAGTCAAAAGAGAAAAATGCATTTTTAAGTTTTCACTTATAAAATTGAGATTTGTCTCAAAATTAATTTTGAGTTAGTCTGACCTACCCTAAGGCAGTCTATTAATTTTCAAATTAATTTATATTGGATTAGTATATATTTTATGTGTTTTTATCTGTTGCATTCATGCATCATGTTTACTTTTCTAAATAAAATATGGTATGTAATATATGTTTTCATTCATTATATTTTAACCAGCAACAATGGTTAAGAACCTCAAAATATGAAATAACCAGTGAATCCTCGTGACAGCTACCTAAGTATTTTTTATTTAGACTTCAACAATCTTGATGTTTGGTACTATTATCCCTATTTTCCACCCATGACACATGGCACGAACAAATGGATCCGTGGGCCCTTAGAAAAGGTCTGGGCCCATCCTGAGCCTAGTGAACACGGAAAGAAGAAATCCTGACGACCCAAATGGAATCTGGCCCAATAAGGTTTGAAGGGCACAATCTTAGTAAATGGATCGAGATAGCGCTACAGGCCAAGTTATCTTCCCGGCCAGCACCAACCTACATCCTCCGTGAGTCTTATTAAGGTGGTAGACAAATTGTTCCCCTGAGATGGATCCTATTTCAAATCCAGGGAGAGACTCCACCATCGCGAGATCTACCTTGACGAATGAACCCGTGCCCTGGTGAATGAACCAAAATGGTAAACAAACTGGGATATTAGTAAAAGAAACCAGACCAGACGTCCAGATAGGCAAGCCTGGCCATCCCTGATGCTGACATATCCCTAAAAAATTTGGCAATTGGTCTGCCAACTAACCTGCAGAGGAGGGTACGCACGGAACGTACACTGCTCCTAGGAACCAGTACTGCCAGTACTCTGACAGATCATGTCCCCAGGATTCTCTTGGAAGCACACGCAGACCAGTCCACGCTGACATACAAAGGGTAGCTGTAAGGCTTGGCCACGCTTAAGCCTGCCCAATGGGCCCTGATCAACAACATTTAGTTATCTCACATTCTTTGTATTATGGCTCCATTAGTGAGCAAATTGTAATTACATCCCTATTGGGCCCAGATTAGTCCGACCCAAGATGCTTGACTGCCTATAAATAGGACAAGTTGTGGACGATAGCAGGTGTCCCAGAATTTCTCTTGTAAGCAAAAACTCTACTGAACTTGTAGAAAAACTCCATTGTCAAAACTCTCTAAAGCATAATACTAGTGACTCGTGGACTAAGGCTCATTAACGCCCCAACCACGTAAAAACTGTGATTTTCCATCCTTTAACCTAACACCCCAACCAAGTAATAACATATTTCTAGTTTTCGAAAAATGCGGTAAACATTTTGGTGCTTACATTGATAGCTGAAGAAAGCTTGAGTCAACGTTGATCATCTGCGAAAATGGTGAACACCAGGCATACCGTGTTTGATCCTGCTCACCACCAACAACAACACAATGGAGAACCATTGCCCAATCAACCACTTCCTCAAGACCAACTCGAAGATATTCCTTATCAGGGGCCTCTGCCTGAAGACTACAAGAACTTCAGGGATGAGGGTGACTATGAAGAGGGAAATTACGAGGAAGATGAAGGGGAATATGACAATCCCAAGGCCGAAAACCCTGATGAGCTTGACGAGAAAGATATGGATCCTAAACAGGAGGATCCAGTGGTTGTCTGTTTGAGACAACAGGTCCTGGATCAAGTAGCCAGGATGGCTGAAAAACATGAGGCCACCTGCCAGATGCAAGAGTCCCTCTGGGCTCTTCATGCCTATATTGTAGCCCAAGGATTGGCAGCCAATCCTTCAGTCATTCCTCCCCTAGGAACACAGCCGCCTCTCCCACCTGTAAGGAATGGCGTACCCAATGATGCTACACCTATTCCTTCTCTGGGACCATCCCCACATCCCGGAGTCGGCCCGTAGAATCCTGTTCAGGAAAAAGGGAAGGCCAAAATTGTTGATCCCATTGAAAAAAAAAACCCCCAAAAGAAATTGCATCCCGTTCCTAGAACTAGGGCTAACCCAGAGAAATTCCCTAGGAAAGAATGGATGAATCCTGTTCCAGGGTGGGATCATCCAAATGATCCGCAGGGGAAGCGCCCGCAGGGTACTAAGCCCTAGAACGTCCCCATACAAGACAATCAAGGACAATGCTTTTATCTCAGCGCCTCCGTGAACAAGGATTACAGAGGGTACAAACACGAAGAAGAGTCAGAACCAATCAGTTTGGGAGATGACACATTCCAAGTGGACTTGCACGACAGCATCAACGCCGGAAAGGAGCTGGCCAAAAAGAAAAGATTCGCCCCCCGAAGAGGCGACTTAAGGAATAACCTCAACGACATAAGGAATTAGAGAGTTCTCTAGACGACGGAATGGCCAAGAAGTTCATGGAACAGTTGGCCGCTCTTAAAAAGATCACGAACTGCCTGGTTAGGAAGCAGGAAGGTGGAGGATCGGATTCCAAAGAAGAGGAAAATGAGCCATGCTCCAAGCACATACTAGACGTCTTGCTACCAAAGGCGTTGAAGATGTCGGATTAACTCACCTATACTGGGAACACTGACCCCAGAGATCACTTGTCCCGCTACAATCGCCTGATGACTGTTGCTCACATTTGTTACAACGACATATGCCTATGTTTCTCAATCACTCTAGTTGTACCCATAGAATAGTGGTGGAAGAGTCTTAAGACAAGATCGATCAAGTCTTGGTCCAGATTGTATTAAGCTTTCTGTAAACAGTTTGTGATCGCCATAAAGCTAGACAGGGAAGTAAGCGCACTAGCCAAAATCAAATAGCATCCCACGGACACCCTTAGGACTTACATCCAACGCTTCATGAAAGAATCCTCAAAAACTGAGGTGGATGACGGACAGCGTCTGGTAGCTCTCCAGTCCGGAATCAGAGCTGGGTCCCTTCTTTGGGACGACATGCAATGCAGCAAGGTGGCCACACTTGAAGAATTCACCAGGAGGGCACAAGGTTTCATCAACTAGGAGGAGGCTCGAATCCAAACCTTTGGATGGCAGCCAGCAACCCAGTCGACAACACAAACCTTTTCTGGATGCAAAGCGCAATATCCATCAAATATCTATTTGGCACCTCTAACGATATCCAGATCTGCTGAGAACCTTTGGTTCCCATTCATGACCCTGACAGTCTATGGGCCCACTTCGATGATATATGCTCCAGTACCATTGACCCCATTCTCTGGGTACAGAGTGGCATCCACCGGGTACAGTGTTGCTTCCGGTGGTGCCCAACCGCCTTAGGTCGAGGCAGCTGAGGCAAGCATAAACCTTGCAACAGGCAATGTAGTACATTACCAAAAACCTAGCCCCATGTTTAAAGGGGGGAAATAATTCAAGGGACACCAGCGAAAAGTGTGCCTACCATAAGCACGTGGGCCACACGACCGAAGAATGACGTCAGCTGAAGGACGACATCGAGAATCTGATCAAACTGGCGCATCTCTACCAATGGGTCAAGATGCCAACGGGAGTTCCGGGACTGCTAGCATCTCTCAGACAACCTTTGGCCCTGGGTACACTGGCATCGTACAGAACTCCCTAGGGAGAGTATGCTTCCGGATTGGGAGCACAGGCCCCTCAGGGGCCCCAATAGTGCAACCACTTGGAGGTCTAATGGCTCCTAGACCCGGAATGCCATATCCTTCCGAAACTGCACCTCCTGAAGTTGATGGCCACATGGCTACCATATCAGGGGTCCTCATTTGGGTGGACCATCCAAAAATTATCAGAAGAAATACCTCAGCGAACTCAATCACGACCATCAGGTATGTGCATTGGTCCAAACTCCAGCCTAGTGCCCAAAGTTGATAAACCTACCCATCACGTTCACAGAGGAGGATGCCCGAAACGTTCATTTCCCGCATCACGATCCCTTGTTCATTGTTGCCTAAATCGCCAACAAAAGGGTATCCCAAGTGCTGGTAGATGTTGGGTGCTCCGTCAACATCCTATCTAAGTCGACATTCACATCGATTGGCCTAACAGAGGCAGATCTAGCTTCCTACCCAACGCAGATCTATGATTTCAATGAGAATTCATTGCTCCCGATGGGCAAGATCCTACTACCCATGACATTGGGGAACGAGGATCAAGGCTCATTCACGTATTGCACTTTCATGGTGGTTGACTGCCCAACATCATACAATGTGATCTTCGTCGTCTCGCTTTAGTTGACTTCCATGCCATCACCTCCATTCACCACCTTTGCATGAAGTTTCCATGTGATAATGGAGGAGTGGGAACAATACGGGGAGACCAGAAGAGCAATCAAAAGTTCTATCACATATATGCCAGACCAATCTTTATGGTTCGCTAAGAACCCATTGAAGAGCATAACGTGGATCCAGTTCTACCTCCATGGCTAGCACGGAGAGTGGTCCGGGGAAGAAGATGAACTAGACCCACGAATTGAAGAAGATAGGGCACTAGAACCCATGGAAGAGGTAAAGGAAGTGTGCATCGATGACCCCGACCCAACAAAAGTGATTCCAGTCAGGAGAAATTTGAACCCAGAGGCCAAGGCTGCCATAATTTCCCAGGTAAAATAAAACCAGGACGTCCTGACCTGGTCTCATTCAGATAGGACTGGGACTGACCGCAACATCATATGTCACACCTTGAACATTGACGAAAATGCAACTCCCGTCTGGCAAAAGCGAAGGCTCCTAGGCGCGGAAAGGGCAGAGGCCCTCAAGACAGAAGTCGAGAAGTTATCCTCAATCAACTTCATCCAGGAGGCCTTGTATCCCATTTGGCTGGCCAATTCAGTGTTGGTACTAAAGCCAAATGAAACATGGAGGACTTGCATTGACTTCATGGATCTTAACAAGGCATGCCCGAAAGACTGCTTCCCTCTGCCCCGAATAGACCAGATGGTGGATGCAACATCAGGGTACGAGCTGCTGAGCTTCATGGATGCCTACTCTGGCTAAAATCATATTTGAATGCATGTAGCATATAAGGAACACACCAGCTTTCAGATGGAAAAGGGTGTATACTGCTACATCGTCATGCCCCTTCAGGCTTAAGAATACTAAGGCCACCTATTAGAGGCTAGTCAACAAGATATTATGGAACCAACTGGAGAGGAACATGGAGGTCTATATAGACGACATGTTGGTCAAATCCAAGACCTCCGCTCAACATATGGATGACCTAGTAGAAGCATTTGGCATCATCCAAAAGTATGGCATGAAGCAGAACCCCAAAAAGTGCATTTTTGGCATGGCATCTGAGAAGTTTCTTGGCTTCATAGTAAGCTCAAGAGGAATAGAAGCCAACCAGGACAAGATCAGGGCATTGATCGAGATGCCATCACCATGAAAGAACAAAGATGTTCAAAGCTTGATGGGAAGAATAGCAGCTTTTAGCTGCTTCATCTCGAAGTCCACAGACAAGTGCATCCCATTCTTTAATATACGTCAAGGAAACCAAAGGCTCGAATGGAAGACTGAATTAGAAGAGGCCTTTCAAAAATTGAAGGAACATCTAGCCCAAGTGTCGATCTTCTTGAAACCAGTGGATGGGGAGCCATTGAACCTATACTTGGCAGTTTTAGAACACACAACCAGTGCTGCTTTAGTGCGAGAAGAGGGAAAGGTCCAGCTCCCAGTCTATTACGTAAGAAAAAGGTTGTTGGGCGCGGAGTATAGATATCCCTTAATCGTGAAGATGAAATTTTTCTTATTGACCGCCTCAAGGAAGTGGAAACCTTACTTTCAAGCCCACGCCATCAAGGTACTGATAAACCATCCCCTACAACAAGTAATAAAGAAACCTGAATCGATTACTCTATGTCTTGGAAGGGCCCTCTCATCCTGCACCTAACCACTGGGGAATTGCCCGCGGATTGGGCTATCGTCAGGAAACTTCATACCAGGCTCCCAGATACGTCCTAATGGATGGAAAAGTCTGTCTCAGGGGTTTTACCATGCCCTATCTTTGATGCGTATCCAGGACAGAAATGAGTGCAATCACGCACAAAGGGCATGAAGGTTTTTGCGGAGATCACACAATCGGACTCAGCTTGTCCATCAAAATCCTAAGGAAAGGATATTTCTGACCAACAATGAAGAAGGATTTTGTTGATTACGTCCGCAAATGTGAACAATGTCAAAGGTATGCGAAGATCCCGCGAGCCCCTCTAATGGAAATAACCTTGATGACCAATCCCTGGCCTTTTGCAGTTTGGGGAATCGATTTAGTAGGATCCCTCCAGACCGGGAAGGGTGGAGTAAAATACGCCATTGTAGTTGTCGACTATTACACCAAGTGATTCGAGGCGGAACCAATGAGCACCATAACCTCCAAAAAGGCCCTGGACTTCGTTGTCAACAACATTGTGTTTCAATACCGCCCCCTCATAAAATCGTGTCCGACAATGGGAAGCAATTTGATAGCGTCCACTTCACTGATTTTGTGAAAGACATGGCATCATCAAAAGCATCTCCGAGGATGCAAGCCCTCAAGCAAATGGGAAAACAGAGGCCGTAAACAAGATTTTGAAGGTAACATTAAAGAAAAGCTATAAGCTTGCAAGAGCAAGTGGCTAGAAGAATTGCCCCGCGTCCTATGGGCCTACCGGACCACACAAAGAACATCAACTGGACATACTCCCTATTCAATGTTGTACGGATGTGAAGCAGTCATCCCAGTAGAAACGGTGGTCCCGTCTCACTGATGGGACATATACAATCCTGTCCAGAACCACGCCTTACTCCAAGAATCCCTAGATCTCATCAAAGAGATCCAAAAGGAATCACAGGTGCAACTGAAAATGTATCGGGGAAAGATCACTAGGCACTTTAACTCTAAAGTTAAGAGCTAGAGGTTCGAAACCGGCGATCTAGTCCTTAGAAAAGTCTTCCCTGAATCTCAAGATCTAGGAGTTGGGGTTCTGGGACCAAACTGGGAAGGACCCTATGAAATCCAAAACAAAGTATGTCCGGGAAAGTATCGCTTAAGGCGACTAAACGGAATGGAGGTCCCAAGGGCCTGGAATGCAGAACACCTCCGCCAATACTATCAGTAGTCGGGAGGATCTAATTCTAACAACTACAAAAAGGTTATTCTCTACGGTTTTTTTCCTTAATACACTACGGTTTTTGGGAGTACCAAGAACCACAGTGTTTAAGACCGCAGAGAAAAGTAATAAACAAAACGTAGAAAAAAGTGTTCTCTTTCTTCGCAGTTTAGTTAACAAAACCGTGGATAAGGAAATTATTTCTCTATGGTTTGGTTGAAAAAATCGCAGAGAAATCATATGTTTTTGTTTAAAAATTTTTGGATGTGCTTCTTTATATATATTTTCTATTCCGTTTATAATACCTAATTTGATTAATTATTATTATATACCCAAATATTATTATATTTTCAGTTCCATTTATATTACGTTATTTTATTAATTACCTAATTTTCAATTCCTTTCATATACCAAAATTTTATATAATAATATAAAATACATAATTTGATAAATTATTATCTAATTAAAAGATAACATATTATTATATACATTCACATATCATACAAGTAGTTTGTATATACATCATAAGAACATACAAATATCATTTAACATATAAGTCAATCAGTTAGCCAGTTACATACATATGAAAAATTAGACTTCATAAATAAATGGCATTAATCATGCTAACCAATCACTTTGTAGTGGTAGTAGATCGTCTTTGACACTGTATTCCTTTTTGTCAAACCACTGCAAAATTGAAAAGTTAATATAGATTAGAAGATTAAATGCTATATCTAGTATTTCTTAAGCAAAAAAGAGTATAAAATATAACATACTTTCTTCTTGATAACCTCTGCCGAATTCAGTGCATTTACAAGATCATAAATGTATCTTAGTACATAATAACAACATTCATTACTTTCAGGTTGTTTTGGCCAAGAACCTCTCAACAATTTTGTAAATGTGCCAATGTATTCATTTTTCGAACATTGTGTGTATGCTCTACAAAAATGACAATTAATTAAATACATATTATACTATCAACTCATAAAAATTAACAATGCATACATTAAAATTGAAGAACTTACTTTTCCATAAACTCCTTAATTATTTGTATAGATTTATGATTTTTCAAAGGGTCCAAAATTATGGTCATACCTCGCATCATCACGAGGACCTACATCCAATGTCGACAAAAACAATAATAAATTATAATTATTATAAGATTAAAATCCAACCATAGTAGTGATAATATTTAAGTAGTTCGTTCTTACTCAATAATCCATGGAATGAAATATATTTGGCCTCGTCTATCCATAGTCATCATCCATTTGGCTATAAGATCCACTGTATAATTTTATCTTTCATCATTGCCAATAGAAAGATGTTTAGTGTCAAAAAATTTGCATAGCTGTCGTGAATTTGGGTGCATGCTTTCCCAAATGCATCTGCATAATCATTCATTCATATTACATTTCAATTAATAAATTAATATCATTTTTAATTAATATCATAAAAAAAAATGGGCTGAGTTTCATCTGTTTCTATAGAATATCGAAAATTATTAGTACCTATAAATTCAATTCAAGCAAAACATACAACAAACAACATGCATGTTCTCAACCATAAGCCACCGCAACACACAAAATTCGTAGAACCTACTTCACTAAGACATACATGTTCTCAACCTTCTGTTATCTCCGCAACACATAATTTCATCTCAGAATCTACTTCAGCACAGATGAATATCTAATATATTCATACTCCTCTAATAGTTTGTTATGACATAATAGATTGAGCTCAAATTGAATTTATACATACCTCATACAAAACAGCATAGCTGAGGATCCAATACTATCCATTGAGGCTACTTAATAAACGTCTTCTGAAGTGATGAAGATAGCCTCGCGATCTCCTATAAACTCCGAGTCAACGAGAACTTGTCCAACACCATCTATTCCTCTAATATATTCACTATAAATTTTAGACTAAGATAAATTTTGTCCCATTGGTCATCAGTTAACCAATTTGAAGGTTTTGATTGAGCTATTTCAGCGGGGACGACTAAGTGAGATCCAGCTGATGATAAATGTGGGCTTGGTTATAGGGATTTGTGTTTAGATTTCGATGGACCCTACATAATATCATTTAACATATCAATATAGTGTATCCATTTAAAATTAAATTTTAAATATCTGAGCAAATAATTTTATACTTGACAAGTCACGATTAAATTTTTTGGCCAAGGCAGGAATGTGTCTCGTGCGTCCCCAACATATCATATGTTACCAAAGGGAATAGGGATCTTAGCTCTTCTTGTAAGACATCTCTAAGTCAAACCCTCACAATTGAACCATCTAGTACAATTCCATGGATGGTAATTTGACTACCCATGTTTGGTACAATAATTACACCCTTAGGCACTACATTCTCAATATTAACATAACACAATTTCACTTCATAGCTCGGCAGTGGCGGGGACTAATAAATTGATGATCGATCATCTTCATCAAAAGGATTCACTGTGGTTTGGAAGAATTCACCAATATTATAGTCTTCGGTTTGATGAAAATGATCATCTGCGTATGAGGCAGGTCGATAGATTTCATCATTTGGATTCTCATAGCACTGCCACTCATCATCTGGATTCTTATAATATTGTCTTTATCATTTGGATTCTCAAATTGTCCATCATAGTATCCCCATTCATCGTTTTCCTCATTGTATTCCTCATTTTTGAGCTAATTCCTCTTCTATTGTAGATTTATTTCTTTTTAGCTCTTCAATCTCAGCTTTTAGCCGAGCAATCACCTCTTTTGCAGTCTTTTTTTTTTTTTTTTTTTTCCAAACATTTTGGACACGGTCGTAGTGAACCTGCAAAATAATCAACCAAGTAAATCAATAAATCAAGCTAAATAATTATTAAAAGAAAAAAAATTATTACAAAGTATCATACCCACCAGCTCGAACACAATCTGGGTGTTCCGATGTCCCTAATGCTTGAGTCACGATGTCATCTCGACCCTGAGTTGTAATTTCGCCATGACTCAATTTTTCTTTGACCTCCTCCTACTTAAGATATTGTTTGGTCAAATTATTTTACATAAATAAAATCAAAATGTTAATTATAAAATCGTAGAAAACTTACTATCTTATTGGCAATCTGTCGATCCAACTCTATCACGAGAACAATATTTTTTTCACACGATGTAAGCCAAACTTGATACCTCTCCAGATTTTGAATATTTCGTTCTTTTTTCTACAACATACAAGATAATTATAGTTATATGTTGCGATAATATCAACCATTATTTAAAATTTAATATCAATTATACTTACCGAATCTTCTCTTATATTAGACATTCTTCTACGAGATGTTCGATGCCTTGACATCATTTGTAATGCACGTGCTTTTTGTTCTTGATGCACTTTTTGAAACTCTGGACTTAGATGGCTAGATAAAAATTTTAACCATTCTCTTTCATCAAGTATACCACTATACTTCTTCAGGGGAAATTTGAGTTCTTCCATCATACTCATTTCAGCCAAAGGTTTGATGTACTCGGTAGTGAGTTCACTTTTGAAATCCCTCATTATATGATCAACTTTTTTAACAATCTCAAATTTGAAGGTTTGAGGAATGTTGTGACCACCCTGAGAATATAATCAAAAAAAGTAATTATTA
This sequence comes from Humulus lupulus, assembly GCF_963169125.1. NCBI lineage: Eukaryota > Viridiplantae > Streptophyta > Magnoliopsida > Rosales > Cannabaceae > Humulus > Humulus lupulus. The sequence continues at coordinate 84,438,177 of NC_084796.1, read as the reverse complement.
AATTTGGATATCACATAGAAATAAATAAATATTATAATGATAATTTCTTACAATGATATCCTCCCATAGACTGTCTTTCAGATCTTGTGGGGCTTTCCTCCAATCACCTGAGTTGATAGAAATCGTGGCTCATACTCTAGATACAATATATGATATCATATTTGTATACACATCACCTATTGGTTGTCCCAAATCATTTCATTCAAGATCCTTCTTGATTCCTTTGGCTTTCTATATGGTCATGTAACACATTCTCGTTTTACTACGACCCTCATGTTTCTCATTGTCATCTCTTTTATCTGCCATCTGCATCACATAAATCAATTAGTATTATTTTAAATTAATGCATTATGCAAATAAATAATCACAAGTGTTAATGCATTATACAAATAAATAATCACAAGTATTAATGAATTACACAAATAAATATTCACAAGTGTTAATGCATTACACAAATAAATAATCACGAGTATTAATGAATTACACAAAAAATAAACAGAAGTATTATATAGCTTACTAAACATGTTTTCTTCTTTTTTTTTTTTTTTTTTTTTTGGTCGATTCACAATCAACCTATATTCCTTCTTCAATGTCGTTTCTAACATAATCACGATAATCGGTATTGCCATCGCTATCATTATCATTATCCTGAATATTCTTAACTTGTTCATGTATCAGTTGTCCAACAATGTAACAGTCATGATATAAATCATAATTTTCATTATCATCTTCTTTTTCTGAGAACTTCCTCTCAAGAACTGGTAAAATGATTGACCATTTATCATTAACTGGATCAGTTATATAAAACACTTGTTTCTCTTGGGTAGCCATGATCAAAGGATCGTTCTTGCTTCCCTCCTTACTTAAATCAACAAGGGTGAGTCCATGTTCGTCAGTTTTAACTCCGGTATTTTTGTCAACCCAAGAACATTTAAAAAGTGGAATACGAAATAATGAATAATCTAGCTCCCATATTTCTTAAAAAATCCTGTAGTATATCATTGTGCCTGAAATTGGGTTATTATCTTTTGCACTGGCAAAATGTATAGCTTCTGAAACTATACTTACTCCACTATCTTGAACTAGTCGAGCATCATCTCTTGACTTAGTATGAAATTTTTTCCCGACGACAATGTAAGCTTGATGCTTTATTACATCAATGCTTGCTCCAAGAGATATGCACTTCAACTCAATCGACACTCCATGATTTTGTTCTCCCAACTTCGTCAAAATTCTATTCTTCAGCCACCGGCAAAACGTTTTATTATGCTCATCTATAACCCATTTTCATTTATTTTTAACCTTGTTTTGAATCATCGACTGTAAGAACTCCATTTGATCACTAAAACATAAAAAAAATTACAAAAAAGTTTAAACAACAAAAATAAAATCACTACTCTAATATATATGATTGAAATATACTATCTACTTACATTATATATGATTGAATCACAGGATTATTTTGCATCACAACTAGTTGAGCTAGATAAAATTCTGCCCTAGATACGGTGATCATTGTTCCGTTCCCACGTAGTCCTTTATCAACTCCATATGAGTTATCTTGTGGTTTGCTGATTCTGATTGCCTCAACCCCACTAATGTATTATGAGCAAAATTCTACTACCTTTTTCGACATATAACATTCAACCATACTAGCTTTAGGACGATAATGATTACGCACATAACTTTTCAACACCTTCATACTCCTCTCAAATTGATACATCCACTCGCACAAACTGGATCACACAAATTTTAAGTAAAAGACTTTTTTCTTAAAACCGTCATATGCCTCCACACAATATTCATACAAATCTTTCAAATCATAAATTAATGGTGCCAAATAAACATCTATATCGTGCCCCGGTTGTTTTGGGCCTGAAATCATTAATGTGAGCATCAAAAACTTTCTTCTCATCACTAACCACGGAGGAAGATTGTACATAACAAGGAAGACGGGCCACAAACTATTCCTACTACTTAGAGATTTATGTGGATTTACACCATCGGTAGCTAAACGTAGACAAAGATGTCTTGCTTCAATTTTAAATTCATGATTTAAGTTATTAACTTTTTTTCACGCCTGCAAATCTGCAAGATGTCGAAGTTTACCATCTTTTACTCGCCTAGTCTCATGCCATGTTAATTTGTCATAGTGTTCTACAATTCAATATAACCTCTTACGTCACGGAATCAAAGGCAAGTACCACATCACTTTCTCAGGAATAAGTTTCCTAATCTCCTTACTCTTGTTAGGTTTGTAGCGGGGTAAATCACATTATGGGCATGCATGGATCTTCTCATACTTCAACCCTATGCAATTTAAAGTTTATTTCATCTCATACGTAGACTCAGGGAAGCAATCATCTGACAGAAAAATCTTCTTAAAATCAGCTAAAAATTGAAAAACATTTTTCGCTAACTCCATTTTCTGCTTTTATGTTGTAAAATTTTACCATTGTTGGTATTCTTTGTTTCAGACAACCATTGAATACTGGTTTATCTGCATCTCTAACCAATTTATTGAATTTTGAAGGATCATTAACAAACTCTTTTTGTGCTTCATCGATAGGATGATCGTCAAAATCACTATAACCCAAATCATCAACCTCTCGCCTCTCAAATGGATATGGATTATTATTTTTCAATGATTCCCCATGCCAATACCGTGTACGATAAATTGTATCAAATCCCCGACAAAATACATGATTCTTTATCATGGTAATATTTCCTTTTGATCCATTACCACAATATATACATGGACAATGAATTCTTTCTGGATCACTACAATTTGTTTGGCAAAATTCAAAAAAATTGTTGAATCTGTCTTGAAATTGTTGTGTTTCTCTATTCTCAAGAATCCGTGATTTATCCATAATGATAATATCTACCTAATTCCTAAGAAAATAATGAAAAGAAAATTAATATTTTAATTGAACAAAGTTTTGTTCAATTAATAAATTCTAAAATGAAATGGGCAGAGTTTCCTCTCTTTCTATAACATATCCAAAATTCATATGTATTTACAATTTCATCCTGATCAAACATAATTACTACATATATTAACCTATAAAACATGTTCAATTAATATATTAATCTTAAAAAAAATCGGCAAAGTTTCCTCTCTTTCTATAGCATATCCCAAGTTATCTACCTATAAATTCATATCAAACAAAACATATAACAAACAGCATGCATGTTCTCAACCATAAGCCACCGCATCTTCACTAAGACACACATGTTCTCAACCTTCTGTTATCTCTACAGCACACAATTTTATCTCAAAACCTACTTCACCACGGATGAATATCTAATGTATTCAAACTCCTCTAACAATAGTTTGTAAATATCAAAAATAAAAATAAAAAATTAAGTAGTAATTATTACTCACCTTTAAAATTAATCTTCAACAATTTCAACATACCTCAAATTCAGACAAATATTTCCTACAATAAAAGTTTAAACATTGGTTAGTAAATATATGGTAATTGAATTGATCCTAAAATAATATAATTAACAAAAATAAACTTGTTGTCCAAAAAATTGGCATTGATGACGTGGCAAGTGATCCCTGGACACGTGGCTAACACCTGGAAGAGCTCTGCTAGGGTATCGACCAGAGGACGCATTAGAAGCAGTAAGCAGCCCAGTCTTACCTGCGACCAGTCTGGTCGATGGTTCTGCATGCAAAGTAACATTGCTGTAAAGATCTTGGTAAATCCCGAATTTAACTCACACAATCTCCTGAGTATCCGATTATTCAGGAGAGAATATCTATAACGATCTTATGTGATCCCCCTTGAGCCTATAAATAGAAAAAGAGAGCTCAAGGAAGGGACTTTTTTTTGGCTTTGGAATTATTTGAGATTAGAGTAATTCTCCTTGGAAGATTGTATTGTTCTTCAGAGGTTAGTGAAACTCATTGAACCCTTGTTCTTTGATCACTCCTTTGATTCTTATATCAATAACAGTCTAAGTGGACGTAGGTCATTACCAAATCCTGGGGCCGAACCACTATAAAATATCATGTTCTTATTTCTTTTCGTCATTTGATTCTTGTCAACATATTCATTCACATCAAGCATATTCCGACTCCGTGTCAGTTGACCAAAATCTTGGTCAACATTCTGGTGCTTTCATTGAGAGCTTGATTTATCATTGCTGAGAAAACTAATGGCAAAAACTGGAAGGAAAGCCGGACAGGCGGCCGCTGCTGCGCCATCAAACCCACCTCCTCCTCCCCCTGCGAGCGTGGCGGAGGATGAGCCACATCTGGACTTCGAGGAGGAAGAGATGGATGATACAACGCTGAAGAGTACCCTGGGGGCGTTGCAGGAGGAGCTGGCTAGTCTGAAAGCCAGTCAAGAGACTGCTGCCGAAGTTGTGGCGCGGCAGCAGCAGGAGATTGAATGGCAGCGCGCGGAATTAAGCGAAAGGCAGGCGGAGATGGACCGCGGCCAGAGCGAAGCCATGGCATCCCTTGAGGCGGCCTTGCAACTGGCAAGGAATCAGGTCGCACCTGTTTCGCAGCCTGACCAACCTGTCAATGGGCCACCCCAGAGGGGTCCTAATCCTAGCCCACCGATCTAGACTTCGAGTCCGCAAAGGCCCGAGTAGCCTCAAGTGCCCCATGAAGATATCCCGCTGGCCCCTGAGGCGCAGCCACCATCCCAAGATGGTCGCGGCAATCCCCCGCAACAGAGGCAGAATAGGGCTGAGCATCAGCCTCGTAGTCCTAGACGTCGTAGGGGCGATGAGCCAAACCTACCGAACAGAGGTCAGTATCCCCCTGGTAACAGGAGGGACTCAGAGTTAGGCTCTGCGGTCCGGGGTTCCCCACGGCATGATAATGCACGGGGACGCCATGACCAGCGCAGGCCGCCCTCTAACGTTCGGGACATTTCAGCCAGGGACGGAAATCAAGGGAACAGTCAATCCTACCATAGCCAATCAAGGTTCAGAGATGGCCATGGATATAATGAATGAAGAAAGAGGTAAAGGCAGGAGCCAGGTACCTCAAGATGACCAGCCCAATAAACGGGATGCTGGGGGGCAGCCCAAGCAAAATAATGTCTTTAACCGGCTCGGGGGTAGCGAGTAGCGGAGAAGAGACGAAGATTTGCGTGACGTACTCAACGATCGCTGCGAGCGGCATGGCGAGAACGTCCCCCCAGCAACAGAGGCCAAAGCGATTCCTGCCGCTGTACAGGCCCAAATAGATGCCCTCAACCAAGCAGTGCAGCAGCTGGTCGGGGGAAGGACGTCGTATATCGACCACGATAGGAGGAAAGGCACTCCTTTTGTACAGAGGATAGTTAATGCAGAAACTCCAAGCAAGTTCAAAATGCCTACACTTCCAAATTTTGACGGGTACGGAGACCCAGTATCTCATGTCAATAAATTTGAGATACAAATGGACATTCAGAAAGTGTCCGAAGACGCTCGGTGCAGGATCTTCCCTGCAACACTTTCTGAAGCCGCGCAGGAATGGTTTTTTAAATTCCCTCTCGCAAGCATAGTTTCCTGAGAAATGTTCGTAAGGGAGTTTTACGGACAGTTCTATGCAGGTCGTGTGCATCCGACCGAAGCAAACTAGCTGGTAGAAATTCGCCAGCAGGATGGAGAATCAGTGAAGGACTACATCCAGCGCTTTATGCGAGCGGCGGCTGGAGCGAAAACGGTGGGGGATGAAGGCAAAATGAGGGCCATAACCGCAGGGGTTAAACGTCGTTCTCCCCTCTGGAAAAGTCTCTGAAAGGAAGGAGTGAGAACTACCCAGGAATTTTTGGACCGGGCTTATCGCTATATCAAGCTCGAAGAAGCCATTGCCAATGATGGAAAGCCCTCGGGCAAGGATAAGAAGGCTTCTGAACCCGCCAAAGCTGCCAATGGTTCCAAACCTAATGGCAACAGCAAAGGCAACGGGAACGGCAACGGCAATGGCAAGAATGGTGGAAAACGGCCGTATAACGAGCCTTCCACCTCCGACAATAAACGAGCCAAGGGTAATCGTTATGAACCTCGGTTCACTAACTACATTGCCCTCGTTGAGTCTCGGGGAGAGGTTTATCATGCCACAAGTTCTAGTGTGCCTTACAAAAAACCTGGCCCCATTCTAAAGGATATTTCGAAGAGAGACACTACCAAGTTCTGTCGTTATCATAACGACTACGGACATGACACCAATGAATGCAATCAGTTGAAAGATGAAATCTAGTTCCTTATTAGACAAGGACACTTGAGAAGATACGTACGGGCCTCGGGAAATTCCCAACGAGAAGCTCCGGGTAGCAACGAGCAAGCGCCCACGCGCCAACTCTCGCCACCCTTACAGCCTGCCCCCGTGACTAGCACCTTATTGACCATTTGTGGAGGCCCGCACCTCGCGAGAAATAGTGGAAAGGCTTGGGAACGATATGCTCGGACTCTGCGCCACGACCAGGACATCGAGATGATGACTGTGGAAGATCGCGCACCAAAAAAGGCTCGGTTAGAGGAAGGTGAAATAACCTTCTCTGACAGTGATGCCCAACATGTCCGTTTCCCATATTTCGATTCGCTGGTCGTGGACATCCAGATGGCCAACATGATGGTAAAGAGAGTGCTGGTCGATACAGGAAGTTCAGTCAATATCCTGTATAAGTCTACACTGGAACGCATGAAATTGTCCGTTAAGGACTTGGAGCCCTGCAACCAAACGATATACGGCTTCTCTGGAGAAGGACTCGCCCCCGCCGGATTGATCAAACTAACAGTAACAACGGGTACAGCGCCTACAACAAGGACATTACTCGCCACTTTTGTAGTGGTCGAATGTCCTTCAGCGTACAATGCTACCCAATCTGGTGATGAAGTCACCAAATAGGGTGTTGCCCAAAGTGAGGATAGAGACTTAGATCCTCGCTTTGGGGATTTTGAAGAAAAAGTTGGACCCGTCGAGGACCTTGAGGAGGTCCAACTCGACGAAAAAGACCCGACCAAAGTCGTGAAGGTTGGGAAAAACTTAGAGCCTACCACGAAGCACGCACTGGTGGAATTTTTGCGAAAGAACCAGGAGGTTTTTGCCTGGTCGCATAAAGACATGGCTGGGATAGATCCTGCGGTTATCAGCCATGTCCTGAATATAGACAAGAACTTTTCACCCGTGCAACAAAAGAGAAGGCTGCTCGATAAGGATAGATCGAGAGCCTTAAAAGAAGAAGTTGAAAGGTTAAAGGAGAATGGGTTCATCAGGGTGGCGTTTTATCCATCATGGGTCTCCAATCCAGTGTTGGTTCCCAAGCCAAACGGAAAATGGCGAACCTGCGTGGATTTTATAGACCTCAATAAAGCCTGCCCAAAGGACTGCTTCCCACTCCTAAGAATCGATCAGCTGGTTGATGCAACTGCAGAGCACGAGATCCTCTCATTCATGGATGCGTATTCGGGCTACAACCAGATTAGCATGCATCCCCTCGATGAGGATCACACCAGCTTTCGGACTGAAACGGGCTTATATTGTTACAAAGTAATGCCTTTCGGGCTGAAAAACGCAGGTGCGACTTACCAATGGCTAGTCAACCACATGTTTAAGGAGCTGATCGGAGTAAACATGGAGGTATACGTGGACGACATGCTGGTAAAGTCTAAAAAGGGAGAAGGACATGTAAGGGATTTACAAGAGTGCTTTGATGTATTGAACAAATACCAAATGAAGTTAAATCCCCTTAAATGTTCCTTCGGAGTTGGATCAAGGAAGTTTTTGGGGTTTATTGTAAATTCAAGAGGAATCGAGGCCAACCCCGACAAGATAAAAGCCCTGATCGATATGAAGTCGCCAGAAAGGATCAAAGATGTACAATGTTTAACCGGGAGAATCGCAGCCCTAAGTAGATTTATTTCGAAATCAACAAACAAGTGCGTCCCTTTTTTCAATCTACTTAGGGGAAATAAGAAGTTTGAATGGACAGGAGACTGCGAGCAAGCATTCCAAGCCTTGAAAGCCCATATGGCACAACCTCCCATCTTATCAAACCCGATCGAAGGAGAAACTTTGTTTATTTACCTGGCGATTACTGAAGTTGCTGCTAGCGCGGTACTAGTGCGAGAGGAAAAAGGCGTACAAAAGGCAGTCTATTATATCAACAAGAGACTGATCGGGGCAGAATTGAGATATCCACCAATCGAGAGGTTAGCATATTGCCTAATCCTGGCCTCTAGAAAGTCACACCCCTACTTTCAAGCCCATCCTATTACAGTTCTAACTGACCAGCCCCTTCGACAAGTCCTCCAAAAACCAGAAGCGGCTGGACGATTATTAAAATGGGCAGTCGAACTGGGGCAGTTCGATATAACTTCTTCACCGCGAGCCACAGTCAAGGGACAAGTCTTGGCCGACCTTATTGCAGAGTTCACCAAACTCCCAGACAGCGAGCAGTGCAGACAGCCTAGTACGCCTGAGCCTCAAGAGAAAGCCCCTTCGTGGAAATTATTCACGGACGGATCGTCTAACGAATCCCACGCAGGAGCGGGAGTGATATTGATAACACCGGAAGGGCATCGATTTCACTACGCTATTAGGTTCGACTTCACCGCGTCAAATAATGAAGCCAAATACGAAGCACTCCTCGCTGGATTGAGGATGGCGAAAGATATGAGCATAAAGACGCTTGATATTTACAGTGATTCACAGCTGGTGGTGAATCAAGTTCTAGGAGAATATCAAGCACGAGGCTTAAAAATGGTGGCCTACTTGAATAAAACAAAAGACTTGCTAGCCCAATTCACGGAGTACACCCTTCAGCAAATTTTGCAGGATCAGAATTCAAACGCAGATGCCTTAGCCAAACTCGCGAGCGCGAAGGATGCTGACACTTTGAACATTGTGCCAGTGGAAAGACTGAGTAAGCCAAGCATACAAGCGGTCGAATCCAGTATGGAGATTCGAATGGAGGATACATGGATGCCACCTTATTTGGAGTATCTGACAAACGGTACGCTACCAACAGATAGAAACAAAGCCAGAACTCTACAAAGGCGAGCTGCTAGGTACATACTGGTCGATGGTGTTATGTACCGAAGTGGATATTCCTTGCCACTACTCAGATGCGTTACACCAGAAAAAGCTAAGGAACTCATGAAAAAGGTGCATGAAGGTTTCTGTGGGGATCACGCTGGGGGGCAGAGTTTGGCAAAGAAAATTCTAAGGCAAGGCTACTTCTGGCCAACTATGAACGAGGATTCGATGGAATTTGTACGAAGATGCGATAAATGTCAAAGGTTCTCCAAGATTCCACGAGCAGCTCCAAATGAATTAAAACAGATGCAAAGTCCGTGGCCTTTTGCAGTATGGGGGATAGATTTGATTGGATCCCTACCTACAAGGAAAGGCGGAGTAAATTACGCAGTCGTAGCAGTCGATTACTTTACCAAATGGGCTGAAGCTAAACCGCTCGCAACCATCACGACCAAGAAAGTTCTTGACTTTGTTATCAAGAACATTGTCTGTCGATATGGCTTTCCTAGAAAGATAGTTTCAGACAACGGAACCCAATTTGACAGCGACTTATTCACCAATTTCTGCGAAAGACATGGAGTTATCAAAATCTTTTCTTCAGTTGCACACCCCCAAGAGAATGGGCAGGTCGAAGCCGTGAATAAAACTCTTAAAGATACCCTGAAGAAGAGATTTGAAGAAGCTAAGGGAGCATGGCCAGAGCAGCTACCTGAAGTCCTCTGGTCGTATAGAACGTCTCACCGAACAGCGACAGGACATACCCCATTTTCCTTAGCCTACGGATATGAGGCGATGTTTCCTGTCGAATTAGATCCCCCCTCACATCGACGCTCAACATACGACCAGGACCAGAACAGCCAACTAATGATGGAATCCCTAGACTCGATTGAAGAGATACGGGAGAAAGCCCAACTCCAAGTTGTTGCTTACCAGCAAAAAGTCGCCCGGTACTTTAACTCCAAAGTTAAAGAGAGTAAATTCAACGTCGGTGACTTGGTGCTACGACGAGTTTTCTTAAACACCCGTGACCCCACTGCTGGAGTACTCAGACCTAATTGGGAAGGACCTTACCAGATTGAAGAAGTCCTTCATCCGGGTACCTACAAACTTGCAGGCTTAAACGGAGATCTCGTTCCACGTTATTGGAATGGAGAACACCTACGCAAGTACTATCAGTGAACAGTCCTTTTTAAAGGACTGGCTTGTATTAAAATTTTACTTTTTACAAGTTTTGCAGAGAGGGTTAGCCACGATGTATGGCTAATCGCTCGTATATGTAAGATTCTGTCTTAGAATCACTCGTAAAGACATGTTTAGTCCATTTTTAATACGAGATTATAAGGGATTGTGCGCAGCCAGTCATTCTTGCCAACCTTTGTGAATTTATATTTACAAGTATTTGTTCATTACGTGTGTTGTTTTGCTGTATTACAAGTATTACTTTTTCACCCGAGCAGAAATGTTCAAACAGGTCGTGGTCAAGGCAAGTGACCAAGGACCTAAAGCTCCTCGATCACTTGGGGGGCATATAAGGCACATCGATAGCAAAGCGTACCATGAGGTATGTAAACACATGAACAAAATGAGTGAAAGCATGCTAAGGTACTTAGAGTATTTTTCAAAATTTATATTTTGATAAATCAAGCCAAAGTACTATGCTAAGTTCGGTCATACGGAAAAATGTTATAATAAATGGAAATGTTATAGCATCATGATGTAATATTTTACACTGCAAGCATCATTGCTTGGATGTAACTGTTCAAATAAAAGAAAAGGTTTACTGCCCGTACAGCAAATTCAAAAAAGGCATTGTCTTTACATCACGACCCGTGGGTCGTATAATCAAAAGAAAGGAAAAATAATAAAAATGTTCAAGAGGCATTGGGAGCAGGAGGGTCTTTATCAGCATTCTGATTGGTCGCGTCCTCAACGGCTCTTTCTTCTTCTGCACCAGTAAGGCTTGGAGAAGCAGGGATCCTTGCTCTTGCCTCCTCTTCGGCCAGTTGAGCAGTGCAGCGAGCCAGCTCAGCAGTCCTGACATCTTCTGAAAGATAGCTGAAGTCGGCACCCTGATTGTGTTTCCAGAAATTGTAAAAACACCAGAGTGTCGTCCTCTTATATATTTCCAGATTCTTGGAGTTTTCAAGCTCCAGCTGCTTTACTTTGCCCTCAAGAGTAGCAATGGCCTCGTCCTTGGACTTATGCTCCTCTTCCAATCTCTTGACTTCGCGAAACTGGGTGCGGCTGGCATCTTGATACTCCTCCCTCTGCTTTATTATAGCTGCCATCATAGCTTCAACCTCTGATAGCTTTGTCACCGTGGCATCCCTCTGCTGAGCCAGCGCCTCCAACTCCTTTACGTGCCTGGCCTCTGCAGCCGAAAGTTCCTCGGCTGCCTTCACCTGGTGCCTCTCGATAGCCTTTGCCCGAGCCTGTTCGATGGTGGCTTGGGTGCGGGTACGAGCAGTAGTGGCAGACAGCAAAGCCTGAGGACAAAGGATAAAGTTAGAACCTGTGGCAAAGACTAAAAGACTAAGGCCAAAAAGATAAAGAAGTACTTACGTTGGCTATTTCATTCAGGGTCCTGTTCAGAATTAGGTCGACCGTCATACTCTCTGCCTCAACCATTGCATCCTTGATGCGGTCATTTTTCCCGATGTGCGCAATACAGTCTTTGGTTGCTCGTATGGTACGGCTCGAGAGCTTGGCCCCAAGAGTCTCTTCCCGCTTGTCTTGTTCCCTGCTGGGCGCAGCCGGAGGAGGGTTCATTGGAGCGGGGGGAGTCTCCTTCTCAGCAGGGGCCAGAGGATGGCAGAAGTTTGCCCAGTTGGCACGCCCCTAGGAGGGTCTTCTGTTCGACTCTTTTTGGCAGGTCCCTGGCTCGTCTCGCCGTTGTGTCTCCGTGACGACTTTCGCCGAAGCTGAGGAACTTCCTCTTCCTCCTCAGCCCGGTATAAGTCGAAGACGTTGGGAGTGGCCATATCTGCACACAAGTAAAAACATGGAAAGGGTAAAGATAGAGGCAGATGAAAATTCTTTATCAAAAACGGAAAAGAAGGTCACAAAGTTAGTACCCGAGCTACAACTACTGGTCGCTATACTATTGACTCTATTAGTCACACACTCACTATCTGCCATGAAGAAGTCTGGCCCTAGATTTGGAGTATATGTAAAGTTGCCCTCCCCGTCAAACAAATGACAGGGAATTGGCAAGCTATTTAAAAGCAAAATAATTTTACCGTTCTCATCAGATGATTCCCCCAGGTCCACAACTGGCTCTTTGGCCTTTTGTTTCCCCTTGCCTTGGGGAGCAGAAGGCCTTTCTGCGGAAGGATTGCCCGTGGGCTCCCTGATTGTAACCCACATCGGCCTCCTTCGGGGAGGGGACGCAGGAGGTTGCTGCTCGGGAACCCCCTCAGTAGTGGCATCAGCTACCATGGATCCTCTTGTTTCATGGCGAGGAGCCAGGAGGCCAGACAGCCTCAAGTTTACATCAGTAACCAAGGACTTGACGCTTTTTTCTGCGTCTGTCATCCTGGCCAGTCTATTGGACCTCAACACCATGTCTGGTGTTGGGGTCGGACGTAACCAGGGGCCTAAAAGACAAAGTGCAGTTTGAGAAAAATGAAAGGAAACTCCTTGATTAAAAGTATCGACCAGTCAAAGACGGTACTTACCTCCTCGAGCGAAGGCCAGGTTGTTGCTGGTTATGTCCGGAGTAAGGAAGTACTCCTTACTGTACTGCCCCACGTTAGATATGTGCGTAGTGTCACTCAGGAATGTCCGGTTTGTCTCCTGGTGACAGAAGTGGAAGAAACCCGTCCCATATTGTTGCGGGTTGGATTTAAGGTCGAAAAGATAATTGACCTCGTGGGGAGTAGGTTCTGGCCATTTTTTTAAGTTTGTGCAGGATATAGAGTGCGGCCAGCATTCTATATCCGTTTGGAGTAATTTGGAAGGGGGCGACATCGAAATAATTAGCCACCCCCTGATAAAAAGGATGTAGAGGGAGGAAAGCCCCCGCCTCTATGTGATACCGAGACCAGGTGCTGTATATACCTCCGGGGAGGTTAGCCCTTTGGTCTGCGGCAGGAATTTTGATGGAAACCCCTGTCAGGGGATACTTCCTGAAATAGTTAGCAACCATCCGAAGGGTCACTACGCTGGTCGGGGAAATATACCACTCGACATCAGGCGGATTCTGATGGCGAGGGCGGGCTCTAATTTGGATATTAGGGTCAGGAACAGGATTGTTTCGACCGCTGGTCGAGGGAACCCTAGCCTGCGAATCAGGCTGAGCAGGAAGGTTTGGACTATCGTCGGATTCGGGTCTTTTCTTGCCTACGGATTTGGAACGAGCCATTTGAGGAGGATAAAGACGAGGTCTGGATGAGTATCGAGAAAAAGGAATCTTGTGGATTCGGTCGGCTGGTTGTTCTTCGCCTTCGAGCAGCTGGGCGAGAAGATCGTCGTCGATGGGCCGTTCACCTCCCCACAACTCTGGCATCAATGTCTGCAAAAAGAAGAATGGGGGGGTGAGGATGGAGAATTTTTAAAAGCTTTTTAGAATAACGTTGGTCGACTATAAAAGCCAAACTTTTATACAAAAGCATTCTAACAAAAAGCTAAATTTTTCCACACGAACAGTTTGAAAATGGATCAAAGGGTGAAAGTAAAAAGTTTTTCAAAAAAGCTTTTTCACCTCCCCTTAGGGCGGGAAAAACCTATTTTCCAACTAACCTAAAGATTGAATTTTTACTTCGATTTTACGTCCTAAAAGTACGATCCTAACTATCAAACAAACTCGTAAATCTTTTTACCCACAAGCATCTCAAACCAGAAACAGATGAACTCAAACAGTCGACATACAGAAGCATGCATTGCGAAAATACAAAACATAAAAATTCGAAGACTTACCAGAAAAAAGATCGTTGAGAAGGGTAGAGAGTCTTCAGAAGTCGAGGTGCTTTCAATATGAACTTGGAAATTGCAGAAGGACAGTTTCTGGGAGAAAACGAGAGCTCTGGTTTTAGGGTTTCTGGAAAGAGTAGTGGCGTGCGTAAAAAGAAAAGGAAGGTTTCGAAGATATTATATAAGTTTGTCTATGGCATTAAAAAGGTGTAATCATCAGTTTCCCTTTGTTGAAATATGGGGAAATGGAATGGCCGTCGAATTATTACTGGGGAACCGAAAAGTCATGATTAGACAGGAGTAGGTTGCTTTTTCCAAGAACACACGAAGAGTTCTGACACGTAAGGCGGGGTTACCGAAGAGTCATTCGCTCAAAATTTTATTTATTGCTCATAATAAATAAACTTGGGGGGCAAATGTTGTCCAAAAAATTGGCATTGATGACGTGGCAAGTGATCCCTGGACACGTGGCTAACACCTGGAAGAGCTCTGCTAGGGTATCGACCAGAGGACGCATTAGAAGCAGTAAGCAGCCCAGTCTTACCTGCGACCAGTCTAGTCGATGGTTCTGCATGCAAAGTAACATTACTGTAAAGATCTTGGTAAATCCCGAATTTAACTCACACAATCTCCTGAGTATCCGATTATTCAGGAGAGAATATCTGTAACGATCTTATGTGATCCCCCTTAAGCCTATAAATAGAAAAAGAGAGCTCAAGGAAGGGACTTTTTTTTGGGCTTTGGAATTATTTGAGATTAGAGTAATTCTCCTTGGAAGATTGTATTGTTCTTCAGAGGTTAGTGAAACTCATTGAACCCTTGTTCTTTGATCACTCCTTTGATTCTTATATCAATAACAGTCTAAGTGGACGTAGGTCATTACCGAATCCTGGGGCCGAACCACTATAAAATATCGTGTTCTTATTACTTTTCGTCATTTGATTTTTGTCAACATATTCATTCACATCAAGCATATTCCGACTCCGTGTCAGTTGACCAAAATCTGGGTCAACAAAACTTTAAAAAAAATTCATTATGTAAATAATATAAAAAAATTATGTAAGAAATAATATTATAATATAAAAAATTATGTAAATAACATTATTATATTATAAAAAATTATGTAAAATACAAAACATTCTAAAGATTCAACATAATTAATATTAATTTTATTAAAAACCCAATAAATTAGGTAGATAATATAAAAAATACCCCAAAACTGAAATATATATTAAAAAACAAAATCAAGTTTTAGTGATCAATACATGTTTTGAGCAATAAAATGTATTTTAATCCTATATAAAATTTAAAAAATATTAGAAAAAATCTTGAAAATCACCCAACATACATTGAAATCCCATTAAACTCACTCAATATTTCTTCATTTTTGCCCTAAAACTTCAAAATAAATCAATATTAGGTATATTTACATGATTTAAAGCTTTAATTTGCAAGAAAATGAAAAGAAAAAAAAAATTAACTAAAATGGTCAAAATGGGGCTTACCCGTTGCTGGGGACGAAGGTGGAGTCGTTCCTTGTTCTTCTCGTGTGTCAAATGTGGGAAGGAGGGGAAATGTTACGGTCTTGTGTGTGTTTTAACTTTTCTCCGCGATTTTTGCCATATAACCGCGGAGAAAGCCCCTCCACTTTTCTCTGCGGTTCTTTCTAAAGAACCACAGAGAAATGTCCCTGCCTTGCCCACCCTTAAACCTTTACACTGCGTTTTTTTTAAAACCGTAATAAAATACGGCGCAGGTATTAAATGTGATATACGGCGCAGAGAAATCCTATATTTGTAGTACTGTCTGTTTCTTTGTAACATTTTTTATTTCTAGCAATGTACGCCCCAAGGTGATTTCTTATTTAATGGAAATGGTGTATACAAAAATCCATAAGAAATGTTGTAAGGAAAGAAAAAGTTTGCGCCCCTCTTCAATTTTTACACAGACAAGTGACCTAAGACTACACCTTTTTAATCACTTGGGTGGTAAGGCCATCTATAAAAGTCCAGGATTAAAAATAGAAAAGGATGCAAAGCTCGGGCTTAGTCCAGATCTGGATTCGTATAGACTGAGGGTTCAAAACTCAATTGGATGCAAGGCACAAAGTCCAGTCCTAACTCGAACCCACATGGCCTGGGGGGGTTCAAAAGCTAACACCCAACAAAAAGGATGCAAGGCTCAAAGCTCAATCGGAATCCAGACCTACATTGTCCGAACGTTTCAAGGTCCAGGAAAACTTAATCCCTATTCATGTTTTCCGAATAATGGCCCAGGACGTTGAGAACTTAGGTTTAAATTCAGTAAAGTTAGTCTTATAAATGGCCCAGGCCGTTGGAACCTATACCTCAGGTTTGAAATAAGCTAATCAACTAATATCTGATGGTCTAGAACATTGGAACCTAAAGGCTAGAGTCAGGATAAATAAATCAGACGAAAATTGATAACTCCTTAACGATCCAGGCTATTGGAACTTGAACCTCATGTTAAAAAAAGAGTTAATTAATTAAGTCATATCTAAAAAATTCATAATGGTCCAGGCTGTTGGAACCTGAACCATAAAGTCAGGATAAATCAGTTAAGTTATATTGGTTAAGTCCAAGAAGGTCTTGACCGTCAAGACCTGAACGTGGGTCTCAGGACAGGTTAAATACTTTCTACATTATTTCCCCTAGTGGTCCTGGCCATTGGAACCAGGACTCAATATTCAACATAGATTCATGCAGAATGATAAAACACTTAGTGAATTTGGAAGAAAAAATAAACGAATATAAAGTGGGAACCATTATGCAGACAAAAATCAGTATAATAACAATACGGATAATTAAATAATTGTCTTGGACGCATTGGCATCCATATAGATAGTACAAGTACAAAAAACAAAAAGGAGAAAGGAAGTCCTAATAAAAATACAAAGGCTCAGGCCTGAACTTCATTTTGAACTGGGGTATCTGGAACATTCTCATCCTGTTGATCCCTAGCAAGGAGCGTCGCACCTGCTTTCTCTTTGTCTTTGAATTCAGCCCTCTTTGCAGCTGGATCCGGATAGAGGAGGAGATTCATCTTCTTTTCCTGGAGCCATGCCATGTAAATGGCCTCATCAAAAGTGATTACCAACATCTCGTCAGTCTGATCTTTCTCCTAGCGAGACTCCTTTCTCTACTTCATCTCAAGCTGGACCATGCCCTCCAAAGATTGGTTCTAGGACCCAAGGTTTGCCACCTTTTACTGACCCCGGAGAAGTTGGGCCTCAGCCGCCTCCAGAAGGGCTTTATTCATTGCCTCCGAGCCACGAACGCGAGAAAGCTCCGCCTCCAGTTCGTCCACCAACTTCTTATGTTCAACGTATTGCTTGGACAAAGTTCCTCATGCTGAGCCCAAACCCGGGCAGCCCCCTCATGCTCGGCTTGAACCTGGGTAGCCTCCTTGGCAAGGTCCTCCCGGATAGCTTCTCGCTGATTGACCCCCCCCCCCTCCAACTCTATTTGGGTCGTCTCTAGCTTCACCGCCATCTCAGCCACCAACTCTGCGTTCCTATGGGCCAACAGGGCATCCTAGAACAAATCAAAGTTAGAAAATTCTCAAGAAATTATGATGATGAAAGAAAACACAAAACAAACAAATGACTTACCACAGTGGCCTGATGACGAATGGCCTGGGAGACAAAGAGGGCATCCTAGCTAGCCATGGTGGCGTAGTGCCTTAGCTGAAGGGTAGACATGGTAGTCCCCACCTAGACTAACAAGTCCGCAGCAAGTGGGGTCATGTCCTACCCTAACTTAGGCCGAAACCCGATCTACGCTATCAATCGGTCCATGATCTGTTAAGGATCATTGAAAGCCTCTGGACGATCGGCAAACTCCACCCTCCGGCGGATGAGCAGGGCCTGAGCAACATCCCATTGGTCCCAACCTTCATCCCAAGCCCGGGACACCATATTTATCCTCTCTTCCTTGACGATCAAGTCCCATTCCTCGGTAAAGGCTGGGATGATGGGAAACTTGTGAGCCTTTGAAACCTCCTGCAAGACGACGAGGCTTTCCCCAGAGGAATGCTCTTCAGCCAGGGCAGGATCCTTGGCCATGCCTTCTTGGCCTGCTTCTGAGACTCCGCGGCGACCAAGTTTACTTTCATCTTGTCTGCCCCTCCTCCTCCAGAAGGCTCTAGCTCCAAATTAATAACATGGAGAGGAGCAAATTGGGGTAAAATTGGTTCGACGTGCGCCATCGAAACGGAGCCCACAGCTAGATCCCTCTCGGAAGCCTCCGGACGAGCGCTGAATCCCCGAGTATTAGCTCCATGATCTGTTTTGCTGGGCCCTTAGCAGCCCTCTTTCCTGAAGCCTTGGTCATAGCTGCCTTGGCCTCGATTATCTCCTTCATTTTGTCCACTAGATTGGACATATCCGGGTCACTTGAGAAAGAAAGCAAAATAAAATTGATCAGTAAAGTAAAGGAATAGGGGCAAAAGAAAAAAATAAAAGAAACAGTCAAATCTAAAGTCGTCCAGGACAAACCATCGTCCATGGAATGGGCACGACTAACCTCTTCTAGGGAAAAAGAATGAATTCAGTCCCCCGTGTCATCCGGGTCAAAAAATCTACCATATTGAATGAACCAGGATGAGTACATGAGGGTCAGTGTGTCCAAGTCAAATATCCCAATATTGTTGCTTATTCCTAACTAAGCCCTCAAAATGAGGGGCATAAGTGAAAATCGAAGGCTTTTTATTGTGCCCTGAAATGCTAGAATCGGGAGCTCTAGTGTTCGGTTGCCTCCCCTCGAGAAGGGCATCCAGTTCATCCGGGGGGTGCATCCACGTACTAAATGGTGCTGGACTAATGCCACGGGCTTTCAATGTATAAAATCCATCCAACGTCTTGTCCTTAGAGTTGAGCTGCGGCTCCAACTTGTAAAAATATAGCACCTCCGCGTGGGTAGGCGCCAAGATCTCCTTCGATGCGGAGAATATGTGCCATCCCATGAGCAATTTATATGATTGTGGTAGAAGTTAGAAAGGTGCCATCCCCACAAACTTGAGGAACCGCGCGAAATAATCGTGGAGTGGGAGAGTTGCTCCCGCACTAATGTGGCCTATGCTCCAAGCCCCGAACATGATTGCTCCGGCATGGGCTTTCTCCTCCAGGCCCCGGTCTCAACTCTACTAAAAGGGCCTTCTTC
Source organism: Humulus lupulus (assembly GCF_963169125.1). NCBI lineage: Eukaryota > Viridiplantae > Streptophyta > Magnoliopsida > Rosales > Cannabaceae > Humulus > Humulus lupulus. Next base: position 84,419,094 of record NC_084796.1, on the reverse strand, counting down.
AGCTAATGCAGCATCTAGTAATTTCGAAACTCGATCTTTTCCCCGTCCATTTCCCACGTGTTTCCAGTGGGAAGTTTGGTCCCCTCCAGAACGACAGGGCCCGCTTGGAAAATGTCCTCTACATACAAAGTAATGTTGCAACTCATGATAAGAGATCTGGAAGCGACAAGGAAAACAAAAACCAAGCAGTTATCACCAAAACCGAAGAAAATTGGTTAAGGTACGGGGATTCTCCTAATACTGCTTGGATAGGTCCCCTCCGAACCCAAATCCAGGACCAATAGAGATCCCAGTATCTTAAGTCGAAAGCTATAGGCCAAAGGTTTTTCTAATTAACCCCAAACAGTCTTGAGGCAGCCAAATTAATCCGGGACAACCAGACTGGTATGGGATGCCACCCAGAGACTCTACGGTTTGTGCCTACCAATATCCTACCTAAAACCACCCTACACGGTGGTCACGACCCTAACAATTTTATAGTCGTAGAAATAGCAGGACAATGAAAAAAACCAAAAGGGAGTAAAAAGAGGAGAAAATTACCAGAAAACTTACTGTGGAGTATTGGATTTGAGATTCATAGAGTCTCAGGAAACAACGTCGACAGATCTCAGTCTTGAACCTAAGGAGACAGTGCAGCAAATCTCCAGCACTCCTATATGTGTGAATCAGGACAGAACTGTCGGCTAGGTTAATGGAAAGAGATCTCGTCTAAAATAAATGAACACGAAGGTGTATTAATCGCCAGAGAATCTCATCGGCAATGTTGGACATATAAAGCTTTCTCCTCTGCTCTACTAGTTCACATATGTGGGGTGAGTAAAATGTGTAAATGAGCATGTTGAGGTTTTTATAAGAACACAAGTCAATGTTCGATCCAACGGTTAGCATTCAAGATCCCTAGACTAACCTCATCTGACGTTCCCGGAATGGGCAGAGGCATTAATTGACCCAATCAAGTACTAAATTGTGGATTCGTCAATTCATGATCCACACCTACCTAATCTAATGGTCCACATTGAAAATCTCAAAACTATCCCAATCCAACAGCTCTGGATGATGCAGCGGCAATAAACAGCCCAATCCAGTACCCAAAGAACCTTTTTCGTATAGACGGGACATCTCAATAATTGTGCTAACACCCATCGGTTACCTGGGTAGTCAAAAGATTCTTTCCACATCTTTAGGGCGCGAGTGTCATAGATGTACCATCAACTTGGAGCACGTGTCTTAGACATTGGGAATTTGAAATGACGTGGATCACCCAAATGGCCCCCAAGTAAATGAACCCGGCTCCTGGTAAACGAACCAAGATATTTGAGATTGATCCGGGAGAGTGAGGCAAGTCTCCACCATGTGAACATGGATGAAGACTTGGGGGGTAAACATTATCCCTGTTTTCCGCTCACGACACGTGGCACGACCAAATGGATCCATGGGCCCTCAGAAGAGGTCTGGGCCCATCCTGAGCCCAGTGAACAAGAAAGGAAGAAATCTTGATGGCCCAAATGGAATCGGTCCCAATAAGGTTCGATAGGCGCGATCTTAGTAAATGGATCAGAATAGCACTGCATGCCAAGTTATCTTCCCCGCAAGCGCCAACCTGCATCCTCTAGGATGCCTATTAAGGTGGTAGAAAAACTGTTCCCCAGATACGGATCCTATCACGAATCCAGGGATAGCCTCCACCATCGCGAGAAATACCTTGACGAATGAACCCGGGTCTTGGTTAATGAACCAGAAACCTCAGTAAATGAACCAGGATATTAGTAAATGAACCCAAACCAGACATCCGGATAGGGCAAGCCTAGCCTTCCTTAATGCTGACATATCCCCGAGAAGTCCCGCAGTTGGTCTCCCCAACTAACCTACGGAAAAGGGTACGCACAGAACGTACACTATTCCTAGGAACAAGTATTGCCACTACTATGACAGATCTTGTCCCCAGGATCCCCTTGGAAGCACATCCGGACTAGTCCGTGCTAATGTATAATGGGTAGCAGTAAGGCTTGGCTACGCCTAAGCCAGCCCAATGGGCCCTGATTAACAACATTTAGTTATCTCACATTCTTTGTATTATGGCTCCATTAGCGAGCAAACTGTAATTACATCCCTATTGGGCCTGGATTAGTCAGGCCCAAGATGCTTGACTGCCTATAAATAAGACCATATGTGCACGGTAGCAGGGATCCCCGAATTTCTCTTTTAAGCAAAAGCTTTGCTGAACTTGTAGAAAAACTCCATTGCTAAAACTCTCTAAATCCTAATACTAGTGACTCGTGGACTAAGGCTCATTAACGCCCCTTCCACCTAAAAACTGTGAATGCCCATCTTTTATCCTTTATTTCCAGCTCTTACTTCATAACATATTTCTAGTTTCCGAAAAACTTGGTAAACAGGTACAGAAACATACACATAGTTCTATGTGAACTAAAAGTTTATGATGTAATCATTGATGTGCCTCCAGATGAGCCATCAACTTTATCTGATTATGATAGTCATAAAAAAATATGCAGATTGGATGAGATCTGATTATTTGGCTCATCATTGCATACTATAGACTATGTCTGACGATATTAAATCGAGATATGTGAACCTTAGATCTACATACGAGATATAGGAATGTTAAAAAGATATTCTTTTGATCACTTAAGAAGTTTGCAAAAGAAATGGTAAATATGATTTGCTCGTCTCCTTTTAATATATTTGAATTGTTCATTCAAATTTTTATGCCACAAACCATATTTTTGTCTTGTTTTCAGGAACGCATTATTCAAGAAAAGAAAAGAATGCGAAAGAGAAACAAGAAAAGGATTTCATATTTGTAGACCAAGAGATAACTGAAATGGAAATTAGTTTTTTTCATCTTAAACTTTGTATTAAGTCTTTTTCCTTTAAATTAGTTCTAGAATTCTTCCTAGAAACTATGTTTTTAGATTCCTTTATTTGATGAATGAACAAGTTTAGTATTTCTTTTGAATTATAAATTCACTTGTTATTTTTAAAATATACTTGTTCCACCTATTTCATCAATGAGTATAAATGATAATTATGAATTATGAATTATGAATTATTGTGCAAATCATAGATTTAATAAATAAGACATCTTATTCCAACCATAATTAAGTGAAAAATATATGTGAATTATTTTTTAGATTGACTTGTGATTAATTAGACAAGTAAAATAAATAAAAGACAGTCTTTTATTTGAACCATTCATTGGTTCTCTCCCTGTTTATATAGTTTGTTAATTAATGTTAACCAAAAGACCTTTCACTTATAAAGGCTCAAAAATCACATAATTGTTTAGTTAATACAGAGAGATGTATGTTGAACCTCTTAATGTTCAAAGCTAAACGAAATAATAAATAGTAAGTCAATATTGATTGACATTTATTTAAGATATGTTTAACTTTGATTGAATGCAAAAAAAAAAAAAAAATTCTAGAAATTTTCATGCAACATTCAACGTATAGTCACTTAGACACTTGTTTGATCTGATCAAAAGAAAGTCTAAACTCGAATTTGGAATTCAAGTCATTTGCATTTGAACATGGAATTCAAACTCAACTCACATCCAACTATAATGCTAAGCAAAATTAGTATTTTGGAAATTGAATATAATCATATTAGATAAGATTAAATAGTTAATGAGTGATCATTATCGTCTTTATTATTTCTATAATTTTAACACTTGTTATACTCTGTACATGTTTAATTGTACAACATCAAAGACTTAGAAGTTGGGATTTACAAGTGGTTATGTGAATAAATTGAAAATTTTCTATGAAGTCATTTAGTGAAAAAGTTTAATTTAATCGTAAAAGACTACAAAAGAGCTTGTATCTCTTCAATGCTACTTTAATGAAGCATGATTATTATAATCACTATATTTTCTAGCTAAGTTGTACTAGAAATAATGACTGCAAGTCAAGTAAGCAAGTTACTAATAATTAACAATGATAAAACCAAAGAATAACACAAATTTTGTAAAGCATTGTTGTAGTGGGAGCGTTAGTTAGTAACTACTCCATTGCAAATGTAAAGATAGTTAAATTGTGTGTAACAGAATCTAACTATAATTCATTCACATACTAGTATGAAATGAAATTTTTTTACAGAAAACAATGGTTGAAATACCATGAACCAAGAAATGAAATTTGAAATTCTATGGCATTTGGATTCTTGAACATCCAACTAAAATTCATTGAACTTCAATTTGAAACAATATATTCAAGATGAAGAGGAGAATAGAGGAAAAGTACAAAATTTTCAAAGTTATGATAATATCCTAAGGCTATAAACAGAAAGAAGAATTACTCGAATAAATATCTTCTATTATAACCAAACTTAAATCTGTTTACATACTCTTATCCACAGCTTTATGCATGGATTATGAGATTAATTTAAATGAATGTCTAAGTAGTCTTTACTGAATTATTGTCATGACAAAATTATTTGAAGATCTCGATCAAAAAGATTATGTTGTGATTCTTATTCTTAATATTGACAACGTTTTAATCATTGGGAATGATGTAGAGAAATCGTAAATAGACAAGAAATGGTTAGCTGAACATTTCTAAATATTATATTTAGAAAAGCCAAGAATATTCTATACATTCAAATCTATAGAGATTGAAATTACAATCCTTTGGCACTGTCTCAAGAAACTTATATAGATAAGAAGCTTAAATGCTTTAGTTTACAGAAATCCAAGAAAGGCTTTTTGCCTTCCCGGTCAGAAGGATGTATTATAAATAATAATGTCTGTTTATTCTCATGCTAGAAAAAAGAACATGAGACAATATTCCTACAACGCAATGATAGACTGTTTAATGTATTGAATGTTACATTTTCGAATTGACATTTGTTAAAAGGTGGGAATAGTCAGAAGTTGCAAATCCAATGATGTATTGAGTCATTGAATAATTATAATGACTTAATTTTGAGTATCTTGAATATAATAGAGATTATATGTATGTGCATTTAGGCAGTGACATAAAATCCCGAAGGATGAACTGATTTTAAATCTTCAAAGATTGATATCAGAATTAGCTTCCATGACTATGGATGAGAAGCATTAATCTGGAAATGTATTAGACATTTCAAATTTTTATGTTTCACCACAAAAGCCAAAATATAACACCTACGAGCAGTTAAATAGGATAATTGATTTAGTTGAGTTCTTTGTCGTTTTAAAAATGTTTTCAGACTAGAATAAACAACTGGTATCTCATTGCGAAAGCAATGGAGATGCAGCTATTCTAGAAGAACTAGAAATCATGGAGGGTAAAGCACATGAAATGAAGTATCATTTAATATAGGATAATTTTACATAATTTATGTAATGATATTAAAGATAACTTCAAAACAGTTTCATACAAAACAGTTACAAAGACTTTGTTAGACAAATTCGGTCATGAGAATATGATTGACATATTAAAAGAGATGCCTCAATTTTCTTTAGCATACCACCAGATGATCCACACACTAGAGGAGCATTGGAATGGAAAAGGTTATGAGCGCTCACGTCGCAAACTTGTTGTGACACAACCTTCACTAGTAAAGTCAATTGTACTCTAGGAACAAGATATATCTAAAAGGGTAAAGGGGTTATTTTATTCCATTTTAATTATGAACCATTAATAGATGATTAATGTTGTATGTAATGATTATATCAATGGACACTCTATTCTTTAATAAACTACTCAATAAATATATGTCTATAATTATCAAGAGTTCAATCTCATATTTATAGTAGGGTAATCATGTGATAAATAAATATGATTATTTAATCAAAGAGCTTTGATTAATAATCTAACATATATTGGAGCTTGATATTATAGGTTCATAGGTCCCTAGGGTGGCTCTATCAACACCATATCAAGGTAAGAGTTGATACAAGGGTAAAACTACAATTTGGAAATTTGAGAAGAATTTTATTCTCCGGGTCAAGTATACAATTATATAATAATTGAGATTAAATAATCAATTTGGAATTAATTATCAAATTTTTTAAAATATATTTATTAATTTAATTATATAATTTCCAAATTCATATATATAAATAAATAAATAAATTTTTTAAATTACTTATTTTTTTAAGTGGGAGAAAATAAAATTGGTAAGTTAAAAATAGTTTTTGATTTATTGAAATTTAAAAGATGATGATAATGATGATCATCAATTTGAATTTTCTATTTTGAATTTAAAATTTAAATTTTGAAACATGGTTGCCATCTTTTCCTTAAAAGATAAATACATTGTTTTGTGAAAGATTTATTTTAATTAAATAAATAAGTAAAAGAAAAATACAATATCCCTGAGAAGGGAATATAGCAGTTCACGCATAAAATAGTCCAAGGATTGTGCCATGCATATAGCACTGCACTGATATTGTATCATTGTTATTTTTATTTTATTTATTTAATTAATTAATAATTTTTAAATAGATTTTTTTTCAAATTTGGTAAGTTAGATATTTACCTAAATCAATTTCTATCATCATTATGATATTATTATTATATTACTATTATTTTTAGGAATAATAAGGTAATAGAATAATCTCTATATATATATGATATAGAATAATAATAAGAAGAGACAATACAATACAAGTTCCATACACAAGTCAGAAAGAATTTACAATAGTTTTCAGAATTTTTGTCAGACAAAAGATTATCTTCTTCTTCTTTATTCTAATCTTTCTCAGACCATAATTCAAGTTCTCATGTGTTGAGAAATATTTTTTATTACTAAATTACAAACCCATGTTCTCTATATTCCCACACACATCTTGAGGTGTAGAGAACACTCTGAAAGATCATGGTTTGAGCACTCAAAGCGTTGGATAGGAAGATCGATATATGTATATACGAAAAGACTCAAGGACACTTAATAGGCTTCAAGAGGTAAATACTCATGTTATTGAATATTTATGTAAATGCTTATATGATATATATAAAAATATTTTATATTTATGTACATGTTGCATGATTAATAATATTGTATGTTAATGTTTCTGTCTGAATATTTTCTTAATCATATAAATTGTGTATATAAGAGATGAAAACTTTTATTGTTGAATATAATGGGTCCGCCACGCTTATGCCCCTGCGTACTCTGGTTGTTTTTCCAACAAGAAGTACATAATATCAACCGGAGTGGGGACCTCCCACTTGTTGTGTCCCAGAATTATAAATAGCTAGATAGTAGTAGTAGTTAGTATTAGTTTGTAGTATGTTAATTTTCGTGGATTTTAGTTCAAGCCGGGACTTAGTTGGAAACTCATAGCAATAGTTATGAACTTTATAAGTTTAACCTATAGTTTAGAAATATTAATTATAACATAAGGTTTGATTAATATTGCTGGTCCTAGAAATATTATTTATTATAACCTAAGGTTTAGATAGAATTACTAAAAATATGACACTTGTCATAATCATGTGTATTAAGGATTCAAGTATTATGATGAATAGTTTAATTAAAAGAAAGATCTAGAAGTTGTAGAACCTTCCAGCAGCTGTTAGGATAACACTTTACTCAGTCAAAGTTGTTTAATCAATTCAAAATATGCTGAAAAAGTAAAAATACGTGTTTGATATATCAACATATGTCAATATATCGCAGCTATAAGGGCCGATATATCGCCTACAACAGATACGAAAAACACGTCGACTTCGCACGAACGAACGAACGGGGCTTGAGAAAATTTTCTAGGTGATATATCGCCCAGGGTAGGTGATATATCACCCATGGTGCATTTATTTTGAAAGTTTGGGATTTTTAAATTTGAAAACAGGCTTAACCACTTGGATCTGCCTTTGAATGATTTTGACCGAGTTCTGGGCATCTGCTGAACGAAAATTTAAATATTTTTCATTTTATATTTATTTATTTATTCAAATTAAAACGGGTTAGTTTCACTCCTTGAACTCTATAAATAGGACCTAGTACTCAGCCATTTCCTTCATTCTTCAAGCATTTGTTCAGAGCCTCCAAGCTGCTAAGATTATTATAGAGAGAGACACTTGGGTTTTTGGGTTCAAAGCTTTATCATTCTAAGCTTTTCTAAACACTTGGGAAGTGAGATATAGAGTCATTTCGGTATCGAGGTATAGATCAAGTCATAAGATTATTCAAGGTATTCATATCCTTAAGTTCAGTTCTATATGGTTCTTTAGTATTCTTTGTTTTCTTTCAGATCCTAACTCTTGCTTATGATTCTTAGTTAGGTGTTTAAGTTTCTTGAAACTTAAGGTTCTTTTCGGTAAGTTTCTCCTTTGATGGTTTAGTTCTCTTTTTCTCCTTTTTCTTTAGAAACTCATGGTTTTACTGTTGGTTTTAGGAGTGTTCCAAATCCCGTTCTTGTCTCCATATCCTGGTTTTTGGTAAGGAAAATAGGTTAGATTATATGTGTTTATATGTTTATGTTTTATTCTATGATATGTATATGTATAAATATGTTCTAGTCCTTGGGCATATGACTTGCTTAGATAGCAAGCCCCAAGAATTTATGTTGTAGTCACTTGGACATATTACTTGCTTAGATAGCAAGCCCCATGAATTTTTATCATTTTTATGGTTTAGAGTTATGATTTACCCTACCTCGATTAGTAGACTGAGGACCTAGATGGGTTATCATATACTATAGTTGTGATCTAACCTACCTCGATTAGTAGACAGAGGACCTAGACGGTTTTATCACATGCCATGTAAATGAGTTAATGGCCATTAATATAGTAGCCCTATATGATATGCGTTTTTATAGTCATATGTTTTATATGTTTATGATTTATGATATATGTTGTTAGTAGATTTTCCTTGTTGGGCATTAGGTTCATTCCTTTATTTTTAGCTTGATGCATGAAAATGAATATCCAAGGCGAGAAAGATTTGTGGCAGCTTGGCATGTGTGTTGAGGATGAATGGACTGAGTGGACTGCTAGAAGATCAATGAGGAAGTCTTTTGTTTTATTTCTTTATGTATTTCCGCACCTAGTTTTTTTAAACATTTGATTAAAGTTATGATGTCTTTTTATGTTTTTACGTACTATACAATGGGTACCCATACCGTATTTTATATTTTTACCTTATTTTGTATTTGGTACAATATTTTGGGTTTTAAATAAAGTTATGTTATTTCTTATGTATTCAAATTAGTAGTTATGTCATAGTAGTTTTTAATGGCCTGAGGTCTTAGAAATAGTCGGGTCATTACACCACTCTTGCCTCAAGAATAAATATTTTAACCCAGCCAAATGTTGATACGAGTTTGGGGGGAGCTGGAACGAAGCCAGTTCGACGTAGTTCAAGAAATCTATGAAGTACTGGTCTAAGGGGAGGAAATCACCTGCCTTCAGGTGCTCATCACTCCAAGCCCCAAAGTCATCTTGAATTGGGGCGCAGCTCCGCTCTCCTTCCAACGGAGGTCGGGCAATAACGTCATCAATCTCCATCTCGATCCCAAGGCTCAACAGTGTCTTGTTCACTTATCCTTGAGTCAGTTTTCAAGACATGATGTGCTCAACCTCGAAAAAGGCGTCAAGGTCGACAATAATCTCCCTTCCACCAGTGGCCCGAAGTGAGGAATAGGATATTCGAACGCGATCTACTTGCCCTTGTTCTTGTTCTGGGTAGAGGAGCACGTGATGTTTTTCTTTGGCGGGGCCATGATCTAGCTTGCCTGACGACAAAGAAGCATATTAGTAGCGGCCTAAAATAATAACTAGCTACGACAATAAAGGTACGGTGACCCAAGGGTTTTTAGTGTGGTTTATTTTTTGTGATTAAAAAATTACACGAGCTAAGTTATGTCCTAGAACCAACTCATGTTTCCACGTGCAGTCCTAGGCCACGTGCTATAGACTTGGGATTCACATGTCAGGCCCGTTAGACCCACTACTTTTCTTTTGAAAGCGGTTTAATGCAAAACCGCTTAAGGAATCGTGACCCTTAAGCTACCTAGAGCCAAACCTAAAAACCTCTCAGCTTCCATATCCAAACATGTATTTTAATCGATTCATCAACAACATTTTCCTTACAAAACTTAGAAAATTTACCTAGTTTTGGAAACATCTAATTTCTAAAAAAGTATAATATCGTTGTTTTAGCATAGACTGATCCCTATTTGAACTCATACGTGGCTAGAACACGAAACTGTACTAAAAGAATATATATTTTTCGAAGTAAAAAAGATCTCATTGGAAAATAAAGAGTGAAATATTCAAACCACATGAGGAGATACTTACAATTTATATGTTTGCTCAATGAGAATACCGGTGCTTCCACGGGAAAGAGCTTGAAATCTTATGAGAAATGGAAGGGTGATGAAGGTTTTTGAAAAGGATTGAGAGAAAAAGGGAATTTTTTTTTCTGAAAGGAAAGTTTTTGAATGCTGTAGAGTCCCATAATGTTTACTTAGCTAGCTAGATAGTTATTAGTAGTTTGTAGTATTTTAGATTTCGAGGATTTTGGTTCAAACCGGGACTTAGTAGGACACTCGTAGCCATAATTATGGATTTTATAAGTTTAACCTATAGTTTAGAAATATTAATTATAACATAAGGTTTGATTAATACTTTTGGTCATAGAAATATTTTAATTATAACCTAAGGTTTAGATAGAATTTTAAGAGCATGACACTTGTCACAATCTTGTTTATTTGAGGATTTAAGCATTTTAAATGGATAATTGAATAATAGAACTATCTAGAGGCTCTAGAACCTTCCAGAACCTACTGGAATCACGTATTACTCAGTCAAAGCTAATTAATCAAATCCAATTATCCAAATTTCGTGCAAAAACGTGTTTAAAATATCTACGTATGTCGATATATCGTAGCATGGGAGATACGAAAAACACGTTGACTTCGCACGAACGAAACCACAAACATTTGGGATATAGGGTCAGACGATATATCACCTAGGGTGGGCGATATATCACCTAGGGTGGGCGATATATTTTCATTCCTTTAACTCTATAAATAAGGCCTAGTACTCAGCCATTCTCTTCATTCTTTAAGCTGTGTTCAATGCCTTCAAGCTGCTAGGATTTCTATAAAGAGTACACTTGGGTTTTGGGGATAAAAGCTTTATCATCTTAAGCTTTATAAACACTTGGGTAGTGAGATAAAGTGTGTTTTCAATATTGAGGTGTAGATTGGTCCTAGTTCTTTTCTTTATGATTCCTTAGTTTTCCTTAAGTCTCTTTCAGATCCTAACTTTTGTTTATGGTTTTGTGGTTAGGTGTTTAAGTTCTTTGATTTAAGGTTCTTCTCGGTAAGTTTCTTCTTTGATTGATTAGTTTTCTTTTCATCTATTTTCTTTAGAAACTCACCATTCTTACTTTTGGTTTTAGGAGTGTTCTAATCCCGCTCTTGTTCTCAAATATCCCGGTTTTGGTAAGGAAAATAGGATAGATTTTATATGCTTATATGTTATAATATGTTTATGTTATAATATGTTTATGTTATGATATGTTATGTTATAGTATATATGGATATGTCTTGTAGTCCTTGGAGCTTATAGTTGCTTAGCTAGCAATCCTCAATGCTTTTATGTCACTTGAGGCTTATAGTTGCTTAGCTAGCAAACCTCAATGTTTTTATGTTGCTTGGGGCTTATAGTTGCTTAGATAGCAAACCCCAAGATTACCATGATCATGGGTTAGAGTTCTGATATATGTATATGTTTTTTATATAGGCTTATGTTTATGATTTATGTTATATGTTATTAGTAGATTTTCCTTGATGGGCATTAGGCTCACTCCTTTATTTTTAGTGTGATACAGGAAATCAGATATGGAGGCGAAATGATTCTTGGTGGCTTGGCTTGTGTGTGTGAGGATGAATGGAATGGATGGGCTGCATGTCGATCGAGGATGATGTTTATTTTATTCTTTTGAATTATGTTTCTTTGTAATTCCACATTTAGTTTTTGAACAATTGATTTAAAGCTATGTTTTTATGTTTAATTAAACAATGGGTACCCATACCATATTTTATATTTTATTTTGTAATTTGCACAACATTTATTTTGGATTTTTAATACAGTTATGATTATTTCTAATGTATGTTTTCTCAAAACTAGTAGCTATGTCTAGTAGTTATAATGGTCTAAGGTCATAGAAATAGTTGGGTCATTACAATTGCAAAAGTAGTGAGGTTCAGGTGTGATCTCATTATTTTATACGTAAGTTTTGGGAATTAATCTGGGACATCCGATCGGGTCAGCTCGAGAGCCAAAGGCCAAGATTGAATGACCTGTGCAGTGGCAAAAATTTGACAGAACAAATGTCACAGTCCTCGAAACCCGAACATATACCAATTAAAGATTGCCACGTGTTCAACACTCGAGTAGTTGGCAGGCACAATGTCACATGACAGATGCCTAAAAGTCCTTACTATTCATGTCAGAAAATAATGACGTCAAGTATGAGTAGGAGCTTGGGGGCAAATGGTGTACCCTAAAAATTATCATAGATTCAACCACTCAGCTAGGGGTACAGTTAGCAGATAAACATGTAGAAATATTAGGAGAGTAGAACATCTAGCTAGTGCTAGTATGATCAGTTCGAGTTAGGACTTGACAACACTACATGAAAGTAATTTCCACATTGCCTTGTAGGACAATAATCTAGTTCAAGACAGATATTCTCCAGATCGCCTTTAGGAGGGTCTGAACTTAACCCAAATTTAAGTTCATACATTCTTAAATCACCAGCTGGATGAAGATGTTCTGCTCATGGAAACATGATCATGATGCGCATGAAGGATCCTGAAAGACTTGGAGGTCAAATATACGTTCATTAATGTCCAAGTTGTATTATAGATTTATTTTCTAAGATAACAAGAGTAATTTTCATAGGCAATCGTATCCCTATGTAAATGGGAATTATCTTGATTGATTTTTTACCATATTTGTGCACACGGTTGCTAGTGACAGTGGAGGTGGAGAATTTTCAGTTGATTTGATAGAGTTGGTTATGACCGACTTTGATATGATTCTGGGTATGGACTGGTAAGTGAAGTATGGGGCAACCGATTTGTTGGCACTGTGCATGGACCCCGTGTACCTATGATATCGGTATTGAGCACTAGAGATCTATTGCAAGGTGGTTGCATACAATTCTTAGCCAGTGTGGTATATACCACTCAAGTCGTGCTAAAGATTTGAGTTTCTGGATGTGTTTCCTAAAGATTTGCCAGGATTTCCACCAGACAGAGAAATAGAGTTTGTTATTGAACTGGCACTAGGGACGGAGCCAATGTCTAGAGCGCCATACAGAATGGCCCCAGCGTAGCTAAAAGAGCTAAAGGTACAACTGCAGGAGCTGTTAGACTTGGGTTTTATTAGACCCAGTTTCTCACCATGGGGTGCACCAGTCCTATTTGTGAAAAAGAAAGATGGTTCTCTAAGGATGTGTATTGACTACAGGGAACTAAACAAGATAACAATCAAGAAAAAATATCCTTTGCCAAGGATAGATGTCTTGTTTAATCACAGGGTAAGACGGTATTCTCAAAGATAGATCTTCAATCTAGTTATCACCAGCTGAGGATCAAGTAGGGAGATATTCCGAAGACTGCCTTTCATACTAAATATGGGCATTATGAGTTCCTGGTCGTGTCATTTGGTTTGACTAATGTCCCATCTTCTTTTATGAATTTGATGAACAGGGTGTTCAAAGACTATCTAGATCGGTTTGTGATCGTCTTCATCGATGATATTCTGGTTTATTCTCAATCAAAGTCAGAACATGAGCAGTTTCTTAGGTTGGTTCTACAGAGGTTGAGGGAATAGAGACTGTTCGCAAAGTTCAAGAAATGTGAGTTCTGGTTTCCTCAGGTAACTTTCCTTTTTCATATTGTCAATAGGGATGGGAGCAAGGTGGACCCAGCCAAGATCGAAGTAATTAAAGAATGGAAAAGGCCAAGGAATGCCTCAGAGATCAGAAGTTTCCTTGGGTTGGCAGGTTATTATAGACATTTTGTGGGAGAGTTCTCAAGGATTGCTACTCCATTGACTGAACTTACACGCATGAATCAGAAGGTTCAATGGTCAAATAAGTGTGAGAACAACTTCCAGGAACTAAAGCGGCGATAGATTACAACTCCAGTTCTGAGTCTTCCAATAGATCAGGAGAATTTTGTTCTATACTGTGATGCCTCAACACAGGGTTTGAGTTGTGTTCTTATGTAGACGGGGAAGGCTATTGCCTATGCATCACGTCAGTTGAATGAATATTAGTAGAGGTACCCCACTCATGATCTAGAGTTAGCAGCAGTGGTACTTGCATTAAGATATGGAGGCATTACCTTTAATGGAAAGAAGTATGAGATATACACTGACCACAAGAGCTTGAAGTACTTCTTTACCCAGAAAGACCTGAACATGAGACAGAGGTGTTGGCTGGAGTTGGTGAAGGATTATGATTGTGAGATCCTCTACTACCCAGGGAAGGCCAACATGGTGGCAGATGCCTTATGCCGGAAGGGTGCGGGATAGTTATACAGTGCGAGATAGATATCCAAGGAGTTGACAGAGGATATGACCAGAGCTAGAATATAGTTGTTGGTGGGCCAGTTTGCCAACATCATGCTATAGTGTACACTATTTGAGAGGATAAATAAAGGTCAGTTGGGTGATCCACACCTGACGAGGATCAGAGGGGACGTCCTAGCTGAAGTGGCTAGGGACTATACAGTGTCAGATATAGGCGTGTTGAGGTACAATGGTCGAATCTGTGTTTCGATGGACATTGTAATCAGACTAGAGATTCTAGATGAATCTCATACAACCCCTTACTCATTGCATCCAGGCACCACAAAGAAGTATGAGGATGTGAGATTGCTACATTGGTGGCCTGGGATGAAGAGGGGTGTCAGAGAATATACTGCTAAGTACGTGACATGTCAATAGGTCAAGGCTGAGCATCAGAGACCAGCAGGGCGATTACAGCCTCTGGACATCCCAAAGTGGAAATTGGAGGATATCACAATGGATTTTGTGTTTGGGTTACCCAAGACCATGAGTTAACATGATTCGGTGTGGGTTATTTTGGATTGATACACCAAATCAGCTCAATTCTTACTAGTGAGGATGACATATACAATTGACCAATACGAAGATCTGTATGTGAGAGAGATAGTGCCCCTTCATGGGGCTCCAAGGTCGATTGTTTTAGATCGGGACCCCACATTTACTTCCAAGTTTTGGAGAAGTTTGCAGATGACTATAGGTACACAACTGAAGTTTATTACTACTTATCATCCTCAGACAGATGGACAATCTAAGAGGACGATACAAATATTAGAGGACATGTTGTGAGCATGTGTGTTGGACTTTGAAGGATCCTGGAGTAAGTATTTTACTTTGA
The DNA here is from genome assembly GCF_963169125.1 of Humulus lupulus. Lineage (NCBI taxonomy): Eukaryota > Viridiplantae > Streptophyta > Magnoliopsida > Rosales > Cannabaceae > Humulus > Humulus lupulus. The sequence goes on along the minus strand of NC_084796.1, from coordinate 84,403,719 downwards.
TAGAGTTTTCCTACAAATAACAACTATCAGTCGACCATTGGGGTGGCTCCTTATAAGATGTTGTACGATAGGAAATGTATATCATTCATTCATTGGGATGAGATAGGAGAAAGGAAATACTTGGGTCCTAAGGCAGTTCAGAGGACTAATGAGGCTATTGAGAAGATCAAAGCTCGGATGCTCGCTTCTCAAAGTAGACAGAAAAGTTATGATGTTCCGAAACCTAGGAATGTGGAGTTCCAAGTTGGAGACTATGTCTTCCTTAGAGTCTCATCATGGAAAGGGGTGAGGAGATTTGGGAAGAAGGCCAAGGTATGCCCTAGATTTGTAGGACCATTTCAGATCCTGGAGAGGATTGGCCAGGCGGCCTACAGATTGACCTTACCTCTGACACTGTCGATCGTACACAATGTATTTAATATTTCAACCCTTCGGAAATATGTATCAGACGTGACTCATGTATTGAGTTACGAGGATTTGAAGCTTCAGTCAGATCTCTCTTATGAGGAACAACCAGTCTATATACTAGACAGGAAGGCCAAGGTCCAGAGGAACAAGACTATACCTTTGGTTAAGATATTATGGTGGAACAGCAAGGTCGAGGAAGCGACCTGGGAGCTAGAGTCAAATATGCAGAATCAGTATCCCGAGTTGTTCAGGTAAAATTTCGAGGACAAAATTTATGTAAAGAGGGGATAGTTGTAACATTCCAAATTACCTAATAAGGCTTAGGGCCTTGATTAGGGGGCCAGGATAGAAAACTATGGAAATTATGTGTTTATGTGATATATATGTGTGTATCATTGTATGATAATGTGAGTTATATTATAATATGACTAGATATGCATGTTTAGGTGTATTAAATATGCATATGGGCCTATCTTATATCAGAGGGGCAATTTTCGTAATTTGGTATGTTATGGGTATATTTGGCATATATGTGATATATGTGTGAGACCACGTTATTATGTGAATATATTAGGATTACTCAGCACAAGGCGATCTTAAGGAGCAAGTTAACAGGAAAGTCACAATGGGACCAATACTTGACTCAGGGTGAGTCAAGGGGTATTTTGGGTATTTAGTGCATTACCGGGATATTGGGTAATGGAAATGAATATTCGATGATATATTTGGAGTTAGTGAGATTAGGAGGGAGTTCTAGGAATTTTGACCATTTTACCATCGGGGACATTTTACGGTACCTCGAGCCTTGGGGTTTGCTTAAGGTTACTTGAACCCTAAGTAACCTATCATAAATAGAAAACATGTTCAACACTCTCGTTCTCTCACTTGAAGCTCATTAGCATTTTCAAAGGAAACTCAAGTTTTAGAGCTCGGATTCAAGCAAGGTTAGAGTCATAATGATTCTAGGGAAGATTAGAAGCTTGATAGCCTAAGGAATTAGCTGGAAAATGATTTAATCAAAGGTATTTTAAGCTTTAAGTTCTAAGTTTATGCTTCCTTAAGTTTCTTAAGTGTTGATTTCAATTTTATTGTTTGGTGAGTTCTTGATCCATTTGAAAAGTGGGTTTTGTTGCCTGGGACGTTCTGGGATGTTTTGAGATTGAAGTGTGGGTTTTGTATGGTTTTGGGGTAAGTTTTGGGAGGAATTGGATCAGAGAAAGCTAGGTTCGCGCGATCGTGCTGCTACACTGTTCTTGGGCGTCGCGGCCTGCATGAACTCAGGAGTTTGGGCAGTTTCCTGAAGCAAGGTTGCGCCACGGCGCCTACTAGGCTGCATATCGCCCCATGTCTTGAGAATTTAGGGGTTGGGCTCTCTATTTGTGAGAGCCACAACTCTAATTGTGGGGCGTTGCAACCATAATTGAGGGGCGCCGCGGCGCAAGTAGAGGATTTTGAGGGCAATAACTCAAACCTAAGGGCTCGGTGTAGCGTCCCAAATTTGCTAAAAGGCTTAGGGTCTTGATTAGAATGCAGGGAGAGCAATAATTGATTTAATTATGCTAAAATGTGAATTAAATGATCATGTGATTTGAAATGCATGTTTAGGTGAATTAAATATGCATGTGGGCCCAATTTAGTAATTAGGGCATATTTGTAATATATTTGTGTGTTGTGATTGATACCACAAGAGTGTGGTGATATATTTGTGATGTGCGATCTGAGACAGTCCTAGGGAGCGAAATAGCTAAATAGTCATAATGGGGTCAAATACCCGGTTCAGGAGAAGCCTATGGATATTTTGGGAATATAGTATGTGTTCAGGAATTATTGGTAACGAGTAGTGATTTAATGTTTGTGTAAGTGTGTCAGGGATTAAGTGGGGATCTATAGGAACACCCAAGGAATTAGTGGGATGTGGCAATTGACGGAGTTGCCCTTGGTGGCACTAAATGATTAAGATAGACTTGGGGGTATTTTTACTTTTTAGCTAGGGGATAAGCTAAGACTTATCTCAGACTCTAGAACAAGTTAGAAAGAAACAGAAGAAAGAAAATAGAACACTCAGCACCCTATCTATCTCTTACTCAGCTCTCTCTCCCCATCTTTGGAACTTAGAAGCTGATGGAATTTTGAGGGCTTGAGACTAAGAAATTGAAGGATTGAAAGCTTGTTGTGTCTGGGATTAGCTCAAGGATTGAGGATACTAGAGAGGTAAGGTATTTCAGTTATTATTTCAGTTGAATTCTGCTAGAACTATAGGCTTGCATGTGAGTAGACTCTAAGTTTAGTTTTGGGAGTTTGATGAGTATATGGAATTGTTTATGGGATTGTTATGATGCTGAGGCTGTGTGGATAGGGAATCTAGGCTCAATTTTGGGTTTAAGTGATGTTTGAGGGTGAGAATTATTGATTTAGACTCGGAGAAAATGCAGAGAAATGGTGGGAATTTAGGGTATTGAGGTTCGAGTCGTGGCTCTGTTCATCAGGCACCGCAGCCCTCTTTAATGCAGAGGCCTGGGGGCCTTGGAAATTTTCCTAGGTGTCGCGGCAAAAAGGCATAGCACGTCAAGGCCTGTGTCCTTCAGCAGAGAGGTATTTTCCCTCTGACTTCAACGCAACGTAGCCCTTAAGGGCTAGGTCGCAGCGCAAATGTGAAGTATTGGCTATTTGAGGGTTTTGAGCTCGGAAACCCAAATGTTAAGGCTCGAGAAGGATTCTATTACCCGGTTTAGTAGAATTCAAGGTCCCGCAGGCTAGATTAATATTCTGAAGTTCATATTTGGTTTGGGGCTTGATGGATGGTTATTATGAATGTGTTCTGACTAGGTTTTCAACAAAGCATGGGTTATAGGACTGTGCTCGGGATTGCAGTAATCAATCAGCTTGGGACACAGGTTAGAAAACTATTGCACTTGTAGAGCCGGGCATGGCCCTATTTTTTGTGTTACAGGGCGTGGCCCTGTTATTTATGTTTAATATTGATGTGAATATTTGTGAATGTTATGCTTTGTTATGCATGTTTATGAAGGAACGGTGAAGGACGGGAATTGCGAAGTATGACAACAGCAAGAAGTCGGGTATGACAACAGGGTGGAATCGGCGTTGAGCACACTGAGTGTAGACCGCTAGGGCGTGACCCTCCAAGGGTGCTGTATCAACCTGCTCGATGAAGACCGTGAACCCAGGGCCTGGTAAAGCACCTGGGTCGACATAGGCCACTATGTGTTTAGTCTGGAGACTATTTGTGTTATTATTATTGAATTGGATTGTCCTTTGGTTTTCATGCTGAGCTTCGGCTCACGGGTGCTCTATGGTGCATGTAAAGACAAAGGAAAGGTCTACCAACCATGAGTACGGAGAATGTGGAGCGACGGGTACATGTTCGGCCTACCTGGTTGCCACGGCTAGGGTTATTTTTGGAAATGTACTTTAATGAATTACTTTGTCCCTTAGGTCGACCGTGATTATATTTTTTTAGTTGTAATACATTTTCTAAACAGTATTTTGGGATCCTAAATGTATAACTTTTAATGCTTTCAATGAATGTCCAAATCTTTATAATTTATGTCATTAAATGAGTTTTATTTCAATTTAGTCACACTTTTAACCTAAAACCTCAATTAGCGAGCTAATGGCACATTAATAACTTACATAGTAACGACTCTAATGTAGTAGGGCATTACAACTTGGTATCAGAGCGTGCCAAGGTTTATGGTTCCTAGAGATCGACCGAACATGTACTCTCTCTGCCAATGATAAGCTTAACTCAGGGTTGGTTGGTATTTAATGAACTATATGATTAACTACTTGTTTAAGTTGCCCTATTGGCCTGAATGTATAGATAGAGCATGATGAATGTGTTGATATAAGCATGATGCTAGGGAATGGCCCCCTTGACTGTTATATGCTATGTGTGATATGTGGATTTGTTGACTGTGGCTTATTGATTAGACTGGGAGGTGGTTTTGGATGTTGTTATCATGCCCGATGTGCGGCATCATTGGTTGCTCACATATTGCCAGAGGACGAATGTGAATGTTATGACTTGGGAAGAATTCATAAACTTCTTCAACGGGAAATATTACATTGTTTCAGTCCTAGCTGCAAAAGTGGACGAGTTTGTTAATTTGACTCAAAACGGGATGACGGTTATAGAGTATGCTTTGAAGTTTGACCAGTTAGCGAAGTTTGCGCCGGACTTGGTGCCTACTGATATGGCATGGAGGGATCGGTTTGTGCAGGGATTGAACGTTATGATCATTCGTGACATCAAGATAACTCTGGATCTGGAAACTACTTCCTATGCAAAATTAGTGGAGAAGACCCTTACAGCTGAGGGAGCCGAGGATCAGATATGGAGGGTGGGCGTCGCTAGGCGTGATGATCGGAAGACGGTGCCTAATTTTACTGGATCTAGCTGGGGTAGTTGTAACGTCCTACGTTTTTGGGTACCTTTAAACGACTCGGGTCGGGATTTTTCCCCCGGGTTAAGAATATTATTTTAAATAATATTATATTTTGTTTGTAAGTATTCCATGAGTTATTGCTAGCCAAAAAATGAATTTTGTGATTTTAAAAGTCAAGATAAGACTTTCGGTCCTGGACCGACACAAAAACCCTGATCGGGTAAAAATCTCGGAAAATAAAACGAAAAATCATGGCAATTATATTTTGGGCATAAAATACATTCATAAAAGTTAAAGTTTGGTCAAAAATAATAAACCTAAAAGAAAATGGAAATTTTAGGGCATTTTGTGTTAAATGCCTAATTTTGCCGAAATGGGAAATTTTATTCCATGAATGGACCTTAGGTTAAATTTTATTATGTGATTAATTAAATTAAATGTGAGAGGCATTTAATTTAATTAATTTATGTTAAGTTTGGTGATTAAAACTTAATAAGAGTGAAAAAGGTGTCAAAAGCCAATTTGGACTTTTCTTCTTATAAACCCTTATTAACCTTTATAAAAAAATAAAAAATAAATAAAAAAAATTAATGGTCACATATATGGAAAATGGTGGCTGGCCATGTGCTATTTTAGAGTGGTGTGAACCCAATTTTATAAAATTCAAATCCCATTTAATTAAGAAGTCAAGTGGGCAAGTGGGTAGAAAAGCACTCAAGTGTTTTGTGATATTTTGAAGAGTTGTGTGAGCCATTCTAACCCCCAAATCCGACCACTCTCCCTCCCTCATTCACTCTCATCTGATTTTTGAAGACTCTCTCAAGTGTTCTCTCCATTTTCAACCCCAAGAACACCAAAGAAACTTGGAAGCTAAGTCTTGGTCTAGGAAGGGTTTTCCCTAAGGTAAAGTTTCATTAATCTAGACTTTTGTCAAGTTTTAATCATAGAGTTTCAAATAGCTAATTACCTATGTTGTTGGAGGAAGTTGGTTAGGGTTTTTGAAAGGTTTTGAAGGAGTCAAAGCTTATAGGAAGGTCCAAACCTTAAGCAAGAACACCAAAGAGGTAAAAAGTTTACTTTTGATGATTTTGTTGTAGGGTTTTTAGTTTTAAGCATTATTTTGTATATCTAATGCTTAGAGTTTCTTGTTGGTGATGTAATAAGGTTATGGTAGTTGTTTAATAATTTTTATGATGCATGTGTATTGATTTTTGAAAATGGGAACCAAAACCCCCAAGGGTTTTGTAGGTTACCCTAAAACAAAACATGTTTTGAGCTGTGACTTCCAAGGGGTCAAGCAGCCACTGTATATTGTTTTTGTAAAATTTAATTGTACTGTGATGTTGTTGAGATTGAGTACATAAAATTGAGCTTTTGAAACACAAAAAAATGTTTAGAAATGAGTAAGTTATGCTATTTCAAAGATTAGGTAAAAAACTGTTTTTTCGTATTCTTATTTTCGGAACCAAGTTTGGACAGCCACTGTATAGGGCAAATGAACCCAGTTTTGTGGACCTATTACTGGAATAACCTATTATTCCACTGTAAAATTTGGTAAGAAAATATTGAAAGGTTTGAAAGTTATTAACTGTCAAAGTTTGGAAAAAAATAAGGACTTGAAAATAAGGTCATTTTTACCTCATTGTTGGAAAATGATTTCACCAATCAAAAATGCTCATTTTGACCTAAGATTTTACAAAGGCCTAAATGGCATAACAAAAATGGAATTGGGAAATTTTGGTAACAATTGGGTAAGTAAATTTCAAGTTATGAACTAACGAAGTATGTAGTTAAAAATGTGAAAAATAGGTTTTTCACACTTAGTGTAAAAATGAGATTTTGGAACATAAGGTAAAAAGTAAAATTTTGTTTATTTCAAGATATAAAATGGTAAGTCTTGAAATCATATTTTCACTAAAATTACCCCTTTGAGTTTAAATGAATTATTTTTATTAAAGAGTTTTTATTCTTTTTAAAAATAAGAGATTTAATTTATTAATAGTTAATAAATTAAAAGAGGGTTTAAAACCTTATATTTTGAGAAAATAATTGAATGAATTATTTTTCTAGTAAGTAAAAATTGATTAATTGCTTTTGGAAAATTAATTAGTCAAGATGAGAAATTTATAACGGTTTTCCTAATTAAGACAAATTAGGCAATTTTCTTAAAACGGTTTTTAGATATTAAAACCTTAAGAAAAATAAAAGGAAAATTTAAAGAGTTTATTTTCTTTAAAAATAATTAAGGAATTTATTTGTATTTTCTGGATATAATACCGGCTAAAATCTTACATATTTTAACCGACTAGTCGAAAGTGCGGGTTAATAGCGATACCTTGAAAGAATAAGATTTTTAGCGGATTGTGGGAAATACCATTGTGATACCCGAGCCTAGGTATCGAGACCTTAGGATAGGTCTCCCCGAGACTTAGGGTTTAGTCTCGAATATTTTGTATAACTTTCCTTAATAGGTTTAAAACCAAATAAGGATTGTAAATCCTTACAAATGACTTTTATTAAAATGACCAAACTGCCCAAAATAATAATAATGAATTATGAGTGCCATAATTAAGCCGAGTATACTGTATGGATAACTACAGTATTGGCTAAGCGTAACTGGACTGAACGTTGGAGGGTGAAAACTTGCTGAGCGCTAAGGACTCCAAGTAAGTCAACTTATATTGTATGGCTGCAACATGAAATGATTATTGTCTTGTATGTTAGTATAGGGATACATGCATATACATAGGCTGTCATAGAAAGTTGCTTAGAGACGTTAGTCTAGTGAGTGCTGATTTAGAAAATATGAACGGTAGAAGTCCGTCATATCCTAGACGGTTGATCCCCGTCACACTGCTTGATTTTATTTACGTCCGGTTCATTACCGCGACGAGTGGCCATGAGATGAGGATAAGCTGGTTAAACCTAGGGGCGCCAAGATAAATGGGACCTAGGGGCCCTCATGCTTACTTAATCATTGGACGGTTAGAATCCGAGCAAGTGCTCTGATAAGTTATTCCCGGATAGCAGCCGTGAATATTGGCCATTCCGTGAGAGTGCCTAGAGATACTAGGGGTTGCCAAGATAGAGTGAGGTTGAACACCCTAGGGGCAGCTGCTCACCAACACCACTGATTAACATAGAAGTCTCCGTAAAACCGTGTAAATTGGATTACGCTCTTGGATAAGTAGCGATGCCCTAGGTAACACGATAGTTACCCTTGATGAGAATATTTATTGGCTAGATCTTAGTGTGGAGACTCGGCTCTCTTTTATAGATTAGCAATTATGTTGGAGGGCGCGTTACGTCTGAATTGTTGGAAATTGTCGAGCGTTGGTCTCGAATCATATGGTGATATAATATATCTGCTTGCTCTGGGATTTTCTGAGTGCAGGGATATAATTGTTGATAAGATATAGTTGTGATATAATATATCTGCTTGCTCTGGGATTTTCTGAGTGCAGGGATATATTTGTTGATAAGATATAGTTGTGATATAATATATCTGCTTGTTCTGGGATTTTTCTGAGTGCAGGATTTTTATCTAGATATGAATTAATTTATCCTTGGTTATCAGGCATGACCATAAGTTTGCCAGGACGCTTTAGCGTTCTTGAAATTGATTGTGTAGGGTCCGGATGGGTCCGGAACCCTAATTCTCTACATGCTTTGTTTGAAAGTTGATCTTACTAAGCGTTTTCGCTTACCTAGTTGTTTCATGTTGTAGGTAAGTGCAAGGGCAAGGCAGAGCAGTGAGCCTTGGAGTCTTCCTTGCAAATGTACATGTGGACCGACCTTTTGGGAAGCCGTTTTATTTTTGGAAATGTTGTGTAATTTTCCTAAACAAGGCTCACTCTACTCTTTATAAAATATGTTTGTAACTAAATGTTAAGTATGGCCATACGACTGTTTAAAAAGTTTTTTTTTATATGGGTTTTTGAGACATTTTGTTAAATGAAAACATTTATATTTCCGCATTATCGAGTCTTGAAAATCCGGGTCGTTACAGTAGTGGCCCCAGTGAGCAAAAGAGGAAGGCCCCATATTCTTTTGTTCTTCCTGGATTAGATTGGAGGGCATGAGGTGCTTTCAGTGGCCGTCAGGGCAGGGAGACAACTAGAGAAGTTTCCCAGTGTGTCCTCGGTGCAGGTGAGGACATCAGGGAGAGTGCAGAATCAGAGCCTGCTTTACTTGTGGGAGCATTAGTCACCTGAGGAGGGACTTCCCACAAGCCAGGAAAGAAGAATCGAAACCGAGTGATAGCCTCACTCCTGCCAGAGTATTTACCTTGACCCAGACTGAGTTTGAGGCTAGCCCCTCGGTCGTGACAGGTTAGATTTCTAGGGTCGGTTCTTCATTTACCGCATTGATTGATTCAGGGGCTACTCATTCATTTGTATCTTGTAGAGTGATAGATCAGTTGTGTAGTGCTAGTGCATGCTATGGGATTCAGGACTTTGTTGTTGACTAGGGAACTGGTAGTCTCTAGAAGATGGGTTAGAGCATTACCAGTAGAGATAGACAGTAGAGATTTGTCTGTGGATCTGATGGAGTTAGCGATGGATGACTTTGACATGATCCTAGGGATGGATTGGTTATCAAAGTATGAGGTGATGATTAACTGCAAGCGCAGGATGGTGACCTTTGAACAGGAAGGGGAGGTACCCTTTGTATTTGTGGGGACAGTGAGTGGACCGTGAGTACCTATGATTTTGACACAGAAGGCTAGATACCTAATGTAAGAAGGTTGCATAGGATTCCTAGCGAACATTGTGGATACTTCTAGAGTTATTTCAGTTGGACCAGTTATGACCAGATTAGTATGTGAATTTCCTGATGTGTTCCCAGCAGACTTTTCAGGGGTGCCCCCACATGGAGATATCAAGTTCATCATAGAGTTGGCGCCAGGGGTGGAGCCAGTAAATAGGACACCCTATAGAATTGCTCCTGCAGAGTTGAAGGAACTGAAGATTCAATTGCAAGAGTTACTGGATTTTGGATTCATCAGACCATGTTTTTCATCGTGGGGTGCTCCAGTGTTGTTCGTCAAGAAGAAGGATGGATCCTTAAGGATGTGCATGACAGCAAAGAGTTGAACAAGTTGACCATTAAGAATAAGTACCCACTTCCCAAGATCGATGGCTTGTTTGACCAGTTACAGGGGAAGACAGTGTTCTCCAAGATTGATCTTCGGTTAGGCTACCACCAGTTAAAGAATAAAGAGGAGGATATACCAAAGACCACATTCCGCACAAGGTATGGACACTATGAAATCCTGGTCATGTCCTTTGGATTAACCAATGCTTCAACAGCCTTTATGGACTTGAAGAATAGGGTCTTCAGGGATTATTTGGACAAGTTTGTGATCGTATTCATCGATTATATACTAATGTACTCCCAGTCAGAGAGAGAGCATGAACAACATCTTCTCCTGGTACTACAATAGTTGAGAGAGCATAGGTTATATGCTAAGTTTAGCAAGTGTGAGTTTTGGTTACCTCAAGTAACATTTCTGGGCCATATTGTCAGTAATGAGAGGATTCTGGTGGACCCAAGTAAGATTGAGGTCGTGAGAGATTGGCACAGGCCAATCAGTGTACCAGAGGTTAGGATTTCCCTTGGGATTAGCAGGGTACTATCGGTGGCTTGTCGAGGGATTCTCCAGAATAGCCACATCGTTGACCGAACTAACGTGTAAGAAGACTAAGTATAGGTTTGCACTTTTACCCAATATGTGTGGACAGACATGTGTGAGAGTAGATTCACGGAGTTGAAGCGACAACTAATCACTGCACCAGTATTGAGTCTGTCATCAGACAATGAGATATTTTTAGTGTACTGCGATGCTTCCAAACAGGGTTTGGGGTGTGTATTTATGAAAACTAGAAAGGAAATAGCCTACGAGTCAAGACAGCTGAAGGAGTATGAGCAAAGGTATCCCACACATGATCTGGAATTACCAGCTATGGTATTTACACTAAAGGTTTTGAGGCATTATTTGTATGGCGAGAAGTGTGAAATATACACCGAGCATAAGAGTTTGAAGTACTTCTTTAGTCAGAAAGATCTAAATATGCGCCAGAGGCATTGGCTGGAATTGGTAAAGGATTACGACTATGACATTCTATACCATCCTGGGATGGCCAATGTGGTGGCCGACGCATTAAGTCGGAAGGGCCCAGGATAGTTATTCAGTTCAAGGTAGACATCAAATAGGTTACCTGAGGAGATGACTAGAGCATGTATTGAGTTGGTAGTTGGTCAGCTAGCCGACATCACTCTTCAATCCACGTTCCTTGAGAGGATCAAGGAAGTTTAGGGGGAGGATCCCCAATTGAGGGAATCCACAGAGGGCTTCTTAGCCGGAGCGGCTAAGGACTTTTCTATTTTGGAGATGGGTTTGCTGAGGTAGAAAGGTCGGATTTGCATTTCGATGGATTCATGTATCCAGTGAGAGATTCTAGATGAGTCTCATACCACTCCCTGTTCCTTACATCCGGGTACGACGAAGATGTACCAAGATTTGAGAACCTTGTATTGGTGGCTGGGAATGAAGAGGGATATGGTGGATTATGTGGCAAGTGTTTGACTTGTCAGCAGGTAAAGGCTGAACATCAGAGGCCAGCATTGTTACTGTAGCCTTTAGGGATTCTGTACTGGAATCAGAGGATATCACCGTGGACTTCGTGGTTGGATTACCGAAAATTGTGGAATAGAATGATTCATGGGTGATTGTGGATAGGTACACCAAATCAGCCAACTTTTTACATGTTAGGACAAATTATATAGTGGATCAGTATGCTGAATTTTATGTGAAGAAAATTGTGCGACTAGATGGGGATTCGAGGTCGATAGTATCCAACAGGGACCGCACCTTCACCTCCAAGTTTTGGGAGAGCTTGCAGATGGCTATGGGTACACAGTTGCAGTTTAGTATTGCCTACCAGCCTCAGACTGATGGACAATTTGAGAGGACAATTCAGATACTGGATGATATGTTGTGAGCCTGCGTGCTAGATTTTGGGGGATCGTGGAGTAATTATCTCCCTTGATTGAGTTTTCATACAATAACCGTTATCAGGACACTATCGGAGTGGCTCCGTATGAGATGTTGTATGGGAGGAAGTGTAGATCACCCATCCATTGAGATTAGATGGCTGAGAGGAGGTATTTAGGTCTTGAGGTCGTTCAGAGGACCAATGAGGCGATTGAGAAGATTAGAGCTTGAATGCTCGCCTCCTAGAGTCGGCAGAAGAGTTACTCAGACTTGAGACGCAGGAGTGTACAATTTCAACTTGAGGATCATGTGTTTCTCAGAGTCTCTCCCTTGAGAGGGGTGAAATGATTTGGAGTGAGGGGCAAGCTGAGCCCTAGGTTTGTTGGCCCCATTGAGATTCTGGAACGAGCTAGAGAGGTGGCCTACAAATTGGCAATGCCTCCAACTCTATCAGGGGTTCATAATGTATTTCATATATCCATGCTTCAGAAGTATGTATCGAATTCTATGCACGTGTTGAGTTATGAGAACCTAGAGCTGAATTAAGATTTATCTTATGAAGAGACGATGGTTCAGATTCTTAATCGAAAAGATGAAGTCTTTCGAAGCAAGACCATCTCCTTAGTGAAAGTGTTGTGGCGAAACAACAGAGTGGAAGAGGCGACTTGAGAGCTTCAAACTGATATGCGGGATCAGTATCCAGTACTCCCCATGGCGAATGGCTTGGTCTAATGAAACCCAAGTCTAAGAGTTCTTGTAGCTGTGTTTTTAACTCCTTGAGTTCGGTAGGTACCATTCGGTATGGTGCCTTGGAGATAGGCTTGGTGCCCGGTACTAATTCGATTGTGAAGTCAATTTCCCAAGTCGGTGGAAATCCTGGTAAGTCGTTAGGAAATACTTCTGGGAATTCTTTTACAATGCAGATGTCTCCAACTTTTAGTGGTGTGTCCTTTACCACATCTGTGACGCTGGCTAAGAATGCTTGACATCCTTTTTCTATCATCCTCTGAGCTTTGAGAGATGATATAAGCGGTGTGCATAGTCCTGAAACTTGTCCCATGAAGCACAGTCTCTGGCCGTCAGGAGTCTCGAACGTCACTTTCTTCCATTTACAGTCAATGGTTGCGCCATGCCTTGCTAGCCAGTCCATGCCTGGTATCACGTCGAAGTCTTTGATCTCCAGTTCTATCAGGTCTCCTTCTAGTTCTACGTCCTCAATCTTGATCGGTACTCCTCGTACTATCTGTGATGATAGAACTACTTTGCCCAAAGGCAATTCTTTTACAAACCTAGTTCTAAATCTTTCACAAGGTTTGTCTAGCTTTTCTATCATTCCTAACGAGATATACGAATGAGTGGCTCCTGAATCAAATAATACAGAACATACATTATTAAGGATAGAAACTTGACTTGTTACCACTTTATTGCTAGCATTAGTTTCTCCTTGGGTTAAGGCAAATACCCTGGCAGACACCATCTTGTCTTCCCTATTTCCCTCTGGCTTGAGCTGGGGACATTCTCTCTTCCGATGTCCTTCCTAACCATAGATGTAGCATCCCTTGGTGTTTGCCCGGCATTCACCAGGATGTTTCTTTTGGCACTTAGCACATTGTGGACATTCCACATAACCCGACCTATTACTTCCATTATTCGTTCGTGCCCTTTTATCGTTGTCGAACGGCTTGATATCAGGATGCTTTATTTTCTGACCAATGTTGTAGCTGGACTGATTGTTGTTGTTGTTGTTCCGACCAGTCTGAGGTTGACTTGGCTGTTTAGGGTCAGGCTTACTAGCCTCCTCTTTACTAACATTCGCCTGAAGCCTTTCTACTTTTATTGCCATTTCTAGAACATCGGCATAGGTAGTATTTCCCAGGTTTGCTAGCTTAACCCCTAGCTCAATCTTTGGTCGAAGTCCTCTAACGAACTTTGTCACCCTTAGAAAGTCAGTAGGAACCATTTCCGGTGCAAACTTGGCTAATCGGTCGACCAGCCGAGCATATTCTGCTACTGATAAATTCCCTTGTTTCAAACCAGCGAACTCCTCGACTCTTGAAGCGATGACTGCTGAATTGTAGCACTTTTTGTGGAACAGCTCCACAAATCTGGCCCAAGTCATGGTGGCAACATTGTGAGTCTGCTGAAATAAGCCCCACCATATTCTAGCATCTTTCTTGAGCAGAGACGAAATGCAGGATATGCGGTCCGTGTTGCCAAGATTCATGTGCACGAGGAACGGGTCCACATTTATGAGCCATTCTTCCACCTCGAAGGGGTCTGTTGTCCCTTCAAAGTTTGGAGCATGTTGCTTACGAAATCGCTCATAAACTGGCTCCATGTGCTAAGTTGGGTATGGCGCGTAGTTCTCCATTGGCCATCCCCCATATGGACCAACTTGATGGGGTGCTGGGTCCATTTGCTGAGGTTGTGGTTGCGGCAGAGGCGGAGGCTGAGCCTGAGCCTGTTGTCGCTGTTGCTGCAGTAATTCCTCAACTTGGTGTCGCAGTCTGGCAATTTCTGCAATGTTGTCAACTGGTGCCGGCGACGGCGGCGGCGCACTTCGGTTGGCAGTAGCACACACTCCTCTTCTGCGAACTGGAGGGCCTTCACTACTCTCAGGAGCAGCGTTGGAGGCATTAGCATTGGTGCGAGCGAACCTTCTGAGCGACATCTTTAGCAGAGTTCTAACAGTTGAGAAAAACATGTTAGAACTTCACCCTAATAGGCTCTAAGGCAAAACTTAATCTAAACATACTTAACTTGGACCTATTAATTATGATTTCTTATGAAAATTATATAAGCCTTCTTTATCATTAGCGCGGGTTTCTATACTTAGAAAAATAAGCCATCTTTATTATTTTCTAAGTCTGTTTCTAATCATCCTATATGACTAATTTCTCATGCTCGAAACTCGTCATTGTTCCAAGGTTAACCATGTTGAGGGAGGGCTGGGATCAGTAAAATCATTACCACAACTATGGCCCCTAGCTCTCAATATGGAACTCGGTCCATTGATTTGTATCCACCCTCACCAAACATAGTCATTATTTATTAAATTTATTATTTATTATGATTGCAAAAGAAAAATCAAACTCATACATGTCATTAAAATAACAATGATATTTAGTTGGAAAAAGTTTTTCACTATTTACAATCACAAATGCAAATAAATAAAATAAACAAAGAAACTAATCTATTCTAAAAATCGAGATCTTCTACATCTGATCCTTCATCTAACATATCATCATCTATCTCCTCATAGTCATTATTATCTTGAGCCTCAAAATGCCCTCGAGGAAGATTCGTAAAAATTCTATGTTTTTGCTCATTTGTGAATTGGAATTCCATTTTAGAAGTGAACCTAAGTATGAGAAAATAATATCTCATAGCTACCGGTAATTCATCTTCATCATCTATAGTCTCTCATATATCTTCTAAGTTTGCAATTACAGTAGGATAATCTTTAAAAAGTCTAATTATTAAAACATATTACTCTACAGCTCTCATCATGATTTTCTTAGTTTCTTGGAGGTGACCTATCTCCCTGTGGAATAAGAGTATTCTCCGAGTGATTCTTTCTAGCACTCCTATGGTGTTTCTTGGTTCTCTAATTCTTTTCAAGGCCTTAATAGCTCGGATATCCTCATAAGTTAATGCTCCATTCATTCTTAACTGAAAACATAAGGCTAAAACGTTAGCTATACATATAAACATAATAACTATAACATAAATACTTACATGGGTGGTTAGATTCGGAGCTTGAGCGTGTGTATCAAGGAGAACTTCATGCGAATGAATCGTTGCTCTGATACCAACTGTAATGACCCAACTAATTCTAAGACTTTAGGCCATTAAAACTACTATACATAGACTCTATTTTCGAGAAAACATACATAAGAAACATTCACAACTTTATTAGTAACTCTAAGGTAAATGTTAGAATACATAAATAAACGGTATGGGATCCCATTGTTTGAAAATAAAACATAAATTTAAACTTAAATGAAATTGTTTACAAAGAAAATGCGGAAAATACATAAAAACATAATAAAAAGACTAAAAATAATGTCGTCCTCGAATCGTCATGCAGTCCATCGAATCCATTCATCCTTAACACACAAACCAAGCTACTACGAATCCTTCCGCCGCCAAATCTATTTTCCTGCATCACATAAAAAATAAAGGAATGAGCCTAATGCCCAGCAAGGAAAATCTACTAATAACATAAATCATATACATAAACTATATCATAAACATATACTATAAACATATGTCATATAATACTACAATGGCCATCATACTTCTTGGGGCTTGTTAACTAAGCAAGCCATGTGCCAAATAGATTTGTGGGGCTTGCTAGCCAAACAAGTCGTATGCCCATAAATTATTGGGGCTTGCTAGCTAGACAAGTCATATGCCGAAGGAATATATACTATACATAATGTAAACATAACATATCATATAAACATATAAAAATCTATCCTGTTTTCCTTACCAATACCGGGATTTATGAGAACAAGGACGGGATTTGGAACACTCCTAAAACCAAAAATAAGAATGTGAGTATTTCTAAAGAAAAGATATGATAAAGAAATGAACTAAACCACCAAGAATAAGCTTACTGAAAAGAAACCTTAAGTTCAAAGAACTTAAATACCTAACCAGGAATGGAAAACAACGAGTTAGGATTTGAGTAAAGAAAACTAAAAGGAACTAAAGAAACATACAGAAATGAACTAGGAATAGGAATACCTTTGAATGTACTAGAACCGAACTACACCTCGATATTGGAAACACACTATTTATCTTACTTCCCAAGTGTTTATAAAGCTTAAGATGATAAAGCTTATACCAACCCAAGTGTTTATCACTCTATAGTAACCCAAGTAGTTTGAATGCTCTGAACACAGCTTGAAGAATGAGAGAAATGGCTGGATACTAGGTCCTATTTATAGAGTTCAAGGAGTGAACTACCTCCTTTTAGCTTGAATAAAAATAATGATTATTAATTGAAAAATATTTGAATATTCGTTCAACAGGTACTGAAGACTCGGTCAAAATGTTCAGAGGCTAGTCAAGAGGTTAAGGAATGAATTAAGCTTGGTTTCTAAAACGTTTGAAAATATGGCCCTAGGGCCGATATATCGCCCATCATAGGCGATATATTGCCTGGGCTTATGACCCGAGTGCTCGTCGTTTTGTTTGTGTGAAGTTCACGTGTTTTTAGTATTCCCCGTGTGGCAATACATCGACTCTTATGATGCGATATATCAGCATACGTGAATGTATTAAACACGTAATTGCACTTTTTCAGCATAATTGAATTGATTAATCGGGTTTGACTGAGTGATACGAGATTCCAGGAAGTTCTGGAAGGGTCTAGAGCTTTTAGAAACTTCTATTTTTGAATTATCCACTTAAAAATGCTTAAATCCTCAAATAAACAAGATTGTGACAAATGTCATACTCTTAATGGTCTTGGAAGGTTCTGTAGTTTTCTATAACTTTCTTTTATTTAAACTATAGTTAAATCCTTAAATAAACCTGCACACGACAAGTGTCATGATCTTATTAATTCTATCTAAATCTTATAGTATAATAATTGACATCTTTATAATCAGCTATATCAATCAAACCTTATGTTATAATTAATATTCTTAAACTATATGTTAAACTTATAAAATATATAAGTGTTGCTACGAGTGTTCAACTAAGTCCCAGCTTGAACCAAAATCCACAGTATTAAACATACTATAACTACTACTAGCTACTACTACTACTACTATTATCTAACTAGCTAAGTAAACATTTTGGGACTCTACAGGGCCCAATTTGGTAATTATGGGCATATTTATAATTTTGGCCAATTAAGGCATAAATGTAATATAATTGTGTGTTGTGATTGATAGCACAAGAGTGTGGTGATATATTTGTAATGTGCGATCTAAGGCGGTCCTAGGGAGCAGAATAGCTCACTACAACATTTTTTAGCATATATTACGGTAAATAAATGACATATATTCAAAGTGTTATTAATAAAATAAGTAACTACATCCCATAAAAAAAACACGGTTTCATTTATAAAAAAAAAACAGGGAATAAAAAACAGTTGTAGGCGCCAAAATGAAGCGGTAAACTTAATATCACGAAAATAAAATGAAATCATCTGAATCCCCATCCTCATCTAATCTTCTAAATCCCTAATCCACAACCGCCTCCTCCTCTGCCCATTCCGTAAGTTCTCCATTCCTTTGAACCGCTGGAGTAGGAACCCAAAAGCAGCTCCTTCTCCCACAAGCCTCTACAGTTTGAGCTCTGATCTAGTTCCCAAAAGGAAATTCTCTTTCAAGAACAAAGATCCAAAGAAAGACCCCGGCCTTGATTCAAACAGAGAGAAAGAGGCTAAAATTGTCAAACCAGAGAAAATGGGCTACACGTTTCCGAATTCGCCTGGGTTTCGAAACAAGACGGGCGAGGTTTTGGTGATTAAATTCAATGGTTCCGAGATTGGTGAGTTTACAATTTCGGACCTTGATTCTTGCAAGCTGAGGTTTATTGGCTGTGTGAGAGCATTGTTTGTTCACAGGCTTCGGAATTGTTGAGTCTATGGAGGTCCTGTAATGAATTCAATTCTGTTCGAGCAAGTTGAGGGGTGTGTTTTCGTAATGGCGTCTCATCAGATTCGAATTCATCATGCCAAGGCCACTGATTTTTATCTTAGAGTCAGGAGCAGGCCCATAATCGAGGACAATAATGGTGTGAGGTTTCCTTCTTATTAAATTTTGTGCTATAATTATGTGCTTGTGGTGGTAGCCAAGTGAGTTCTAATTCTGATAATAACTACAGAAGCTACAAATCTAGAGACTTTGTTCCTTTATATGTCAGTAAAATGGGGCCATTTCAAAATCCCAGGTGATTTTACTGTTCATTCATCTATGTCTTTACTTTTAGAAATTTAACTTGTAACTACCAATGCCCTTCTGTATTGTGATTTCATTTGTCAATGTGTTCAAGTTTTAGTTAACTAATTTTGAGTTGGTATTATGATCAATATACGTGGTTTTATTGTATAATTTGTATTATTTTTTTGGGACATAGATAACTTGAACACTAGGAATAAATTTTCTTGAACAAATTTCATACTAATTCAAATTCTATTATTGAGCTTTTGAAAGTCATTTGTGAGCTGAGATGCATAGGGATTTCACTTTGGATTGACTAATGGATTATGCATTTTTTGCCTTCTCTTTTTTCATTGTATTTTCAGTGAAACATACCACTATTTTGATCTTCCATTCTGTAAACCAGGTATTTTCATCTTAAACTTAAGTTTTTCTTTTCCTCTAATATGTTTTCTATAACCTTTATATATATATATATAAAAATTATCTGTATCTCTATCATAATGGCAAATTATTTCAAGTAAAAGAAGCAAACTTTTGGTGAGATGTTAAATGGAGATCATCTCATCAACGCACCATATGGGCTTGAGTTTCTAGTAGAGAAAAATTTCACAGTGGCATGTTCGAAAAATTTGACCGAGGAACAAGTTTCTCAATTTAAAAATTGTCATTCATCATAAACCACATCTATTTTGTTTTTAGATTTTATGGATTATTGTATTATAATTTCTTAAGTGCATATTTACAGTGTGAGTACTAATATATAGAAATCAAAAGTGAGTGATACTTGAAATGACATCTCTTATCTCAAATGTGGCACCAAAAGATTAAATGAATGAAATTGGAGTATAGATGCATTTGATGTGCTAATAATCCACATTTTTCGATTGATTGTAATATAATTTCAAATTTTAGCATTATTTAGATTCTAAGGTTGTCCTTAGGATGTTGGAAAAGGGATTATAGTTCTACATAAGAGTATGCTTAATTGAGTAGGTAGTATTAAGCTTTCTTTATTTCTTTGTAAGGTTATTTGAGTGAATACCAATATTGTTGGAGTTTTAGGTCTATCTAAGCCTGTTCATGTCATTAGTAGACTAGCTAGCTAAGATAGGTGATCTATGGTGGAGATCCTAAGAAATTTTCAGTATTAATTCTTGCTTGAACTCTTATTTATTATAGTGGTACTAAGTGTTTTTATTTATTATAGCTAGCTTATTAAGTATATTATAATTAAGGAATCCAGAATGGTGTCTCACATTCTTTGCAGCAGCACTAAAGGCCTCTTTGTGGCTTATATCTGGCTTTAAAGTTGGCTTTAAAGTTGGGGGTGGGTGTCTATTGTGGGGTTTTGGTGGCTTGTTTTTTGTGATTGTTTTGTAACCACAGTATTCCTCCATCAAAAGTGAGGGCTCTCAATAATTTTGAGAGGGGGTCAATCTCTGACTAAGGCCTCTGTCTCTTTTTCAAAAATAAAAAAGAATAGAACTCTACGTAAACTACTTCAAAGATACTCCTGCTTCTTTCTAACCAAAGTTGTTTTCTTCTGCTTTTACTTTGTATTCCTCAACTTCTAACGACTTAAGAGAAAAATCAAATCAATGTATCTGTGCTTTTCTCTGTTTTTCTTTTCTGCTCTCTGCTGTTTTCAGTTTGGCTTTAGTTGATTATGTTTGTTCGATACACAATTAGTGATTCCTTAAATTTCTTATCAGCGGAAGCAATTTCATTGGGTACTTCAACTTTATGGGTGACACATGGTAAAACATTTGAGACATGGATTTTTCCGCTTGCCCATTTGCTTTGTGGCTATTGCACAGATGTAATTCTAAGGTATATATGTTCTTTTGAAGTTTATGTGGTATATCTAGATTTATTATTATAATTTATAAAAAAAAGCCTTTGGTCAAATTTTTTTCTTCAAGATTATCATAATAATATAACAACAAATTTATTAGATTGTATTTCCTGCTTTCAAATTATGCCAGGAGATTGTGTTTTTGAAAGTTGAAGTTGTAGAGCTTCTATTACCAAGTATTTTTGTAAACCTAGCCAGGAGGAGAGACTTAGATATTGATATTCACTAATTGATATCCTTGCAGGTTTTTTTTTCTTCTTTCTCTTTTTTCATTAGTTTATTTTTTGTTTTCTGTCATTTCATGTATTGAAACTATAATAATGCTGAATGATTGTTGTAATTTTTTATTTTTTAAAAATAAATGACCTTTGTATGAAATTAAATATAGGAAACAGATAACTCTAAGCAACTTAATCAAGTTCTGATTTCTAGGAAATAAAATCATTATTAAAACCAGTTTATTAGAGTCAACAATCTATATAAAATCTCATTTTTGTGATATGTTAATGTGTTTTTATTACAATAATCTAGTTTATAAACTTTGACAAAAGTTGAATCTACCTTATTCATCTACTTCTAGAGCAGGAACATAAATTCATTAATTTTCTCAGTCTATTTTTTTTATTCGTTTTTTTACTTTAGTTGATCTAGAAGCAGTAATGTAATGTACCTGAGCACATTTTAGGTAGATGTTTAATTCATATTGGGAAAATTGTTCGATTGTTATTGGGTGAACCTTTACTGGTCTTATGTTGCATTCT